>NC_091060.1:30133725-30756033 GCF_000393655.2 Nicotiana sylvestris | reverse complement strand
TTCAGTTGGTTTACAGTATCAGAATGTAGAAGAAGTACACAGAACTAATATTGTTGAGATGATGGATAATCACGTAAAGGAAGACAAAATTGAGATATTGAAGGGAAATTGTATAATAAACAATCCACGACATGAAGAAATTGCAGAAGGTCAGTTATATTGGGACAAAGATACACTCATTAGTGTAATGAAGCACTACGCAATACGAGAAAAATGTCAATTTATAGTGGATAGATCATCTACAACAAGGTATGGTTTCTACTTATGAGATTGCACTTCTCTGTAATTTTTTATATACAGATCTGTATAAAAAATATATAATTATTGTACAGTGAGATTGCACTTCTCTGTAATTTTTTGTATACAGATATGTATAAAAAATGTATAATTATTGTATAGTGAGATTGCACTTCTCTGTAATTTTTTGTATACAGATTTGTATAAAAAATATATAATTATTGTATAGTAAGATTGCACTTCTCTGTATTTTTTTGTATACTGATCTGTATAAAGAATGTATAATTAATGTATAGTGAGATTACATATGTATACTGCTTGTTTATTTGAGACACAAGTGTAAATATCTGAAGAAATGCATTATCATAACACTATATTTTAAATAGGTATTGTCTTACATACGTGGATGAAAGTTACAAATGGAGTCTTAGATCTTCAAGTCTACACAAATCAAATGTCTTCAAGGTTAGACGATTCAATGACGTTCACACTTGCCCAGAGATGAGTAGACTATTTTCACAACGTCATGCTACTTCGTCAGCCATTGCAAAAATAATTTGCAACAAATATGCCAATCCAAAAACAATATACACTCCGGCAGACATCATGAGCGGCATGAAACAACAGTATGGGATTAATATGAGTTACGTATAAGCTTATAGAACAAAAGAAAAGGCGCTTGAACTACTAAGAGGGATACCACGCGAATCTTATAGAAAACTGTTGGGTCACTTGTATATGATAAATATGACAAATCCTAGTTCTGTCACAATATTACATAAATCAGAGGACGGGCGCTTCATGTATGTTTTTGTCGCACTAAATGCATCAATTATAGGATGGAAATATTGTTACCCTATTGTAGTGGTTGATGGGACAATCCTCAAATCATCACACAGAGGAACAATGTTAACAACTAGCGCACAAGACGCGGCAGGTGAATATGTCGCAGACTCGTATAATAATTATATATGCTATAGATAGTTCTTATCTGTGTATAACAAAAATAACATGTGGATGCTTTCTTATTTGCTTAACCAGGTAAAATTTTTCCACTAGCATACGCTGTTGTAGATTCTGAAATGATGCTTCTTGGGAATGATTTTTTTGAAATGTTTAGATAGACTTTTGGGGAAAGGGAAAGGATGTGCATCGTATCGGGTCGTCATGCAAGCATATTGAGGGGTGCTTCAATTGTGTATCTAGAGGTATCTCACTGTGTATGCATATTTCATCTTTGGAATAACATAAAGAAGCAGTTCAAGAAGAACTATGACCAGCTGAGGGAAGTTTTTTTTGCAATGGACAGAGCATACAAAATTGAAGATTTTAATCGCCTCATGTAAGATATGGACAACATTGATAAGAGGGTAAGGGGTTACCTATTCCAAGTTGGTTATGAAAAGTGGTCTATAGTGCATTCCACTGTTAATAGATCCATGGTGATGACTTTAAATATTGCCGAGTCACTCAATGCAAGGAACAGAGAGGCAAGAGAGCTACCAATCATGAGTTTGCCAGATTACATGATGAATTTAGTTATGGAATGGAATAATACAAATAGAATGACTGCAATGAGTACATTTATTGGCATAGGAAAAAAATATCATGAAGTTCTGAAGGAAAATAGCTATTTGTCGCAGAAGATGATGGTAAATATTCTTTTATCATGTCTTACTTCATACGCCAGAGTAACATACTTTGACAAAAATGCATTAATACTTGTCATATCTCTGTTTTAGTTTTACTAGTGATATCTATTTAAATTTAGGTGAAGCCTTCAACCGATTATGTATATGTAGTAATGGATGTTGAACAAAGGCGAAACATAGTTTGCATGCAAAAAAGATAATGCTCGTGCAAACGATTTCAAGTGGATAAGATTCCTTGTCTACATGCTATGGCAGTATTGGACTACACACACATGGAAGCACCCAAATATTGTTCTGCCTATTACACCAAGGAATACTTCAATAAGACATATGAAGTGCCAGTTAATCCACTTCATGATGAAACTACATGGGATCTTCCAACAGAGGTGTTAGATAAAGTGGTCCTACCACCGATAGTGAAGGGCAAACCAGGAAGACCGACGAAGTCGCGACGCAAGGGACTTTATGAATATCTGTATACTGAAACTGTTACATATGGACTGTGTGGAAAATAAGGACATAACAGAAGAACATGTAGGAATGCTCATGACAACTAGTAGATGCTGCTACAGTGATTTAGTATTTTGTAACATTTTTTCTTCTGAATATTACAATTAGAATATTGGGAAAATAATGAGATTTGCAATCAGATTCTCTCTGATGTATAAATTAAGATGCTACTTTTCGTCATAATGAAAGAAGTTTTATTTCAAATACTATTATGGATGTCACTATACAAAAAAAATATAAAAAATAGATGACAATATACAAAAAAGACTGTTACTATACAAAAATATACAAAATAAACTGTCACTATACAATTTATATGTAATATTTTGTTCCTATATAAAAAAAAATACAAAATAAACTATAGCTATACAAAAAATATACAAAATAGATGTCACTATACAAAAACTATACAAAAAGAGGGATTACCAATTAAATATACAAAATAGAAATTGTATATTTATACAATTTACATACAATAGACTGTGACTATCCAAAAAATATACAGATAGATATCACTTTACAAAATAGACTGTCGCTATACAGTTTATATACAGTTAGTTGCCCCCAAAACATCATTCACAAAACTTTTTGTAGTAACTTAGCAACTCCAGCTAAATTTGCAAAATCTTTCGAAAATGCAAAAGTTGTCAAAACAGATTAAACTATATAAATTACAAAACTAAAACTGTAGAAAAGTCAAAACTACACAAAATCTGAAATTTTCATAATTTCACTATTAACTGAAAACTACACAACAAGTCGCAACTAAAAGTAATATTCAACATTAGCATTTCAAACATATTGTTCAAAGACATCCCAAACAAAAAGCATAAAACGTGATATAAGTATGCAACTGTATCCAATCATAGACAATATCAAAACCAAAATACTTCCATCTTAAAACTACATGTGCATTTTCTGTTAAACTATCCCAAACTACTTTATCTTGCTTTTTTTCTTGATATCCTTCAAAGTCTTGTTATCACAAACGACATGCGTCTTGCCCTTTTTCTTGTTATCCTTCAAAGACTTGTCATCAACAACGGAATGCGACTTGCTTTTTTTCTTGTTATCCTTTTTTATCTGATCCTTCAATCTACCAGTAGACTCATCATCACTATCTGCATGTTCTCTTTGTTTCTTCACTCCATAATCCCATAGCAATATACCATATCGGTTCTGTATCCTATCAATATCAATAGCTTTAGGAATACTGCTATCTTGAATGATGTACTCAGCAAATGCAACAACATAAACACCACAATCACTATATACAAGGTAGCACATAAACATTGAATAAAAGTTAGGATAACATCCAAATAGGAATTCATATACAAAAAATGAATAAGAATCAGAAATATTCAATAATAATTTACGTGTTATCTTGCATTGGCAACCCATCAACGACATGAATCTCAAAAGGATCATTGGCGGGGATTCCCATAGGATTCTCCTTTGTGTCCCCAAAACCAATACGATGAAGGAAATATGGGAGCAACACTAAGTATGGCTCAACTGATCTCCAAACTGCACTATTCTATCGCGCGCCACTCATGGAATCTTATACATAAATGCGCAGTCTTTGAATGACAATCTCGCCAATATCCAGTGCCACTTATCAGACAGATTATAGGGAAAAGGACTTCATCAACAGTAGACCAAGGAATATTACATCTTAAAAAAATACCCAAGTATATACTCAGCAATTGGATATGTTTCAGTAATCAAATTCATGTCTCTGTTTTTCTCTAAAAACTCCTTGTACAAATTCGAAATAAAGCAGTTAAACCAACAGTCAGTAGTTGTGAATCTTACTGGAACATCAACACCGTACTTCCCTTTCTTTCTCAAATAGTAAAAAATTACATCAATATGCTGAAATATGAAGAATATACACACATAGTCAGAAAATTACAGTATGAGAAAACTAAAAATGTATATCACCAGTTTATATTTTACAGTTAAAGCGTTGACTTACTGAATCACACAAGGGTAGGCCGGGATATGCAAATGTGAAGAACCATTTTTTCCTCCAATATCATCAACTCCAAATTCAAAGATTTTATTTAGCTTATTGCTAGCCTCTGTATAAACACTGTCCCTGATGAATCATGATAAAAAGATATGGTTCATAACACGAAACACGAAAATAAATAAGAAAAAAAAAAGAAAAAAGAAAAAACTGAAACATAAAACTTACGGCTCATTAGTCCTTAAGCCTCTATTGATGAAAGTGTTCCACTTACACAATACTCTGAAATCAACAGGATTGTCAATATTTCCCTGAAAAGGATACTTTATAGTCAAGATGGGCTTCTTTGACTTAGTTGACTTATTTTCAACAACTTGGATGGTTCCACCAGAGTCAAATGTGTTCATGAATAGTGATTTCATGACCCCTGCTGGTTTCCTTTCTCTAGGGTTCATTTCAGGTGTGTCATGATCAACAACAACTATACAATCTTCTTGCATAGTAGCAATATTTTTCTCCACTCCTATACAATCACCATGTACAATATTTTGATTGAAATACTTTTAGGTGATTGCAGTTATTTGAGCCTCAGCATCACTACTCCAGCTATTGTCCTCACCAACTTCCTCACAACTATTTTTACCAAGTTGTACAGAATCATCCACCAAACTCCCCATATTAGCAGTATTTTTGTCACAAAACTGCTGGGTGATTGCAGTGATTTCAAGTTCGGCATCCTCAATCCAGGCTTCGTCATTACCAACTCCTTCACTACTTTTACCATCTTGTATAGAATCCTTCACCACACCCTCCATAACATTAACAATTTGCTCTAGACTTACTTCATTGTCAACATTTTTCTTTACAACTTCTTCAATGCCAATATTTTTCTCCATAACTTCCTCACTACCAAAATTATTCTCTGAAACTTCCTTATCATGATGGTTGTTATCTTTTCGATTACCCTATTCAGAAAAAATATACAAAAAGTTGTAAAATTATACTCCCCCGTTTCAATTTATATGAACCTATTTCCTTTTTGGTCCGTGCCAAAAAAAATGACTCCTTTCTTTATTTGAAAACAATTTACCTTTATGCAATGATTTATAGCCACACAAAATATATGTGCCTCATTGTACACCACAAGTTCAAAAGTCTTCTCTCTTTTCTTAAACTCCCTGCCCAGTCAAATGGGTTCATATAAATTGAAATGGAGGGAGTAGTAAATGGTAAAAATAACAAATAAGCATAGTCATAAGAATACCTTTGAAGCATTGCGTTCACCTAGAGCTTTAAAAAACTTTTCAAATGAGGAAATCATTAAGTTCTCCAAAGATGAAACCTTGTCGTTTACCTATAAAAGGAAAAGTGAAACCGAATATCAATTAAGTTGTCAGAACTGCTCAAAGACAAAATAGAATTGTACCTTCTTGATTTCGCTTCTCAGAAGTTTCAGCTCTTTCTCGCTTGAATTCAAGTTACTGGCCTGTGGATCCGAATTCTCATTGTTGATAGATTGTGATTCCGGCTATTTTTGGAGTGCTTCTTAGCATTTGTTTTAACTTCAGCCACAACTCCATATTCAATATGAATCTCATTTTTATCTTCACAAACCGGGACAAAGTCATGCAATTGAAGCCTTGTTTGTTGATCATTTGTTGGGAAAATGTTACCAAACACCAACTACAAATAAATAAATAAATAAAAGTTAGCAATCATTAATTTTTTTTTAAAAAAAGACAACTTATGTATCAGAAATGTATCAAAAATGCATAATTAATGTATCAGAAATGTATCAGAATGCATAATTCATGTATCAGAAATGTATGAGAAATGCATAATTCATGTATCAAAATGTATAATTTATGTATCAGAAATGTATTTTTTTTTACCTGCTCCTGACTTAAAAGAAAAAACTCTTTCTTCAACCTCTTAAACGCCACCTTCTTCTTTACTTTCCAGTTAAGTATGTGTGGCACAAGATCTCCAATCCGGTAAGCGAGGTTTTTGCGAGTATAGAGGCAGCATTCATAAAACCAACATTGGAATGCCAAAGGCAAATCACCATATCAGTACATCTCTCTCCTGCTACGAACCTTATCCTTCATTGACTCCAACATAGCATTAAAAACCACTTTTACCCAAGGGAAAGTCTCAAAATCACCAGATTCAACCAACAGAAAATCATTCTTTGTTATCAAATCACCATTCGTAATAGAAAACAGGAAACTTTGAATGAAATACAATACTGCAATCTTTAATGCATCCTCATCAGATTTCCACATCTTTTTTAAGAAACAATCAGTTAACAATTTCTTAGACACTTTCGACATGCTTGGAAAGTACAATTCCATCAACCGACTCGACTGGACAGATTCATAATCCTTATTGGGATCACCATTACACTTTAAACCTGTGATAATAGAAAACTCTGCAAGTCCAAAGTGCAACTTGGTGTTATTCACTTTAATCCATAACTCATTATCTTTAGGTGACATCACTTCCCTAAGCAATAGTGAATGGATAAGTTGGTTCTGTATAAAAAATTCGGGCAAGTCCACAAAATAACCAAAACATGTTCTTCTAAACATCTCAATCTGCTGATCATCCAAATTATCTTTCAAATGTTTCACTATACTGCAGTTTGTATGCACACTGATATGGGTACTATAATGATCACCCAAAGGAACATACTAATCCCAAAGTTGCAAACAACACAAAAATATAAATATATATAAGCTTCATAACAATCACAAATACGCACTTTAAACATTACATATACAATATGTGGATAGATGATATACTTTATATACAAAAGTTGCACATTACTTATTGACTTGATACACATTATATACAATATGAAAAAGAATGATATATTTTATATACAAATCTAAAATATAACTGCTATATTGGTTAAATTTCTACATATTAAAATAAACTAAGCGCACACAAGTCAAAGTTCTATCATTAGAAAATACCTTCAAATCAGATGAGCTAGAATATTTTTGATCAACATGAACTTTTCTCTTTTTTGATGGAACATCATCCCCATCACTTTTAGTCTTCCTTTTAGAACCTTTACCCTTATCTGTCACAACATCCTTTCCCACTATTTTAATCTTTCTTTTTGAACTTGTGCCTTTTTCAACAACTACATGCTGAGCAATGTGTGACCTCGTTACTCTATCGCTGGGAGTCCCGCTATGAGAACGAGTCCTTCTATGAACAGGGGTATTTTGCTTTCCTTCACTAGGGGTATTTTGCATTGCTTCAACAGATTTATGGGTTGCATGCCCCAATAGAGACGACTATGAACAAAAATCGGAAAACCTAGAGTCGACTATGAACAAAAATCGAAAAACCTACTGAAATTTTGACTTACATTGAAATCAAGAGTAAAAATACAGAAGTTGTGTTTGAGAAGAAAGGTGTTTTGAGAGAGCCGAGTTAAAGGAGCGAGTTAAAAGGCGTGGGTGGTTTATGGATTATGGGCTAGTAGATGTAATAAGTTTGGGCTGGAGGGACATTTCGGGTCCAAGGGGGAAACTTGGGCTATTAAAATTTTGAAGGACTATACAGGGTAATTTTCTCTTGTAAAATTTCAGTACATTATACTGGAATCTCATATGTAAAAATTCGAACTCTAGCATATTATGTTGAATTTTGTTTCTTCAGATTTTATCTTTACATAAAAAAGTTGCTAAATTTCAATTATTTTTGAAACTATAACTATTTTTAATTACCTAAATCAGACTACTTCTGATTTTTTCCCAACTTTGCAAGGATATATGGGAGATCCAAAGTGTTTGACAGCCCAGTCGACACTCCTTCCAATTGACATAATTAATTTATGCAACATTGTAGTTAAAGAATATATTCGATCATAGTACGGTTCAAACTGTGAAATTTTTGTCACAAATTGTCTCTTAGGGATAATCCCTCGTCCTTAAATTTTTCTGACTCCTTAAGAATAAAAACCACTTTTAATTATCACTAAATAAATTATATTATCTGTGCGTATATGGGCAAAAGATGCTAATACTCTTCTCTTTATTTAGAGCCTAGACGGCACTTGCATGTCTTCCAATTTTCCACCTTGTTTTCACTTATGACAAGTGTAGAGGAAATAATGGATGTTTGATGTGCAGTTTTGGTTAATTGGTTTCACATGATGAACTTTTGATTCTATTAATAAAAGTTGTGCAAACTAGAATTTCTCCTCCTCCTCCTCCTTTCAATAAATTATCAGCACATTGGAAAGAATAAGATATATGACACAGAAAATTAAAGGCTCTTTGCTTATTTCTGGTTGAAACTGGGTGGGTAATATTCCATTGGCTTATATTATCTATCGTTAATGATTTGATCGAATCTATTTAGTTGAAGAAGATTGAACAACACTATCGTTATGTCTTAAACTTGTTGAAGAAGACAATGTTAGTCTATTGAATTTTGAAGGTTTAAGTTAAATTAACCATTGTCATCAGAAATTTTGAATCATTCATTTGGCATTGATTTGGAGCAATTTGAACAAAATATTTGTGAAATTTTTTATTTTGGAATCCGTCAAGATTTATGTAATCCAAAATATGACGATCTGTTAGAAATTGGCCGTCAATTTGAAAGCCTATGAATTCATCATGATTTCGCTATCTAATAGTACTAGCTATGAATGTAATTTTTTAAAACAAGGTCAAAATTTAATTAGTGATACTGTACTATTTGTGCAAATCTCCCTTTTACTTTAATCAAATCTTGTTCTAGAGAAGATGACAAACGAATGTTAAAATAGCACGGTCTAGCTAGTTTTCGGACTGGTTATTCAAAAATAGCCAGCGTTTATCAAATCAATGAAAAATAGCCACTATTTTGCTGCAACAGACACCGGTCCAACATAATATACTGGAGTTTGGTACATCCGTGTATGAACTTCCAGCATATTATGCTGAAATATTTTTCCGAATTTTGAACAGTATTTTCGTTCAAATTTATCTTTACATGAAAAGTGGCTAAATTTCGATTGCCTTTGAAACTGTGACTATTTTTGAATTTCTCCCCAAAAGAATGGATGATTTGCACAAATAAGATCTTCCATTTAGATTTTGACCCTGCTAAGAAAAGTCTAGGGAAAAAAGTCTATGCTGTCAAATGTTAATAGGTATGCTAATTTCGATTGTCACCTTCTTAAGGTGATCATCAGAGTTTCTGGCAAAAAATTCCTACTGATCACCATTATATGCTTATAGTGATCATTAGGAGTTTTGGCCAATTTACCATAAATTAAATTTTTTGCTAACGAGCGTGCTATAGAATTTTGGTGCGGTGCTATTTTTCCAACCTTTTTTTAGCTGACGGGCTTTTAACACTTTTGGCTAGTTGGCCAAATACAATTACATCACTAGCCACGTATACAAAAAATATACACTGATTATATATAATATATAAAAAATACACATTTGATGACTATTAATTTAGAGGGAGGGGGCTACACTACACTATGTAGGTTTTCAAATAATAAATAGCGATTTAAAAAAGGTCCCAATGGAGCAGGCGGTGAATGGGTCAATAGGTTATTCATGCTAATATGCAGAAGAGGAAGAATTCAAAAGACGGATCCATAACTTTTAGGTTAATAAATTTGGAGCAAAAAACCTAAGTACGCAAAATTTCAGGAAATATTCCACTTGGGTAGCAGCCTAATGTATTTTACACATTAGGCCACTAAATATTTATATTTCTAGCAAGAAATCTTAAAAAGATACCCCTAAAATCAAGCATCAAAATCTTTCGTTTCCTCTATAGTATCAGTTTCACTTGGATTCTGCTCCACAATTAATATGATTCCTAAGTTAGAGTCTGACAATTGGGTTATACGTAACAACAGTAATCTCTCCCATTCTATATATTGCATATATTATACGAGAAGCAAACTAGCAGAAAGAAAACGACTAAATATTTGGTTTATTTGTTCTGCCATGGATAACAGAATCACTATTTTGGTTCAACATAGCAGGGAATGGGATATGCAACACAGGTTTAAAAATTTCAGCGTTGATGGGTTGTTGATCAATATAGATTGGGATTTTAAATCTTTTCGTTCGGAGATATCAAAGATCCTTGGAGTTGATGCAAACAATGATACGATGGATATTGAATTTTCTGTGAAAGAGAATTTTCCACCAATAAAAATATACGACGGCAGGAGTTTGGGCTTATACATGGAGTTGAAAAGGAAAAAATTGTCATGCACTGGTTATCCTTTGTGTATAAGCAAGAAGGAGTCGGTTAATGATGGTACATGCTCGAATTCGGTTGTAAATGAATCGATGAATATGAATTTGACAATGGTCGACAATCTGGAAACTACTGAATTTTTTAATACAAAAAATGAGGAGGACTGTGATGTTATGCAGATCGATGACTATGGTATTATTGACAACAGTAAACATCCAGAGGTTATTGAAGGCCAGTTATACAAAAACAAGGATGTACTGCAAAATGTTATGAAACATCTTGCAATCTGAGAGAAGTTCCAGTTTAAGGTTGAGCGTTCAAATAAGACCAGGTAAACATGAAGTTAATGTCATGTTGTATAAAATTTAATATATAACAGTTTCATAAAAGGATGCAGAAGGACTAAAAATATGCAACGTATTATCTGAAATAAACTTAAATTACACATGTATATTTTTCAGCTAGTATCATTGAGAGACTAACAGTAACGTTTGTGTTTTCGGTTTGTATATGCACGAATTATACTTGGAATTATGGTTGTTGTATGTCTATATCAGTAGGTTTCAAACTAGGTTTTAGCTAAGTTACATTGTTATTTTATAATTGAAATCAAAAAGTAATTAACTTATGTAGTATAATCATATTGCAGGTATTATCTCGTATGTATGGATGATCAATGCTCATGGAATCTTAAGTCATCAAGCCTAAACACCTCGAATATATTTAAGGTGAGAAAGTTAGAAAAAGTTCACATATGTGGAAATAATTCCAGATTATTTTCACAACGGCAGGATACCTCAAATCTCGTTAGAAGTTTGATAATGAACAAGTTAGATGATCCTAGAACAAGAGAAGTGATAGGAGGAGACGCCAAGGCCAGCGGACATCTGCATGACTACCTCGGGTCGCTTGAATGGACTGAAGACAACCCCCTCATTACGGTCTAAATGCTCCGGTATCGATATCTTCACACAGTACAGAGTATAGTATCAGCACACCCGACCCCATATGCTGGTAAGTGCCTAGCCTAACCTCGACAAAGTAGTGACGAGGCTAGGACCAGACTACCAAATAAACCTATGCAGTTAAATCATATACAGCGGAAAAATAAAAACGGATAACTACAGTTAAAGATGGAAGGGGGGAAAACATGCTTCGGGGAGTAACAGATAACAACAGAATATCAAGAGGAATATAAAGAAACCAAATCCAATTACTAACAAGGATAAGGAAAACAAATGCAGAATTCACTTTCGTTTCACATCTTGTTGCAGGCGTGCAACCCGATCCCATTTCATATATCTCGTTGCAGGCGTGCAACCCGCTCCCATTTCATATATCTCGTTGCAGGCATATAACCTGCTCCCATTTCATATATCTTGTTGCAGGCGTGCCACCCGCTCCCATTTCATATATCTTGTTGCAGGCGTGCAACTCGCTCCCATTTCATATATCTTGTTGCAGGCATGCAACCTGCTCTCATTTCATATATCTTGTTGCAGGCGTGCAACCCGCTCCCATTTCATATGTTTCCGTGACAGCGTGCCACCCGATCCCATTTACAAATCAACAACAATCACGAAAGAATCCCGGCAAGGGAACAAGAGTATAACAACAACATCCCGACAAGGAAAAACAATATCATAAACAATAACATCCCGGCAAGCGAACAATTTCATAATAATAACATCCCGGCAAGGGAGATAATATCATAAACAATAACATCCCGGCAAGGGAACCAACAATGATAATCAACATGTTAAGCATGAATAAATCTCAACGGAGTCACAACAATTACAACACTAGACCCACAGGCATGCTTGACACCGACGTATAGATACTCATCACCATGCCTATACGTCGTACTCCACAATTAACACAGAAAATAAGACACAACTCCTAATCCCTCAATCTAAGGTTAGACCAAATACTTACCTTGATGCCACGAACACAATTCAAGTCTCAACTATTGCTTTCCCTCTTGATTCCACCACCAATTCGCTTGTATCTAGCCACAAGTTACTTAACTATATCAATAAATGCTAAATGAATCCATTCCAATGCATGAAAATAGGTTTTCTAAAGTTTTTCCCAAAAAGTCAAAAATCGACCCGGGCCCACATGGTCAAAACACGAGGTTCAAACCTAAACCCGATTACCCATTCCTCCACGAACCCAAATATATAATTTATTTTGAAATCACACCTCAAATCGAGATCCAAATCCCCAAAATTTGAAAAACCTAGGTTCTACCTAAAACACCCAATTTTTCCCATGAAAACCCTTGATTTTGAGTTGAAATCATGTGAAAAGATGTTAAAAATTAATGAAAACGAGTTAGAAATGACTTACAATCGATTTGAAAGAGTACTTATCTTTGAAAAATCGCCCAAAGGTGTTTTGGTTTTGAAAGGGTTTGAAAAATGAATGTTTTTCAGCTAAGTTATGAATTTGCAGGTTGCAGATGTCGCAATTGCGACCAGGGTTCGCAATGACAAACCTTTCAGAAGACTGCTATCATCGCATTTATGATTAATGTTCGCAATTGCGAACTCTCTTTTGCGATGGGATTGTCGCATTTGCGACACTGAAGGATTCCGAGCCACTTCGCAAATGCGATGAGCCCTTTGCATTTGCGGTTTCGCTTTTGCGATGACTTCGTCGCATTTGCGACCCCAAGGCAGACCAGGTCTTTTTCGCATATGCGATAAACGTTCGCATTTGCGGGTTCTCATTTGCGAGGAGGCTTCGCATTTGCGAATCCTGCAGACCTACAACATACCAGCTAAAAACCTGTAACTTCCTAAGTCCAAATTTCACTCCGTGGCCTATCCAAAACTCACCCAAGCCCTCGGGACTCCAAACCAAACATGCACACTAACCTAAAAACATCTTACGGACTTGCTCGTGCAATCAAATCCTTAAAATAATATCAACAACTATGAATTAAACCCTAAATTCATGAAATTATTTAAGAACACCAAAATTTCAAATTTCTCAACTTTAAGTCCGTTTTATACCAAACCAATTCCGATATTTACCAAATTTTACAGATTCAACCTGATTATTATTTCAAACTTGTATCGGGCTCCGAAACCAAAATACGGGCCCGATACCATCAATTTCAAATACCTTTCATTTCCAAAAAAAACTCTTATATATTTCCAGAAAATAATTTTCTTTAAAAATTCATTTCTCGGGCTTGGGACCTCAGAATTTAATTCCGAGCATACACCCAAGTCCCATATTTTCCTACGAATCCTCTGGGACCGTCAAATCACGGGTTCGGGTCCGTTTATCCAAAATGTTGACTGAAGTCAACTTAAATTTATTTTTACTGCAAAATTCATCATTTTTTACAGATTTTCACATAATGGCTTTCCGGATACACGTTCGGACTGTGAACGCAAATCGAGGTGAGACAGGAAGATGTTTTTAAGGCCTCCGAACATAGAATTTATTTCTAAAACAAGTGATGACTTTTTGGGTCATCACATTCTCCACCTCGAACGGATATAAGAAGGAAGTACCTGGGTCGGAGAAAAGATGGGGATAACGGCTCCAAATATCAGACTCGGACTCCCAGGTCGATGCCTCAACAGGCTGACCTCTCCACTGAACACGAATAGAAGGGAAACTCTTCGATCTTAACTGACGAACCTGCCGTTCTAGAATAGCTACCGGCTCCTCCTCATAGGACAAGTCCTTATCCAACTGGACAGTGCTGAAATCTAACACGTGGGATAGATCGCCGTGATACTTACGAATCATAGACACATGAAATACTGGATGCACGACTGATAAGCTCGGCGGCAACGCAAGTCTGTAAGCCACCTCTCCCACTCGATCAAGAATCTCAAACGGGCCAATGAACCTAGGTCTAAGCTTGCCCCTCTTCACAAATCTCATCACGCCCTACATAGGCGACACCGAAGCAATACCCGCTCACCGACCATGAATGCCAAATCACGAACCTTACGGTCGGCATAACTCTTTTGCCTGGACTGAGCTGTACGAAGCCTATCCTGAATGATCTCAGATGCTGCTCGTGCTCCTCCCGGCTATGGGAATAGATCAAAATATCATCAATGAAAACTATCACGAACAAATCCAAGTAAGTCCCGAACACTCGGTTCATCAAATCCATAAAAGTTGCTGGGGCATTTGTCAACCCAAATGACATTACCAAGAACTCATAATGCCCGTACCGAGTGCGGAAAACTGTCTTAGGGACATCAGATGCCCTAGTCCTCAACTGATGGTAGCCAGATCTCTAGTCAATCTTCGAAAATACCTTGGCACCCTGAAGCTGATCAAACAAATTTTCAATCCTCAGCAATGGATACTTATTCTTGATTGTAACCTTGTTCAACTGCCGATAATCTATACACATTCGCATCGATCCATCCTCCTTCTTAACAAACAACACCGGTGCACCCCAAGGCGAGACACTAGGTCTAATGAAGCCTTTCTCAAGCAAGTCTTGCAACTGCTCCTTCAATTCTTTCAACTCAAGCGGGCCATAAGATACGGCGGGATAGAAATGGGTTGAGTGCTCCGAGCACATCAATGCAGAGTCAATATCTCTGTCGGGTGGCATACCCGGCAGGTCTGAAGGAAATACCTCAGGAAACTCATGAACAACAGGTACAAAATCCATAGAAGGAACCTCGGCACTAGAATCACGAACATATGCCAAATAGGCCAAACACCCCTTCTCGACCATACGCCGAGCCTTCATATATGAGATAACCAGTCCATCCCTAATATGAAATTAAAATCAACCATGTCCAACAGTAACAAATCTATCCGAGTCTCAAGACCCCCGGTCATAGTGATGTTCTAAACGTTAATACCACACAAGAGGGGGGTGATTTGTGTGGTACCTAATTTTTTGATCTAGAAGAACCTGGTTCTTCTAGGTGTTCTAACTGCTACTGTTGCAGAAATAAAAGTACAAAAAATAAAGAACACACAGATTTTTACGTGGAAAACACCTGGCTCAAAAGGTGAAAAAATCATGACCTACTACTCAGTAGGATTTTTCCAAACATCCACTAAAATCACTGAGCCAAAACAACATTTACAAAACTCTTTGTAAACTTAAGGATTAACTCTAATCCCTGTGTAGCACAAAGCCTCAACTGTTGCGACACCTTCAAGTTAGCCTATAACTTGAACACTCAAAGTACCTATTACAAATGCTTCTATGAAAGCTGAAAAGGTACAACTTTAAACTACCTACTACAATTGAACTAGAATAAGAATAAACACAACAAAACTGGTTCTTCTATCTCGTTCAAGTAGCTTCAGGTTTGCACACTTGAATTACACACGAACTGCTTGCAAAAAGCGTTGCTATTTTGCTCCTTATTCACGTTTAACTTCTGCGTATGTGCAACACCTGTAAAAGAGAACAATCACTATTATTTAATGTGTTAGTAATCAGAGTTTGATTGAGACTCAATTGCTGATCTTCCATCGAAGTTGAGTCCTTGTTCAATACAAACTCCAACCCTATCATTTATCTGGATTGTGTGATTGTGTCCTCTTACCATAAGGAGACTTTCTCTCCTCATCCAATATACAACCTTTTCAATCAGTTCAGAAGATATTGCTGCTTGATTACTGAGACTTGTCTCCTTCACGTGTATCTCACATGTCTAGGTTGATAAATATTATGCCTCAAATGATGAACCTGGTCCATGACTGAGTTCATTTGTCATTCTTCAAAACTTCACCTGAACTTGGGCCAACAAATTCCCCCTTTTTGATGATGACAAACTCTGTGCTTTTACTAATCAAAGAACCTGTAGGAACTCAGCTTGACCAACTCATGATGACAAACTCTGTGTTTTACTAATCAAAGAACCTGTAGGAACTCAGCTTGACCAACAACACATTAACTTAGAATTTTAACTTATCATCAAGGACCAGATTTAATTAGGTTATAAATATCACATTATTCAGAATAAAGAGTAAAACACAATATATCTTTCCCCTTTTGGCATCATCGAAAAGTTGCATGAATTGTGAATCCTATAATTTAGTAATTACTTATGGCCACTTGGGCAACTGCAAGTGAAAACATGGATGAAATCATCAATAATCAACAAACATATTCAAACTATTAAGAGCAAAATCTTCATAGAACAAGAGAAACAACAACTGTCATTGATAAGATATGTTTCCACCAACAAACCACAAAAAGAAAGAAAAACTTCCAAAGCATGAGCAAAAAAACGAAAAAGTCCCTAATCTAGGTTACTGGGGGTACTAGATTGGTTCAGAAGACAACAACTGGACATCCTAGGGCTTGGAGGAACTAGAGGGCTGGATTTGGAGAAGGTTGAGCATATTCTGAAGCATCCCATCACTCTTCTCTTTTTCTTTTGCTAGCTCAGTTCTAAGGCCATCTCTTTCAGTTTCCAGTTCAGCTATACGAGCCTGGAGCCAAGCAATTTCAGCATCCTTAGATCCACACTCTTGAACCAAAGCCCTAACCTTGCTGTTCACAGGTGTCTTCAGGGATGAACCAGGTTCAACTGGGGTGGCATTGACTGGATAATCACAAGCTAGAAGAGTTTTGATGCCAAAGTGTTCCTTGCTTGATGCCATCTCCCATTTCTTCAAAGGTACATTTAGCCTATCCATAACAGTAGTCAATATGAACCCATATGGGGTGGCATGAACCTTGGAGCCATTTATGACCCTGTCCAGTAATTTGACAATAAAGGCAGGCCAATTGATCTGCATTCCTCTCACAAGGCACTCCATAAGAACCAGGTCCATGTAGTTGGCAGTATGCCTCCGCTCCTGTCTGGGCAACATGAACTTGTTAACAAATTCAAACAAGACCTTGTGCTCAGGCCTCATCTCACTTTACTGCACAATCCTAGCTTCAGGCATATCTTCAGCAGTTGGCATCACAAAAATTCCTAGTGATTTGAAAAGCAGTAGGGAGAGAATATAGATATGGCCACTTTTGCCTTGTATAATCATCGTACCCCTCACTAGGTATGTCTAGAATCTTACCCAATTTGAGTGCATCAAACTGCACCCTTACTCCTTTCACTATACTGGTGAATACCCCATTCTTCACTGTGGCATTAGCCAAAAATTCAATCAATTCTTTCCTAGCCAGCCTCCCATCCATTTCAAAGACCATGTCCTTCCAACCTTGTGCAGCTAGGGCATCCACCAGTCTTCTCATTCCTGGCTCATCCAGGTCTCTCAACAGTCTTCCTTTCAAAAAATTTCTTCTATCAAAGATGGCAAACCTATCTTGTTTCCTTTCAGATTCCTCTTCTTCTTATTTTCCACTCCATTCTTCTTCTTCCTCAGTAAGTTTTACCTTCTTACCTTTCACTGCAGATCTGGTTCTTTTGGCTAAAGAGGGTTCATCAGATACAGGTTCAGAGAAAGACTTCTTGGAAGAAGCCTTGGCCCTTTTTGGTTTGGGTCTAGGAACCTCCACAGTTTTTCCCCTTTCTTGACGGACCAGTTCCATCTCCTCTTCTTCTTCTTCTGCAACCTCAAAACTCTCCACAGCCTTTGCTTTTCCCGTCTCCTTCCTTTTTTTCTTGCTTTCTTCCAGAGCTTTCTGTAACTCAGCTTCACTTTGTCTGACCCTGCTTCTAGTGGCTCTTCCCTTAGGTACTGAAGGTACAGTAGGTTTTGGGGATGACATTTTGCTTTCCTTTGTTGGCTTGGAAGCAGTTGGAGCCTTTTGTATGGAAGCTTTACGCTTCTTTGGATCATAACTGGCCCCAACCCTCTTCAGAAGATCAACCAGTGTTTCCTCAACAGATGAACCAGGTTCATCTTGTTGCTTGCTTAGATGCACAAGCCCTTCAGCCGCCTCCCCAGAACCACTTCCCCCTGACTTGTTGCCACCTTCTTCAATACCTCCACAGATAGCCAGGACTTTTTCTTTCCCATTTCCCCTCTCATCACCACTTGCTCCCTCTCTCTCTTTTTCTTTCTTTTTACCTCCAGTTCTACTAGATTCAGCCCCCTTTACATCTTTGACAGGACCAACCAAGATAAACCTATTTTCTACATTTTCAACCACAGTAGAGAGTACCACACAAGAACTTACCTCACTAGGGGTTTCTTGAATTTTGGCAGTGTTAGAAGACCCATGTTCTTCTCCTTCGCTGGCAGAAATAAAAGCTTCAGACTCAGAGCTTGAGTCAGATTCTTGAGTAGGACTTTCCTTCCTCTGGCTAGCCTTCAATTTCTCATTTAGAACTTTTCTTAGAGCTCCAGAAGCTACAATATTTCTAGCCAACATTTTCTGCCTACGAAACCTAGGTTTTGGGGTTTCACTAGGGGGTGTAGATGAGGATGTATTCGAAGAGGATACTAGTGGGGGAGTGCCAGGATTATCTTGGGAGTTAGTCATGGTGGATTATTTCTTAAGAAAAATTTGGGAATTTTGGAGAGAAGAAGGGCGATCAGAACCTGAGAAGAGTTTTGACGGTTATGGACTAATGAAGAAGAGGTGTGGCGTGTATTTAAAGATGATTAGACTTAAATACAGTAACGGCAACTTTTTCATAGGTCAATTAGAAGTCTAATCAAGATGTAATTCCGGTCTCTTAGTGATTATTAGGCATCGCTAGATTTTAGGCAAAAATCCCGGTTTTTAGAGTTCTAGGAGAACGAAACTGGTTCAATGCTCAACGGATAGAATTTCTGGGAATTTGATGAATGTAGGACTTCTGCTCATGATTGGAAAAATAATCTTTCTAATTGTGCAGAGTATAAAAAACATACCTGACCTTTTCATATGAACACATATTGATGAACCAGGTTCTTTATATAGAACTCTCTTGAACATGCCTCAAATACCAAAATAGAAGAAACTTTGTAAGATATCAGTGAGTCATACACATATCACAGGAGTATACTAATTAAAGTATGAAACTGAGTAAGAATTGATCTAGATATTTACACAAAGTTAGAACTCCTAACCAATATATATATTTTCATTATATATATATATATATATATTTTCATTGTGCATTCTGAACTGGACCTATTAGGTGATCTTAATCATCCCTAACTCCAACCTGTTCCTCTCAAAGTTTTCTCTACTCGGTGCTTTAGTGAATATGTCAGCTATTTGTTTATCAGTAGCACAGAATTCTATTGAAATCAATCCTTTCTTATAGTTATCTCTTAAGAAGTGGTGTCTAACATCTATGTGCTTAGTCCTCTTATGATTAACATGGTTCTTTGTCATACTTATAGCACTAGTGTTATCACAGAATATTGGAATACATCCCACTTCAATTCCAAAATCTACCAGCTGTTGTTTGATCCATAGTAATTGAGCACAACAGGAAGCAGCAACAATATACTCAGCTTCAGCAGTAGATAGGGCCACAAAATTTTGTTTTTTTGTAGCCCATGACACAAGACATGAACCAAGGAAATGCCATACCTGAGGTGCTTTTCCTGTCCACTAAGAAACCTACATAATCAACATCAGCATATCCAACTAGATCAAAATTACTACATTTAGGATACCAGAGACACATATCAGTGGTGCCTTTCAGATATCTCAGTATCCTCTTTACCGCAGTCAAGTGGGACTCTTTTGGATTTGCTTGAAAACGAGCACAAAGCCCTACACTGAAAACAATGTCAGGTCTGCTTGCAGTAAGATACAAGAGTGAACCAATCATACCCCTATAAAACTTTTGATCTACTGATGAACCAGGTTCATCGATATCTAATTTGGTGGTAGTTGCAATGGGTGTGTCTATTTCTTTAGATTCCTCTATTTTAAACTTTTTGATTAGCTCTTTTGTATACTTCTGCTGATGGATCATGGTTCCATTTGGACTTTGTTTGATCTGCAAGCCTAAAAAGAAGTTAAGCTCACCCATCATGCTCATTTCAAACTCACTGCCCATTAGTTTTGCAAAGTCCTTACTCAGCCTATCAGTGGTAGCCCCAAATATGATGTCATCTACATATATTTGCACAACAAGGAGATCTTTACCTTTTTACCTTAAAAATAAGGTACTGTCTATTTTACCTCTTTTGTAACCATGCTCCAGTAGGAATTTGGGTAGTCGTTCATACCAAGCTCTTGGGGCCTGCTTGAGCCCATAGAGAGCCCTGTCTAACTTGTACACATGCTCAGGACATTCCTTGCTCTCAAACCCTGGAGGTTGTTTCACAAATACTTCTTCCTTTAGGTAGCCATTCAGGAAGGCACTTTTAACATCCATCTGATGAAGAGTGAATTCCATGTGTGCTGCAAAGGCTATAAGGAGTTTGATTGCCTCTAGTCTTGCAACTGGAGCAAATGTCTCATCATAGTCTATGCCCTCCTCTTGGCTGTATCCTTGTACCACCAGTCTTGCTTTGTTTCTTGTAATTGTTCTATCTTCATCAAGTTTGTTTTTGAAGACCCATTTTGTACCAATGACTGGTCTATCATTGGGTCTCGGAACTAGATGCCAAACTTGACTTCTTTCCAATTGGTTGAGTTCATCTTGCATTGCATTCACCCAATCTGCATCCTGCAAAGCCTCAACAACATTTTTAGGTTCAATAAGATATAGGAAAGCATCAAAAGCTCACAGATTCTTTAGTTGTGATCTAGTTTTGACTCCAGATGTTGGATCAGTAATAATGTTCTCAATGGGATGAGAACTTTGATACTTGTGAGGTTTCGCAACCAACTGGTTTCTACTAGATGTCTCTCCCATGTTTTGTTGCTGAGGAACAGGTTCATGAACAAGTTCCTCTAGGGGGTTTGATTCAATTTCTCCTTGATTAGTTCCCCCTGTTAGGTTGCCCTGATTTGAAGGACCTGTTCCATCACATGTTCTTTCTTTTGATGCCACTTTGACTTGTGTTGGGGATTCAGTCAATTCCTTTACCAATCCAATGGCTTCATCTTCATGTTCCTATCTCTCAGAAAGAATGTTAGTTTCATCAAATACTACATGTACACTTTCTTCTACACACAAAGTTCTTTTATTAAACACTTTATATGCTTTGCTATGTGAAGAATATCCTAAAAATACTCCCTCATCACTTCTGGGATCAAACTTACCTAGGGAGTCTTTTCCATTATTGTGCATATAGCACTTGCAGCCAAATGCCCTAAGATGGGATATGTCTGGTTTTCTCCCTTTAAGTAACTCATAGGGAGTCTTCTCTACCAGAGGTCTGGTCATGCATCTATTGATTATGTAACATGCAGTGTTTACGGCCTCTGCCCAAAAGCTGTGGGGCAATTTACTAGAAAGCAACATGGTTCTAGCTATGTCCTCCAGAATTCTATTCTTCCTTTCAACTACTCCATTTCGTTGAGGGGTCCTAGGGGCAGAGAGATTATGATCTATACCATTTTCATCACAGAATTCATCAAACTTGGAATTTTCAAATTCAGTTCCATGATCAGACCTAATGGATGCAAGTTGATTTCCTAATTGTTTATGAGTTTTTCTAACAAATGCAATAAACATGTCGAATGCTTCATCTTTGGAGGTTAGAAATAGAACCCAGGTAAATCTAGAATAATCATCGACAAGCACTATTACATATTTCTTTCCACCTCTGCTCATGGTTCTCATTGGACCACATAGATCCATATAGACCAGTTCCAACGACTTGGTTGTACTTACCATTTTCTTACTTTTGAAGGATGATCTTACCTGCTTCCCCCTTTCACATGCCTCACCAAGTCTTTAGAGACTAATTTATTTAGTTGATTTAGACTTGCATGACCAAGTCTTTTGTGCCACAGGAGGGGATCATTAACCAACACACTTAAGCAAGTGAGTTCATTTTCTGGGAGAGTAGACAAATCTACAATGTAAATATTGTTAACTCTTTTTCCCTGCTAAACAATCTTGTCAGTGGTAAAGTTAATCACAAAGCATTTGTTTGAGGTAAAAGCTACAAGATTACCTCTGTCACACAATTGTGACACACTTATTAGGCTATATTTCAAGCCATCTATCAGGTAGACATTCTCTATGGAATGAGAATCTGTTTTGCCTACCTTTCCAACCCCAATGATCTCACCTTTCTTTCCATTACCAAAGGAGACATTACCTCCTTTTAAGTCCTCAATTGAAAGGAACTGGTCCTTGTTCCCAGTCATATGTTTTGAGCAACCACTATCCATATACCATATTTGGCTCCTCCCTTTCACTTGGACCTGCAAAAAAAAATTAGGGGTTAGTCTTAGGAACCCAAACTAGTTTGGGTCCCTTTCTATAGGCAAAAGGATGAATCAGATTCCTTCTTGCCCACCCAGGCAGCTTGTTTTTCTCTTGAATAAAGACTTTGTTCTTTTGACTGGCGTTTTCTTTTGCATTACATTCATTTTTGTAATGGCCAGCCTTGCCACATTGTGTGCAGATTTTATTTTTAGGAAGAGTGAGGTACTTGCTTCTAGAGTCCCATTTTGGAGCTTGAGTCCCATAGCCAAGTCCTCTTTTGTTGCTACTGTGATGCTCGTGCAGCCAAGAGAGTGCATCAGAAGCCTTGTTCCACTTGCAAGTTCTGTCTAGTTCATCTTTCACATTTCCTAGATCTTCCTTCAGGACTTTCATGAGTTCATCTTTCTCATACAATTCATCTTTCATTTTTCCCAAGTTTTCTTCTAGAGTGAGATATGTGTAATCAGCTTTCTTCTTTCCTGTTCCTAGTTTCAGTTTTAAGTTTTCAGACCTAAGTTCTAGGACACTGTTATCAAGTTCAAGAACCCGGTTCTTCAACTCAGCATTTGTGTTATCACTCTCATTAGCCCTAGACTCTAGACTTTTGCATTTTGCTTTTAGGATCACACATTCCCTAGAAAGAACTTCTTTCTCATTATTAATTATCTCAGACTCATCAATGAAGTCTAGTAGTAGCTCAACCAACTTTTCTTTAGACAAAAATTTAATCTTATTTTTGAGATGAAGGATACTTACCTCTTGTTCATCATCTGATTCTCCGATGGCCATCGGTGCTTGCTCTTCTTCATCTTTATCTTCCGAATCTTCATCTGAAGTTTCTCCCCAAGCAGCAACCATAGCCTTGGTTAAACCTTTGTTCCTTTTCGGTTCCTTCGTTCAACCCTTTCTTTCTTCCACTCAATTTCCCATTGAGGGCAGTTCTTGATCATGTGATCAGTCTTACCACACTTGTAGCAACCCTCATTGGTCTGTTTCTCAGGAGCTCTTAACTTGTTGAAGGTTGTACCTCTTGAAGAACCCTTTCCTCTCATCAGGTATACATTGAATTCTCTAGTGATCATAGCCATCTCATCATCTTCTAGATCTGAACCTTCAACAATTCTAAGAGCTAGGCTTCTCTTCTTCTTGGGTGTATCAATCTTTATGGTTTACCTTCTCAGTTCATAAGCAGCAAGATTTCCAATCAGTTCATCCAGTTTGAGAGTAGCAATATTCTTGGATTCTTGAATGGCCGTGATTTTGTTTTCCCATGAGACTGGCAGAACCCTTGTCAGGATTTTCTCAACCTTGTCTTCTTTAAGAATAATCCTTCCAAGGGACTTAAGTTCATTTGTCAGTGTAGTGAACCTAGTATACATCTCTTGGATAGTTTCTCTTTCCTTCATAATAAAATTCTCATATTGAGAATACAGCAGTGTTCCTCTGGATCTTTTCACTTGAGGTGTTCCTTCATGATCCACTTGCAAAGTGTCCTATATCTCCTTGGCAGTAGTACATCTTTGGATCCTACTGTACTTATCTGGACCTAGTCCACACACAAGCCATTTCTTGGCCTTAGCATTTTTCTCCCACTTTTTTAGGTCTTCAGCAGTGCAGTCATCCCTTGTCTTTGGAACAACCAATCCTTCCTCATTTTTCATTGTAGTTGCCAAAGGACCATCAGTGACTATGTCCTAAAGTTCATAGTCTTCTCCTATGATGTGATTATTCATCATGTTCTTCCATCAAGAGTAGTACTGTCCATTGAACAGTGGAGGCCTGGCAGTGGATTGCCCTTGCCAGTTCCCAGGTGGTGCACTCATGTTGATCTTTTCCTAAGGTGTTAGCCTCTTCAAGGATAACCTGCTCTGATACCAATTGATGTTCTTAATGTCAATACCACACAAGATGGGGAGGGGGGGTGATTTGTGTGGTACCCAATTTTTTGATCTAGAAGAACCTGGTTCTTCTAGGTGTTCTAACTGCTACTATTGCAGAATTAAAAGTACAGAAAATAAAGAACGCAGAGTTTTTTACGTGGAAAACACCTGGCTCAAAAGGTGAAAAAACCATGACCTACTACTCAGTAGGATTTTCCCAAACATCCACTAAAATCACTGAGCCAAAACAGCATTTACAAAACTCTTTGTAAACCTAAGGATTAACTCTAATCCCTGTGTAGCACACAGCCTCAACTGTTGCGACACCTTCAAGTTAGCCTATAACTTGAACACCTAAAGTACCTATTACAAATGCTTCTATGAAAGCTGAAAAGGTACAACTTTAAACCACCTAATACAATTGAACTAGAATAAGAATAAACACAACGGAACTGGTTCTTCTATCTTGTTCAAGTAGCTTTAGGTTTGCACACTTGAATTACACACGAACTGCTTGCAAAAAGCGTTGCTATTTTGCTCCCTATTCACATTTAACTTCTGCGTATGTGAAACACCTGTAAAGAGAACAATTACTGTTATTTCATGAGTTAGTAATCAGAGTTTGATTGAGACTCAGTTGCTGATCTTCCATCGAAGTTGAGTCCTTGTTCAATACAAACTCCAACCCTATCATTTATCCGGATTGTGTGATTGTGTCCTCTTCCTATAAGGAGACTTTCTCTCCTCATCCAATATGCAACATTTTCGATTAGTTCAGGAGATATTGCTGCTTGATTACTGAGACTTATCTCCTTCACGTGTATCTCACATGTCTAGGTTGATAAATACTATGCCTCAAATGATGAACCTGGTCCATGACTGAGTTCATTTGTCATTCTTCAAAACTTCACCTGAACTTTGGCCAACACATAGCTACACAAGAACGATGAAC
Organism: Nicotiana sylvestris; assembly: GCF_000393655.2. Classification (NCBI taxonomy): domain Eukaryota; kingdom Viridiplantae; phylum Streptophyta; class Magnoliopsida; order Solanales; family Solanaceae; genus Nicotiana; species Nicotiana sylvestris. The sequence goes on along the minus strand of NC_091060.1, from coordinate 30,730,399 downwards.
ACGATCTACCACAATAGAATCACCCACCAGTATAAACACATATACATGAGCACTCAAAGAATCACTATGATAACTGCATCGGAAGCCTCAGCCTCAGGTCTGGCCTGAAGAGCATAACATCAGGGTTGGGCCCTACCACTCTGAACTACATCTCTAGGATGGCCTGATACTGGCTGACCTCCACCTCTAAAACCTCTACCTCCACCTCTAGCACCTTTACCTCACCTCTAGCTGGCTAGGCTGGCGGTGGAACACTCGGTGCCTGAACTATGGCACGGGAACCCTGGTGTTGAGAATTGCTCGGTGCTTAAGGACAAAATCTAGCAATATACCTCGTGTCACCACAAGTAAAACAAGCCTTCTGCTGCTGGAACTAACGACCCTGAAACCTCTGGAGCGGAGGTGCACTGATAGGAGCTGGTGATGCACGATAAGACTGTTGATCAGAATACTACATGTGAGAACCACGACCACCTATGACACCATGAGAAGCCTGAAGTGCTGACTGAAACGGCCTGGGAGGATGGCCCCTACCAAAAGAATCCCTGCCTTTAGATGAGGCACCACTGAACCTGCCCGAATGACGAGGCCTCTTGTCAGACCCCTGACCACTCCCCTGCGATGGAACCACCTCAATTCTTCCGGTCATATTGGCCGCCTCTTAAAAAGAAATCTCACTTCCCGTCTCCTTAGCCATCTGCAATTGAATGGGCTGAATGAGTTCCTCAATGAACCTCCTCACACTCTCTCTCTCAGTGGGAAGTATAAGAAGAGCATGATGGGCCAAGTCAGTAAATCTGGTCTCGTACTGAGTAACAGTCATAGAACCCTGCTGGAGACGCTTAAACTGCCTTCGATAGATCTCTAAAAATAACTGAGAAAACTAATCCCAAGTCAAAACTAGTGACCCAACTGGTCTAGCCAAACAATAATCTCTCCACCAAGTCTTGGCGGATTCAGATAGGCGAAAAGTAGCAAAGTCGGCCCTATTGGTCTCCACTATCCCCATGTTCCTGAGAACCTCATGACTGCTGTGTAAATAATCCTGGGGATCCTCAGAAGATACATCGCTGAAAGTGGTAGTGAAGAGCTTGGTGGAACCTATCCAACCTCCACAAAGCCTCCGAAGACGTAGAAGATCTATCACCGGTCTGTGCTGCTGTTCGGCTGAAGAAGCGGTACGTGACCTCGCCATTCGCAAAAGGACAAGAGTAAAGGTTTCAATTTAGCATTGAGAGAACAAAATCGCACGACAGGTAAGAATAAATGTGACATTTTTCCTAACTCTGTAGCCATTGGGGGATAAATACAGATGTCTTCATATCGATCCTTCAGACTCTACTAAGCTTGTCCGTGAATTGTGAGACCTAAGTAACCTAGAGCTCTGATACCAACTTGTCACGACCCAGATTTTCCACCCTCGGGAGTCGTGATGGAGCCTACTCGTGGAAGCTAGGCAAGCCGAATATTATAAAATCATTACCCTTTTTATTAAGCATGTTCAACAATTTAAAGTAATAAATGATTAAACAACAGAATAAATTAAATAACCAGAAATGCGGAAGACGAAAATTTAATAGCTTAACCGAACATTGCTACAAAATTTGAAATACAATACTAACCAAAATTTGGTGTCACAAGTCATGGACTATCTAAGAATACTACAAATAAGGTCTAAATGGAAATACCCAAATCTGTCTCTGAATAAGTAAAAACAGAAAGAAAAGTATAGGAGGAGACACCAAGGCCCACGAACGTCTGTAGGACTACCTCGGGTCGCCTGAATGGACTGAAGACAGCACCCTCACTGCGGTCCAAACGCTCTGGTATCAGTATCTGCACAGAGTGCAGAGTGTAGTACAAGCACAACTGACCCCATGTGCTGGTAAGTGCCTAGCCTAACCTCGGCGAAGTAGTGACAAGGCTAGGACAAGACTACCAAATAAACCTATGTAGTTAAATCATATACAATGGAAAAATAAACGCAGATAATTACAGTTAAAGATGGGAGGGGGGAAAACATGCTTCGGGGAGTAACAGATAACAACAGAATATCAAGAGGAATATAAAGAAACCAAATCCAATTATTAACAAGGATAAGGAAAATAAATGCAGAATTCACTTTCATTTCACATCTTGTTTCAAGCGTGCAACCCGATCCCATTTCATATATCTCGTTGCAGGCGTGCAACCCGATCCTATTTCATATCTCTCGTTGCAGGCGGGCAACCCGCTCCCATTTCATATATCTTTTTGCAGGCGTGCAACCCGCTCCCATTTTATATATCTTGTTGCAAGCGTGAAACCCACTCCCATTTCATATATCTTGTTGCAGGCGTACAACCCGCTCCCATTTCATATATCTCGTAGCAGGCGTGCAACCCGCTCCCATTTCATATGTTTTGTTTCAAGCATGCAACCCGCTCCCATTTCATATATCTTGTTGCAGGCGTGCAACCCGCACCTATTTTATATATCTTGTTGCAGGCGTGCAACCCGCTCCCATTTCATATATTTCCATGGCAGCGTGCCACCCGATCCCATTTACAAATCAACAACAATCACGAAAGAATCCCGGCAAGGGAACAAGAGTATAACAACAACATCCCGACAAGGGAAAATAATATCGTAAACAATAACATCCCGGCAAGGAAGACAATATCATAAACAATAACATCCCGACAAGGGAACCAACAATAATAATCAACATATTAAGCACGAATAAATCTCAACGGAGTCACAACAATTACAATACTAGACTCACGGGCATGCTTGACACCGATTTACAGATACTCATAACCATGCCTATACGTCGTACTCCACAATTAACACATAGAAAATAAGATACAACTCCTAATCCCTCAAGCTAAGGTTAGACCAAACACTTACCTCGATGCCACGAACACAATTCAAGTCTCAACTATCACTTTCCCTCTTGATTTCACCACCAATTCGCTTGTATCTAGCCACAAGTTACTTAACTATATCAATAAATGCTAAATGAATCCATTCCAATGCATGAAAATAGGTTTTCTAAAGTTTTTCCCAAAAAGTCAAAAATCGACCCCCAACCCACTTGGTCAAAACCTGAGGTTCGAACCAAAACCCAATTACCCATTCCCCTACGAACCCAAATAAATAATTTGTTTTGAAATCGGCCTCAAATCGAGGTCCGAATTTCCAAAATTTGAAAAACCTAGGTTCTACCCAAAACACCCAATTTTCTCCATGAAACCCCTTGATTTTGAGTTGAAATCATCTGAAAAGCTGTTAATGATTAATAAAAACGAGTTAGAAATGACTTAAAATCGATTTGGAAGAGTACTTATCTTTGAAAAATTGCCCAAAGGTATTTTGGTTTTGAAAAATGAAAGATTTCCGGCTAAGTTATGAATTTGCATGTTGCATGCGTTTAAGACTGCTATCATCGCATTTGCGATTAATGTTCGCAATTCCGAACTTGATTTTGCGATGGGATTGTCGTATTTGTGACAATGAAGGATTCCAGACCACTTCGCAAATGTGATGGGCCCTTCGCACTTGCGGCATCGCTTTTGTGATGACTTCGTCGCATTTGCGACCCCAAGGCAGAACGGGTCTTTTTCGCATTTGCGATAAATGTTCGCATTTGCGGGCTTGTATTTGTGAGTCAGACTAACATACCAGCTAAAAACCTGCAACGTCCTAAGTCCAAATTTCACTCCGTGGCCTATCCAAAACTCACCCGAGCCCTAGGGGCTCCAAACCAAACATGCACACTAACCTAATATATCATACGGACTTGCTTGTGTAATCAAATCCTCAAAATAACATCAAGAACTATGAATTAAACCCCAAATTCATGAAATCATTCAAGAACACCAAAATTTCAAATTTCTCAACTTTAAATCCGTTTTATACCAAACCAATTTCTATCTTTACCAAATTTTACAGGTTCTATCTGATTATTATTTCAAACTTGTACCGGGCTCCTGAACCATAATACGGGCCCGATACCATCAATTTCAAACACATTTCATTTCCAAAAACTCATATATATTTTCAGAAAATAATTTTCTTTAAAAATTCATTTCTCGGGCTTGGTGTTGATACCCAATTTTTCCCTATATATTTTCAATATGCAAAATACCTTCAAAATATCATATAATGCATATATAAGAATGTCCAAATGTTTTATTATTTTTCTATAATTTTTAAAGGTTTTAATTGATTTATTTCCCTTTCTTTATCCATAAAATCTCAATAATTATTTCTAAATTATTATTTTTGGTAATTCATCTGATGGATTTTCATATTTATGCCAAAATATGTCTAAAATAATTTTTACATATTTTTACAATTTCATTTAATTTTTTTTAGAAAGCTAATTGCATATAATTGCAATATTAGCCTTTTTAAGGTTTAATTGTGTTTTATATTCATAAAATCAAGTCCTGTATTTTAAATTGTTAATCATATATTATAAATCATTTTAGTTCTTTCAAATTTATTTCCAGAAATTTATTTACTATTTTTTATAATTCAAAAAATGGGAAAATTGGCTATTTAAATAACAACCCATTTGTGTTTAAATTTTAGCCGAAATTGAACCCTAAATCAGACCCAATTTCCCAGCCCAATTTCAATTTTAACCCGACCCCTAACCCGATTAAACCAACCCAACCCGGATTCCCTACCTACCCTTTTAAATCTACTCCGTTGATCATTCAGATCAACGGCCACCATTACCCTTTACAATTTTTAACCCTGAACGACCCCTAAACCTAACTCATTCCCCACCACCCACCGCCTCTGAATCCCTCTCCTCTCAAACTCTCTCTAAAACCTAATGCTAACCCTAGCCGCCGCCACCCAAATCTACCCTAATCCCTTTTGATCTTCACCTAATCCATGGACTCCCATGGCTGTTTGAGAGGTGTACCGGTCTCCTATGGCTCCTGGTTGTTTGTTTTCATGATTTCATGGACAGATCTCAAAGGGATCTAGTCCAGTTTTGGCTAGACTTCTATCTAAGGCCTTTTCCCGACCACCCATGGCCGATCAAGTCAGATTCATGGCTTTTCCGGCTAGATCGGTAACTTTTCAAAGTCTTTTCTGACTTTTTTTGGGTTCTCTGAAACCCTAGCTTTAAGGTCTTTTGATTTTCTTTAAGATCTATCTTAGATCTGTGCTTACTACGAACTTCTTAAGTGTTTTCTTAAAGGTTCTTCGGCTTTCTTTCAAATGACTCTTCATTTTTCAACGATTAGGGTTTCTCTTAACCTCTTTTAAAGATCTCTTCTCTGAATTTTGGTGTTGTTTCATGATTTTACTATGCTCAAACAACTTGTTTATGCTTTCGTTCTATTCGATTCAGCATATTGAAAACCCTAGTTCTTTTGGTCTCATCCGAGTTCTAAACTTGTCCCTGTTTGTTTGAATGTGTATTTGTTCGATTAAGTTCTTTGTTTCTGATTCTCTTTTCTTTGTGTGACTTATTTGATTTTGGGTTCTTATCATCTTTTAAACTTGACTACTGTTGTTAAAACCTTAATTTCTTAAAAAAGGTTTTCCTCACTTGTTTGTTTCTGACTCTCTTTACTTGTTACTATGTTCTCTTCACTTTTGATTCTGTGTAACTACATGAACTTGTTGACTACTATGCTTTGAATAGATTTCTTTTACTACTGAATCCTAGCTTATTCCTGCTACTGCTGAATGTTTGTGTTATCTCTTTTGCCAATGTGTTTGGCCCTCATGTCTGATGCTTCTGTTCACTCTATTTATATATTGAAGTGCAGAATTATGATTCCTTTTTGATTGATTCTGACTCCCTTAATGTTGTGACTGACTGCAAAAGTTTTCTTGTAAACCCTAACTATTTACTCATTTGTTTAAAATTAATTGATTTCTTTCCTTTACTGTGATGTTTGATCTTGCTGGATCCTTTCCCAAAACTAAGCATATTTTGAACTTAGTCTCAATTATTTACTTCATACTTTTACTGCCCCCTTATATGGCAATAATCAATCTTTCCCCAAATCGATTTCTTTCCCTAATTAAACCTGTCAGTATCCGTTAAGCAGTGATTCCTTAATTAAAGGGAATCACTTGGGTTAATTGATTCTGATTGTGATTGCTTCCATGTTTGTGTTAAAACTTTACTTATTACCTTATTTTTCACTCGTTTTCAAAACTATAAATACCCTCACTCTCTTCTTTCAAACAGACGAACAATTTGAGTTCAGAATACACACTTACACTCAAAAAACTCTCTCTTTCTTTACTACTACTTGTGTTATTGCTCTGTCTAGCCGGCTGAAAGCCAAGGCTAGACTGTGGAATCTTGCTTGCTTTTCCTTTCTGCACTTTGCTTCTCTACTGGTATGTCCTAGTTAATTTTTTAAAATCTCAACAACAACATTTTCCTCTGATTGTTTCAATTTCTTTCATTCTTGTCTACTCCTGCTTATGTTCCTACAGTTAAGTTATATTACTAGCATGTTGTAATATGTTCCCTTCCTCTTTAGATTAATGCCTCCCTATGTGTGTACTCTGTCAGTCACTTGTTATGTGTTTTTTGGCTTATGAATCCCAAACCCCCATATCCCCTCTATGTGTTTGTATTCCTCTAGCTGGTTTGTGGCCATGCCAACATCAACTATTGTTGTGCATGGCCAAACCAGACCCCTGCTGGGGTCATGTGCTTACAGACAGTGTATTCCCAAAATCCCTTGCCCCTTTGAATGACTACTGATTCTGTGCCGTTTGAGTTTTACTACAACTGTTTTCAAATCATCCTTACGACTTACTATTTTCAACCCAATTCTAAATAAATCTTTTTCAACAAAGGTTCTGCACCTCCACTATATTCTTAGAAATTAGGTTCTGCCCCTTTTGTGTGAGTCTTGCTTTGGGACCCTTGAGCTCCCTCTAAACTTGGACACATAAGGGTTGGCCCTTCCATACTGCACTCATTTCTGTATGGTTATGCAAACCTGGGTGTGAGCACTGCCCGGGATCCCATGAGGTCCTTAGGGAACTCTGATACACCCAGATATGAGAAAGGCTTTGAAACAACAATGGCATTTGAGGTGGTTTATTCCATAACTTAGAGAGGAAGTTAGAATCAGGCTTCCTATGGTTGTAACTTCTTGTTTTACACTTTTTCTTATGTAATTTAGTTATTTGGTCTGTAATAATTTGTAACAAATATTGGGGTTGGCTAGTGAAAAGGGATGGGGTGACTATGCATGCTTTAACTGTTAGAAGGGTAGATAACAAAGGGTAGATAACATGTCTATAGGGTGTATCTCGATATGATCTGTTAGCGAACATGCCTATAGGATCTGCTTTGGTTTAATAAAATCCTGCATGCTTTACTCTCACGAATAGAGATCATGCCTATAGGATTAAAATCAATTCTAATAGAAGTCATGCCTACAGGAATTTTGCTTTGATCAAATAAATCCTACCTACTTTACTGCATGTTCAATTAGATACCATGCCTATAGGACCAAAATCAGCCTTTAAATACTTAGATACCATATCTATAGGAATTAAAATCAGCTATAATAGAGGTCATGCCTATAGGATCTAAATAGTTTGGTTAAAATCAGTTTGATTCATGCCTGTCTGAATCAGATTAAATAACTCACTCTTTTCGTGTTAATTAATACGGTTTAGAAAGCATGCTTATAGGATCCGAATTGTTTGTTTAAAATTAACCGCTGCTCTACTGCATTTCTAATCAGTAATAGACATCATGCTCATAGGACATCATTATCACATCTAGACAAGCCTTAGGTAATAATGATAAAACTAAACTCGCCTTTGTTTAATTAGCACTGCTACAACCAGCAGGCAGGCCTAATTCGGACTTCTTATATGAGTTATATAATAAATTTGGTCTGTTTCAACAATTTAAACACCCTGCTTTAGTGTTTTAAAATTCAGACCCTAGTTGTGTTTAAGTCATGCTATTTATACGCATTGTCTATGGAGGTATATATGAGCCCTTTAATTGTTTATATGTTCCCCTTTAAAATGCAGTCCTACGTGTTTTTTGTATGTCGCCTTAGCCTTTTTACCTTTAAAACCTAAGAGTCAGCCTAAAATCTTCCCCCTTATAGGAATAGTAGTCCTAAATTCCTCCGGGACTGATAGGAATGGAACGGGTAATAGTATGCAGTAGAGGTCGAGACCAACTCGCGCTTTAATACCTTAACGGGGTGGGAAGGGTAGATATGGATATGATGACCAGTGCGCTAATACCACGTGTATCCCCTCTACTGAGGAGTGTCATAACGGGTATCACGTTGATGTGATCCATATTATAAACAAGCCTAGGACCCTCCTTCCTTTTACATTCTCAAGTATTTGTAAAACTGTAACTCTTTTTTTCAAAATTCGCCTTTTAATAATTGTTTTCAAACGCTTGTGTGTTTAACTTAAATCCCCTCTTACTTGAGCCTTCATTTGTTTACTTGCTAATTGCACAAATTCATAAAACTGTCTGGCCGGGAACCACACTAGTGGATCCTGAGGGGTGCCTAACACCTTCCCCTTAGGATAATTTCAATCCCTTACCCTATCTCTGGTTATCAAACGAACTCAGAAATGAACCCTATAGGTGTCCTAATGCACCTTAAATCATTAGGTGACGACTCTTCAAATGCAAACCCAGTTCCCAAAAGGACTAAGTTGTCCCATACCAAAAAGTCATAAACTCGATTTCCGATATGAAGAGGGAAAAAGAGGGCACAACAGCATGGCAACTCTGCTGAGGATCTTTAGGCTTTTACCATTTCATATCGTTCTTGTGAATTTGTACCCCCCTATGTGCAGTTACTTGTTTAAATTTCTTTAAGCATTTAATTCCTTCTTCAATTACGAAACTGACATGTCTTCTTTTCTTCTTTCCTTTATTACTGCTTTAAATTATGAAACTGTTGTATATATCGCTTTCCTAACGTGCAAATACATGCTTTTAATTATTGCATAATCATGCTCAACATCATACTCCACTCGTACCGAACAAATACTATAGTAATGCTTTTAATGAGTGGTTGCTCTTTTTCGATATTATTACCCCCTAAATTCAAAAAGGCATATTTGCGGTAAAACCAGTCGATCAGCGGTGCAGTCGACGATTCCGTGCCTTCCCCCTTGAGTTGTCCGCTCAAGGGTACAAGTCTAAAACCCCATAGAAACCTTACTCTATTTAAATTGTGCATGCATCATGGTCAAACCTAGCCGGGTCAGTTATGTTGTCCACATAATGACCCTTTAAGATAGCCTTGTCCAAAAGTCCACTGGGTTTCCCTAAACCCAAACGGACATCGTCACGTTCTGTGCATTTATTTGGAGAACTAAATACTTCGTGCTAATTATTCATGTTAAATAGTCGAGTCTGGTGGGGGTAAGGGCCTAACCATATTTATCTTGCAGAAATATGAGGCACGAAGTCCCCAGATTCGGCATGGTCACCAACATCCACCCAAGATTGCTAAGCTGGTGGAAAGATCTACACTCTAGTGATCAAACCCTCGTCCGAAAATACTTGGGAAACCTACCATCCCTTCTAGAGGTCAACCTAACAACAAGATCATAGAAGCTGCTGCTCTGTTCTGGGATTGTGAAAGGGCCGTGTTCTGCTTTGGGGACATTGAAATGACACCTTTTTTGAAAGAGATAGGAGGATTGGTCAGTTTAGTGTGGGAAACTCCAGGTTTGATAATGCCTGAGAACCACAAAGGCAGGGGTTTCCGAAAAATGATAGGTTTGAAGAAGAATACAGATCTGACATGCCTGAAGGAATCATACATTCATTTCGACTACTTGTATGAAAGGTACGGTCATAGCAAATCCTACCGTACCTACCCTGACGAGTTTACCATCACATCCTTGGGGAACATCCATCGAAGAGTTTCCGTCTTCATGTTTTGTTTCCTGGGGCTGATCGTGTTTCCAATGAAGAAAGGGAGAATCCATACCAGGCTGGCTATGGTAACTAAGACTCTAATGGAAAGGATTGGTGGGCAACCATTCAACATCATGTCCATGATCATTTCAGACATATACCGAGCTTTGGAGAAGTGTCAACGAGGAGCAAAACACTTCAAAGGCTGCAATTTATTACTTTAACTCTGGCTCATGGAACACCTCCAAAAGGGCGAATACCGACAAGAGATTCAATGAAGGGACTGGGATGATCACATTGCTTTCCATCATCCAAAGCGAATGAATTACATCCCAGATATGTTCGCCCAGCCGGAGAATACTAAAGAATAGGTCAAGCTTTTTGAAAATCTGACTGAAGAACAAGTTCAATGGATGTTCGAGTGGTTTCCAACCGAAGAGTTCATCGCCCGATCTAGAGATGCACCTTTCCTGATACCGTTTGGTGTAAGAGGAACATATCCCTACGTCCCCCTTCGACTTATGAGGCAAGCTGGTAGGAAGCAAATCATACCCAGGGTTGACAAGATGAGCTATTTTAGAGCTGATTTCCAAATGATGATAACCCCTACAAGTGCCAAGCCCAACATATGTGGCACTGCAAGATCGTAATGGGGAGGGCCACTATCGATCCAAACAGATATCATGCTGGTTGTACTCCTTACTATTCAGGCTAGTTGGAAGACAATCATGATGGTCTGGGCCAGCCTGGGTTTGTTCGAGGTCACAGGATCATAGATGAAAAGGCTGAGGCACAAGTCAAATACAACCAGTTGCGCAAAAGGATCCGTGAATGCGATAGCGAACACGCGAGATACAAGAGTTCAACCAGAAGATGATTGAGGAATGGAAGGATATGGCTGGCTGTCAGTGCCAACAAAAGGCTAGGATATTGGAGCAGGGCATAGTAGAATTGGACAGGAAATTTCTCAAAAGGAATGAAGATTGTCAAAAGGCTGAAGGAAACGAAGGCGGACATCTAGCCAGAGCATACCTATTGTTGGGGCTTCGCGAGTTGGGGAAACTATTCGATGGAGCCAAGGATGCCAAATCTGGGGAAGGTCCTTCAGGGACCTAGTAGATAGGAGTTTATCTTTTTGCTTTATAAAATGTGATAAGGCCAATGGCCATTAGTGACTTTTATTTCCTGTTTATTTAGTGTCGATTTGGGATTCGTCTTATTTTTATCAATAAAATGAGGCATTTAGCATTCTAAGTTCTCGAAATCAATTTGTCGCTAGGCCTACCTCGGGCACAAAGAGGCTCCCAGATTAGGACACGTTTTACATTCCGCACTATGTGTTTAAATACTGCAACACTTTTTATGATCCGCACTAACTTGATTACCTTTTGTTTTATTATTCCCCTCCCCCAAAGGTTAGTTCATGCACTATGGCATCATCATCTTATTCCACGAGATCCAGGGGACCTCCACCCACTCCTCTTCTTAGTCCTATCAGAAACAAGAACAAAAGCAAAATGGAAGATCTGAACAATATCAGGAAGGAGAATCCAACCGAACGGGTAGAGGCCAATAATGGCCATGGTACTCAGGTTCCTCAGGAGAATGTATCCCAACTTGAATAGAAGCTATTGAAATTCCAAGAAGAGCTTGATCAGGTTCGGAATCTGGCAAACCTGTCATTTTCCCTCAGCACCCCAAATATAAATTTCCCCAACACCCAACACCCTACACCTCCGCAGAATATCCCAAAGCAACAGAACCACCCCTCTCCTCACCATCACACTATTCCACCAAAAACCAATGCAATACCTGTCATATCCCAAACAACACTCCACTTCTCATCCTAGAACTTCAAAATTCCACAAATGACTATTTCCATACCCACACACCAGGCCACCATAACACCCCCATCTACGTGGAGACCATGCCACACTCCACCCAACCTATCCTAGGCACACGTGAGTCTGATGTAAAGGACCTACTTATCAGGAACTTGGCCGAGGCGCTCAAGAAATTGACACGCCGGATTCAAGGCGTTGAAGGAAGCAAGGGAATTGAGGGGCTGAACTATGAGGATCTTTGCATAGAGCCTGATATCGAACTGCCCGAGGGGTACAAACCTCCTAAGTTCGAAATGTTTGATGGTACGGGTGATCCAAAGGTCCATCTGAGGACATACAATGACAAGCTGGTTGGAGTAGGAAAAAACGAGAGAATCTGCATGAAGCTATTCATGAGGAGTTTGAAAGGAGATGCATTGTCTTAGTACATCAGCCAAGATCCCAAGAAGTGGTCAAGCTGGGTAAGCATGGCGTCCGACTTTATGGACAAGTTTAGGTTTAATACAGAGAATGCACCAGACGTATTCTATATTCAGAATCTAAAGAAGAAGCCTACAGAGATGTTACGTGAGTATGCTACTCGCTGGAGGTCCAAAGCTGCTAAGGTCAGACCTGCCTTAGAAGAGGAGCAAATGAACAAGTTCTTTGTCTAGGCTCAGGACCCGCAATATTATAAACGACTGATGATGATTGAGAACCACAAATTCTCCGACATTATCAAATTGGGTGAAAGAATTGAAGAAGGTATAAAAAGCGGTATGGTTACAAACTTTGAGGCCTTGCAAGCTACAAATAAGGCCTTACAGTCCGGTAGTCTGTCCAAGAAAAGGGACGTAGGGCCGTAATGTTGCACAGAGGACCAAATCTCCTATCAAATACCATACATACCCAACACCTCCACTCACATATCAGCCAACTCCGAACTACCGAGCACCCTCACCCTCATACCAAGATCCACCACCAACTTATCAGTCACCTCCACCTCCTACATACCAACCTACTTCACCTAGATACTCCCAACCCGCTCATGTCTACCAAACCTATAATGCTCAACCATCCCATTACCAATCACCTCCCGCACGCCAAAACTTCCCTAGACCCCGACCTAATTTTGACCGCAGACCCCCAATACAATATACAACCATTGATGAACCCATTGACCAGTTATATGAGAGACTCAAAGCCGCTGGTTATGTAACCCCATCCCCGCTGCAACTCCTGAGAACCCTTCTCAATGGATTAACCCAAACAAATCCTGTGCATACCACTCCGACATAAAAGGTCACACCATCGATGAATGTCGTTCCTTGAAAGACAAGATCCAGTCTTTAATTGATAACAAGATTATTGTTGCAAAGAAACCCACTCCAAATGTTCGCAACAACCCTCTGCCAGACCATAAGGCTGAAGGTATCCACATGATTGAAATAGAGGATGATTGGGATCCCGAGTGATCAATCTGGTTGATCGCAGAAGGTGATGACCCAAAGAAGCCAGCAGTCACTCTCAATCCAATCATAGTTCAGATTTAACCATCTGAGGATGTTGAGGTGAACTTGTCTGTACCACTTGAATTTGAAGCAACGTTATTTGTAAAGACACCGCCGCCGATTGAGGTCGAATTCATGTCTCCGGCAAATGCACCCGCACCATTTGAGGTTGTAGTTTTACTACCCAAGGCACATACTCCGTTCGGAGTGAGGATAGCCACACCGATCCCAGTGGCAATGTCGACCATGACACCATTCCATACAAAGGCTGTACCTTGGGACTATACAACCGAGGCAAGGAGGAAAGGCAAGGTCAGGTTCGAAGAGACTGTTGCAGCACAGGGTATGACAAGAACTGGTAGAGTCTATACCCCTGAACATCTAGCTGAGTCAAGCAAGCAGGCCTCCAATCAGCCACCCCTCATTGAGACAGGTCCGGACGATCTTTGGAGAAAGATACAGGCCAAGGAATACTCGATCATTGACCAGTTGAACAAAACACCAGCGTAAATCTCCATTCTCTCCTTGCTGCAAAACTTTGAGGCACATATGAATGCTCTGCTAAAGGCGCTGAGTGAAGCATACATACCAAGCAACATCACTGGTGGGGAAATGGATAACATGGTAGGACAAGTTCTGGAAAGCCATAAGATCACCTTTCATGAAGACGAGCTGCCACCTGAAGGGCTGGGGCACAACAAAGCATTGCACATCACCGTGCAATGCGAGGACTATTTCATCACCAGAATCCTGATCAACAGGAGTTCCAATTTCAACATTTGTCCGCTGGTAACACTCAAGAAGATGGGTAAAGGACTGCACGAGATAAAAGATGGAGCAATCAATGTGAAAGCCTTTGATGATTCTCAGAGGTCCACCATTGGTGAGATTTTCCTATGCTTGCAAATGGGACCAAAATGGTTCGATGTTGACTTCCAGGTGATAGATGTGCCAGCATCTTACAACTTACTGTTAGGACAGTCGTGGGTTCATGTTGCTGGGGCCGTAGCATCAACACTGCATCAGGCTATAAAGTTCGAATAGAATCACCAAGAAGTGATCATTCACGGCGATGGTAGCAACCCTATATATAGTTGCCAGACCATTTCGGCGATCGAAGGAAGAAGGAAGCTGGGTGGAGAGACTTACCACAACATTGAACGGGTCAATGCTATTGACAAAGACAAGTGGTGGGATAACAAAATCAAGAGTATACTGGCAAAGGGCTCGGCAAGAACCTCCAAGGAATCGCGAAGCCCATAAAACTCAAGAAACATGGCACTACCTTCGGTTTGGGATATGATTACACCTGGGAGGAATTAAACAATTGGTCGCCACCATGGCACGATCCTTACTATCCACTGGAGCAACCAATACCATGTTTGGAGCAGACTTTCCAACAAGCCGACATTGTTTATGGGTCAGACGAAGAAGAAGCACTGGCAGCGGTAAAGAACTTGTTCCTAGAAGACAATGATATGGACTGTTGTGTTGTTCTCGAGGAGGAGGGGGAGGAAGGCCCTTCCATACAAGCTGTAAGCAGAGGGGCACGCCTCAATAACTGGACCATCAGGGCAACCAAAGCCCGACGAGCCTCGGGGTAGCAAGGCTAAAACAAGCATTATTCATCATTTTTACTAAATGATTTTCTTTTTCGCATTTTTCAATTCCCTCAATAAGATCTTCAATGTTCGAAACAGTTATGCAATTTATCTAAGCATTTTGACTTTTCTTATGAATCAACACTCATTATCATTTTCTCTCACTACTTTACTTATACAGTATTACTATTACTTATCTTGATGAACCAATAACTGTGATATGCAATGAGACAACACAACAAATGGACATTGATTCAGAGGAAGATGACATACTTGACGAGATTGTTAAAGATGTTGATAATTTTGAAAATAGACCTAAGTCCAACCTGGACGAGACCGAAATTGTTAACCTGGGAGATGCAGAAAACGTCAAGGAAACACGAATCAGCGTTCACCTATCGCTATCAGAAAAGAAAGAATACACAGAATTTCTAAAGGAATATGAGGACATATTTTCCTGGTCGTATGATGTCATGACTGGTCTGAGTACGTCTATTGTGGCTCACAAACTACCAACCAATCCGACGTGTCCACCGATAAAGCAAAAACTCAGAAAGTTCAAGCCTAATATGAGTCTAAAAATCAAGGAAGAAGTCACCAAGCAGGTCAAAGCTAAAGTTCTTAGGGTAGTAGAATACCCGACATGGTTAGCCAACATCGTGCCAGTACCAAAGAAGGACGGGAAGGTCAGGGTTTGTGTCGACTACCGAGATCTCAACCGGTCCAGTCCAAAAGACGACTTCCCTCTGCCAAATATACACATCCTGATTGACAATTGTACCAAGCATGAGCTGCAGTCCTTTGTAGATTGCTTCGCTGGTTATCATCAGATCTGGATGGATGAAGAAGATGCTGAGAAAACGGATTTCATTACGCCGTGGGGAATGTACTCTTACAAGATGATGCCGTTCGGCCTGAAGAATGCAGGGGCCACCTACATGAGAGCCATGACTACCATTTTCCATGACATGATATACAAAGAGTGTAGACATGTGATTTTTGACCCTCCTCAAGATTTTTCACGTTTTAGCGTAAAATATTTAATTTAGGCCTAATATAGCTATTTCAACTCATTTTTACTTGTTCACTTTATTTTATTACAAGAAAACAAAAATTACAAAAAAAATAGTTTTGTTTTAATGGTCAGTCTTATTTTAATAATTATTTTTACTTAAGTAGAGCTAATTAATATTTTTGATAATACTTTTAGTTAATTAAGCTAATTTTAAACATAGCTAGTCACAAAGGCCCAAGTTTCTAGCCCATTCCTTAAGCTCAATATCCAATACCCATTAAGCTAATCCTAGGGACCCTTCTAGACTCTGCTTTGGAACAAAAAATAAATAAAAAGACCCTAAGGACCTAATACACAAAAGACCTAGGGACTAATTGGCAAATACACAAAATATAACCTAAAACCCTAAACCTATAAAAGGAGTCTAACGCTAGAGACAAACAGTCAGCCATCTTCTTCTTCAAAACACACAATCTAAAAAAGGAACTCCTTCATAGCATCCCAAGGACACCAGCACAAACAAAACCAGTATTCACCGATACCAAACGACCCCATCTCCGTCAGCAACAGAACCAACGTCCACCCCTGAACCACACACCAACAACGCGAACGACACATCTCTCACATCACCTAGAACTCGCCAGAGACAGCAGCAGCCGATGCTATTTCTTTACTGCCGGAATTCGGCGAGAACAAACCCAGTCGTTGCTTCTGCTTCTTCCCATTCACAACAGCTCGCCGGAACACGCACACACAGTAGAGAACACGGACAAAACTTGGACAGAAGCTAAAAATGGAGTTTGCCGGAGGTTGAGGTGTTCGAGCTTTCCGGTTGATATTTGCGGTCCGCATTACTGTTCGAGATTTTCTATTTTTCATTGTTTAGCTCTAAAATTTCGGCAGTTAAAAGGCCCGTTCTTTCATCATTTTAGCAATAATGCTTACAGTAGTCCAATTTGGTCTTCTATCATTGATGTCGCAGGATGATTGTCACCTAAATTTGGTCTTTATTGGCCTTTCCACTCTTATTCTGATTTCAATTATATCTTGGCATGTGACCCCAATGATTAGAGTGTTTATGTTACAATGTTGGAAAATTGAACATAGAGATTTTACGTCATTTTAATATCTCTCTCATTTAATACTACATGTTATGTTTACTATTTAAAGAGTTAATTAAATAGGTTAAAATAATTCATGAACCATCGTAGCTTGCTTTAGGCACGTAATAAAATCATCACAACTACAGGTACGGTTCCTATGGTGTAGTTGTGAGGCTTAATTTCGAATTAGTTTTAAATATGAATATCCGTAGTTCATTTAGTTGAATAGTTTTGAGGCGTGCCACTCAAACATTTGAATCGTATAACCTATGGCCCTCAATTAATTAATTTTAATCCTTAGAACTCAAGGCGTACCATTTAGTTGAATTTCCATGGCCCTCGCAAACTTGAAAGTGCAGAGTTGCTTTAGGCACGTTATTTTAATAATTTACCTTCCTAAACTCGGGTGCGCATTTATGTGACCCAAATCCAAATCTCAACAACGTTAGATAAAATGTGTTGCGGACTGCGGGTGCATTTATGTGATGTGGTTCAAAACGCATTTTATGTGACATTGAAATCTTCCTAAAAATTAATTAATTAAAAGTGGGTTAAAGTTAAAAATGTGCATAGGTTTAAAAGTGTACTACAATCAGATAATAAGACAATTATAACAGTTGAGTGATCGTGCTAGAACCACAGAATCGGGGAATGCCTAACACCTTCTCCCGGGTTAACAGAATTCCTTACCCGGATTTCTGTGTTCGTGGACTGTAATACATAGTCAATCTTTTCCTCGATTCGGGATTTGAACCGGTGACTTGGGACACCATAAAATTATCCCAAGTGGAGACTCTGAATTTAATAAATAAATAATCCCGTTTTGATTGTCACTTTAAGTTGGAAAAAACTCCCCTTTACACCCCTTTCCGGGGGTGTAGTAATAAAGGAGGTGTGACAGCTCTGGAAACTCTGCTGGGGAACGAACCCAGAATCTCTAGTTCAGGGTTCAGAATTTGAGCGTAGATAAATTGTTATATTTGGCTTTATCTGATTTTGTTACATGTTTGGGTCTAATGTGCTAAATGTTATTTTCTTACCGCTTTGATATTATCTGAACTGTATATATAAACTACTACGAAACCCCTCTCTTCTCTCTCCTAAGGAGCGCACGCTGGTCGTGACTTCTTTCTGTTAGTGTCATATCTCAAATAGGACGAGGTTCGGACAAGTTGCAAAGCTGGATGATCTTTTGGTTACTGGTACGCAGCCCCCCCTCGGCTCGAGTTATTTGCTCGGGTAAGCCAGGTCTTGAACAAATAAACCCAGGTTTTTAAACCTAGTATAACAGTACCTCATGCCGGATCCCTAGTAGGAACGTTTGTTTGCATCATGTGCATTTTGACTTTGGAGACTCAACACAGGGGTTGGGTCTGTCTAGGACAGCTGTACCTAAAAAATAAAAGACCATCCTGATGCATACTAATGTGCTACATGCTGCAATCTTCAAGGGTAAAAGGGTCATTTGGCGGACCAGTAATAGTTGAGGGCAAATGAAAAGAAAAAGAAAAAAAGAGAGGGTGAATTGTGAAAATAAAGCAAGTAGGGCCTATTTATGTTTTCTTTCACATTTTTGTTAAGAAAAAGATAAAAACATCAAAAATTTATAAAAAAAAAAGATTTTGCACTTTTTCATCATTTACCGAAATTCAAAAAATAAAAAAAAAGGAAAATAAAATCCAAAAAAAAGAGTTTACATGTTTCATCATTTTTCAAAAAAAAAAGAAGACAAAAAAATATGTTTTCTCTAAATTAGTAATTTTTCTTTTAAAAAATTCTCGTCCGTATCCAATCTGTCCGAACTACGCATACCTGATTCTCGTCTTTCGCGGCGTGATACATAGGCAACCCGCATAGGGTCCGGTCTTCCTAGTAAATCTTAGGTTCTTGGCTTTGCGGGGTCATAGCCAAATTTTGCACTTCTAGCCACCTTTTGGCCAAATAAGCCATTTTGCAAAAATAGCCTCAATTATGTCTTGCATGTGTCCAATAAGGAGTGTTATTGTCTCACCTAGTGTTGGTTTGAGTTTTTTTCATACAGGTGTGGATCTACTTACCGGGGTTTGAGCATGACAGACACCCCGTGATCATCCAGTCAGGATCGCTCATTCAGGAGTTGCTTAAGGAGATTTGTTTTAGTTTTTATGTTTTGAGTATGTTCTTCATTTTATGTCGTCTTTTACTTTTTAGTTTGTACAGTAACACCGAGTCTTTTGTTATTGTACTTTCTACTTTATATTTGAAAAAGTGTGTTGTAACTCAAAAATTCAAAAAAAAAGGTTTTGCGTTTTATATGTCTGTTAGAAGTTTTCTTTAAGATTTTAGTTCCAAAAAAAATTTCTTTGGAGGTGCTTCTTTGGGAAATTGATGAAAAATGAAAAAATAAACCTTTTCTTATTTTCATTAGAACTTTAGGATATTGTACATAGAAATAAAAAAACATACTTTTTCTTTGGTTTATTTTCAGAGTTTCTTCCTTAGGTAATCAAAATTTTAAATCCAAAAACTGTTTTTATCTTTTTCATTTCTTGTTTCGAAATCTTTTCTTCAGGATATCAAGTGAAAATTCAAAACATTTTTCTTTGGTTTATTCTTTAGATTTCCTTCCTAAAAAAAAATAATCAAAAATATTTTTTCTCTTGTAGGGTTTTTTCCTTAATAATTTCCCATAGATTATTTGTTTCAAAAAGAAAAAAAAACATTCTCGTTAAGCTTGAGTTTAGAGTAGGTTATAGAACATTCAGTCTAGAAAAAAAATTTGCTTCTTTTGTTTCTCTTTTCTCATCAGAGTAGTCATTAAGGTAAAAAGAAAAAAAGAATGTTAGTTTGTTTACTCTATTCCCGATCTTCCCGAACTACGCAAAGATCTAATTCATGCGGCATCATGATACGCAGGCAACCTACATAGGGTTCGATCGAATCATTTTTTTTATTTATTAAAAGAAAAAAAACAACCAAAAAAAGGAGATGAAATCATGGGATGTGAGAAATGAGAGGGAATAAAAGAGCGATAATCAGAAAGAAAAAAAAGGAAGGAAAATGAGCGAGCTAAGAAGTGCGAGCAAAGAAAAGAAAAGAGAAGATTCAAATGGACAAATTGGGATGATGCCAAGTGACCTTGTGACCCTCGAAGTCATTCTTGAACCGTTAATTGTTGCTAGGTGCATTGCACGAAATGTGATATTTTGAGCTGTTAAATGCCCTAACGCTAACATGATGACTTCATTTTGTTCCTCTTTGTTCTTCTCATTATAGTAGAAGGGCGGTTGATTTGTGGTTCTTAAGGTAACTCGTCCATACAACACAAGGTCAAAGGGCAAGGTAGCCATGGCTAGCAAAAACTTGGGCACAAGAGTTGTTGACCCATAAAGGGAGTTTGTGGAGTCGGAGTCTGAATTAAAAGAGGAGGTCCAAGGGGTGAAACAACAGATGGCAGAAATGTATCAGTCTTGGATCAGGGGGCATCCTCCACCTTAATTCCCCACTAACTACATTGAAAACCCTGCAACTGTCCCACCACTATCACAAATCCAGATTCCCACTGCTGCTGATATCACCCCACAACCTTTTCACACTCCACTCGCCAAAACCACCTCGTATCATGTTCCTTTGGCCACTCATGCTCTTGTAGCTCCTCCCCCAGCTATTTTTCCTCTATCCTCTAACGAGGCTGTGTTCAAAGTCCCTAATGCCCAACACTATGCTTCAGAACCAACTTTCAAAGTCTCAGATTCATACTCTCCCGCTCCTTATTTTGAGCCTCCCGGTGAAACTAAAAAGCCTGCTAAGATAGTGGAGCAAGATGAGATATCCAGGAAGGTGAAAATCTTAGAGCAGTCTTTAAGAAACATGCAAGGGATAGGGAGTCAGATGAGCGTGCTTACAAAGACTTGTGCTTGTTTCCTGACGTCCAACTGCCTGATGGGTTCAAGATGCCAAAGTTCGATTTATATGACGGACATGGAAATCCCGTGGCCCATTTGAGAGGCTACTGCAGTAAGATGAGAGGCGTCGGTAGGAAAGACAAATTAATT
The DNA here is from genome assembly GCF_000393655.2 of Nicotiana sylvestris. Classification (NCBI taxonomy): domain Eukaryota; kingdom Viridiplantae; phylum Streptophyta; class Magnoliopsida; order Solanales; family Solanaceae; genus Nicotiana; species Nicotiana sylvestris. Next base: position 30,709,411 of record NC_091060.1, on the reverse strand, counting down.
GATGGCGTATTTCAGTCAAAGTCTGAGTGGGGTAGCTCTAGAGTGGTACACCCGCCAAGATGCTAGCAGGTGGTACACGTGGGATGATATGGCTCAGGCCTTTGCTAGGCACTTTCAGTACAATATAGAAATTGTCCCAGATCGCATGTCCCTCGCCAAGATGGAAAAGAAGCCTAATGAAAACTTTAGGGAATACGGGCTCAGATGGAGAGAGCAAGCTACCAAAGTCAACCCTCCCATGGAAGAAAAAGAGATGGTCGAGTACTTTCTTGAAGCTCAAGAACCAACTTACTTTGGGCATTTGATCACAACTGTGGGTAGGTCTTTTAATGATGTGGTAAAAATGGGAGAAATAGTAGAAGATGGGTTGAAGTCCAGCAAGATCATGAGTTATTCTGCTTTAAAAGCCACAACATAAGCAATTCAGAACGACACATGAAGCTTGATGGGTCAGAAGGAACATGATGATTTTGCCATGGTTGTTTCAGAGTCACGATGTGGACCAAAAGGTCCGCCTCACCAATATACACAGCCTCAACTCCAACCCCAAACCTATCCCCGAGCTCCACATAATCCACCTCAGTATTATCCTTCGAACAATGTCCGATCATATGTCCAACCACCAGGTCACTCCCTATGGCGAGCGCCAGTACCGCATAATGCATTCTTACCTTCACAACATTTCAAGCACCCAACAACCCTAGAAAATAGGGGCAGGGAACGGAACAAAGGCAAAGAAATAGTTTCACGCCAATTGGGGAGTCCTACACAAGCTTGTTTGAAAAGTTAAAGCATTCTGGCCTGATTGAGCCGCTCCTCAGCTATACTCCAGACCCATATGCAAAAGGCTTTGATCCTACTGTACGATGCATGTACCACTCTAATGTCCAAGGGCATAGCATTGAAGATTGTCGTTCTTTGAAAAGGGAAATAGAAAGAATGATTCAAGAAGGGGTAATTGTGATCAATGACAGTGACAGGGAGCATGCGAATCCTTTGCGGACTGAAGTTAATGATATTGAAGTTATTAATGGTTTTGGCAATATTGATGTGGAACCCAGTGGCTAAGATGTCGTGCTTGGTAATTGGAAAGACGCTTCATCTCTTGGCTAGCTGGAGAGGAGTCTTGGTGGTTTATTTTGTTGTCATTTCTGTTGTCCGGGTTATTTTCGGGGTTGTAATCTGGATATTGTCTAGTGATTCAAACCCTTCTATCCTTTTATTTTGCCTAGTTTATTTTTCATAGTAACTCATTTAGTGTTGTCTAGGTTTGTTCCAGGGTTGTAACCCAGTTTAGTTTACTTGTTTTGTTGTTCAAACCTTTTCACCATCTGTCTAATGCAATTTTCTATTTTTTGTTATTTTTAGTCATTTTTGTTTAGTTCTCTTTTCGTTTTATAGTCCTTCTCCTGTTGACTCTAGTGACATGACATGCACTCGTAATTCTCAGCCTGGTCTTAAAAAGTTAGTTTAGTCATGAAGCAATGAAACAATTTTAAAGATGATAGGGACATTTGAGGGAAAAAAGTAAAGGCATTTTGAGATCACTTCAAGCCCGACTTGTGAAACTGGGGCAGATAGAACAAAAAGAAATACTATTGAAACGCATACTACCACATCAGGTTGAAGCTAAAGGCAAGTTTGCCCCAAATTGGCAGGGGTCGTTCATTGTAATGAGAGTGTTGTCCAATGGTGCTTCATATCTAACAGATATAGAAGGCAAATGTGTAGATATGGCTATCAATTCTGATGAAGTCAAAAGATATTACGTATGATTTCTTTGGTTTGTTTAATTGTGTTGTTTGTGTTTGGCATGCTTTGAAGATTGGAATGACGAAGGCATTTTATTCTGCTATCTAAACACTTTATCCTTTGTCACCCCTTTTATCTTTATTTATTTTCTTTCATATCCCTCTTTTGGAATCAGAAGCAGAGTTTAGAAATGTGATATAAAAAAAGGGAGAGAAAAGAAAAAAAAAAGAGAAAAAGAGAAGGAAAAATGGAAAAAGAGTAAAGAAAGAAAAGAAAATGAAAAAAAAGAGGAAAAAGAAAAAGAAAAAGGAAGAGAAAACAAAACAAAAAGGAAAAACAAAAACAAAAGTTTCCATGAACTACGTTCGACCTGATTCCTTTTAAGGATACGTAGGCAGCCTCACAGTTTGGTCTCATCAAAATAAAAATCCAAAAGTCCCACAAGCAAAGAAACTAGGGCAGAAGTTGTTTTAAGAAATCTGATTCCGAAAGTTATAATTTTGAACCCATGTGAATTGTTTAGAGCCTTTGATATCCTTTCTTTTTTTAACTCTATCCAAAAGCCCACGTTACGGTCCAAAGAAAGACCTTCCGATCAGTCTTCGAGAGATGCCAAGTCAAGCAAGGAGAGGTAATTCATATCAGGGGCAGCACTCTGGTCCAAGCAGAAAAAAAAATAAAAATGAGAGAGTCTTATTGATGAAAACACTCACGAGCACCGTAAAGCAATGAGAGCTGAGAGAAATAAAAAAATGAGAGAGTCTTATTGGTTAAAACTCTCGCGGGCACCGTAAGGCGACGGTAGGTTGAGAGAAAGAACAAAATGAGAGAGTCTTGATGGTGAAAACCCTTCGGTCACTACAAGTCGAATAAGGGTTGTGAATCAGATTGGATAATCAGAGCATTGAAGCCCAATTTCATGGTTTAGGGGTATAACAGGAGTTGAACATCAGACTTGCTCGACAGAATAGGCCACTAGTGCATGTCATGGTCATTAGAGTTAGTATCCACATCTGATAGGTTTCTACTTTGTAGTTTTCTTGTTAGGAATCACCTCTTTCCTTTGTCCTTTACTCTGTTCCTTTTGTCTTGTTTACTTCCTCTTCCTGAGTCTATTTGGTCAAAATAAGTGAGAAATGACTTCAAAATTTGCCACCATCTTTCCAATTGCACAAAACGGGATCTGGCAGCACATCAAAGTGGCATAAGTTAGGAAAGAACAACATGCGCACTGAGTTTGTAACAATCAACATGCTTTGGGATTCATGTGACATACAAAAGGTTTGGTATATATCAATTCATGAGCAATGCAACAGATGGATGGTGTAGGGTGAACGGATCAAAAGTTATTTTCTGTGATAAGATTAACAAAGAAAGTGGTTAACCAGTGACAAGCAGGGTCTTCCAAGCAGAAATCAAAGTTATCATGGCAAGTGAAGGAGCAATAGACCTCAAGGCCAAGGCCAGTGGTTTAAGTCAAGAAAGAACAACATACGCACTGAGTGGGTGGAAATTGACGTGCTTTGGGATTCATGTGAAACACAAAGGTTTGGTAAATGTCAGTTCATGAGCAATGCAACAGATAGAAGGTATTGGGTCTGAACGGAGAAGATGTATTTTCTGTGATAAGGATGACAGAGAAAGTGGTTAGCAAGGTCTTCCAGTGGAAGTCAAAGTTATCATGGGAAGTGGAGGAGCAATCGCCCTCAAAGTCAAGGCCACAAACCAACCACCACATTTTTAAACTGACAAGATTTTTCTTTGATTTGAATTAGGGGCAAAAAATTTCGTTTGTTTCGGAGAAACCCTCCGTAAGGAAAGGCAATCACCAGACAGGTTTGATCATAAACTTTCAGGATCCTCCTGGACAATGGGATTTAGTTCTAAGACTTTCATAGAAAATAAGATTTAGCGTAAGTTTTACCTTTAGGAAATAGGATTTAGCTTTGAAGTTGTCACTCTTAAGGTGAGATTTATTTTGAAATTTTCAGGACCCTCCTGAAAAATGGGACCTAGTTTAAAATTTAGAAATAGCATAATCTAGCATAAATGTATCCCAAAGGAATATAAGTTGGTTTAGAAGATTGCATGTTTGAGATAGGATTCAATTAGAAGTTTTCAGGGCCCTCCTGAATAATGAGACCTAGCTTTAAGATTTCCATTAGATAACAAGGTTTAGCATAAGTTCTGTTGTAAGGTAATATAATTTAGCCGTAAAATTGTCACTCTTAAGATAAGACTTGATTTTTGATTGTCAGGACCCTCCTGGATAATGGGACGTAGTTTAAAACTGGCTTGGATAACAAGATTTAGCATAAGACATACCTTCAGTAGATATAATTTAGCTTTAAAATTGTCGTTTAATTAAGAGTTGTCAGGACCCTCCTGGATAATGGGGAATAGTTTAAGACCCTCTTAGATAACAAGATTTAACGGAAGTAACACCTTCAGAAGATATAACTTAGATTTAAAATTGCCGTTTAATTAAGAGTTGTCAGGACCCTCCTGGATAATGGGGAATAGTTTAAGACCCTCTTAGCTAACAAGATTTAGCGGAAGTAATACCTTTAGAAGATATAACTTAGATTTAAAATTGTCGTTTAGTTAAGAGTTGTCAGGACCCTCCTGGATAATGGGGAATAGTTTAAGACCCTCTTAGATAACAAGATTTAGCGGAAGTAACACCTTTAGATGATATAACTTAGATTTAAAATTATCGTTTAGTTAAGAGTTGTCAGGACCCTCCTGGATAATAGGGAATAGTTTAAGATCCTCTTAGATAACAAGATTTAGTGGAAGTAACACCTTTAGAAGATATAACTTAGATTTAAAATTGCCATTTAGTTAAGAGTTGTCAGGACCCTCCTGAATAATGGAGAATAGTTTAAGACCCTCTTAAATAACAAGATTTAGCGGAAGTAACACCTTTAGAAGATATAACTTAGATTTAAAATTGTTGTTCAGTTAAGAGTTGTCAGGACCCTCCTGGATAATGAGGAGTAGTTTAAGACCCTTTTAGATAACAAGATTTAGCGAAAGTCATACCTTTAAAAGATATAGCTTAGATTAAAAATTGTCGTTTAGTCAAGAGTTGTCAGGACCCCCCTGGATAATGGGACCTAGCTTTCAAATTCTTAGTAATATTTGGTAATATGATTCAGTTTAACACTCACATATGTGCTCAGCTACCAAACTAGGGCAGAAAATTTTCTTTGTTTTGTCTATTTTTGTTGAAATCAGGTACCCACTTGGAGAACAAGGAAAAGCAATTCAAGGTCAGTAGTCAGGCGCCCACCTGGAGAGTACGGGAATACAGTTCAAGTTCAGCAGTCAGGCACCTACCTGGAGAGCACGGGAATACAATTCAAGTTCAGCAGTTAGGCGCCCACCTGAGAGCAAGGGAATACAATTCAAGTTCAGCAATCAGGCGCCCACCTGGAGAGCACGGGAATACAATTCAAGTTCAGCAGTCAGACGCCCACCTGGAGAGTACGGGAATACAATTCAAGTTCAGCAGTCAGGCGCCCACCTAGAGAGCGCGGGAATACAATTCAAGTTCAGCAGTCAAGCGCCCACCTGGAGAGCACGGGAATACAGCTCAAGTTTTGGCAATCAAGCGTCCACCTGGAGAAAAGGAAAGCATCTCAGAGTACAATTCGAGTTCAGCTATCAGGCGTCCACCTGGAGAAACGGGAAAACACCTCAGAATGCAATTCAAGTCAGCAACAAAAGAAGCTCGTGGCAAGAATGCGAGTCAACAGTCCTAGGTGATCAACAGAAGTTAGTCACAATAAAGAAAAAAAACAACAAAAAGAAAGGCAAGAAGTTAATCCAAATGCAGAAGTTGATGAAAGATGTGGGCTGCTCAAGATATGGTCGAGGTCACAAGCACTACATGTCCGGTATTGATCCGAAAATCTGAAGAAGAACGAGCTAGCACCTACAACTAGCAAGCGTCAAGGTTCAAATCCAAAGTCTGCATGAAGAACCATTCAAGACTCAAGATCAAGCTTCAGAAGAGTTATAGATAGGAATCTTGTAACTCGTAGTTGATAGGCTTAGCTAGTCTTTTTCATGTTTTGATTTTTGATGTAACATCAGGACTGCGGACCGGAACCTCGGCGGAACGGCACCTCGACCAGCTCTCCACCTCGGCACACTCCATCATCTCACTCACCTCTGAACTACACGTGGCCTGATTCCTTTATAGCCAAGGATATGTGGGCAGCTCAGATACCAGGGCTCGATCACATTCCCCTTTCTCTTAGTTTTAGTCTCTCCAAATAAGGGTCGGGTCAAAAAACCTGTCTAGTCGTTCTTTGCTTGAAAAGATTTCGTCTTTCCAATCAAAGAGAGGCAGCTGTAGATATGTGATTTTTGACCCTCCCCAAGATTTTTCACGTTTTAGCGTAAAATATTTAATTTAGGCCTAATATAGCTATTTCAACTCATTTTTACTTATTTACTTTATTTTATTACAAGAAAACGAAAATTACAAAAAAATAGGTTCATTAATGTTTTGTAGTCATTTTTAATCTTGGAAAAATACCAAAAAAAAATGGTTTTGTTTTAATGGTCAGTCTTATTTTAATAATTATTTTTACTTAAGTAGAGCTAATTAATATTTTTGATAATACTTTTAGTTAATTAAGCTAATTTTAGACATAGCTAGTCACAAAGGCCCAAGTTTCTAGCCCATTCCTTAAGCTCAATATCTAATACCCATTAAGCTAATCCTAGGGTCCCTTCTAGACTCTTCTTTGGAACAAAAAATAAATAAAAAGACCCTAAGGACCTAATACACAAAAGACCTAGGGACTAATTGGCAAATACACAAAAATAACCTAAAACCCTAAACCTATAAAAGGAGGCTAACGCTAGAGACCAACGGTCAGCCATCTTCTACTTCAAAACACACAATCTAAAAAAGGAACTCCTCCATAGCATCCCAAGGACACCAGCACAAACAACACCAGTAGTCACCCATACCAAACGACCCCATCTCCGCCAGCAACAGAACCAACGTCCACCCCTGAACCGCACACCAACCACGCGAACGACACACCTCTCACACCACCTGGAACTCGCCGGAGACATCAGAAGCCGATGCTATTTCTTTACTGCCGAAATACGGCGAGAACAAACCCAGTTGTTGCTTCTTCTTCTTCCCATTTACAAAAGCTCACTGGAACACGCACACACAGTAGAGAACACGGACAAAACTTGGACAGAAGCTAAAAATGGAGTTTGCCGGAGGTTGAGGTGTTCGAGCTTTCTGGTTGATATTTGCGGTCCGCATTACTGTTCGAGATTTTCTATTTTTCATTGTTTAGCTCTAAAATTTCGGCAGTTAAAAGGTCCGTTCTTTCATCATTTTAGCAATAATGTTTACAGTAGTCCAATTTGGTCTTCTATCATTGATGTCGCAGGATTATTGTCACCTAAATTTGGTCTTTATTGGCCTTTCCACTCTTATTCTGATTTCAATTATATCTTGGCATGTGACCCCAATGATGAGAGTGTTTATGTTGCAATGTTGGAAAATTTAACATAGAGGTTTTACGTCATTTAATATCTCTCTCATTTAATACTACATGTTATGTTTACTATTTAAAGAGTTAATTAAATAGGTTAAAATAATTCATGAACCATCGTAGCGTGCTTTAGGCACGTAATAAAATCATCACAACTATAGGTACGGTTCCCATGGTGTAGTTGTGAGGCTTAATTTTGAATTAGTTTTAAATATGAATATCCGTAGTTCATTTAGTTGAATAGTTTTGAGGCGTGTCATTCAAACATTTGAATCATATAACCTATGGCCCTCAATTAATTAATTTTAATCCTTAGAACTCGAGGCGTGCCATTTAGTTGAATTTCCATGGCCCTCGCAAACTTGAAAGTGCGGAGTTGCTTTAGGCACGTTATTTTAATAATTTACCTTCCTAAACTCGGGTGCGCATTTATGTGAACCAAATCCAAATCTCAATATCATTAGATAAAATGTGTTGCGGACTGCGGGTGCATTTATGTGACGTGGTTCAAAATGCGTTTTATGTGACGCTGAAATCTTCCTAAAAATTAATTAATTAAAAGCGGTTTAAAGTTAAAAATGTGCATAGGTTTAAATGTGTACTACAATCAGATAATAAGCCAATTATAACAGTTGAGCGACCGTGCTAGAACTACGGATTCCGGGAATGCCTAACACCTTCTCCCGGGTTAACAGAATTCCTTACCCGGATTTCTGTGTTCGCGGACTGTAATACAGAGTCAATCTCTTCCTCGATTCAGGATTTGAATCGGTGACTTGGGACACCATAAAATTATCCCAAGTGGCGACTTTGAATTTAATAAATAAATAATCTTGTTTCGATTGTCACTTTAAGTTGGAAAAAACTCCCTTTTACACCCCTTTCCCGGGGTGTAGTAAATAAGGCGGTGTGACAAGGAGATAGAGGTATATGTAGATGATGTTATCATCAAGTCCAAGAAGGCCACTGATCACATGGAAAATTTAAGGAAGTTCTTTAATAGATTGCAGAGGTACAACCTGAAACTGAACCCCGCGAAGTGCGTATTTGGGGTTCCTGCTGGGAAATTGCTTGGGTTTATTGTGAGTCACCGAGGAATAGAACTGGATCCATCAAAAGTCAAAGCCATTCAAGAACTGCCACCACCAAAGAACAAGAAGGATGTGATGAGTTTCTTGGGGAGACTTAACTACATCAGCCGGTTCATAGCACAACCTACAGTTATCTGTGAGCCAATCTTTAAGATGTTGAAGAAGGACGCCGCTACCAAATGGACCGATGACTGCTAAAAGTCCTTCACAGAATCAAAGAGTACCTATCAACACCATTAGTCTTGGTCCCGCCCGAGCCAGGTAGACCCTTATTACTCTACCTTGCAGTATTGGATGGAGCTTTCAGTTGCGTTCTGGGGCAGCATGATGAAACGGGGAGGAAGGAGCAGGCCATTTATTACCTCAGTAAGAAGTTCACCCCGTACGAGGCCCGGTATTCTCTATTAGCGCACACATGTTGTGCTTTGACTTGGGTAGCCCAGAAGCTGAGACATTACTTCTGCGTCTATACTACATATCTCATATCAAGGATGGATCGTTTGAAGTACATCTTTCAGAAGCCCATGCCCACTAGCAAGCTGGCCAAGTGGCAAATCCTGTTGAGTGAGTTTGACATTGTCTACGTGACTCAGAAAGCAATCAAGGGACATGCACTAGCAGATCACCTTGCTGAAAATCTCATGGATAGAGAATACGAACCCCTGAAAACGTATTTTCCTGATGAATAGGTATCATTCATAGGAGATGACATTGCAGAATCCTATGACAGTTGGAGAATGTTTTTCGATGGAGCAGCAAATTTCAAAGGAGTTGGCATAGGAGCAGTCCTAGTATCAGAAACCGGTCAGCATTATCTGGTGTCTGCCAAACTCAGGTTCCCCTGCACCAACAATATGGCCGAATATGAAGCCTGCATCTTAGGGCTCAAAATAGCCATTGACATGAACATTCAAGAGTTGCTAGTGATTGGAGATTCGGACCTACTTATACATCAGGTGCGAGAAGAATGGGAAACCAAGAACTCCAAGATACTCTCGTATCTACATCAAGTACAGGAATTGAGAAAGAGGTTCACAAAGACAGAATTCCAACATGTTCCCAGAATCCAGAATGAGTTCGCCGATGCATTGGCTACCCTATCATCTATGATACAGCATCCAGACAAGAATTTCATTGATCCCATTCTGTTAAAGATCCATGATCAGCCAGCTTATTGTGCCCATATTGAAGAAGAAGCAGACGGAAAGCCTTGGTTTCATGATATCAAGGAATATTTGGTAAAAGAAGAATACCCAGAGTTTTCAAATCCTACTCAGAAACGCATACTTCGGAGATTGTCTAACAACTTCTTTCATAGCGAAGGAATCCTGTATAGGAGGACTCTTGATTTGGGATTATTAACGTGTGTCGACGCAAAGGAAGCATCCAGGCTACTAGAGGAAATTCATACTGGGACCTGCGGTCCACATATGAACAGTTTTGTCTTAGCGAAGAAGATACTCTGGGCTGGTTACATTTGGATGACTATGGAAACGGACTGCATCCAGTATGTCCTGAAATGCGACCGTTGTCAGATACATGCAGAAATGATAAAGGTACCTCCAAATGAGCTTAATGCAACAAGCTCATCGTGGCCGTTCGCCGCCTGGGGAATGAATGTTATTGGACCAATCGGGCACAGGTTCATCCTAGTAGCCATCGATTATTTTACCAAATAGGTCGAAGAAGCATCTTACAGAGCAGTAACTAAGAAAGTCGTGGCAGGCTTTGTCTGCAACCGCATTGTTTGTCGATTTGGGATTCCAGAGTCGATCATTACTGATAACGGCTCCAACCTCAACAGTGACTTGATGCAAGCTATATGTGAAAATTTCAAGTTCAGACATAAGAATTCCATAGCCTACAGGCCTCAAATGAATGGAGCTGTAGAAGCCGCCAACAAGAATATCAAGAAGATATTGAGAAAAATGATAGAGAAGTATAAACAGTGGCACGAAAAGTTATCATTTTCTCTATTGGGGTATCGCACCACAGTCCGCACATCAACTGGGGCAACCCCCTATATGCCGGTTTACGGTATAGAGGCTGCTATTCCCGCTGAGGTAGAAATTCCTTCCCTTAGAATCATACAAGAAGCTGAGCTCGGCGAAGTAGAGTGGGTGAAAAGTCGTTATGAGCAAATAGCTCTTATAGACGGAAAGAGAATGAACGCAGTTTGACATGGTCAACTCTATCAGAATAGAATATCCAAAGCCTTCAACAAGAGAGTCAAGCCAAGACAATTCATACCGGGGCAGCTGGTGTTAAAGAAAATTTTTCCGCATCAAGATGAAGCCAAAGGGAAGTTCTCTCCCAAATGGCAGGGTCCATACATGGCTCACCGGGTTCTAATAGGAGGAGCCCTCATACTTGCATAAATGGACGGAGAAGTCTGGCCAAAGCCGATCAATTTAGATGCAGTCAAACGCTACTATGTGTAATCTTTATGCTTTCCTTATATGATGTAAATTAAACTACGCCTGACCTGATTCCCGTTTAAGAGGGGATACGTAGGCAACCCTATGGGTTCAGTCATAATGCAATAAAATTTCATTCCCCTCCCCTACAATTGGAAACTGGGGTAGAATTTTGAGGAGGACCCTTAATATTGAGGGGGACCCTCAAAATTCCGTAGCTGGAGAGGTTGCAACATCCCGAGCTATGTCGCAGTCATCGGTTCATCTAAAAAGCTACTTTAATTACACACTTATGTCATCTTTTTACGAAATCATGCATGTTTATTACTGAAACTGCTTTGATTAGCAACGCTAACCCAATGGTACATGTAGTATCACCAGATCAAAGCCGAGCGAGTCAAGTAAAATCCATCGGGGATACGAACTAACCTCCCCTTTACAAAACTCACAATTTTTCTTTGGATGCAGGCACTAGGATTGCAAAGTCATTAAACATACTGAATGCCCACGGAACAAACACTGTTCAAAGATATGACTCTCTGAACCGTTGCACTTGTAAACATTCGCTATCAGCATATACCAGTGATGTCCTATACGTCACAATGCTCCCAGTAATCACAACACCACAATCTGCTAGCAGCTAAGAAAACTCTACTTCCATTGGTTATCTTATTTTCTGCAAAAGGCTACTATTCTGCCTTTTGAGACTAAACACTGTCTCCATCTGCATTCCTGCATAAGGCTACCATTCTGCATTCCGAGGTTAAGCTCTACCTCCATCTGCATCCGCATTCTTGCATAAGGCTACCATTCTGCCTTCCGAGACTAAACGTTGTCTCCATCTGCATTTGCATTTTGGCATAAGGCTAGCATTCTGCCTTTCGAGACTAAACGCTGTCTTCATCCGCATCTCGCATAAGGCTACCATTCTGCCTTCCAATCTGCATAAGGCTACCATTTTGCCTTCCAAGACTAAACACTATCTCCATCTGCATCCAGCATAAGGCTACTATTCTGCCTTCCAAGGTTAAGCTCTACCTCTCTCTGCATTTGCATCTTGCATAAGGCTATCATTTTGCCTTCCGAGGCTAAGCTCTGCCTCCCATTTTCTTCGAAACTATGCACTATTTATTTCGCTTTTTCTTACGGGCTAAGCTCTGCCTCCCATTTTCTTCGAAACTTCGCACTATTTATTTTGTTTTTTTCTTACGGGCTAAGCTCTGCCCTTCAATTCGCAAGACTAAGCTCTGTCTTGTCCGTATCATGCTACTGCATCCTTCATGGGCTGAAATATCACCAACTCATCCGAAGGCGTCATCGTTCGGAGGCACCATCTTCATAGCCCGATAATACCATGTCATGGCCTGAGGATCCCTTTCAATATTTTGCATATCCTTATTCAAAGGCATCATGGTTCGGAGGCACCATCCTCATAGCCCTAGAGCATCATTTCATGTCCTACGAATCCTTTATCATACTCTTCATGGCCTAGGACGTCATGGTCTAAGGACGTCATCCTAACCATCTAAAGACAATATTCATGGTCCGACGGAAATTTACATCATGTTTAAATTTATGCACATTATACGCTAGTATTGTTTCATTGCAAGTAAATCGGCAAGCAACGGCTATCCCGGCAGGAGCGATCCCACTCCAGGTTCTGCAGCCATATCCAACCTAACCATTCACACAAGCCGTCCACTCACCCGGCCCTAGATATTGCGTCCGTTCTTGAAAAAGCCTCCATCGACATACTCCGCCGATGGATTCTGAACTATATATGGACTGATTCCTATAAAACCAGGGATATGTAGGCAGCTCAGAAGCCAGTGTGCGGCCTAAACCTCTTCAAACCGTATCGCTCGGTCAAAATTGGTCATCATATCTTTACCCGACAACTCTTTCATCCTTCCCGGGTAAAGAGGGGCAATAGTTAATACCCAATTTTTTTCTATATATTTTCAATATGCAAAATACCTTCAAAATAGCATATAATGCATATATAAGCATGTCCAAATATTTTATTATTTTTTCATAATTTTTAAAAGTTTTAATTGATTTATTTCCCCTTTTTTATCCATAAAATCTCAATAATTATTTTCAAATTATTATTTTTGGTAATTCATCTATTGGATTTTCACAATTATACCAAAATATGGCTAAAATAATTTTTACAATTTTATTTAGTATTTTTTTAAAAAGCTAATTGCATATAATTACAATATTAGCCTTTTTAAGGTTTAATTGTGTTTTATATTCATAAAATCAAGTCCTATATTTTAAATTGTTAATTATATATTATAAATCATTTTACTGCTTTCAATTACTTCCAGAAATTTATTTACTATTTTTTATAATTCAAAAAAGGAAAAATTGGCTATTTAAATAACAACCCATTTGTGTTTAAATTTTAGCCTAAATTGAACCCCAAATCAGACCCAATTTCCCAGCCCAATTTCAATTTTAACCCGACCCCTAACCCAATTAAACCAACCCAACCCAGATTCCCCACCTACCCTTTTAAATCTAGGCCGTTGATCATTCAGATCAACGACCACCATTACCCCTTATAATTTTTAACCCTGAACGACCCTTAAACCTAACTCATTCCCCACCACCCGCTGCCTCTGAATCCCTCTCCTCTCAAACTCTCTTAGAAAGGCTAACCCTAGCCGCCGCCACCCAAATCTACCCTAATCCCCTTTGATCTTCACCTAATCCATGGACTCCCATGGCTCTTGAGAGGTTTACTAGTCTCCTATGGCTCCTGGTCGTTTGTTTCCCTGATTTCATGGATAGATCTCAAAGGGATCTAGTCCAGTCTTGGCTCAACTTCTATCTATGGCCTTTTCCCGGCCACCCATGGTCGATCAAGTCAGATCCATGGCTTTTCCGGCTAGATCGGTAACTTTTCAATGTCTTTTCTCACTTTTTCTGGGTTCTCTGAAACCCTAGCTTTAAGGTCTTTTGATTTACTTTAAGATCTATCTTAGATCTGTGCTTACTATGAACTTTTTAAGTATTTTCTTGAAGGTTCTTCGACTTTCTTTCAAAATGACTCTTCATTTTTCAACGATTAGGGTTTCTCTTAACCTCTTTTAAAGATCTCTTCTCTAATTTTTGGTGTTATTTCATGATTTTACAATGTTCAAACAACTTGTTTATGCTTTTATTCTATTCGATTCAACATATTGAAAGCCCTAGTTCTTTTGGTCTCATCTGAGTTCTGAACTTGTCCTTGTTTGTTTGAATGTGTATTTGTTCGATTAAGTTCTTTGTTTCTGATTCTCTTTTCTTTGTGTGACTTATCTAATTTTGGGTTATTATCATCTCTTAAACTTGACCACTGTTGTTAAAACCCTAATTTCTTAAAAAGGTTTTCCTCACTTATTTGTTTCTGACTCTCTTTACCTGTTACTATGTTCTCTTCACTTTTGATTATGTGTAACTACATAACCTTGTTAACTACTATGCTTCGAATAGATCTCTTTTACTACTGAATCCTAGCTTATTCCTGCTACTGCTGAATGTTTGTGTTATCTCTTTTGCCAATGTGTTTGGCACTCATGTCTGATGCTTCTGTTCACTCTATTTATACATTGAAGTGCAGAATTATGTTTCCTTCTTGATTGATTCTGACTCCCTCAATATTGTGACTGACTACAAAAGTTTTCTTGTAAACCCTAACATTTTACTCATTTGTTTAAAATTAATTGATTCCTTTCCTTTACTGTGATGTTTGATCTTGATGGATCCTTTCCCAAAACTAAGCATATTTTGAACTTAGTCTCAATTATTTACTTCATACTTTTACTGCCCCCTTATATGGCAATAATCAATCTGTCCCCAAACCGATTTCTTTCCCTAATTAAACCTGTCAGTATCCATTAAGCAGTGATTCCTTAATTAAAGGGAATCACTTGGTTTAATTGATTCTGATTGTGATTGTTTCTATGTTTGTGTTAAGACTTTACTTATAACCTTATTTTTCACTCGTTTTCAAAACTATAAATACCCTCACTCTCTTCCTTCAAACAGGCGAACAATTTGAGTTCAGAAGACATACTAACACTCAAAAAACCTCTCTCTTTCTTTACCACTACTTGTGCTATTGCTCTGTCTAGCCGGCTGAAAGCCAAGGCTAGACTGTGGAATCTTGCTTGCTTTTTCTTTCTGCACTTTGCTTCTCTACTGGTATGTCCTAGTTAATTTTTTAAAGTCTCAACAACAACATTTTCCTCTGATTGTTTCAATTTCTTTTATTCTTGTCTACTACTACTTATGTTCGTGCATTTAAGTTATATTACTAGCATGCTGTAATATGTTCCCTTCCTCTTTCAATTATGCTTCCCTATGTGTGTACTCTGTTAGTCACTTGTTATGTGTTTGCTGGCTTATGAATCCCAAACCCTCATATCCCCTCTAAGTGTTTGTATTCCT
The DNA here is from genome assembly GCF_000393655.2 of Nicotiana sylvestris. Taxonomy (NCBI): domain Eukaryota; kingdom Viridiplantae; phylum Streptophyta; class Magnoliopsida; order Solanales; family Solanaceae; genus Nicotiana; species Nicotiana sylvestris. The sequence goes on along the minus strand of NC_091060.1, from coordinate 30,694,177 downwards.
CTGGCTGGTTTGTGGCCATGCCAGCATCAGTTATTACTGTTCATGGCCAAACCAGACCCCTGCTGGGGTCATGTGCTTATAGACAGCGTATTCCCAAAATCCCTTGCCCCTTTGAATGACTACTGATTCTGTGCCGTTTGAGTTTTACTACAACTGTTTTCAAATCATCCTTACCACTTAATATTTTCAACCCAGTTTTAAATAAATCTTTTTTAACAAAGGTTCTGCACCTCCACTATATTCTTAGAAATTAGGTTTTGCCCCTTTTGTGTGAGCCTTGCCTTGGGACCCTTGAGCTCCCTCTGAACTTGGACACATAAGGGCTGGCCCTTCCACACTGCACTCATTTCTGTATGGTTATGCAAACCTGGGTGTGAGCACTGCTCGGGATCCCATGAGTTCCTTAGAGAACTCTGACACACCCATATATGAGAAAGGCTTTGAAACAACAATGACATTTGAGGTGGTTTATTCCATAACTCAGAGAGGAAGTCAGAATCAGGCTTCCTATGGTTGTAACTTCCTGTTTTACACTTTTTCTGATGTAATTTAGTTATTTGGTCTGTAATAATTTGTAACAAATATTGTGGCTGGCTAGTGAAAAGGGATGGGGTGACTATGCATGTTTTTGCTATTAGAGGGGTAGATAACATGTCTATAGGGTGTATCTCTATATGATCTGTTAGAGAACATGCCTATAGGATCTGCTTTGGTTTAGTAAAATCCTGCATGCTTTACTCTCACGAATAGAGATCATGCCTATAGGATTAAAATCAATTCTAATAGAAGTCATGCCTATAGGAATTTCACTTTGATCAAATAAATCCTGCCTACTTCACTGCATGTTCAATTAGATACCATGCCTATAGGACCAAAATCAACCTTTAAATACTTAGATACCATGTCTATAGGAATTAAAATCAGCTATAATAGAGGTCATGCCTATAGGATCTAAAATTAGTTTGGTTAAAATCAGTTTGACTCATGCCTGTCTGAATCAGATTAAATAACTCACTCTTTTCGTGTTAATTAAAACGGTTTAGAAAGCATGCTTATAGGATCTGAATCGCCTGTTTAAAATTAACCACTGCTCTACTGCATTCCTAATCAGTAATAGACATCATGCTCATAAAACATCATTATCACGCCTAGGAAAGCCTTAGGTAATAATGATAAAACTAAACTCGCCTTTGTCTAATTAGCACTGCTACAACCAGCAGGCAGGCCTGATTCGGACTTCTTATCTGAGTTATGTAATAAATTTGGTCTGCTTCAACAATTTAAACACCCTGCTTTAGTGTTTTAAAATTTAGACCCTAGTTGTGTTTAAGTCATGCTATTTATACGCATTGTTTGTGGAGGTATATATGAGCCCTTTAATTGTTTATATGTTCACCTTCAAAATGTAGTCCTACGTATTTTTTGTATGTCGTCTTAGCCTTTTTATCTTTAAAACCTAAGAGTCAGCCTAAAATCTTCCCCCTTATAGGAATAGTAGTCCTAAATTTCTCCGGGACTGATAGGAATGGGACGGGTAATAGCATGCAGTTGAGGTCGAGACCAACTCGCGCTTTAATACCTTAACGGGGTGGGAAGGGTAGATATGGATATGATGACCCGTGCGCTAATACCACGTGTATCCCCTCTTTTGAGGAGTGTCATACCGGGTATCGCATTGATGTGATCCATATTATAAACAAGACTAGGACCCCGCCCTCCCTTTTACATTCTCAAGTATTTGTAAAACTGTAACTCTTTTTTTCAAAATTCGCCTTTTAATAATTGTTTTCAAACGCTTGTGTGTTTAACTTAAATCCTATCTTACTTGATCCTTCATTTGTTTACTTGCTAATTGCACAAATTCACAAAACTGTCTGGCCGGGAACCACATTAGTGGATCCTGAGGGGTGCCTAACACCTTCCCCTTAGGATAATTTCAAGCCCTTACCCAATCTCTGGTTATCAAACGAATTCAGAAATGAACCTTATAGGTGTCCTAATGCACCTTAAATCATTAGGTGGCGACTCTTCAAATGCAAACCCAGTTCCCAAAAGGACTGAGTTGTCCCATATCAAAAATGTCATAAACCCTATTTTCCGATCTGAAGAAGGAAAAAGGGGGCGCGACACTTGGGACCTCGAAATTCAATTCCGGGCATACGCCAAGTCTCATATTTTCTTACGGACCCTCTAGGACCGTCAAATCACGGGTCCGGGTCCGTTTACCCAAAATGTTGATCGAAATCAACTTAAATTCATTTTTAATGCAATTATCATTTTTTATAGATTTTCACATAATGGATTTTCGAATACATGCCCGGACTGCGCATGTAAATCGAGGTGAGATACGAAGAGGTTTTTAAGGCCTCAGAATATAGAATTTATTTCTAAAATAAGTGATGACCCAAGTATACTTTCATTGAATATATTGTGGTAAATAGAAATGACATGTAGTATCTTTTATTTGTTGTATAAAGCTTGTATTATTAATAATATCCTTATACTCTTACGTAAAATCCTTTTTTTCATTTATATGTTGTACAATATAAGCTTAAGAAAAGTTATTTTTTGTGATTTTCAATCAGGTAAAATATTTCCGCTCGCATATGTTGTGTTTAATTCGGAGAATGATGCATTATGGGAGTGGTTCTTCCAGAATTATCGAGAAACATACGGTATAAGGGAAGGAATGTGCATTGTATCCGACATACATGAAAGCATTTTGAAGGCAACTTCAGTTGTGTATCCAGAAGTACCTCATTGTGAATGCATATTCCATGTATGGAACAACATAAAGTTGAGGTTCAAGAAGAGCCAGAAGAAAATAAGGCCCATATTTTTTGCTATGGCTAAAGCATACATAACTGAGGAATTCAACCAACACATGACAGAAATATGTAACCTTGACGGGAGAGTGAAACAATACTTATTCGACATTGGATATGATAGGTGGTCCGTAGCTTATTCAACAGTTAACAGGTCCATGGTGATGACTTCAAATATTGCAGAATTTATGAATTCTGCAAATAAGGCGGCGAGGGATCTACCTATATACAATTTGCTTGACTACTTGATGAAGTTGGTTGCATCTTGGAATAACACAAACAGAAATGGAGCAATGGCAACTGGTACAACGCTTAGTACAAAATATGAAATATTTGTCGCGCCCCCTTTTTTTTCCCTCCGCGGAGAGAGGTCCGGGTTTCGACATTCATTGAGGGTAAAAACTCATTTTCTTTTAGTAATTGGGTATTTGAAGAGTCTCCACCTAATGAATTATGGTGCGTTAGGGCACCTAGAGCGATTAACTCTTGGATTGGTTTGCATTACCAGAGATTAGGGTAAGGGCTCGAAATGACCGCGAGGGGAAGGTGTCAGGCACCCCTCTTGGTACACAACTGTGGGTCCGGTCGAACTTATTTTTATGAATTAGTCCATTAACAAATAAATACTTGAAACAAATAATTACAAATGAAGCGCGTTTGTGTAACTCAAATAATAAGACAAAGGTTTTGAACAAGTTGTATTATAAACAAAGTTTAAACAAAAGGAATTTTGAAAAAGGAGAGTCCTAGGTTGGTTAGCCTATAGGATCACCCCACACAATGTCCAGTAAATACTCCTCAATAAGGGCTACACGTGACATTAGCGTGTAGTCATCATATCCCATATCTAACCTTCTCACTCCTTTAGTGGTCATTAAAATGAGTGTTGGTTAGTGATCTCTATTGCGTGCTGTTACCCACCCCTTCTTAATGGTCTTGGAGGAATTTTAGGACCTCTACCTATAGGAAGTTCTAGACACACCCTAAGGTTTTAAAGGTGAAAATACTAAGGCGACAGGCAAGAACAATTAGGACCTTAGCACATAAGATAAAAGGGAGCAATTAGAGGCTCAAGTTTACCTCCTCAAACAATACACATAAGCAGCACGACTCAAGCACAAGTAAGGGACTTTTGTTAAACAATATCCCAAGGCATGATGTCTAAGTGAACATCAAAACACAGAAGATAGGCAGTTTATTTTATAAACTCAGAAGTAATGACTCTATCAGTTTGCCTACTAATTTTTAAAGCCTGTTAAACTCAGAAAAACATTAAGTAACGAAAACAGTTTCAGAGTTACAGGATTTGAAGACGCCCTATAGGCTTGCCTACATGCGGAACAATAATAACTACATTTATATAGTAAAAACAGGGAAAATTTTAAAATAGACTCTTGAATCCCTATAGGCATGATGTTTAATGATAAATTAAGGCAGTTTTAGAAAGAAATCATTTCAGGAAAAAAATAAAACACTAATTAAACCAATTTCGAAGGGAACTAATCGTGGACTGGGTTGATTTATTGGTTTAAATCTATAGGCAGGATTTTCTGGTGTTGTTCCATATAGGAATGATATCTAGTTGTTTGAAACTATTTTTTTAGAAACTTGCAGGCATGATAACAAATGAAAGCACATGTAAGCACTCGTTATAATAGAAATTGAACTAGACCATATTCTATAGGCATGGTATCTACTTGTGGAGTTGATTTTAAGACCTATAAAAATGATTTCTACTGTTGGAACCATTTGAGACCTATAGGCATGATTTCTAACATGGTGAGGCAAACATAGAAAAATATAAAGTTCTATAGGCATGGTTTCTACACGTATTACCTCACAAATATGTAACTACCCACCCTTATCACTAGTTTCCCCAATATTCATTTACAAATTATTACAGACCATATGAATGAATTACATAAGTAGATAAGAAAATAAGAAGTTATTCTATGGGGAACCTGTAAATAGGCTCAGATTTTCAAAGCCTCCAATAGCCTCAAATGCCCATATTCCATAGACAATGCCATCATCTATGTGCGTCAGAGTTTCCTAAGGATCTCAAGGGTCCCGGGCAGTGCTCACACCTAGACTGGGTAACCAAATTGAATAAGTGTAGTGTGGAAGGGCCAGCTCTAATGCATCAGATTTCAGAGGGATCCCTAAGCAGTCACACATTAGAGGGGCAAAATTTAAAACCTAAGAGTAGATGTGAGAGTGCTTGAAAAGATTTAAGCAGGGAAACAGTTTGAAAAGGAACTTGTTTGAAATAGTTTTGTAAAAGAGAACAGAGATAGTTTTGAAATGAGAGAGTGGAGTAGTAATAGCAGTCCAAACACAGAACCCCTAAAACATATTCATACACAGCGAGAGATCATAGAACCAAAGCAGGTTCAACAATCACAAACAGGGGTTCAAGGGATTTGGGGACACATAGGTTACATAGGTAAACACATAGTGACAGGAGCACTTAAGTACAGAATCAACAACATGCTAAAGGGTTAGGAGCTTAAGAATTAATACAGAATCGGGTTACTTAAAGATAGCCCAACTACTTTGCATAGATCATTAGTAAGGGGAGAGTCATATTGGGGTACACTAGAAGTGGTTTAACATTTCATAAACATGTTGAGTATAAAGGGTAGTATATAATTAACATAAAGAGATTAATTACATGTTGAACAGCAGAAACAGAGGTAGAAACCAATCAGGAACATGATAAACTGAAGGAGAAAAAGAAACATATTGTTTTTGAGACTTAAATTGAAATCAGGACATACCAGTAAAGAAGACAGTAAACAAAAAGTGGTGGAGCAGGAGAGCACAATAGTTAGTCTTGGCTTGCAGCCTGCTTACTCCTTTAATTAAGGGATAATCAACCAACGGCAATGGGTAGAAAAAATGTTTAAGGAGAGAAATCAAGTAGGGCATCAAGTACAAGTTAGACAATTAGGGGTAAGTACATAAGGTTCAATTAAGGAAACAGCTAGTGTAGAATCAGCAAAATACTCGCTAACCAAATAAGGTAAGAAAACAAAATAAAGTTGCAGAATATGAAAATAATCGAAAATCAGCATATAGTAAATCAGTGAATCATGACTCGAAATTACTGATTTAAGGAAAATATCATGGGTTCCCAAGTTTAAACAGGAGAATCGAAGGTCTAAAGGGAAGTTTTCAAATCAAGCCAAGAAACAGGGAGTTCAGAGTCAATCAAAGAGAGAGTTTTAGCATATAAAAAGAGTGAGATATGAGTAACCAAAAATAGCAAGCAAGAGGCAAGTATTGACCAGTCGAGATGAACAAAAACACATAGAGGTGATATAAGTTAAGATAAAAACTTAGTAAGAACATATTCAAAGCAAGATAGTCACGGAAACTCAAACAAACAACGGTTAGTCATGCTAACACACAGAACCAAACGAAGAGATCTAGAAAATTATGGCTTTCAATATTGGCGAGTTAAAAAGATAGTAAAATCATAGAATCAGTCGAAATATGCAAGAAATAGAAGTTTAAACATAAAGAATCAGTTTAAACAAAGTTTTTTTTAAAAAAAGTTCTGATACACTAATTTTTAGAAGAAGGTGAAAACACTTGAAATCAACGATTCTTGTAAAATAGTTCCAAGGATAGTGTAAAACATCAAAGAAACAAACTCAAATCGTTTTAAATTTGTATAGATCTAGGAGATGTAGGCAGAAATTAGGGTTTCTTAGTGTAAAACATCAAAGAAACAAACTCAAATCATTTTAAATTTGTACAGATCTAGGAGATGTAGGCAGAAATTAGGGTTCCAGAAGAAACTCAAATAGAGATGAAAGAACATGTCTAGAATCCCAAGGATTGTAACAAATACAGTGTAATTTTGCTCGAAATCACATTGGAGTAGCCAAGAACAGACAAGTGACGAACCCTATATGCAAGTCGGTGTGGCCCTGAGGCCCTTAAAGACCTTAGAGAAGGCAAGCATGGCATTAGAGAAGCCATTGGAGCCTTAAGGGTCATTGAGAGATCACCGGAGAAGACCGGAGAAAAGTGGTCAGCGGTTTGAAGGGCTAGGGTTTGGTTGAGTTACTGAGAGAGGAGAGGGGATGAGAGAATACAGAAGCGGCGGATTTGGAAAATGAATTAGGGTTAGGGGTAGTTTAGAGTTAAAAAAGGCAAGGGTTAATACGGGCCGTTGATCTCTCAGATCAACGGCCATGATTTCATTGGTTTTGGGTTGTGTAGGTGGGTTCAGGGTTTGGGTCAGGTAATTTGATTTAAAATTGGGCTGGGGTTGGGTTAAAATTGGGGCTAAAATTGAAATTCAATCTGGCTATATTTTAAATAGACAATTTAATCCCATATAATTTATAATAAATAACTGAAAATTTCTAAAAAATAATTGTGTGTACTAAAATGATTTAAAATAGATATTTAATATTTTAAAAAATATATAAGATCAATCGTTTGCATATAAATGTAATTATACATTAATAAGGCTAATATTGCAATTATATGCAATTTAGCTTTAAAAATGCGAAATGCAATTATAAAAATGCACTAAAAATATTTCAACAATATTTTGGCATAAATATAGGATTTACATGACTAAATAACCACAACAATAATTTGAGGGATAATTATTGGGCATTTTATGAGTAAAAGGGAAGGAAATAAATCAATTTAAAATCTTCAAAATTATAGAAAAATTATAAAAACCTTGTGCATGCTTATATATGCATATATATGCTATTTTGAAAGTATTTATGCATATTAAAAATATATAAAAAAAAATTGGGTATCAACAGCTGCCCCTCTTTACCTGAGAAGGATGAAAGAGTTTTCGGGTAAAGAAATTATGGCCAATTTTGACCGGATGGGATGTTTTGAAAGACAGAGGCTGGACTCTGGTCTTTAATATGCCTACATATCCTTGGTTTTACATTAATTAGACCATAAACGGGAATCAGGTCAAGCGTAGATCAATTACATCAGAATAGAAAAATGAACATAATCTAAGCATAGTATCTCTTGACTGCATCTAAATTGATTGGTTTTAGCCAGATTTCTCCATCCATTTCTGCAAGTATGAGTGCTCCTCCTGTTAGCACCCTGTGAACCATGTACGGACCTTTCCAGTTGGGAAAGAATTTCCCTTTGGCTTCATCCTGATGCGGGAAGATTTTCTTCAATACCAGCTGCCCTTGTGCGAACTATCTTGGTTTGACCCTTTTGTTGAAAGCTCTAGACATTCTGTTCTGGTAAAGCTGACCGTGACACACTGCGTTCATCCTCTTTCCATCTATAAGGGCCAATTGTTCATAGAGATTCTTTATCCACTCTGCATCGTTGAGTTCAACTTCCTGTATGACTCTTAAAGAAGGAATCTCTACCTCGGCTGGGATGACAGCCTCGGTACCATAAACCAACATATAGGGAGTTGTCCCGGTTGATGTGCGAATCATGGTGCGGTAACCTAACAGAGCAAAGGGTAACTTCTCATGCCACTATTTGTGGTTCTCTACAATTTTCCTTAGTATCTTCTTAATATTTTTGTTGGCAGCTTCTACGGCTCCATTCATCTGAGGTCTGTAGGCTGTGGAATTCTTGTGCTTGATCTTGAAAGTTTCGCACATAGCTTTCATCAGATCACTGTTGAAATTGGCGGCGTTGTCGGTAATAATGGACTCGGGAACTCCAAATCAGCAGACAATACGATCCTTGACAAAATCTGCGACTACTTTCTTGGTTACAGTTTTGTAAGATGCAGCTTCTCCCCATTTTGTGAAGTAATCAATGTCTACTAGAATAAACCTATGTTAGCTTGAAGCAGTGGGCTTAATCGGATCAATAACATCCATTCCCCAAGCAGCGAATGGCTAAGGTGAGCTTGTTGCATTGAGCTTATTTGACAACACTTTTATCATGTCGGCATGCACTTGACATTGAAAGCATTTGCAGACATACTGAATACAATCCGTCTCCATGGTCATCCAAAAGTAACCTGCCCTGAGTATCTTCTTATCCATGATGAAACTATTCATATGTGGACCACAGGTTCCAGCATGCACATCCTCAAGTAGCTTAGACGGTTCCTTTGCGTCGACACACCTTAGTAAACCCAAATCAGGAGTTCTTCTGTACATGTTCCCTCCGCTGTGGAAGAAGTGATTAGACAATCTTCGGAGTGTGCATTTCTGAGTGTGATTTGCATGCTCCGGATATTCTCCCTTTGACAAATACTCCTTGATGCCATGGAACCAAGGCTTTCCATCTGTTTCTTCTTCAACATGAGCCCAATATGTCGGCTGATTATGGATCCTCACCGGAATGGGATCAATATAATTCTTATCTGGATGTTGTATCATAGATGACAAAGTGGCCAATGCGTCCGCAAATTCGTTTTGAAATTTGGGCATATGCCGGAATTCTATCTTTGTAAACCTCTTTCTCAATTCCTGCACCTAGTGCAGATATGGCAATATCTTGGAATTCTTGGTGGCCCACTCTCCTTGTACCTGGTGCACAAGCAAATCTGAATCACCGATCACCAGCAACTTCTGAACGTTCATGTCGACTGCCATGTTGAGCACTAGTATGCAGGCTTCATATTCCACCATGTTATTAGTGCAAGGAAATCTAAGTTTGGCAAATACCGGATAGTGCTGACCTATTTCTGATACCAAAATTGCTCCAATGCCTACTCCTTTGAAATTTGCGGCTCCATCAAAGAACATCCTCCAACCGTCATATGCTTCTGTAATGTTTTTTCCTACGAATGATACTTCTTTATCAGGAAAATACATTTTCAAGGGTTCGTATTCTCCTCCTACCGGATTTTCAGCAAGGTGATCTGCCAATGCTTGTCCCTTGACCGCATTGTGAGTTACATAGACGATATCGAACTCACTTAGTAGTATCTGCCATTTAGCCAACTTCCCAGTAGGCATGAGTTTCCAAAATATGTACTTCAGAGGATTCATCTTGGATATAAGGTATGTAATGTAGGCACAAAAATAATTCCTCAATTTCTGGGTTGTCCAGGTCAAAGAACAGCAAGTGCGTTCAAGCAGAAAATACCATGCTTCATAAGATGTGAACTTCTTACTCAAGTAATATATGGCTTGCTCCTTTCTTCCCGTCTCGTCATGTTGTCCCAAAACACATCCGAATGCTCCATCTAATATAGATAGATAGAGTAGCAAAGGTCGTCTTGGTTCTGGCAGGACCAGAACTGGCGGTGTGAACAGGTACTCCTTGATCTTATCAAAAGTTTTCTGGCAATCCTCGGTCCAACTTCTTTCGGCATCCTTTCTTAGCATCATGAAGATGGGTTCACATATGACTGTGGACTGTGCTATGAAGCGACTGATATAGTTGAGACGTCCTAAGAAGCTCATCCTCTTAGGTGGTGGTAACTCATGAATAGCTTTAACTTAGATGGATCCACTTCGATCCCTCGACGACTGAAGATGAATCCCAGTAACTTTCCTGTGGGAACCCCGAATACACACTTTGCGGGGTTCAATTTCAATATGCACCTCCTTAGCCCGTCGAAGAACTTCCTCAAGAATGCTATGTGATCTGCGGCCCTCTTGGATTTGATAATGACATCATCCATATACACCTCTATTTCTTTGTGTATCATATCATAGAAGATGGTTGTCATGGCTCTCATGTAAGTGGCCCTAGCATTCTTCAGACCGAACGACATCATCTTGTAACAGTACACACCCCACGGTGTGATGAAAGTTGTCTTCTCTGCATCTTCTTCATCCATCCAAATCTAGTGATAACCCGCGAAGCAATCTACAAAGGATTGGAGTTCATGCTTGGCGCAATTATCGATCAGGATGTGTATATTAGGTAGTGGGAAGTCGTCCTTGGGACTTGCTCTGTTTAAATCCTGATAGTCAACACATACTCGGACCTTTCCATCCTTCTTCGGAACTGGCATAATGTTAGCTAACCGGGTTGGATATTCAATCACCTTGAGAACTTTGGCTTTGATCTGTTTGGTAACTTCCTCCTTGATTTTTAGGCCCATGTCTGGTTTGAACTTTCTGAATTTCTGCTTTACTGGCAGACACATGGGATTAGTAGGCAGCTTGTGAGCCACTATAGATGTGCTCAAACCGGTCATATCGTCATATGACCATGCGAAAATATCCTCATGCTCTCTTAGGAACCGAATGTACTCTTCCTTCTCTGCCGGTGACAAGTAAATGCTGATGCGAGTCTCCTTGACGGTCTTGGCGTCTCCCAAATTTACTGCTTTTATTTTGTCCAAGTTGGACATAGGCTTGTTCTCAAAATTCATAACTTTCCTAAAAATTTCCTCGGGTATCTCGTCTTCCTCATCTGAATCACTATTCTCATGTTGTGTTGCCTTATTACATGTCACAGTCACTAGTTCATCACGAAAAGTAATAATAACACTGTAGAAGGAAAAAATATAGAAATAGTAATGAATAATGATAAAGAACCAATGCATTTGATTAAAACTGAGAAAAATGTTCAGACAAAGTGGCTCGATGAATCGAGCATTCATTTTGAAGCAAGTAAAACTTAAAATAAAATTACGGGAAATCTTAAATGCCTAGAATGGCTTATAGAAGTAAATTCTGCCAAGCTACCCAGGGACTCGGCAGGCTTGGGATAGTGTGGTAGTCCAGTTTCTAAGAACAGCTCCCTTCGCTACAGTCTGAATAGGAAGGCCTTCTTCTTCCTCCTCCTCAATTATGGCATCGCAATCCATGTCCTCATCCTCTAAGAACAAATTCTTCAACCTAGCTAGTGCTTATTCCTCTACAATTCCCCATATTGTGTCAGCCTGATGAAAAGCTTGTTCCAAACGTGGACTGGTTGCTCAAGAGGGTAATACGGTCCACGCCATGGAGGTGACCAATCCTTGTATTCTTGCCATGTGTACTGGTATACGAGCCCAAACGTGGTGCCATGATTTTTCAGCTGTATTGGTTTGGTGATGCCTTGGAGGTTATTTCCCAACCCTTTGTCGGGTTCATATCCAGACCATGCTAGTATGCTTTCTATTTTGTTACTCCACCACTTATCCTTCTCGACAGCATTGATCCGTTCAATGTGATGGTAGGTTTCCCCTCCTAGCCTTCTTCTATGTCCAATGGCCAGGATGGTTTGACTAGTGTAGATGGAGTTACTCCCATCTCCGTGGATGATTACCTCCTGGAGGTTCCATTCAAATTTCACGGCTTGATGTAGTATGGAAGGCACGGCTCCAGCAGCATGGATCCATGGCCGGCTCAACAGAAGATTATATAAGGCTGGTATGTCAAGCACTTGGAATTCAATGTCGAACCAAGCTAGCCTCATCTGCAAGCAAAGGTGGATTTCCTCGATCGTATCCCTCTAGGGACCCATCGAAAGCCTTCACATTCATGCTTCCTACCGTACCTCGTGGAAACCTTTGTCCAACCTCTTCAGACTGTCCAATGGACAAACATTTAGGCTCGAACCTTCATCAACCAAGACCCTGGCAATGAACTTGTCTTCAAATTGCACTGTGATATGCAATGCTCGATTGTGATTCAAACCCTCAGGCAGTAGCTCATCTTTGTGGAAGATAATCTTATGGATCTCCAACACTTGCCCAACCATGTTGTCCATTTCTCCACCAGTGATATTATTGGGTATATAAGCCTCGCTCAGTACTTTCATCAAAGCATTTTTGTGTGCCTCTGAATTCTGCAATAGTGACAGGATAGATATCTAAGCATGGAATTTGTTCAGGTGGTCAACAACAGAATACTCCTTTGCCTGTACTTTCCTCCATAGGTCATCTGGCCCGGTATCAATGATAGGATGCCTAGTAGTGGCCTCCTTACTTGAACCTCCCAGGTGTTCATGTGTATAGACTCTTCCTATTCTAGTCATTCCTTGTGCAACGTCAGATTCCTCTACCTTGGCTTTCCCTTTTCGCCGAGCCTCAGCAACATAATACCAGGGGTATTGCTTTTGAGTTGAATGGGGGTGTGGTTGATACTATCACAGTAAAAGGTGTGACCACTTCTACTTCAAATGTTGCGGGGGTGGTTGCGGGCGGAGCCACTTCCAGCTCGAATGGAACTGATGCAGTTACCTCAACATCGATTGGTGCCTGAGTCTGAACTATAATAGGAGTAAGTGTGACTGTAACCTTAAAGTCATCGCCTTCTCGAATAAGCCTAATCGATCCCTAAGGGTCCCATTTTTCATTTGTCTCTATCACATGTATACCATCACCTCTATGATCAGGGAGGGGATTGTTGCAGACATTAGGTGTGGCTTCATTTGCTTGTATGACCTTATTATCAATTAGCGTCTGGATCTTATCCTTCAATGCTCGGCACTCAGCAGTAATGTGCCCTTTCATACTGGAATGGTACGCACAAGTTTTGTTCGGGTTGACCCATTGGGATGGATTTTCTAATGCCACAGCGGGAACATGAGTGACGTAACCTACGATTTCAACCTTTCATACAGTTGGTCGATGGGCTCAGCAATGACGGTGTACTGTCTAGGTGGCTTGCGGTCAAAGTTGGGTCTTGGTCTTGGATAATTTTGGCGAGCTCGTGGTGATTGGAAGTGGGATGGATGGGAATTATAGGTGTGATGGACAGTGGTTAGTTGGGAATATCTGGGAGATGAAGGTTGATATGTAGGCGGTGATGCTTGGTATGTGGGTGGAGGTGCTTGATATGTAGATGGAGGTGTTTGATATGTGGGTGGAGGTGTTTGATATGTGGGTGGAGGTATTTGATAGGTAAGTGGAGATTTTGGGCCCTGGGCCACCATTACTGCTCCAACATCTCTCTTCTTTGATATGCCAGCTGATTGTAGTGCCTTATTCGTGGCTTGCAGTGCTCGAAGTTTGTTATCATCCCGCTCTTGATTCCTTCTTCGATTATTTACCCGAGTTTGATGATGTCAGAGAATTTGTGATTTTTGATAACCATCAACCTCTCATAATATTGTGGATCCTGTGCCCTGACGAAGAATTTATTCATCTGTTCTTCCTCCAACGAGGGCCTGACCTTGGCTGTTTCTGACCTCCAACGAGTAGCATACTCACAAAATGTCTCAGTAGGTTTCTTCTTAGGATTCTAAATGTAGAAAACATCTGGTGCATTCTCTGTGTTGAACTTGAACCGATCGATGAAATCCAATGCCATGCTTACCTAATTGGACCATTTCTTGGGATTTTGGTTGTTATACCAAGACAAAGCGTCCCCAGTAAGGCTCCTCATAAAGAGATTCATCCGGATCTTTTCATCTTTCCTGACCCCGACAAGCTTGTCACAATAGATACTTAGATGAACCCTGAGATCACTTGTGCCATCGAACATTTCGAACTTAGGAGGTTTGTACCCCTCTGGCAGTTCAACATCCAGCTGTATGCACAGATCTTCATAGTTTAAACCTTCTATTCCTCTGTCGCCCTCAACACCTTGAACTCAGCTTGTTAACTTCTTGAGTTCTGCAACCATGTTTTTAATGAGCAGATCCTTCTCGGAGGATTCCGGTGTACATGAGGTTGGTTGGGTAGAGGGAGGTATAGTTTCCACATATATGGGGTTGCTTTGATGGGTGCCAAGAACTTGGGTGTAGTGATGGTCATTGGTGGAGTTTTAGGGATCGGAAATGGGTTGTGGTGTGTTTTGGGGAGTGTGGTAAGTGGTGATTGGTGGGTACTGAATTGGTTGATGATGATGTTGTGATGGAGTTAGTATTGGCAATGGATTGATATTTTGGGGTGGAGTCGCGTATTGATTTAGTACGGTAGGATTTTGTGGTTGTTGATTTTGTGTGTTCCGAGGAGGTGTCGGGTTCTTTGTGTTTTGTTGGTAGATATCAGGGACATTGACGGTAAGTGACAAATTTGCCAAGTTGCGAACCTGTTCAAGTTCTCCTTGCAATTCCAGTATCTTTTGTTCCAGTCTCAAAACCAGATCATTTGGGGCCGGAGTACTATGGCCATCTGAAGTCTCTGCATTCTCAATATTTTCCTTTCGGATTCCACTTAAGTCATCTATTTTTTATTTTCCTTTGCTTTTTGTGTTGCTTGGAGGAGAAGGAGGTGGAGGTCCTCTAGATCTTGTGTGATAAGCTGATGAGGCCAGTATGAGTGAACCAACTTAAGGAGATGGGAATAATCAAAATAAAGAAAGAAAAAAAAAACAAAAAGGTGACAAGTCAGTGAGGATCCTGAAATGTTTACAGTATTTAAACACATATTGCGGAAATGTAAATTTGTGTCCTACTTTGGGAACCTCGTTGTGACCAAGGCGGACCTAGCGACAAATAAACTTGGAGAAATTTTAATGCCGATAGATGCTTCATTTCATAATATAAAAATAGAGGAATCCCAAAATGACACTAAGATAATAATAAAATAAGTCACTACTGGCACTTGGCCTTATTACATTTTTAGGAAAAGCAAGTATCTAGCCTATTTGGTCCTAGAAGGACCTTCCCTAGATTCGATCTTCCGGACTCCATCATATAGATCCCCCAGTTCGCGCAGCCCCAGCAGCAAGTAGGCTCTGGCCAAATGTCCTCCTTCAGCGTTCTAGCAATTTTCAATCCTCTTTATGTCTTTGCCTTCCAGCTCCACTATTACTCGCTCCAGATATTCCAGTTTCTTGTTGGAAGTGATTGTCATCTATTTCCACTCCTCGATCAACCTCACATTCCTCTCATGTATTTCCCGGTGCTCATTCTCAGAGTCGTGGACCCTCTTTTGCAGCCTGTTGTATTTGACTTGAGCTTCAACTTCCTCATCTATGATTTTGTTCCCTCGACCGGCCCCTGGTGTCACCATTCCTTTCATATTGTCCTCCAACCATGCCGGGTAGAGAGGCTCACACCCTACATGATACCTGTCTGGCTCAACAGTGTTCTTCTCCACAATGATTTTGCAGTGCCACATGTGCTGAGCTTGGCACTTGTAAGGGACGTCATCATCTTGAAAGTCTGCCCTAAAATGACTCATCTTGTCAACCCTTGGTACAACCTGTTTCCTACCTTCTTGCCTCATAACTCGCATAAGGATATATGGGTATATCCCTCTCAATCCGATTAGCACCAAGTGCAGAGCATCCCTGGACCTGATAATAAATCCGTCTATTGGGAACCATTCAAACATCCACTGCACCTGTTCCTCGGTCAGATTGTCGAAGAACTCTACCCATTCTTTGGCATTTTCCGGCTGAGCAAATCTCTCTGGAATGTAGGTCATCTGCTTAGTGTGATGGAAGGCAATATAGTCGTTCCAATCCCTTCGCGGAAATTCTTGGCGATGGTGACCCTTTTGAAAATGTTCCAACAACCATAACTGTAGCAATAAATTACAACCCTCAAAATGTTTGACCCCTCTTTGATAGCGCTCCAGAGCCCTGTAGATGTCGGCTATGATCATGGGGACTATGGTATATGTTTGTCCATTAATCCCTTCCATTAGAGTCTTGGAGACCATGGCCAACCTAGTGTGGATTCTTCCCTTTTTCATTGCGAACAGTATCAGGCCTCAGAAGCACACAATGAATACAAATATTCTGCGGTGGATGTGACCCAGAGAAGTGAGAGAGATCTTATCATGGTAAGTACAGAAAGACTTGCTATGGTCATACCTCTCGTACAGGTATTCGAAAGGTATGTAAGATTCTTTTAAGCACACTAGGTCAACATTCTTCTTCAGCCCCATCATCTTCAAAAATCCCCTACCCGTACGGTTTTCTGGTACCAATAGCCCAGGACTGTCCCAAGTCAATCCCGCAAGCCCTCCAATTTCCTCTATAAGCGGTGTCATTTTTATGTCGCCAAAACGAAACACATCCATTTCACTATCCCAGAATAAAGTGGCAGCTTCGATCAATTTGTTGTTTGGCTCAATATCTAGCAAGGAAGGCAAGTTACCCAAGTACTTTCTCACATGTTTCTTATCACTTGAGGAAAGGTCCTCCCACCAATCTAGCAGAAATGGTGGGATGTTGCTAACCATACCGAATTTGGGGACCTCGTGCCTCATTTTCTGCAAAACAAAAGGTTTAGACCTTACCCCCACCGAACTCGACTATTTATACATTTATGATCAATATATCGGTATTTAGTTCTCCAAATTAATGCATAGAATGTGGTTGTGCCCGTTGGGATAATAGAAAACCTGATGGACTTTGGAAAAGGCTTATCTTAAAAGACCATTACGTGGACAACATAACTGATCCGACTAGGTTTGACTATGATGCATGCACAATTTTAACCAGAGTAAGGTTTCTGTAAGGTTTTAGACCTGTACCCTCAAGCAGACAACTCGAGGGGAAAGGCACGGAACCGTCGACTGCACCACTGATCGACTGGTTTTACCGCAAATAAGCCTTTCCGAATTTAAGGGTAGTAAATAGGAAGAGCGCAATCACTCATTAAAGCGTTGCTATAGGATTTGATACGCACGAGTGAAATATGATGCAGAGCATGATTGATACATCAATTAATAACATGTATTCAAGTATTTGCACATAAGAAAAGTAAATACAACATTTAAATAATTGAAAGACAGTTACAGAAAAAAGAAAACAAAGAAACAAGTCAGTTTCAGGGATAAAGAACCATAAATGCTTAAGAAATGGACAGTTAAATTCAAATAAGGGAGAAGGGTACGGGATAAAGCATGCTTGGACTAATTTGTAAAAAGATAAGTTAGTTATAGTAAGAGCCTAAAGGTAACCCCAACAGAGTCGCAATGCTGTCGCGCCCCCTTTTTTTCCCTCCGCAGAGAGAGGTCCGGGTTTCGACATTCATGGGTGGTAATAACTCATTTCCTTTTGGAAATTGGGTATTTGAAGAGTCGCCACCTAATGGATTATGGTACGTTAGGGCACCTAGAGCGATTAACTCTTGGATTGGTTTGCATTACCAGAGATTAGGGTAAGGGCTCGAAATGACCGCGAGGGGAAGGTGTTAGGCACCCCTCTTGGTCCACAACTGTGGGTCCCGGCCGAACTTATATTTACGAATTAGTCCATTAACAAATAAATACTTGAAACAAATAATTACAAATGAAGAACATTTGTATAACTCAAATAATAAGACAAAGGTTTTGAACAAGTTGTATTATAAAAAAAAGTTTAAACAAAAGGAATTTTGAAAAGGGGGAGTCCTAGGTTGGTTAGCCTATAGGATCACCCCACACAATGTCCAGTAAATACTCCTCAATAAGGGCTACACATGACATTAGCGCGTAGTCATCATATCCCATATCTACCCTTCCCACTCCTTTAGTGGTCATTAAAACGAGTGTTGGTTGGTGATCTCTATTGCGTGCTGTTACCCACCCCTCCTTAATGGTCCTAGAGGAATTTTAGGACCTCTATTTATAGGTAGTTCTAGACAGACCTTTAAGGTTTTATAGGTGAAAATACTAAGGTGACAGGCAAGAACAATTAGGACCTTAGCACATAAGATAAAATGGAGCAATTAGAGGCTCAAGTTTACCTCCTCAAACAATACACATAAGCAGCACGACTCAAGCACAAGTAAGGTCCTTTTGTTAAATAATATCCTAAGGCATGATGTCTAAGTGAATATCAAAACACAGAAGATAGGCAGTTTATTTTATAAACTCAGAAGTAATGACCCTATCAGTTTTCCTACTAATTTTTAAAGCCTGTTAAAGTCAGAAAAACATTAAGTAACAGAAATAATTTCAGAGTTACAGGATTTGAAGACGCCCTATAGGTTTTCCTACACGCAGAATAATGATAATTGCGTTTATATAGTTAAAACAGGGCAAATATTAAAACAGACTCTTGAATCTATATAGGCATGTTGTCTAGTGATAGATTAAGGCAGTTTTTGAAAGAAATCATTTCAGGGAAAAATAAAACACTAATTAAACCAATTTTGAAGGGAACTAATCGTGGACTGGGTTGATTTATTGGTTTAAATCTATAAGCATGATTTCTGGTAATGTTCCCTATAAGCATGATATCTAGTTGTTTGAAACTGATTTTTTAGAAAATTGCATGCATGATAACAAATGAAAGCACATGTAAGCACTCATTATAACAGAAATTGAACTAGATTATATCCTATAGGCATGGTATCTACTTGTGAAGTTGATTTTAAGACCTATAAACATGATTTCTATTATTGGAACCACTTGAGACCTATAGGCATGATTTCTAACATGGTAAGGCAAACATAGCAAAATATAAAGTCCTATAGGCATGGTTTCCACCCGTATTACCCCACAAATATGTAACTACCCACCCTTTTCACTAGTTGCCCCAATATTCGTTTACAAACTATTACAGACCATATGAATGAATTACATAAGTAGATAAGAAAATAAGAAGTTATTAAAATAAGAAGTTATTCTATAGAGAGCCTACAAATAGGCCCAGCTTTCCAAAGCCTCCAATAGCCTCAAATACCCAAATTCCATAGACAATGCCATCGTCTAGGTGCGTTAGAGTTCCCTAAGGATCTCAAGGATCCCGGGCAGTGCTCACACCTAGACTGGGTAACCAAATTGAATAAGTGCAGTGTGGAAGGGCCGGCTCTAATGTATCAGATTTCAGAGGGATCTTATAGGGATCCCTAAGCAGTCACACATTAGAGGGGCAGAACCTAAAACCTAAAAGTAGATGAGAGAATGCTTGAAAAGATTTAAGCAGGTAAACAATTTAAAAAGGAACTTGTTTGAAACAGTTTTGTAAAAGGGAACAGAGATAGTTTTAAAAAGAAAGAGTGGAGTAGTAAATAGCAGTCCAAACATAGCACCCCTAAAACATGTTCTTACACAGCCAGAGATCATAGAACCAAAGCAGGTTTAGCAATCACAAACAGGGGTTCAAGGGATTTGGGGACACATAGGTTACATAGGTAAACACATAGTGACAGGAGCACTTAAGTACAGAATCAGCAACATGCTAAAGGGTTGAGGAGCTTCAGAATTAATACATAATCAGGTTACTTAAGGATAGCCCAACTACTTTGCATAGAACATTAGTAAGGGGAGAGTTATATTGGGGTACACTAGAAGGGGTTTAACATTTCATAAACATGTTGAGTCTAAGGGGTAGTATATAATTAACATAAAGAGATTAATTACATGTTAACAGCAAAAATAGAGGTAGAAACCAATCAGGAACATGATGAACTGAAGGAGAAAAAGAAACATATTATTTTTTAGACTTAAATTGAAATCAGGACATACCAGTAAAGAAGATAGTAAACAAAAAGTGGAGGAGCAGGAAAGCACAATTGTTAGCCTTGGCTTGCAGCCGGCTTACTCAAAATAATAGTGAGTAGCACAAAAGTGAGAGCAGAAAGTTTAAGTGTGTGAGAGAGAGCCTTTTGAACCAAAGCGTTCGTGTGTTTGTGTTAATGAGAGAGTATGTATATATAGTAGTTCGAAACTAGGTAAAATAAGGCAAGAATCACAGTAGTATAGTAATTATGGAACCAAGTACTAATCAGAATCAAATCAATGCAAGTACTCATTTAATTAAGGGGTAATCAACCAACGGTAATGGGCAGAAAAAATGTTTAAGCAAAGAAATCAAGTAGGGCATCAGGTACAAGTTAGACAATTAGGGGTAACTACATAAGGTTCAATTAAGGAAACACCTAGTACAGAATAAGTAAAATACTCGGTTAACCAAATAAGGTAAGAAAATAAAATAAAGTTGCAGAATATGGAAATAATCGAAAATCAGCATATAGTAAATCAGTGAATCAAGACTCGAAATTACTGATTTAAGGAAAATATCATGGGTTCCCAAGTTTAAACAGGAGAATCGAAGGTCTAAAGGGAAGTTTTCAAATCAAGCCAAGAAATAGGGAGTTCAGAGTCAATCAAAGATAGAGTTTTAGCATATAAAAAGAGTGAGATAGGAGTAACCAAACATAGCAAGCAAAGAGGCAAGTATTGACCAGTCGAGATGAACAAAAACACATAGAGGTGATATAAGTTAGGCTAAAAACTCAGTAGGAACATATTCGAAGCAAGATAGTCACGGAAACTCAAACAAACAACAGTCAGTCATGCTAACACACAGAACCAAACGAAGAGATCTAGAAAATTAGGGCTTTCAACATAGGCGAGTTGAAAAGGTAGTAAAATCATAGAATCATTCGAAATATGCAAGAAATAGAAGTTTTAAACATAAAGAATGAGTTTAAACAAAGTTTTTTTAAAAAAAGTTCTGAAACCCTAATTTTTAGAAGGAGGTGAAAACACTCTAAATCAACGATTCTTGTAAAAGAGTTCCAAGGATAGTGTAAAACATCAAAAAAAAAAAACTCAAATCGTTTTAAATTTGTACAAATCTAGGAGATGTAGTAAGAATTTAGCGTTTCAGAAGAAACCCAAATAGAGATGAAAGAACTTGTCTAGAATCCCAAGGATCATAATAAATACGGCGTGATTTTGCTCGAAATCACACTGGAGTAGCCAAGAATAGATAAGTGACGAACCCTAGATGCAAGTCAGCGTGGCCCTGGGCCATTGAAGATCTTAGAGAAGGCAAGCATGGCATTAGAGAAGCCATTGGAGGCTTAGGAGTCAATGAGAGATCACCGGAGAAGACCGGAGAAGAGAGGTCAGCGGTTTGAAGGGCTAGGGTTTGGTTGAGTTACTGAGAGAGGAGAGGGGATGAGAGAATACAGAGGCAGCGGATTTGGAAAATGAGTTAGGGTTAGGGGTAGTTTAGAGTTAAAAAAGGCAAGGGTTAATACAGGCCGTTGATCTCTCATATCAACGGCCATAATTTAATTGGTTCTGGGTCGGGTAGGCGGGTTCAGGGTTTGGGTCAGGTAATTTGATTAAAATTGGGCTGGGGTTGGGTTAAAATTGGGGCTAAAATTGAAATGCAATCTGGCTATGTTTTAAATAGACAATTTAATCCCATATAATTTAGAATAAATAATTGATAATTTCTAAAAAATAATTTTGTGTACTAAAATAATTTAAAATAGATATTTAATATTTTAAAAAATATAGAATATCAATCTTATGCATATAAATGTAATTATACACTAATAAGGCTAATATTGCAATTATATGTAATTTAGCTTTAAAAATGCAAAATACAATTATAAAAATGCACTAAAAATATTTCAACAATATTTTGACATAAATATAGGATTTACATGACTAAATCACCACAACAATAATTTGGGGGATAATTATTGGGGATTTTATGAGTAAAAGGGAAGAAAATAAATCAATGTAAAGTCTTTAAAATTATAGAAAAATTATAAAAACCTTGTGCATGCTTATATATGCATATATATGCTATTTGGAAAGTATTTATACATATTAAAAATATATAGGGAAAAATTGGGTATCAACAATATTGGTAAGGGATAGAATCATTGCATCAAGAACGATGACGGTAAGTTAAGTTTTAGTACCGTCTCTAATTATGCTAATAATAATGAATTCACACAAGGTAGAAAATTTAGAATATATAAATATGTTATACAGTGTTTTGATGTTGGTGTTACTACATAAAAACCATATTTTATGTTGTGTATACATGTACAACATCTAAATATATGATGTAATGTTGTGTATAAAGCTACATATTTTATGTTCTGTTTTTATATGTTGGTGTTACTACATAAAGACCAGATTCCATTATACAATGTATAAGGTTAATATTTTACTTTTTGTATAATTTGGTATATTGTAGGTTATACTATCAAATGAACACTTGTTCACAGTCATTGATGATGGTAGGCGATTTGCGGTGTGCATGCGGAAAAGACAATGTAGTTGCAGAAGGTTCCAAATGGATATGATACCATGTGAGCATGCATTGGCAATTGTGACTAAATACGACATGGATGAATACCAATATTGCTCGGGATACTGTACCAAGGATTACATGTTAAAGACCTATGAGGTTCCGGTTTATCCAATTCCTGATGAAAGTCAATGGGAAATTTCTGGAGATGTCTTAGGGGATGCCGTTAAACCACAAAAAGTAAGAGTTAAACCTGGAAGGCCAAAGAAGATTAGACTGAAAGGTGCCGGTGAATTTCAGGGAAAAAGATGTAAAATTACATGTAGTTTGTGTGGGCAGCAAGGTCACAATAAGAAATCCTGCAGGAATCCTCCAAAGAATGTTTAGCTCTTTTCATAGTTTGCTAGTCGTATATTTATTTAGTTTGACAACTGCGGTCATATCTGCTTTTTTATGGTTAAACAGTATTTTAATTTAAAAAAAATACATCACGTTTTATGGCTAATCTATTGGCTGCATCTTAATATCGGTATCTCCGTATTTGGTTGGTACGTCCTTTGCTTCGTATTGGTCTCCCGCAAAAGAGAAATAGATAGCAAATACTATACAAGTTTATACAAGGATGATCTTCAAATGTCAAATGGTGAATAAATGTGTTGGCGAAATGTATAATTTATGAACAATCACTGGACTAATACTGGTTATGATCAGTTTTATAATGTGTGTATATGGATATAATTTCATATATATGGTATCAAGTTTGAATGGTATGAGCTGCCGTGGGTTATACTGTAATTCCAGAAGCTCATCGTAGCTCATAATAGATTGTATTTTACAAGCTAATTCAGCACTAGTTGAAAACATTAGTTTGTCTAACAACTACAGGCATAATACAGTGTATACAGTTGATAGTCAACATCAATTGTTGCCTATTAAGGGAGTTATCCATCTTTGATAGTCCAAATCAGTTGCTATCTTTCTAAGTATAACGTTGGGTTTCAAGAATTTAAGCATGTAAATGGAATAGCTTAGACTTATTGATGTTGGATTAATTTTTATATAGCATCTTGCTGCCATTCCGTATAATAAAATTATTAAAATCTCGTTTGGAACTGCTCTGATAGTAAGCAACCTCCACTTCCAACCATGAGGTTGTGAGTTCGAGTCACTCCAGGAGCAAGGTGGGAAGTTCTTGGAGGGAAAGATGTCGAGGGTCTATTTGGAAACAGTCTCTCTACCCTATGGTAGGGGTAAGGTCTGCGTACACACTACCCTCCCCAAACCCCACTAGTGGGATTATACTGGGTTGTTGTTGTTGTCGTCGTTGGGAACTGCTGCAAATTTTAACTTGTAATGAACTACTAAATACAAATATGTACTGGACTATATCTGGCAGACTTAGATGATTGGAGAATTCACCAGTAAGCTAGGTAATTAGGATAAGAACTGCTTTAAGCTCTGCAAGAGGATTGACATATCTGCACAAAAGCTCTTTGTTCATGAATTGCATAATTCTACTAATTGATATATCTTTCTTGCTTTAAGTTTATAAATGTGTTGAATTTCTCTGTCTTAGTAGGGCATCTGAAGAACATACGTCGCGATATCAACTTAAATATTTTCTTTAAAAAGACAATTTTGATGCAAATGTGACGCGCACCAAATCTGCACATCAGTGTATATAGAGTTTGTACTTGAATATGGAGTTGTTTGTAATTGTTCTTGGTATAAAGTTATCCAATGTTATGATGATTATCCCTTGTATACAATCGATTTCTTATTGTAAGATAGTTTGTTAATCCAGTTGGGAAGTGGGTTGATCCAGAGACGGATTCAGGATTTAAATTTTTTAGGTTTCATTTTAAAGTTTTTAGCATTGAACCCATTATATTTTCAAAGTTATGGGTTCAAATCTACTATATTTGCAATTTTAATGAATTTTTACTTACAAATTTTTACTCCGCATCGAAAGTTATGGGTTCAGTTAAACCCGTTGGTAATATACTATATCCGCCTCTGGATTGATCCCACTTCGGAAGAGAGAAGGCAATTTTGAAGCCTTTTAAGCACTTGTCCCTTTTATATCTTTCATTTAAGACACATACTTTTAAGTGTGTGCAATTAAGTACACTATATATTTCTATATTATAATCAAAGACTTGGACTTGGGTCGGGTCCTAAAATTAATTATTTTATTTTGTGACAGAAAAATTAGATTTATTTAAATTTTAAATTCAAAATTCGAATAAATAGTTATGTTTGTTATGAAAGGGTCCAACCGAATATGACTGTTTGTGAAACAAGACATTTTTTTCTGAAAGGGTCTGGTAGTTGCCTATAAATATACAAGAATTTCCAACGAGGTAGTATAGAAAACCACAAGTATTATTTCAGGCTTTATTGTATCCTGAAGAGAATCGTTTTGTATTTCCCTAAATTAGTATACAGCCAATAACTCTTTAAGGACAGTCGATTTTCATGCCTCAAAGCCATTTTTGTTTATTATTTTCTAACACTTATAAAAACACTGAAAGCAATAAGTTATAACCATACTTATTATTATGCAGGTAGAAGAGTAATCTCAATTTATCCACTATCAAGTACCAATAAATACTCAAGATGCCAACAAGAAAGTACTCTGCTGCTTTGGGGGAAAACTATAGTCCCATTACTGTAGAAATCTTTTGTTCAAAAAGTAGCCAAAGAGGCGATTCATGAATAAGTTAATCACGTAGGGGATTTGGGTATAAGTTGTACTTTGAAATAAGATTTCTATTAAGAACTTTTGCCACTATTAGATTATTTTAACATGTTGTGTTAGGTACATTTTATAAGTTATTAATCCCACGTGTTTTTTACCATACTGTATAATTATCTTTTTAAGTGGTGTGATACTATACAAGTTTTATTTATACTATCTGTGTGTAGAAGTACCTTTCAGGTACTTGTCCAAGAGATGCACAGATCAATGCTAAAATATTTTTGTATCACAACCAAAAAGATCTCTACTTGATGAACGACAACCTATATCAGTGTATTATGCTGCAATCCAAGCAACAAATATCTATTAAGCAACATACATAAAGTGAAGCATGAAAATAAACTTATAAATACTATAAATGCCAAAAAAAAAAAAAAAAAAAAAACTCTGCTTGGTTAGGGAACATATATAGCACCATCGCTGTATAAATCTTTTCTTCTGAAAAGTTTCCAAGTGTATAAGACGATTAAAAAGCCATCATAAAAAACATCACACGCTGCTACTTATTCATGAATGGTAGCAGAATACAACTTATAAATTCCAGTAATAGTTTGGCAGCATAGTTGATTTGGACGTATAAGTAGAGTAAAAAGCCATCTTAGAAACATCATATCCTGCTATATATCCTTGAATGGTATAAGAACAAACCAATAAATTCCAGTAATACTTCAATAGCATAATTGCTTGTCCATGGACATTATTCACGGGAAGATAAAAGAGAGTTTTATATGAGAAAACCATGATCAGTATTACATAACCGAGTAGAGCTACTATTTATTCTTATAAATAAACACGTTTCCTTTTTCTGTTTCATTTCCCAGGGACTTCCGCATCACTAGCGACAAGCTGATCCTGCTTCATTCTGCCATATTCCCACATTAACGACCCACACCTGAGGCGTTGACCATTGATATCAGATACATTTTTCATCATGTTTTGTCCACATATGAATGATTCCGCGAACATTGCAACAAGCGCAACACTGTCACTACATTTAAAAAACAAAAAACTAAAATTACCATATGTTTTAGAGAAGACTTAAGTTATACGACAACCTGTATAAGACACTGTAACAATTCGCATAAAATCTTACGTCTCTTGCTGAATTGGCAACTCATCAACCACGACAACATCTGTCACGACCCGGATTTTTCACCCTTGAGGGTTGTGATGGCGCCTACTAGTAAAAGCTAGGCAAGCCGACCATTTGCACAAATTATCTTTTTCTCATTTTAATTCTTTAACAAGTGTGAAGCAACAGTTTATAGACAGCGAAAATTAAAACAAGCGGAAGAAATTATTAAACCATTTAAATAATCCCAACATAATTTCTTGAACAAAACTATCCAGAACTGGTGTCACGCTTCACGCACAGTCTAGAATTACTACAAACAAGATCTGGAAAATGAATAATACACTGTTTCTGAAATATGTAAATGAAACAGGATGAAGGGATAGATGGAGACGTCGGGGCCTGCGGACTCATGCAGGACTACCTCGGAATCTCCGACTGGACTGAAGGCAGTCACCCAAGCTAAGGTCCGAATGTTGCTGCTCCGAGATCTGCACACAATGCAGACTGTAGTATCAGCACAACCGACCCCATGTGCTGGTAAGTGCCTAGCCTAACCTCGGCGAAGTAGTGATGAAGCTAGGACCAGACTACCAAATAAACCTGTGCAATTATATCATATACAGTGGAAAATAAAGCAGAAATGTACAGTTAAGAATGGGCGGGGAAAACATGTTGCGGGGGAATATCATTTACCAACAGTAACTCAGGAGAAAAGCATAAAGAACAATTTAAGATTCGCAGCCAAAAGAATAAGGAAACCATAACAAATCAATAACCACTTTCATCCTTTAATGTTGCGGTGCGTAACCCGATCCAAATCAAATATATAAACATTGTTGTGGCATGTAACCCGACCCAAATATAATAGCATTGCGGCGTGCAACCCGATCCAAATATAGTGTTGTTGCGGCGTGCAACCCGATCCAAATATAGTATTGTTGCGGCGTGCAACCCGATCTCAACATACAATTCAACTCCAATCACAAAAGAGTCCCGGCAAGGGAACAATAAGGAAACGATAATATCCCGGCAAGGGAATCGACAGTAAGTAGTAAATATATCTCGGCAAGGAAATCAGCTATAACCAAACTTGTTTCAATTTTTAGCTTCACAACAGAACCCTCGTCTAGAACCAATATTCAACCATAAGCAATTTTCACGAGATTAATTATAACTCTTGTCCAACACAGAGAATCAACAACTTATGCATTTGTAGTACTTGTTAAAAAACACAACAATGTCAATTTAAGACTCGCGGGGCATACTTGACACCAACGTATAGATACTTGTCACCATGCCTATACGTCGTACTCAACAAATAATACATAGCAAATAGGACTCGACTCCTAATCCCTCAAGCTAAGGTTAGACCAAACACATACCTCAAACTTCCACAGCCAATTCAAGCCTCAAACACCTCTTTTCCTTTAGAATTCATCTCCAAATAACTCGTATCTAGTCCAAATTGATTTAACAACATCAATAAATGCTAAAGAATTCATACCCAATGCTTAATTATAGGTTTTTTTATCCTTTTCCCCAAAAAGTCAAAAATTGACCTCGGACCTGCTTGGTCAAAACTCGAGGTTCGGACCAAAACCCGATCACTCATTCACCCACGAGCCCAAATATGCAATTAGTTTCGAAATTCGACCCCAAAACGAGGTCTAAATCCCAATTTATCAAAAAGCCCCAACTTTACCCAAATTCCTAATTTCTACTATAAAAATCCTAGATTTTAAGATGAAAATTGATGAAATGCAATGGGAAAACAAAAGAGAAAGGTTTAGAATCATATACCAATATTTTGGGAAGAAATTATTCTTTGAAAATCGCCTCAATGCTCCCAAATTTCAAAAATATGAAGTAAATGGGTTCTGCCCGTTTTTGCTTCTGCTTTAAAATCACTAGGCAGGCCTTCATCGCGTTCGTAATGGGCCTGTCGCGTTCGCGATGGGTCAGGCCTAGCTGACCATCGTGTTCGCGATCAGAAGCTCGTGTTCGCGAAGCTTCAGCTCCCAGAATCATCACATTCGTGGTCAGGTGGCCGCGTTCGCGTAAGGTAAGTTTGAAATCCCTCCCCGAGGCCACTAACCCTACGCGTTCGCGAGGGCCTGGACGCGTTCGCGTAGGGTATTCTCCCCCACCCCCACAGCCTCGCGTTCGCGTCCCAAGCTCCGCATTCGCGAAGAACAAATTTTCACCTGAGGAATATTGCCTTCCACGTTCGCGAGTGAAGCCACGTGAACGCGAAGCACAAAATCCCTGTGCACCAGAAACTGAAAACCTGCAACTTTTTCTAAGTTTAAAACCTTCCGAAACCTATCCGAAACTCACCCGAGCCCTCGGGGCTCCAAACCAAACATGCATACTAACTCAAAAACATCATATGAACTTATGTGTGCGATCAAATCACCAAAATACACCTTAAATAACGAATTTAGCATAGAAATCTAAGAAAACCCTCAAAACTTTCAAAGTATCAATTTTCACAACTACGGGTCCGAATCTCATCAAACGACTTTCGTTTCTTACCAAATTTTACAGGCTCTACTTAAATCACATATAAGACATGTACCGGGCTCCAGAACCAAAATACGGACCCGATACCAACAACTTCCAAACATTTTCTCATTTCTAAAAACTCACATATTCTCCAGAAAATAATTTTCTTTAAAAAATTCATTTCTCGGGCTTGGGACCTCGAAATTCGATTCCGGGCATACGCCCAAGTCCCATATTTTCCTACGGACCCTCCGGGACCGTCAAATCACGGGTCCGAATCCGTTTACCCAAAATATTGATCAAAGTTAACTTAAATTCATTTTAAAGGCAAATTTTATCATTTTCCACATATTTTCACATAATGGCTTTTCGGCTACGAACCCGGACTACGCACGTAAATTGAGGTGATGCAAAGAGAAGTTTTTAAGGTCTCGGAACACAGAATTTATTTCTAAAACGGGTGATGACCTTTTGGCTCATCACAACATCAAAGGGATCATCCTCTCTCTTATCTTTATATGGACTTTGATTCAATTCGATGACATTACTTTTGCCATAAAAACCAAGAGCACATAGAAAGTACGGGAGTGTAACAGCATACGCGTCAATTACTCTTCGGACCTTGGATTTATAAGCGGTACCTTGCTTTGAATCATAAAGGTAAAAGCATCTACCTTTGAAAGATAGTATTGCTAGTACCCAGTGCCAATTGTCCATAGAAGCAAGAATGGGAAATAATACGTCGTCGACAGTATGCCATGGACGGTTACAAAGCATTAGATTACCCAGAATGTATTGGGCGACATCGTGATCAGGATTCAACACGATGATATCTCTATTTTGTCCAATGAATTTCTTATGAAGAGCCTTAATCTTCAAATCAAATAAATAATCTGTAATGGTAAACTTCACTGTAACATCTGGATCATATTTCCCCTTCTTCCTCAAATAGTAAAATAAGATATCCACATGCTGTCAAAGAGTAAAAATATGGTTATTTTAATCACTAAATATCTTAACAAAAGTCAAATGCACTACATACCGTGATAATTTTAAGGGGACCGGCTTCACGAGACCATTTCGGCCTATTCATGGCTAAGCTCTATTGGGTGGACAATTACCTTTCTTTAACTAGGTGAAAGAGTAAATCAGACATTTCATTTCTTATTATAAGAAATTTTAGAGAGCGAATGAGATTGATCGAAACTATAGGTTGTTTCCTTGCAGGAGAACTAAACTGCTTACCTAGAAACAACTGATATTAAGAGAAACATCTAAATATATGGTCAAATAAGTCATATCTTCTTTGCTTTTAAGTAACTATAGGTTGTTTCCTTGTTAATGTTCAAGGATTAAAGACAGTGGATTAAGGAGAAAATTTTAAACATGAGAACTAGTTGAGGAATTACACTGGCAGAACCTGTGTGTACCAACATCAAATTACATCAATTAACGATACTTATTCTTTTTTTGACAAAATTCCAATTGGAGGTGCAATCAGATAACTTGCCAGCACATAGCTAGCTACCATTTATAATAAGAGACAAATTGTGAACTTCAACCATGTATAATAAAGGAGAACTACTATCCTGTATAAAAAGAATTATCAACACCACGTGCAGATGCAACTTTAAACTTATAGTCCAGCTACTCAGACAATATTCCTGTCTCTAAATGGTGTCTATCTAATTAGTCAAGCTTTACACTCTAAAACATTCACAGCTCTCGATATCTGAGAAACTAAACAGGTGCATGAACCAATAGCTTCATGTCAGACCATCTTGGTTGACAACATTCGACTGTCATTG
Source organism: Nicotiana sylvestris (assembly GCF_000393655.2). Taxonomy (NCBI): domain Eukaryota; kingdom Viridiplantae; phylum Streptophyta; class Magnoliopsida; order Solanales; family Solanaceae; genus Nicotiana; species Nicotiana sylvestris. Next base: position 30,663,446 of record NC_091060.1, on the reverse strand, counting down.
ACAACAAAAGTCAATGCACAACATACCCTGATAATTTTTACACTGAAAATCAAATATATCATAAAGCTTACGCCATATACTTGCGTTGTGCATCAAAATGGGACATATTGTTCCTTTACTGTTGTCTATAAACTCACAACCAAAGATATAAGACATATTTGGAATAAATATTCAATGTATAAATGTCTAACGTACCGTATCATTTAAAGGTTGGCCTTTGTATGCAAGCTGGTGGAAACACCCCTTCTTATGAACATGCATAACCCCAAATTCAAATGGCAGCTGTAATACATTATCCTTTTTGGCGTAAACACAACCCCTGAAAAATACCGAATTTATCATCAAAATAGTGGTCTTTAAAAAACCATATTTACGCTAAATACCAGTGGGTACTTACTTTCTTTTTATCCACAAACCTGTAGTAACCCATGTCTTGAACTCACTCTTGATCTTGTTGTAATCATCATCAGTTGCAAAGCATACCAAAGGGTATCCTCCAGTCACAATGGTCTTTGTTGAGCGTCCTCCCACCGAACTGTTGCTTGAACCAATAACACTCAATAACGATGACTTATTGACTGGTCCAGATGTCTTATAAAACATTCAGATGTAGGTTCCACTACCGCCGGATTTGTATATTTCACAATTTGTGACTCTGGGACGTCAATATAAAAATCCTCCATGGGATCTTTGGCTGAATATCCAGCACCAACATAAGTATATTGATTAGTAATAATCGCATTCCAAAAATGTCATTATACAACATGTATGATATTATGATATATTTACTAAAATATCATAATACAACATCCAAAGTTACCAGAGGCCTCAGGATTTGTATATTTAATAATCTGGGACTCCGGGACATCAATATAAAAGTCCTCCATGTGGTCCTTAGCTGAAGTACGAGCTCTAACATCATCATCGTGCTCGACTTTGGGTAGACCATAAACATACACACATCCAGGTCATGTGAAATGTGTATAATCAGTTTTACAGATCATGAAGTAGTGAAAACCCATAACATGTATGTTCATGAGGCAATATATATAATTATCCTACATATATGCGATCCGTCTTTTTATACAACAAACAAAATACCCAGTGGGTATATATGTAGTTGATATTGTTGTATCATAAAAAGATCGTACTTAAATTTATACAAGAAATATATATGTCATAACTTAAATATAACATGAATATGTTTTCTTCTACGTCATATATGGTATAACCCATATTCAAAAATTAAATTAGGTATAAAATGAATACTATATATAAATTTGCAAACAAAAGAAATCTTACGCCAAAAGCAAACAAGTATGATTACCGGTAAAATACACATTGGGATCTTCATTCATTTTCCCATTGTTTTCAAAGTGATTACTATCATTGATGCCACGAGCCTTTGCGCTTTTATCACGACCTTCGCTGCCATGGTAACCATCTAATTCACAACCACCATACATGCCTTGGTGGCGAACTCCTCCCCCAAGCTATTCAAACATTAATTAATTAACTTTTAAAACATATATATGATTGAAAATTTAAGAAACTGCTGTAATATATAAACTCCAAGATAATAATTCATCGATTGTTATGATAAATACCTCATCAGTAGTGAGGCTATCCACTTTCTTTGACAATAAATCAATAATGTTAACTAATTTGGAATTAGATTCCACAATGAATACATTCATCTTTGATCTAGTGAAAAAAATAAGGATAATAAAAGCATTGCTAAATATATTATTTTAAAAGCCAAAATAATAAGATACACATACCATTTGAAAATCTTCCTTCAAAACCTTCTGACAGTCTAATATACGTTTGATCTCAGCTATCAAATCCATACTAGCAGGTTCGGGATCAGAATTTAATTTTCTGTATATCTTAGATGGCATACATTTGATCCCACCTATCAAGTCCATACTAGCAGGCTCATGATCTGAATTTGATTTCCTGTATATCTTAGATGGAATAGGAAAAGGAAATTGGAAGTCATCGTCGCCAAGTTCACATACAACATCATCCTGAACTGCTGCATTCTCTTCCATTTCAATATCAAAAAAAGCAAGCACATCCATACTTGGTTTCTCAAGTGTTGTTGGTAAAATATTTCTCACCTTCAACTATATAGTAAAATACATCAATATTATAAAATATAATACAAATGCTTATTAACAGGTGCAAAAAGTATAATTAAAAGTAACCTTTATATCAGACAGTAACTTTGATGCCTTTCCCGAAGTAGGATTACTGATCACTTTCTAGCTAAGTATGCGAGGGACTCTATGCTCAACAAACACAGAAGTTGATCTTTTGTTCGAGGACAACATTCATAAAACCAGATTTGGAATGTTAATGGAAATCCATATAGCCTGGAATATTTTTTTGCTTTCTTCCCTCGAAAAGCTTTTTTCAATGAGGTATACGTTTTGTTAAAAACCAATTTACCCCATGGATAATTTTCAAATTCACCAGACTCAACTAACTTAAAGTGACCAACTGAGACGGGACTATCAGGAAGTGATGAAAATAAAAAGATGTTAATGAAAAAAATCACAGCAATCTTCACTGCATCTTGATCTGATGACCATCTCTCCCCTTCAAAACAATCGACTATAGCCTGGCTATTAAGCTTCTTAATTCCTCCAAAACAGCGATCAATCAAACTACAACTTTGATTAGTATCATAATGTTTATGCGCCACACCAGTACAGTTCAGACCCGTAACAAGCGCAAATTCACCGATACCAAAACGTATTTTACAACCATTCAATGATAACCACAATTCATCTCTATTATCGTGAACAACCTCCCTCAATAATAAAGTATGTATCAAACGGGGTTGCATAGCTACCATCGGCAAATTAACAAAGTATCCGAAATATGTTTCTCTGAACATTTTAAATTTTCTTGGAGTCAAATGCTTCCTCAAATTTTCAATCGCGCTAATATTACTGTTGGCTGCAATCTTTACTTTAGAATGATCTTTGTGACGACCTGGCCAATCGTCTCATGGGTTACCGCTCTGTTTCTCCCATTTCAGCTTCTTTATGCTTCGTTATCCGTGTTTTATGTGATTGGATTGATTAGTTTGAGTTCGGGGAGGATTTGGTAAGAAATGAGACACTTAGTCTCTTTTAAGATAAGTTGGAAAAGTCAACCAGATGTTGACTTATATGTTAGAGGGCTCGGATGTGAGTTCTGATGGTTCGGTTAGCTTCTGGAAGTGATTTGTGACTTAGGAGCGCCATAGGAATGGATTTTGGAGTTGTAGAGAAGATTTAAGCTTGAATTGGCAAAGTTGATATTTTGGCGATTTCCGGTTGATAGGTGAGATTTTGATATAGGGGTCGGAATGGAATTCCGAGAGTTGCAGTAGCTTCGTTATGTCATTTGGGATGTGTGAGCAAAATTTCAGGTCATTCGGACGAGATTTGGTAGACTTTTCGATCGAAAGCATAATTTAAGAGTTCTTGGAGTTCTTAGGCTTGAATCCTATGTTAAATTGGTGATTTGGTGTTGTTGTGAGCGTTCTGAAGTTTTGAACAAGTTTGAACGATGTCATAGGATGTGTTGGTACAATTGGTTTGAAGTTTCGGGGGTTCCGGGATGTTTTAGGCCGAAAATCATAGCTGTAGCAGGTCCAGAAGGGTTGCAGGCCTCGGAACCCACCAGTGCGGTCTGCACAAAAAGAAGTGCGTCCGCGGTAGGTGTTGTGCGGACCGCACAAAATGCAGTGCGGCCGCGATGGAGAATATTTCATTGGTCCTACTTCGGAAGCTCATGTCCTTTGATCTACAAGAAATTTTGAGATGATTCAAAAACAAAAGTTGTAACCCTTCTTGTCTAGTTTCCAGAAAGGTAAAGATATTGCAATTTGGACATCTGTAGCAAAAGGTATGGCCAAATACTAAAGCATGTCACTGCAGATAAAAACATGTGTGGCCGCAGTCATTTTTGTGCAGACCGCACTGGTTTTGTGCAGACCGCGGTCCTTTTTGTGCGGTCCGCAGAGGTGAAAATCCGTGGGGTACTCTATAAATACGAGGTTTAAGGTTTTATTTAATATTTTGACCTAGAGAGCTCGGATTTTGACGATTTTTCAAGAAATTCATCGGGGTAAGTAATTCTAACTCAGATTTGGCTAGAGTACATGAATCTATCATTGAATTCATCATTTAATTCGTGATTTGGGATGAAAATTGGGAAGAAAATTTGTGGCATTTTCCAAAAAATATATATATAATGATGATTTGAAGGACCAAATGGTACCGGAATTGGATAATTTTGGTATGGTTGGACTCGTGGTTGAATGGGTTGTCGGATTTTGTGAGTTTCGTCGGATTCTGAAGCGTGGGCCCGGGGGGCGGGTTCGAGCAATTTTGGGATTTTGATGTTAAATTGGATATTTTCAAGTGGGCTTCGCTCCCTTAGCATATTTTAATGATTATGTACTGATTGTGGCTAGATTTGGAGTATCCAGAGATCGATTCGCGCGGATAAGGCATCACGGGCTAGAGTTCGGACCGGATCGTGGTGAGTAATGATTGTAAATGATGTTCTGAGGGTTTGAAATCCCGGATTGCACATTGTTGTGCTATATTGAGGTGAGGCACACGTTTGATAACAAGCGTGGGGTCGTGCACTATTGGCGATTGTGACTTGGTTCGTCCTGATTGATGATTTTACCCGTATTTGATTGAAAACTATTTGCTATCATCATTATTTGGGCTGAAAGCCATATTTGGGCCTAGTGCCAGCTATTTGAACCCTTCGGGGATTTTTGTTGATATTTCCTTACTGTTTTGACTTTATACTTGAACTCAGTCATGTTATTTTCCATTGTTTTCAAAAATCAGCCTTGTTTACTCTGCTTTAACACTTGAAATGATATTTTAAATAATATTTTGTGCTGAGCGTTATGTTTTACTGTTGCCCGAGTGGCTTATGTGATTTTTGACTGAGTAAGGCCGAGGGCCTATTTTGTGAGGATATTTTTGGGTCGGGCTGCACGCCGCAGCAGTGAGATACTGATTATGATAATGAGGTCGAGGGCATGAGATTGTGCGCCATGAGGTGGCTTGATATTGGAGATTGTGCGCCATGAGGTGGCTTGATATTGATATGAGGACGAGAGCCTGTTTATGATGCCACTAGGTGGTTTGATATTGCGCTTGGGCCGTAAGGGGCCCCTCTCAGAGTCTGTACACCCCCAGTGAGCGCGAGTACCCATTGTGATTTGAGATTGAGCCCGAGGGGCTGGTATTGTTCTGAGATTTGAGCCCGAGGGGCTGGTACTGTTTTGAGATGTTTCCAGAGGGGCGAATTTATTGGTATTGTGCCCTAGGGGAAAATTTCTATTTGTTTACTTACCTGTCAATTACTTGTTTTACTTATTGAGAAAGGGATTTTCACTAGACTTTTCACTATTTTACTGTTTTAAGTGATTTTACTGCTTTAGTATGGAATACCTTGTGTTTTACGTGATTTCTTACTTTCAGTCATTATTTATATTTGTTATTCACTGAGTTAGAGTACTCACTTTACTCCCTACACCTTGTGTGCAGATTCAGGTATTTATACACCCGGTAGCGGATTTTGGCTGATCGGAGGTAGAGTCATCGGAGTTTAGCAAGGTAGCTGCCGGCGTTCGCAGCACTACTTTTCTCCTTCTTCATTTCATTAGTCTTTGTTTTGCACATTTCAGACTTTTCAGTTGTATTTATACCCTAGTAGATGCTCGTGACTTATGACACCCCGGTTAGGGCTGTGTCGGGTTATATTTTCGCTACGTATTATCATTAAATCATGTTTAGACTGCTTTTATATTGTTTAACTGTCTTAAAAAGTGAATTGGGTTTAGTTGGCTGGCCTTGTCTTCTCGAGAGGCGCAATCATGGTCGGGTCTGGGTTTGGGTTCGTGACAGTTGGTATCAGAGCCTAAGTTACATAGGTCTCACGAGTCATGAGCAGGTTTAGTAGAGTCTCGCAGATCGGTACGGAGACGTCTGTATTTATCCTCGAGAGGTTGCAAAACCTTTAGGAAAACTTCACATTCTTGAATTCTTATCGTACGTCCTTTGATTCAGGTTGAAATGTAACTCTTTAAATTCCTTCCACGCGTTCGTGTGCACGCATGAGCGCTCAGTATCAGATGTACATCGATGGCTTGTGATTCCCTGATCGAGGGGCGAGACGTGATCTCTGTGAGTTGATGTTAGGCCAGTTTGGAGGACTTGAGGTCGGATCTTTGCCTATAGCTTGAGCACCGAGGTGCTGATTGTGTAAGCAAGTGTCTTCGAACTGATATGTTCGGTAGTGTCCCTATTAGTGGAAGTGACGGCTGCATGGCTATGTGATGAGTATGTTGTAACTGCGAGATGTATTCTTATGAATTGGAAGCGACAAGGAGGGTTTGCTGGAGGATAGAAGGACTATTAGGTACTTGATTTTCATCTTGATTTGAGGTATAGACTCGAGTTATGGGTGTGGGAAGAGTCTTTTCATGTGTCCTAGTTGGGAGTGAAGTAAATTTCATGCTGCGGTATGAGTTCAGACTCAGGAAGGCTAAGTGACTGCGTAATGTTTGTGAGGTGGAAGGTATACAGAAATGTTAGTTGAAGACAAGGCAGGTGGGTTATTTCCTACGAAGTGTTCCAAGGTTGTGTGATCCTTATGTGTCTTTTAGAAGGTCTCGTTTACAAGTGAAATATAAGTGTTGAAATTTGAATTTTGAGTCACTTAAGAGAGTGGGCTTGACTATTGCAAGGATGAATGCGAGAATTGTAGAAGATTCAAGGCACCAGATGGTCTGTGTTTCATGAGCTTATGAAGGTTTGAGTTTAATCTCGCTATGGTATTATGGCAGCAATAGAGTATATGCATTATGAGTTATTGTGTATGTTTTGGTCTACGGCTCCGAGCCAAGTGGGGGAGTCTGCTATTGATTAAGCGATTGCATGGTTATGTGCTATATTGGTTCCGATTTGAGACGTTCGGGTGAATCAGTTATGGCCTATGGAGGTTGAGACCGAGGACGGCTAATTTTCGACTAAGGTAAGGTTATATTATGCTTCATAGGTTTGCGAGAATCACAGAATGTCTTGAGTGGTTGTTGATAAAGAATGCTCGATGCATAGGGCAGGAAGTTGCTTGGTTCTATTGAGATGAGGTTACATTCCACGATGTCGGAGTGCCAACGAGGCACGGGTTGTTCGGTTTATTTGATCAGGCTAATTGCAGTTTGAGTTGAGTGAATAACTCACGGGAATAGTTCTAATGTGTTTAGGATTTTACACGTAACAATAGGGTATTTTAAGGTTGTATATGTGGTTAGAGACTGAGTTTTCATTGGAAGATGTCAAGACTTGTGGTGTTTCCTATATAAATTATGGGATTCTATGTATCAGTATTAGGAAGGTAAAGGTAACGGATTTAGATTCGCAGGAAGTTCTTTAGAGTAAAGTATTTTGAATGTGATGCTTTTGGGAATTTAAGAGGGTATTCAGCAGCTTATGAGTCTTAGACAGCATGGTTTTGTGCTTGGGTCTCGTGTGGTGAGTCTATATCGAGGAATGGTGGCGTTATAGCAAGGAGGAGTGTCAAGCTGACGGTAGATCAAAAGGAAACTAGGATAGATGGGATAGCTTGGTAGTAGGCCGGATCGGTATGGTAAGAATATGATTAGTTCTTTGGGAGTGTACGGGGTAATGAGTTCCTACAGGCATTTTACGGCAATGCTCTTAGGTTTTGCTAGCTTGCGTAGCTTGGTCAAGCTAGAAGGATTCAGTCCTGGCAGGTTTGGTTTTGTGCAAAAAGGAGTCGGGGAGTTCTTGATAATTTCTACCGCGGTTTAGAGGTGTATATATATTTCTACTGGCATGAGGAGCATGGGATTTATAACAATTCTTTATCCAGATGGGTTCAATGGAAAGATCTTGGCTAGTTGAGTACGTAGATGTTTGTGGCTCGGAAGGAGGATGAAGTTCTCATGTTATCCTAGGATGGTATGGTATATGCGGTATGTTGTGGAGGATTGAGATTTGTGTGGGTAAGGTTACGGTTTAGTTTTGAATGGAAAGTCATAAAATTCTTAGGCAGCACGGGCAGTTTCAGGTGATTTGAGAAATGAGCGTCAGATGATTAGGGGGATGATCTTCAAATGATTAAGGAAATGGTATTGCTAATTGGAGTGATTTGACGAGGGTATATGTTTCAGGAAAGGCAATGTGATTAAGTTGAGGTACTACAATAGTATTGTGGCACCTTCTTGTTAGATCGACTGCTGGTATTCGAGTTTGGTTGGTGGCACAGAGGAATTTTAGAGTATCTCTCGTGGAATGATTGGGTATTTGAGGTGTGGTATGCATTCGGATGGCGGAATTGGGATCAGGTATGTTGATTCATGGGCCATATGGAGTTGGAGACAGGAAGTTCTCATATTCAGGCTATGTGGTAGTTGTGAGTCGTATGTATTGGCACTGTTTAGTGACTATCGGGATTTGGAGACCCGAGCGGACCTTTTGTGTTTGGTATGTTAAATCTTGGATGTGATATTGGGTTCAGACTGGTTGTCATTGTGTTGTGTCATTCTGGACTATTGTACTAAGGCGACGCTATTGGCTATGCTGGAAGTGCCACGGATTGAGGGACGAGGTTCGACGGATTTTGTGTTTGTAATAGGGTGATTTTATATATTTTGAAGACCAGCGAATGACTGGGAAGGATTGTCTTTCTTATTCGGGCTCTCGTGATGGATGTCAGTGCAGAGGCCCTTCGTATTGATTCAGTTTTGGTAGTGAGGGACTTTTCGGATGTGTTTCTTGTGGCTGGGCAAGTTGCCAGGCAAGGTTGTTGATTTCGGTATTAATTTGATGATGGGAATCGTATCGTATGGCACCGGTAGAGTTAAAGGAGTTGAAGGAGCAGCTTCAAGATTTCCTTGATAAGGAGTTCGTTGGCAGGCCAATGTGGGTGCGTGTTTTAATTTGAGTCAGCTTGGTTAGCTCCGAATTGTATTGTTGAGGGATGTATTGATTCGATTATTATTGAGCTTATTAGTAATCTGGGGAGATCTATGATTTACCCTTCCGTGTTATGAGGCATTAGGATTTATTGGTTATAGGCACATGTGGTGCGGTGTTATTGGGGTCTCTAAGTGGAATATGAGCGGGAGGAGTATCAGATATTGCTTGGCAGATGGCGCATCGGTTATGTTCTTTCGGGTTATGCGGTGTTATGTATTTGCTTTACTGTGGGTATGATGATTTGCTTTGGTTCTAGACATCAATTGCGCGTGGTCGTCAATTTCGAGCAGAGTGACTTGAGGTGTTTCACGTGGAGTAGTGTTTGGATATGGTCGCGCATTGCAGCAAAGTTGTGTGGAGTATGACCTTGGGGGTTAGATTTGTGTGTTCTGTTCCTATGATGTTAGGCGGGTTCTCAGCTTTGTGTTGTGGTGGTACTGGTGAGCTTGAGGTACAGCTCTTCTATTTAGGTCATTTTCATGATTTGAGTATGTTCGGATTGTTGCTTATTAGTGTGTGTATTATGCAAGTTGTGGCTTAGGCCTGTATTGATGTGTCATGTCACCAAAGTAGTGTATTGGATTAGAGGAGACCGCTGGGATCATTAATGAATACGAACGGATTAAATTTCAGCATGTGGGAAGGGTAATATCGAGGTTCAACTCAGAAATTTGTTATAGTGTTTGCCAAAGAAGAAATGGCTTCATGAATGGTTGATTTGGGAAATGGTTATGGCTTACCGCGTGTTTTAGTGATCATTGGCAGTATATGAAAGTGTTGGGATGAGACTTTAGTTGATAAGAGTTTTCTACCGGTATTCGATTGTTGTGGGCAGCTACTGTGAATAGAAGTTATTGCTACAAGCGTTTGAGTTATGTGGTTTATCATGTAATTGAACCTAAGGTTGCAGGTATGGGTTATTACAGCTTGTTCGGGCTTATCCATAATATAAATGTGAGATTCTGATCGTATTGATGATTTTAGAAGTGGAAATATGGTTATATGTTTTATGGGCTAGATTGCGTTGTGAAATTTCAGTTACAATGTGTTATCGGACCGATATGAGATAGGGTGACATTGGATCACCCCGGGTATATGCATGGTAAGGTTATTCAGCGTTTGGTTGGCTTTTGGAACAACTCTGGGCACGTTCGAGGACGAACATTTGTTTAAGTTGGGGAGGATGTGACGACCCAGCCAGTTGTCTCATGAGTTAATGCTCCATTTCCCCCATTTTAGCTTATTTATGCTTCGTTATCCGTATTTTATGTGATCGGGTTTATTAGTTTGAGTTCGGGGAAGATTTGGTAAGAAATGAGACACTCAGTCTTTTTTAAGAAGACTTAAGTTGGAAAAGTCAACACGATGTTGACTTATGTGTTAAAGGGCTCAGATGTAAGTTCTGATGGTTCGGTTAGCTTGGGGAGGTGATTTGTGACTTAGGAGAATAATCGGAATGGGTTTTGCAGTTGTAAAGAAGATTTAGGCTTGAATTGGTAAAGTTGATATTTTGGCGATTTCCATTTGATAGGCGAGATTTTGATATAGGGGTTGGAATGGAATTCCGAGTGTTGCAGTAGCTTTGTTGTGTCATTTGGGATGTGTGTACAAAATTTCAGGTCATTCGGACGAGATTTGATAGACTTTTTGATCGAAAACATAATTTAAGAGTTCTTGGAGTTCTTAGGCTTGAATCCTATGTTAAATTGGTGATTTGATGTTGTTATGAGCATTCCGAAGTTTTGAACAAGTTTGAACGATATCATGGGATGTGTTGGTACAATTGGTTTGAAGTACCGAGGGTTCCGGGTAGGTTCCGGGGAGGTTCCGGGATGTTTTAGGCCGAAAATCATAGCTGTAGTAGGTCCAGAAGGGTTGCAGGCCTCGGAACCCACCAGCGCGGTCCGCACAAAAAGAAGTGCGTCCGCGGTAGGTGTTGTGCGGACCGCAGAAAATGCAGTGCGGCCGCGGTGGGGAACATTTCATTGGTCCTACTTCGGAAGCTCATATCTTTTGATATACAAGGAATTTTGAGATGATTCAAAAACGAAAGTTGTAGCCCTTCGTGTCTAGTTTCCGGAAAGGTAAAGATATTGCAATTTGGACATTGTAGCAAAAGGTATGACCAAAATACTAAAGCCTGTCACTGCAAATAAAAACATGTGCGGCCGCAGTCGTTTTTGTGCGGTCCGTAGAGGTGGAAATCCGTGGGGTACTCTATAAATATGAGGTTTTGGATTTTATTTAATATTTTGACCTAGAGAGCTCGGATTTTGGCGATTTTTCAAGAAATTCATCGGGGTAAGTAATTCTAACTCAGATTTGGCTATAGTACATGAATCTATCATTGAATTCGTGATTTGGGATGGAATTTGGGAAGAAAATTTGTGGCATCTTTCAAAAAAAATATATAAAATGATGATTTGAAGGACCAAATGGTACCGGAATTGGATAATTTTGGTATGGTTGGACTCGTGGTTGAATGGGTTATCGGATTTTGTGAGTTTCGTCAGATTCCAAAGTGTGGGCCTGGCGGGCCGGGTTTGAGCAATTTCGGGATTTTGATGTTAAATTGGATATTTTCGAGTGGGCTTCGCTCCCTTAGCATATTTTAATGATTATATACTGATTGTAGCTAGATTTGGAGCATCCGGAGGTCGATTCACGCGGACAAGGCATCGCGGGCTAGAGTTCAGACCGGATCGAGGTGAGTAATGATTGTAAATGATGTCCTGAGGGTTTGAAACCCCGGATTGCACATTGTTGTGCTATATTGAGGTGAGGCACACGCTTGATAACGAGCGTGGAGTCGTGCACTATTGGCGATTGTGACTTGGTCCGTCCTGATTGATGATTTTACCCCGTATTTGATTGAAAACTATTTGCTATCATCATTATTTGGGCTGAAAGCCATATTTGGGCCTAGTGCCAGCTATTTGAACCCTTCGGGGATTTTTGTTGATATTTCCTTACTGTTTTGACTTTATACTTGAACTCAGTCATGTTATTTTCCATTGTTTTCAAAACTCAGCCTTGTTTACTCTGCTTTAACACTTGAAATGATATTTTAAATAATATTTTGTGCTGAGCGTTATGTTTTACTGTTGCCTGAGTGGCTTATGTGATTTTTGACTGAGTAAGGCCGAGGGCTTGTATTGTGAGGATACTTTTGGGTCGGGTTGTACACCGTAGCAGTGAGATAATGATTATGATAATGAGGTCGAGGGCCTGAGATTGTGCGCTACGAGGCGGTTTGATATTGATACGAGGCCGAGAGCATGTTTATGATGCCATGAGGTGGCTTGATATTGCGCTTGGGTCGTAAGAGGCCCCTCTCGAAGTCTGTACACCCCCAGTGAGCGCGGGTACCCATTGTGATGTGAGATTGAGCCCGAGGGGCTAGTATTGTTCTGAGATTTGAGCCCGAGGGGCTGGTACTGTTCTGAGAAGTTGCCCGAGGGGCGGATTTGTTGGTACTGTGCCCGAGGGGCAAATTTCTATTTGTTTACTTACCTGTCAATTACTTGTTTTACTTGTTGAGAAAGGGATTTTCACTCGATTTTTCACTGTTTTACTGTTTTAAGTGATTTTACTGCTTCTGTATGGAATGCCTTGTATTTTACGTGATTTCTTACTTTCAATCATTATTTATATTTGTTATTCACTGAGTTGGAGTACTCACTTTACTCCTTGCACCTTGTGTGCAGATTCAGGTATTTATACACCCGGTAGCGGGTTTTGGCTGATCGGATGCAGAGTCATCGGAGTTTAGCAAGGTAGCTGCCGGCATTCGCAGCACTGCTTTTATCCCTCTTCATTTCATTAGTCTTTGTTTTGTACATTTCAGACTTTTCAGTTGCATTTATACCCTAGTAGATGTTTGTGACTTGTGACACCCCGGTTAGGGCTGTATTGGGTTATATTTCCGCTACGTATTATCATTAAATCATGTTTAGACTGCTTTTATATTGTTTAACTGTCTTAAAAAGTGAATTGGGTTTAGTTGGCTAGCCTTGTCTTCTCGAGAGACGCCATCACAACCGAGTCCGGGTTTGGGGTCGTGAAAATATTCCAGTTTGAAATAAAAATCCCAAATCTACACAAAATATATTTTCAACTCATAAGAATGAGTCCTGTTATTAACTTAATAGTTTATTTGATATTTATACCTTATACGGATAAATTAAAAAAGAAACTATAACTGATAAAATTTACAAGTATAACTGATGTTGCGATAATCTTAAATACAAACATAAAATATCTTCAAATTTGTTATCTACCCACTGGCCCATCAACCTTTCTTCTTTTGTTGTGTTTCACAAACTGAAATTGTATATCCTAAAATTCATCCTCAACCCCTTTTGCTCGTTTCTTCTCATCTAACTTTCTTGTCGGTTTATGGTTACTTATACCTAATTCATCCATGTTTGATTTTGCAACTTGATTATAACTTTTGGGAGTAGAGTGTGAAGGTACTTTAGAAACAATTGTGAGACCTTCAACCCTTTGCTCCCTAATCTCTCCAATTGAACTCCCTATTTGCACACGCCTCTGGTTTGTAGACCTTTCAGGAGTTTCATACAACAACTCAAAGTTGGGACGAGAAAGTGATAAAGCATTTTCACTACTTCCTGAAGGAGAATCACAGTAGGTATCCCTGATAGCCTTGACAACTGAGACATCCAATTTCAATCCTCTGCCCAAATAATTATTCAAAACTTTTTTTTGTGGTTGATTTGACTTCTCCATTGTTGCAAATTCTACAGAAAAAAATGAAAGCCTAAGATTAAATTATTGACAAACTGATGTAAAAAATAAATTAAATATATAGATTCCAGGGTTTTCTTACCTTAAAGTTCAAAAACCCACATAAGCAATAGAGAAAACGAAGAAGTAATCGGATATTTATATGAATCAATAAGATATTTATGAGTTAATTTGTATAATATTATGGCACGATTCCATATCAAAATTATCGCCGCCATAAAGAAAATTGATCGTAATACCCGCAAATTAGCGTGAAAATTATCAGAAGCGTGAAAATTATCGGAAGCGTGAATTAGTGAATGATAAATAGGAGAAAAAGAAATATCTATAGTATATGAAAGCTCCATCAGCGAGATACGTTGATGGAGATACGAAACTAAAAATACGATGAGAGAGAAAGTAAGAAAAAAAAGGTACTTCCTTGACTAGTGCAATCCGTTAATTTATTAAATATTGAGATTAATTTTTATAATCTGCTGCAAATATAAAAAAAAGTGCTTTTATGAAATAAACGAGAAATGCTATTATTTATTTAAATAATAGTTAAAAAGGGAAAGCATGTAAAAATCTCATAAATTTGTATATATTGTATTCAATGCTCTTCTGGAATATGAGTATGGATTCAACTGTCGTATGGGTTGCATGCCAATTGCTAAATGCTAGAAGACATTTTAGAAGCCTTAACCAAGAGCCAATCTCATTATAAAATTATAGCCCGTTTGGCCAAGCTGCAAAAATTAGCTTATTTTGAGAAGTGTTTTTTTTTCAAAAGTATTTTTCTCAAAAGTATTTTTGGTGAGAAGCAGTTTGTGTTTGAATAATAAATTTGAAAAATACTAGTGTTTGCCCAAGCTTTAAAAATTGATTCTAAGTGTATTTTTCTCAAAAGTGCTTTTTAAAAAAGTGCTTTTGGAGAGAAGCTACTTTTTTCTGCTTCTCCCCAATAGCTTTTTTTTTTCCTTTCAAAAGCCTGGCCAAACACCTTAATTTTAGAAAAAAAATACTTTTGACCAAATGTAACAATCCGATTGGTCGTTTTAAGCAATTGCGCCCGATTCAGTAGTTTGAGGTCTCGAGCAGCTTCACATTTTGTATATCGACTTGTGTGCATGGTTGGATTCAATTTCCGGATGAATCAGAGTTGAACCGGAAGAAGGAACCTAGTTTTGGAAGTTTAAACAGTGAAAATTTGATCGGAATTGGACTTTTAAGTAAACAGCCCCGGAATGGGACATGGGTGATCTCAACAGCTTCGTATGGTGATTTTGGACTTAGGCGCACGTTCGGATTCGGATTTGGAGGTCCGTAGGGTAACTTGAGGTGTTTCGTCGAAAGTTGGAAAAGTTGAAGTTTGGAAAATAGAGAAGTTTGACCCATAGTTGACTTTTGTAATATCGGGGTCGAAATGCGATTACGAGAGTTGGAATAGCTCCGTCCCGTCATTTTGGACTGTCTGCAAAATTTGGCGTCATTCCGGGTTGAATTGATAGGTTTCGGCATGAGTTTTGGAAGTTAGAAGGTTTGAAAGTTCCTAAGTTCGATTCTTGGTGTGATTCAATGTTTCGGCGTTGTTTGATATGATTTGAGACCTCGAGTGAATCCGTGTTAGGTTATATGACTTGTTTGTGTGTTTGGATGGGGTCCTGGGGGCCTCAGGTGTGTTCCGGGTGGGTTACGGGTCATTTTCCCTTGTTTTTGAACTGCTGCTTTCTGCTTCTGGTATCCTCTTTCGTGTTCGCGAGCAGCGTTTCGTGTTTGCGAGCAGCCTTTCGCGTTTGCGAAGCTTTGTTGCTGACCACCTGAAATCCTTCTTCGCGTTCGCGAAGCTCTGTCTCTCCCTTCATCGCGTTCGCGTTCGCTTTCGCGTAGTTATGTCGTTCCACTCTTCGCATCCGCGTACTAGTTCCCGTGTTCGCGAAGGGCAGTCCTTGGGCCATCATATTTCCCTTCTTCACGTTCGCGGACGCATAGTTGCGTTCGGTGAGTAACCTGAGCACCTCCACTTTTTCTTCTTCGCGAACACGATATTTCCTCCGCATTCGTGATGCTCAAAATCTGGGCGGACAAAATATAATTTCCAGATCGAGGGTTACACCATTTTCACTATTTTTGGAGTTCTAGATCTCGGTTTTGGGCAATTCTTTGTGGGTTTTTCAAGCAAAATGATTGGGTAAGTGTTCTTCACCTAGAATATTATATTCCATGAATTTGTCTTCATTTCTATCATTTAATTTGTGATTTGGGTTGAGTAAAATGTTGGTTTTTGAAGAAAAATCCTAAAATGAAAACTCGTGATTTGAGGGGCCAAATGGTATCGGAATTTAGTAAATTTTGTATGGTTGAACTAATTTTGGAGTAGGTGATCGGATTTTGTAAAATTTTACGGGTTCCAAGGTGCGGGTCCGGGGGTCGATTTTTATATCTTCGCAAAGATTGAAACTTTATTATTCGGAATAGTTCCTTATTTGATTTATTTGTGCTCTGGAGTTGTTATAGTTGGATTTGAGCTGCCCGGAGGTCTTTTCGCCCGAGAAGTCCATTTTAGAGTACCGAGTTGTCGCCTTTGAGGTAAGTATCTTGTCTAACCCTGTGTGGGGGACTTCCCCTTAGGAATTGAGTCTTCTATGCTAATTATAATCCGTGCATGTGAGGTGACGAGTGTGTGCTCGGACTTATTTGTGGAGAATATGCTCTAGGGTTCCTAGGTCCTTATGTTCAAATGTGGAGAGTATTCTGTTATGATCGAGTTTAATAATTGCTTAAATTGTCTCTATATGCTCCATATGATATTGCTAACTTTCCTTGAAATCCTACATGTTGCATTGACCCTTAATTACCTTAATTGAAGTGATCGCCTTCCTTATTGTTTTGATACTTCTTGATTGTGAGTTCCTTTATGACTTTGTACAAATATGTTACATGTCCAATTTTTGTGATTACCGGTGTAGTTATCACGTACTTGTTATGTCTTGTTGTTTAGTTAAGGTTTTTTTGTGAAGATAATTATCGGTACAAGTTTGGTTATAGCTGATTCCCTTGCCGGGACATAATTAATCCTTATTATTGGTTCCCTTGCCGGGATGTGTTTACTCTTGTTGTTGACTCCCTTGCCGGGATATGG
Organism: Nicotiana sylvestris; assembly: GCF_000393655.2. Lineage (NCBI taxonomy): Eukaryota > Viridiplantae > Streptophyta > Magnoliopsida > Solanales > Solanaceae > Nicotiana > Nicotiana sylvestris. The sequence goes on along the minus strand of NC_091060.1, from coordinate 30,646,526 downwards.
TTGTTTCCTTATTGTTCCCTTGCCGGGATTCTTTTGTAATTAGTGTTGGTTTGAATATTATATAGATCGGGTTGCACGCCGCAACAATATTAAATGGATCGGGTTGCACGCCGCAACAATATTATATGGATCGGGTTGCATGCCGCAACAATATTAAATGGATCGGATTGCACGCCGCAACATCATCATATAATTCGAATCGGGTTGCACGCCGCAACAATATTATATGATTTGGATCGGGTTTCACGCCGCAATATCACTATATGATTTGGATCGGGTTGCACGCCGCAACAGTACCATATGATTGGGATCGGGTTGCACGCCGCAACAAGAAAGAATAAAAGCGAATGTTGATTCTTATGGTGAGAACGAGAGTAAAAGCACGAAGGGTGATGCCGTGCACGTTCTGCTGTTGTGTTTATTTGTTGTTATCAATTCAAACGTTTAAACCGTTTAATTCCTTATAAATATATATATATGTATGTATGTATACACACACACACACACATACATACATTCCAATATTTCTAACTTCAATAATTGTTACATCCTTAATTTAATTAGTTTCTCAATTATATCTCCTCCGTCTGAGGTTGTATTTTTCTAAAAAAAAAGAAGAAATTTTTACTAAGTTTTAAGTTGTTAACTCTCAAGTTAAAGGCAATAATCCATTCGATGTTGTATTTTAAATTAACAGAGGTATTTTCTTTACTTAAGGGATTTCCAAAGAAAACAACTTCATCTTTTCTCGTTGGCTTTCTTATTTAGCTTAGAAATTGTAATTTTACTTATATTAGGTGAATGGAACTTCTTGGACATATTGGGTGCATTGTATAGCATATGGATTTTGTTGTTAGAAGTGAAATGAAAAATGAAATATGGGGGTATAAGGTGTCATGTGTGCTGAAGGCTCGGAAGTTGAGATTATGATATGAAAAATCAAGGGTTGAGATGGTCGGGATTGCGTACTAGGCATGATGTGATTGATTTAGTTGGCATTGTTTTCCTTTACTTTGATACATTCTTACTTATCTCTGTTCTTGTTATGTCAGTGTTGATTTACTTGGTTATCTGATTTACTTGGTTATGTGGTTTACTTGGTTACCTGATTTACTTGGTTATCATTCGTTACTATCCGTGTTCTCCCTTATTGTTCATACTGTTTGTATTTTTATTTCTCTACGTTGTTGGTATTACCTCGATATCTTTATCTCGATATTTTATTATCATATCCCGTTCATTTCATTTGACCCGTATGTGTCTTGATTGTTCCTCGTCACTACCCCGCCGAGGTTAGTCTTGATACATACTGGGCATCGCCGTGGTGTGCTCATACTATACTTCTGTACATTTTTTTGTGTACAGATCCAAATATTTGATCGTAGTAGCTGTGCGGGGGGTTGCGGTGGAGACTCGAGGTAAACCTGTTACAGCGTTCGCAGGCCTCGGAGTCACCTTCATTTGTATTTATTTCCATTTGTTCCTTTTGTTTCGGAGCAATGATGTATTTATTTTTGTATAACTACTCTTAGAAAGGCTTGTGACTTGTACCACCGATTTTGGGAATTGTAATTTGTTCAGAGTAATGTAAATTAAAGTTAGTTAACATCAATGTTATATCAGTATATGTTAGGCTTACCTAGTTTAGAGACTAGGTACCATCACAACTTCTTCGGATGAATTTTTGGATCTTGACATCAAAAAAAGTGCTTTTGCCTCAAAAAAGGCTTGGCCAAACAGGCTATTAATACCAATATAAAATTAGAAACAAACATAGTACGGAGCAATTTTTATTTAGTTCCTTCTTGTTAATCAAGAAATAAAGAAGTAATTAACCATATAGAAGTACATAGGTTAGGGGCTCAATGTAAATCGACACTCGTCCCACTAGCTGGTGATCACTTTGATTTAAATAAAAGGAAAACATAGGACATTGAAAGCTAAATAAAATAATGTGAAATGGGATTAAGTATAAATTATATTAGTCATGTGATCTTGCCAGAATCTTGATTTCGTCAGATTAAATCTTATATAATCCTTTTATCACAGATATTTATAGTGATTGAATAATTTTTATTTGTGTATACAATGTAAATTATTAAAGACTAATTGGTTGGGTAAGTGGTTTTTCCACCTGAGAGACGTGCGATTGATTGTCCTCAGGTCCTCACCAACGTTTTTTTCGGTCAGAGTTCGTTGCATTGGACTTGTCTAGTGCGGGTTAAATTTTATGTGTGGTTTACGAGCCATTACACAGTGAGAAGGTTATCCAGTACATACCCAAAGAGCAGAGGTTGTGAGTTTTCCTAGAAATTTTCCCAAAAAACACGTAATCCAACGTTATAATGTATGTTTATTACTCCAAATTTACAATTTGGGATAATATCACCCTTTAAAATTTAAAATTGGCATAATTTAACACAAAAATTAGTACAAATGTATCTTCTACAAATCGAGCTCCATGTGGGCTTTAATACAACCAAGAATCAATTGGTGAGCATACAAAAAGAGTCATTAATTAATGGGACATAATTAAATATGCACCTTTATAGCAAATTGAAAATTTTAGCTCGGTTTGTCCAAAAAGTTGACATTTTAGCACCTTTATAGCAAATTAAAATTTCTAGTTCGTTTAATCCAAAAATAGCTTTTGGTTCCACATCTTTTGAACTTTCTAATCAAGTTGGAATAAAGCGACTCGAATAAAGCTTAAACCAACAGTCAAAATTGCTTTCTAAAAATTATTAAACTTGCATTATGGAAATGGTGGAGTCAAGATAAAGGCAATTGTCACATGAAATGTCGACAAAAAAGATCTTCAGTAGGGACAGTTTGATATTACCATTACACAGAGAAGTTCAAGCTAATTTCCTATAATTGTTACTGTACTTCTAGTTGGACAGCATCCAATTAATTGCATTTAACTCGAGCTAACTGGAGAAAGTTTCTTAGCTAGCGTTTGGACATAAAATTGGTTGAATCTTAAATTATTATTTTTAAATTGTATTGAAAAATAATTTTTGAAAGTTAAAATTGTATTTGACTATACATTTTACTTAAAGAAAAGTTGAAGATTTAAGAGTGGAAAAAAAATTCACCCAATAACTGGGCCAAACCAATTTTTGGAAACTTGAATTTTGCTTTTAAAAAGACTGATCATATTTAATGAATAAACAATATTTTTTTTAAATAGCCAAAATATAAGTCCAAACGGTAGCTTAGTTATCACACATTTGGATTTTATTGGCATAACACACAAGTCACATAAGTTTGTTCTTTTTTAAAAAAAAATATATTCTTTTGGATGTGGCAGGGTCGTGCACAGAGAAAGAGAAGGTAGAAGAGACTTGATTTGTTTTTGGCCTCGGCGTTGGTTATGTGCATTGAAGTCTCAATTAATTTAAAGATTTGCATTGAGTAAGACTCATTAATTAGAATATGATAATATTTAACTAGATATAGTGTTTGAGATGTAATTCAACATATATACTATATTAATAATACTGGAATAGAATATTAAAATAATGATTTAAAAGGTTTAATATTTATAACCTAATGAATTTGCATCATTCAAAACCATGAGAATCATATTGAAATGAATGACGTCAAACATTTAGCACGTCTCAAAATAAAATGAGTACCATTACATAAATTAAAATTTTTGATCTAGTGAGAACTCCCTCTTTCCCAAAGTATCCCAATTTGAGCCTTGGGCAATCAATTGAACTAATAAATGTTCTTAGTCACGTGACACGACCAACGACTTTTGTCAGAGGAAAGAGTTTAAGTTAAATACATTGTTAGTGTACAGTTTTTTATATTATTATGTCATATTTATCTATTTTAATAGATAATTTGATTTATTCTCAAGATTTAAAATCTCACATCCTAAAAAGGCTTATTTATAAATAATTTTTGAGAAATCCGATAGAATAACTTCTTTTTATATTGACGATGTATATAACTTAAATTAGATGGTAAGAAAAGGAGAATATTGGAGCCTATGAATGGATATGAGCACAATCTCTCTCTCTCTCTATATATATAAGGGCATTAAGAAAGTGAGGTGGCACATCTCTCAAGGCAAGAAAAATATTTATCTTTTTTCTCCTTTTCTTGAATTTTTCAACACTTTCTATTTCCTAATTATTTTATTGTAAGAAGTAGTTAAAGTCTAATAATTAATCCTAGGTTTCACAAAATAAAAGCACACATTCTTCGACGATTCAATTCATATTTATTGCCACAACTTTTCATATCTAAAAAGAATGAATAAACAAATTCTACAATCAATTTGAAAGCTAAAGCCCTCCATCATCACTTAATAAGGGAATTGAAAGGGTTCTTCCTCATTAAACATAAAACAATAGTACACCAATATATATAGAGACTTATCTTTAGCTTAGTTTTGTTTCTGTTAGTGAATTTCATGGCTTTCTATTTTCAGCTCCACTATTACTATTACATATACGTGTTTTGCTTAATGCCTAAATAATCTCATTTATAAGAGTCCTTATTCGTTGAAGTTTAAATTTTTACCTTTGCAGAGTTGGTAATGGTGGGACAAAAAATGGATATCACTGTATCGTGTGGACAACCTGCTAAGAACCCATGGTAGGAATGTTTTTCTTAATTTTTTTCCAATTTTAGGTGTGTTTGATCAGACATACTCTACATAAAAATATTTCTTTAATGTCTATTTATGCAGACTAATTCTAAGAAACACTCATACTTCATCGCAATTTTACAGCAAATGAAGACCAATAATTCACATTTTCTATTAAGGTATGGTTAATTAAACTGTAAGACTGTTCTCTTTTTTTTCTTTAATTTTGGGTCACATAAAAGTGGTACATAGTGATTACTTAAACCATAAAAATATTTTCTCCTTTTCTCCCTTATTTTAGGGACACATAAAAATTACAGGTATTTAAGGGTCATCTAAGAATTTATGAATCGGGATGAAGAACGAAGTAGAGGAAGAACGTAGAGAATCAGTTGAGCAAATTCAAAAGAAGATGATGGAGATCCTTATGATGAACTGTAGAATATTTTTATTTTTTTCTCAACCGGACTATAAAAATACTGTCGTAGATAGGCACATATCTTCATTATGTTAAGTTGTAGTCGATTCTAACATATTTTTTGGTATGTTTGATTTTCGCTACTATTTAGATTTGGACAAATAAAAAGATCGATATACTTATTAATAGAAACTTTGGCTAATAAAGTCACTTATCTTTTTTCTTCTTCTGTGGGGGCTTTTTTCACCTCATTTATACATTATCTTATTTTTATTAGCTCAAAAAGTCTCTATAACATCCTCTTTCAAACTTTTCCTCTCCCCCTATAAATCCTCTGTTATTTATATCTGTAACTTTCAAATATTGTTCAATGTGTAATTTTTTGACACCCTTTGTTTTCCACATATACGCCTATTTAAATTCATTAGCTATGACCGTCAGACATACACTCATAAATTAGTTGAATTATAAACTCAAAAAAATTGGCTTGCATATCAGTTTTGGATTCTTTCCTTCCGTGTTCAACTTCTTTTCGAACATTATTACTTTTGATACATCGTTGTGATTCTTTTAGCAAATTAAAAATGGATGTGTAATAGGTTATATGGGAGTGTAATTTTACTTACTTTGTTTTAAGGTGATGTATTGATATATTTTTAGCAGATTCTGATAATTTCTATTTTTGATGTTCACTTCTTCCTATTTTGTCTCTAACCGGAATGAAATATGTTGAATTAAGAAAGCAAGTTTGTCCAGGTCTTAGAGTTTCTGATATCAATTATTTTCTATTTCAATGAAAGGAATTAGTATATGATAAATTTCAATTGTCTAAAAAAGTATGTCAATGAAACTGAAGCTTGCAAAATTTGTCCTCTTGTGAATTCTTTCCCCTTTTTGATGATGTTGTGTGTTAAATTTATTGGATAAGCTTTTTAGAAAATGAACAATTCTTTTTAGATTTTATGAAATTTTAGCATAGCCTTGATGATTTTGAGAAAGGAAAGGTATAGATTTAGAGTGAAAGCATTAAAATATAACTTTTGAAAGCTGGTGAAGAAAAGTTACATAGTTTTTTGATATATTAAATGAACAAAGAAAAAGGTATAATTAAAATTTATACGCAAATTTAAAGAGATCAATTTTTTTGAAGTTCATCTCTCTTTCATATTTCTTAAAAAATACAAATACCGTTTTACCTTTATGGGCAATTATATAAAATCATTCTCTGACAAACAAAAAGTACACAAGTGATGAAAAGTTAAAGAAATAAAACTAAATACATAATAAAATCTAATCTATTTGGATTATAAAATAACTAAATTTCTTTAATATTAAAGCATTAAAAAAATTACTTCATAAATCGATAAGGTCTTTTACAATTACCTTCACTAGTTGCATAATAATCAGGAGGAGGTGTCACACACTACTTTATTGCTTCCATGCATACAAGGGCGGATTTAGAGGGGCAGAAGGGTGTTCATCCGAATCCCATTCACCGAAAAATTACATTGTACATATAAGGCATAATTTATTTTTTATCTATATATATTATGTTTTGAATTCCCTTGACATAGCTTAAAAGCATAGCTTAGTGGTCTAGGGGGTTCAATAACTTCATAAGGTCATTGCTTCTATTCTCACTAGCTATAATCTTTTTAACTTTTCTTTTTAAACCCCTTAGGTTAATCCTGTCTCCGCCACTACATGCATATCGTTGAAACTTTCTAATCAAAGTTGAAATAAAGCTTAACCTAATAGTCCAAATATGATAATTGCTACTAAAAATATTAGAAATTGCATTATTGAAGTGGTGGAGTTAAGATCAAGACAATTGTCACATGAAATATAGTAGAATATCTTCGGTAGGGACAGTATTATATCTCCATTACATAGGAGAAGTTCATGCTAGTTTCCTATAATTGCTAGTGTACTTCTAGTTAGATGGTGTAAGAGACGGGAGTTAAAATTTAAATTTTACGGGTTCTAAATTTTAAAATAACGATATCAAGTGTTAGTAATTAATTTCTATATATATATGCAATAAAGTTCTTACTATAAATATATAGTTTGAATTAAAGCTGATTTGGACGAATTTGTTCGCAACGGAGCAAAAACGTTCGCGCGGGGAGGGGATCAAAGTATAAAGAAGTGAACCCACGAAGATGGCAAGACGTGTCAATATATTGTATGTGTAAAATTAGTTAAAGTATACACGAGCTAACCGAGATACCATGATTATAAAAAAAAAAATTGAACTATTAAATGTTTTTAGAGAAAATACATAAAGACCACATTAAATTTATCCAAAAAAACATATTTCAACACTTACACTAAACGTGTGGTTTTTACCCCCTTAAACATGTTGTGAGTGAATTTTATTCCACACTAATAGCTGATGTGACCAAAAAAAAACAATTAAGCGCGTAATATAATAAACATATTAAAAGGTGGGCCCTTTTCTTTTCTCTTCTTCAGCTACCCTCTTCTTTCTCCTTCTCCCTTTTTCTTCTTCAGGTCTGTTTTCATTTTCTTTCTTCTTCTCTTTTTCTACATTTTTCTTTAATAAGTTTAGCAAAAGTTTTTGAATTAATATGCAGATTCGTGCTAAACTATAAGACAAAAGAATTAACGTAAATTCGTATATTCTGAACCTAACGTCTCCCCCCTCTCTGTAAAGGACGAAACAAGAGAAAGAAGTCGCGGCTAGGACTAGCGCTACTACATCGCTTCAACGAATAATTAAAACGAAATTTGCATTCGTCATCGTCGTTAACCTTAGTCAATTAATGAAGATGAAAAGGTAAATCTTAGTCAAATATAATAAACTCCAGATCTATATATAAACGAATCAGAAAATGATACATAAGATGACATAGGGGCGATCAATCTTATTGAAGTTTTTCATTGCTTCTCTCATCAATCGATGTAAATGCTTGTTTCTTTTCTTCTCTGCTAAGAAGATTACAGAGGAGAGGAAAAAGAGAGAAAAATCTCTCCTTTCTAGAAAGGTTCCCTCCATATATATCGTTATGGAATCCTTACTATGTTCTTAGGTCAATGTACTCTCATACCAAGTCCGCTTTTGTCGTTCTCTGAGTATTGTTCTTTGACTTGGCGGGTATTGTGAGTACGTGGTCTAGAACAAATCATGTCGTCTTCCACTATCTCGCCGCTTGGACGAGATCTCGGTTGGGTCGACCGCAGCGGTCAGATTTTGACCACTACAGTTAGTCCCTCCGTCTGTCGAGGTCGTCTCTTGTCGGGCCTGATAGACAGATTATGATTGTTACATATCTAAGAGAAATATGACTACCTACCCCTTGGGTATGATCTTTAGATTCAAGTAACGTAACGACGCCTTTTCGAGATCCTTGAACCGTAGCGGCCGTTTCGGAACCGAAGCATCGTTTAATTGAAACGTCATTCGTGGTTGCCACCATTATGACACACGTTCCTAGGGGATTGAACCGTTTCATGCCCTATCAACTTCGATTGACGACTCTTGTGTTTCGTGCTTGGGGAATTTATGTCTCTTATAAATAGAAGGAATGCACCATTCAATTGACACACTTCCTTGCCTTTACTTGAAAGAATTTTGCGAATCTTCTTTTCTCCTGATACTTCGGATTTTTGATTTTCTCCGGTTACCAGGAACTTTTGTCTTTCCTTTTCTTTATCCCTTTGCTTTATCAAATTGATACAAATGGATGGTGATTCTTCTCACACTGACCTTCCTACCACAACTCCGGCGTCGGAAAGCGATGTTCTTGCCATTGGAGGAGTAGAAGTGGTAGAAGATGAGGAGGTCCCGTCGATGGCTAAGATCTTGCCTCGCCCTGGGAAACCATGGAACGATTTTCACAGTCCCGTCGGGGAGGAGCCGGAACCTGCTTCCTCTGTCATAAATGAGGAGGGGATCGCAGAATTGAAGGCTAGGTAGGGAATCCCTCACTACGTCGAAATGATACCGGCGGTGGGGAACGACATAGTTCATTTTGACCGCCTGGGGTATTGCACATTCTACGCCTACCCCTTTATTGTTGGGTACACGCTTCCTCTCCCTCTCTTGGTGGTAGATTTTTGTCGTTTTTACGAGGTATGCCCGGCTCAACTTTCGTCGTACCAGTATAAATTGTTCCTCATGCTGCTCAAGTTTGCGGAGCTCGCCGGTCGTGAGATCACTTTGGGGCACATGCTCAATATTTTTGCCCCTCAACTCATTCGTGGCACGATGATTCACATGCGCCATCGAGGGTCGAAGATCCTGGTGGTGAAGATGGATGATAGAGCCAATCATCGCTTCTATGAAAATTACTTTTATGTGCGGACCGAGCACCTTGTGGCGGATCCTACAGGGTTCCCTGAGAAATGGAACTTCGCACATAAGTTTCTATACTTTTGGTCGGAACGATGTCCGACTACTTTTCTTTGGGTAGTACTAAACTGTTTATGCTTTTACAGCCGTGAAACTACCCCCTGCACCTGTTGATGGTATCCGCGAGTGGGTGAACGCCATCCTTTCTCATACGATGGAGGTCCGCGCATGGTCGTCCTTCTACGAGAAATATGGACGCAAGCCCCTTACTGGTGAGTAATATCATCTATGTTCGTTATTCTTACCCCTTCACTTTTTACTTAGTTTCTCATATGATGTTCGTCGATGCCAGGGAGAGTGCGGAGAGCGAGGGCTCCTCCACTAGCTTTTCGTCAGCCTACATCGTCTACTCGCCCTGCCTCAGTGTCTACTGCCCAACCTTCGTCGAGGGATGCCTCAATTATCTACGGCTGTGGCTGTACGCACGGAGGCTACCCCTTGAACAGAGATTCCGACCCCTATCACTTACCCAACAGGGGAATCTTCCCATGCTATAAAAGGGAAGGGGCCATCAAAGAGGCGGCGAATGGAGTCTGAAGCGACTCCTTCGGCCGTGATACATCTAGAGAAAGATCTTCCCTTGATGGGATCTGAGGCAGGAATTGATGTCATTCCACTTGTAGAGATAGAGTCGGTCGTTGTGTCTGCCCCATCAACGGATATCCCCATCTAAAGCAGCTATGCTGCTGTTTTAGACGGGCCTTCATCTTCGGTGTCGTGTCGTGCTTCCTCATCGGCTGCAGAAATGGAAAAAGGTGTCGTGGTCGACGACTACGAATCTGAGTCTGATCTTGATCCTAATGATGTTAGGATGTTTGAAGAGGGTCTTACCCATTCGGTGGTCCATGCGGGAGGCCCGTCCCGTATTCTTCAGATCTCATCAGATATTAATCTCCTGAGGGACACAGAGGACCTGGTGCCGCAGTTCGACATCTTGTGTTCTACTGCCGAGAACGAGGCTCTTCGGGATGTTCCTGATATTGACTTGATGCATGAAGTGGTTGCTATGGGCTTGAGAGTACGTTGCACTTTTCTTTCATGTTCCTTTCATTTTTCTTGGTGATATGGTCTTAACCCATCTTTTCGTTTTTCAGACGTACATGGTGGAAATTGAGAGCGCTCGTAAGGCTGACATTCGGGCCAAGATTTTCCTAAAGATGTTGGAGAAGTATCGGCGCTATCGCAATAAGTTTCATGAGATGCACAAGCGGCTGAAGGCAAACCCTGGTGATCGATCTCTCGGCGAGGAATTGGAGAAGAGAGATCAGGAATTGATGCAGGCTATTCGCAGTAAGTGTACTCGAGGAGCAACTTTGTGCAAAGGACGAAGAGCTCGAGTTGGGTAAAGGGGTTGCTGCAGAGTGCGAATATCTCTAGGGGAAATTGAGGTCGATGCAATCCAAGATGGATCAGAATGTTATCAAGGTTGAGGCGATGAATGCGGGGTGGGTGGGAAAGTTGGTCGAGTTGGAGAGAAAGGTTGTCGGATTGGAGAACATTGTGAGCACCTGGTCATTGGCTTTGGCGAGGTCGGTGGCTTTAGAGAACACTATTCACGTTCTCCGATCCGAGCAGGAATTGTTAAGGGCGACGACCATGCTAAGGGAAGTGAGGCTCGAGGAGCGCATTGGTGAGATCGATCGGGAGGCGTCGTCCTTAGGGGACTGGGTCGCTGCCCTTGAGGCCGAAAATGAGCAACTGTTGGCTCAAATCGAATCTTCATCCGTCGTTGTTCCTCGTCATTTACACAAGCTTTATGCTGAAGCCCAGCGGGAAATATATAAGAGTTTGTGGGAGGCAGACAATGTTACTGAGGCCGCATATGAAGGAGCACGGGCGAAGGCACGAGAGGCTCGTGTTAACTGTCGATATGACTCTGTGACACCGAAAGCTGATGAGGGCGCGGATGACGAAGGAGGACTTCCTGGAGATGGTGGTGAAGAGGGTGGCGGTAATGGCGCAGAGTGAAAGAATTGCTACCTTTGTCTGTTTTTTTTTGTTTATTATTTTTTTTGGACTCTGTTGGTTTTAGCCGTATGTAATCTGCGGCTGTTTGCGCAGTAGCTTTGTATAAAGAGGAATTTTCCATTGTTACATGCCTCATGTACTTCTTTCCCTATTTTGTTTTTCATAACTTTGGTGCAAAGAAGTAGATTTTTGTGTGGTGAGTTCCCGACTCTTAGGGAATTTAATGTCACACGGGTTGAGTAGGACCTTAATGACAGCTTTAGTTGGCGGGACGACATTTTCGAACTTGTGTCGGGGTGCTATCCCATCATAGTCAGAATGGTATCAAACTCTTTTTCTTATAGCGGCCTTAGCCGTAGGGATGTTACTTTCGAGCTTATATCGAAGTATTATCCCGTCGCGAGTCCCAGTTTTCTTTCCCTCCCTTTTTTTGATGGCCCTTGTCCTTAAGGATATTTCGAAATTTTTCTTCGGTGATGGCCCTTGGCCTTAAAGGTGTTATTTCGAACTTTAGTCGAAATATTAACCCGTCATTTTCGATCGAAGTCGAACTCTTCTTTTTGGTGAAGGCCCTTGGCCTTAAGGGGTGTTATTTCAAACTTTCGTCGAAATATTAACCCGTCGATGTTCGATCGAGGTCGAACTCATCTTTTTGGCGAAGGCCCTTTACCTTAAGGGTATTATTTCGAACTTTCGTCGAAATATTAACCCGTCGCTGTCCGATCGAGGTCGAACTCTTCTTTTTGGTGAAGGCCCTTGGCCTTAAGGGTGTTATTTCGAACTTTCGTCGAAATATTAACTCGTCGCTGTTTGATCGAGGTCGACCTCATCTCTCGTTGAAGGACCTTGGCCTTAAGGGTGTTATTTCAAACTTACGTCAAAATATTAACTCGTCGTTGTTAATCGAAGTCGAACTCTTCTTTTTGGCGAAGGCCCTTGGCCTTAAGGGTGTTATTTCGAACTTTCGTCGAAATATTAACCCGTAGCTGTTCGATCGAGGTCGAACTCATCTCTTTGGCGAAGGCCCTTGGCCTTAAGGGTGTTATTTCTAACTTACGTCGAAATATTAACCCGTTGTTGTTCGATCGAAGTCAAACTCCTCTTTTTGGCAAAGGCCCTTGGCCTTAACGGTGTTATTCTGAACTTTTGTCGAAATATTAACCCGTCGCTGTTCGATCGAGGTTGAACTCATCTCTTTGGCGAAGTCCCTTGGCCTTAAGGGTGTTATTTCGAACTTATGTCAAAATAGTAACCCGTCGTTGTTCGATCGAAGTCGAACTCTTCTTTTTGGCGAAGGCCCTTGGCCTTAAGGGTGTTATTTCGAACTTTTGTCGTTATATTAACTCGTCGCTGTTCGATCGAGGTCGAACTCATCTCTTTGGCAAAGACCCTTGGCCTTAAGGGTGTTATTTCGAACTTTCGTCAAAATATTAACCCGTCGCTGTCCGATCGAGGTCAAACTCTTTTTTTGGTGAAGGTCCTTGGCCTTAAGGGTGTTATTTCGAACTTTCGTCAAAATATTAATCCGTCGCTGTTCGATTGAAGTCGAACTCTTCTTTTTGGCGAAGGCCTTTGGCCTTAAGGGTGTTATTTCGAACTTTCGTCGAAATATTAACCCATTGCGAGTCCCGATTTTTCAGAGAGTTGGGTATCTTTTGGGGGAGTCCTAGTTCGCCATGTTTTATTTGCATCGGGGAGTGTGGTGTCAGAGAGCAGAAAACGCTGATGCTCTGCTCACACTCGTTTCACGCACATATTGGAGTTTCCCTGTCTAATCTTTTCATTTTCCGGTCTGGAGATGTCATTGGTGGGTGCGATGACGCATTACACTTTGACCTCAGGGATTTCCCCCTCGTCGACCCGGTTTTTGAGTCCCCAAAAAGGCTCTCTTGGGACAACTTCTTGGTGTTGGATAGGGGGTATCGCTCAAGGGGTATCATTTCCTAGGAGTTGGGTTTGTCAAGTGGACGATATTTGGTAGTAATTTCCCATTCTTCAATTGGGATGTTTCCTTGCTCGCTCGCCCGTGCGGCGCTTTGCGTTCTTGTTTGAGCAAACAACAGAAGGTGGACCAGGATGATATTCTCCTTACCCCGATCCGATGGGTTGGTGAATGAAGGTGGGTCTATGGTGTTGCTCGCTTTGCTTGGCGTTTCAATGGTTGATGAGGGTGATGGTTTCTGAATTCGGTAACCGTATTCAGCTCTCTTTCCCTTCCTTTTCTGTGCCTTTGTCCTGTGCGGGCTAGGCTCGTTTTGGCTGGTTCATGGGTTGCCCGACGTGTGGGGGAGGATGTTGGTTGCAACTTTTGCTTGTATATGACATCATGATCTAGGTTGCGGTGTGAGGTTTACTTACCGTTCTTTTCGGTGGGTGATCATATTTTTGGTTTTTTATTTGGAGGAGACTATGAAATTTTTACTAAGAAATTCTCACAGACGGCGTCAAATTGTTTGACCAAAAGATACTGAGACCTTTTTGATTAACTCAATTAATGAAGATGATGAGGTAAATCTTAGTCAAACATAATAAACTCCAGATCTATAAACGAATCAGAAAATGATACATAAGATGAAATAGGGACGATCAATCTTATTGAAGCTTTTCATTGCTTCTCTCATCAATCGATGGAGATACTTGTTCTTTTCTTCTCTGCTAAGAAGATTACAAAGGAGAGGAAAAAGAGAGAAAAAGCCCCCCTTTCTAGGAAGGTTTCCTCCCTATATATAGTTATCGAATTCGTACTATGTTCTTGGGTCAATACACTCTCATACCACGTCCGCTTTCGTCCTTCCCTAAGTATTATTCTTTGACTTGGCGGGTATTGTGAGTATGTGGTTTAGAACAAATCATGTCGTCTTCCACTATTTCGCCGCTTGGACGAGATCTCGGTTGGGTCGACCGCAGCAGTCAGATTTTGACCAATACATTCTTCTGGACAAGTTTAATGGGACTTTATGAAAAGGAGAATATCTGAGCCTATGAATGGATACGAGCTCAACTCTTGAAGACAAATTGCATAATTATCACGAGGAGATGTCACACTACTTTGTAATAAGTTTGGTGGTCCATACTATTGTCTGGTTTGCCTAGTGGTACTAAATGTGCTATGTTGTCTTTCGGCTTTACAATAACCTAATATACATGTCCTTTCAAACACATAAGTTACGTTGGAGCTGAGACAGCCTCATACACCCTCCACCCTTGAAAATTGTGGTAAAATGGATAAAATTGTTTCACCGAAGATTTTAGGCAATCTTCTAAGAAAGAAAAAAATTATGGCAGGAAATCTTCTTTCTTTTATAGGCTTTAGGCAGCATATATTTGAATTAGTCGAGACCTCGTAGAAAACTAAATAAAAAAACAATTTCAAATTTAAATGAGATCATAAAATAAGGTGGTATTTAAATTTAATAAACTATTCGAAATTGACTTATCTTATTCGATTTACTGAAGTTAAAACTGCTTAATTTTTGTTAGATTTTGACAGCAATTAATTACTTTCTAAACCAAAACTTTCTATCGGATAGTAGCTAGATAATCAATAACTCTGCACCATAAACTTTAGTACTACTTTTTTAAAAGGACAGTTTTTCAGAGGGGAGCAGTACAAATTTCTACTTATTGTCCCACTACTCAGTCCAACGCTTCCAAAAAATCTTTTTAGACAAAAATATGAGGAAACAAAATAATAAAAAAATACAAGAGAAGCCAAAACTATAACAAAGAAAGTACAATGGAGGTAGGAAATCTCCGGAAGTTGTGATAAAAATGGATAAGATATCTCTGTCCTTAATCAAAGGTTTTGTAATCGAGATATGAGAATGGAAAACATTTTCTTTCCTTTCTTATGCGATGCGAGTCCTAATTAATTAGTATTTCAAAGCGAATACTACACGTTCAGAGGCAAAATTACATTATCCGAAGGGTGGTCAATTCATAGAAAAATTATATTGTATACATAGATAAAATATTACTCTCTCCTTTTAAATTTAGATGACATATTTTAATTATTAGTCAGTTCCAAAAAGAATAACATATTTCTATATTTATAAACAATTTTAACTTTAAACTCTTCATTCTACCCACTTTACCCTTAATGAAAAGCTTTTATAGCCACACAACTATTGTGACCACACTAAACTTTTGCCCATTAAACTTTTAGTACCATATGTTTCAAAAGTGTTATTTTGTGGCTTGAATTATTTCCTTGTATTTTTAGGAAATCCATAGTCCCTATATGTTTAGGAAAACCCATTGTCCTAGTAGATTTGGGAAAGGAAAACATATAGTCCTTGTCAAATTGAGAAACCTTTCTCATATATATTTGAGACCTTTTGGGATATATATATAAGGGTTGTAGTTGGGGATTCTATAGATTGTATTGTGTTTTTCTTCTCATTCATAGTGGAAAACTCTCTCTTCTTTTGCCCATAGGATTAGGCTTAGCCGAACCTCGTTAAATCCTTGTGTTGATTTTTCTTCTCTATTTGCTTTGTGTGAGATTGTGTGCTAGTTAACCCACGATATTCCGCAACAATTGGTATCAGAGCAAGGTTCGGGTTTCTAAACATAATTTAGGGTGAAGATGTCTTCATCATCTTCAACAAAGTACAAAGTAGAGAAATTTGACGGAGGTTCTAGTTTCAGTCTATGGAAGATTAGGATGAAATCGTCCTTGGTGTTACAAGGATTGTGGAAAGCAATTGATAAGGATTTTCCTGAAGATATGAAAGAGACAAAGAAGGAAGACCTAAATGAGAGGGCTTTGAGTGCGATCTTCATGAGCGTTACAGATAGCGTTCTTCGGGAAATTGCTGGAGAAACTACTGCAGCAACAGCATGGAAGAAGCTAGAAGATCTGTATTCTAAGAAATCGCTGACAAACCGCCTCTACCTGAAAAAGAGGTTATACAATCTCCGTATGAATGAAGGTACACCTGTTAAAACTCACCCTGTTTAATTCAATTATAATGGACCTGAAGAATGTGGATATCAACATTGAGAGTGAGGATCAGGCCTTGATTGTGTTATGTTCTTTACCACGATCTTATGATTGCTATATGCGAAAGATAGCATTTCACTAGAAGATGTTAATAATGCACTAAAATCTAAAGAGTTGAAAAAGAGCTTTCCAGACAACAGAATTGAGGGCGAGGGTCTTGTGATTAGAGGAAGAACACAACAAAACGACTTTAACAGGAAAAAGTCAACCGCAAGATCAAAGTCTAGAGCAAGGAATCAAAACTGTTAGGAGTGCGGGGAGCAAGGTCACTACAAGAGAGATTGTCCTAAGCTGAAGGACAAAAGAGGGAAGCAGAAAATAGATAATTCGGCAAATATTGTTGACACTGGCAATAATTCTGATGATAGTGATTATGTAGGGGAAGCTTAAGCTGTGAGTTCTAGTCATGGGCAAAATTCTTGGGTTCTTGATTCTGGTGCTACTTTCCACATGTGTCCACACAAGAATTGGTTTGCAACTTACAAACAAATGAGTGAGACTGTCTATATGGGAGATGATAATCCATTACTAGTAGAGGGGGTTGGTAACATCAAATTGAGAATCTTCGACGGAATTATCAGAAACATTGAGTGTTGGCATGTTTCTCGGATAAAGAGAAATTTGATTTCTCTTTCGATTTTGGATGATCAAGGGTATAAATTTCACTCCGAGAATGGAATACTTAAAGTATGTAAAGGCTCCATGGTACTCATGAAGGATAAACTACATTTTAAATTGTATCATCTTCAGGCAAGTGTAGTTGAAGGGAAAGCTGTTGTAGCTTCTGGAAAAAGTGATCTGAATCAGTCTCAGTTGTGGCACTTGCGACTTGGCCATATGAGTGATAATGGATTGTCTTTGTTGAGTAAGCAGAATTTGCTGAATGGATACAAAAATCAAGTTTTGAATTTTTGTGAGTATTGTGTGTTTGGTAAACAGACAAGGGTAAAATTCATCAAGAAGGCCGAGCACAAGACCAGAGACAAGTTAGATTATATACACTCTGACTTGTGATGTCCAAACAGAGTTCCCTCCAAGAGTGGTGCCAGGTATTTTATGACTTTGATTGATGATTACTCAAGGATGGTGTGGGTGTATTTTCTGAAAACAAAAGATGAGGCATTTTTGACATTTGTTAAATGGAAGACGATGGTTGAGAGGCAGAAAGAAAGAAAAGTTAAGCGTTTTCGAACTGACAATGGGTTGGAATTTTGCAATTCTGAGTTCGATAATTTCTGCAGCAGGGAGGGCATAGTGAGACACCGCACTTGTGTCGGAACACCACAACAAAATAGTGTTGCAAAACGTATGAATAGAACGCTTTGTGATAGGGAATGAAACATGCTTTAATACTCATGTGTTAGCAAAGATTTTTGGGCTGAAGCAATCAATACAACTTGTTATTTGGTCAATAGATCTCCATCCACACCTATTGAGTTCAAAACTCCTTTTGAGGTATGGTCAGGTTCGCCTGCTGATTATTCAAATTTAAGGATATTTGGTTATCCTACTTATGCTCATGTGAGGGATAGAAAACTTGAGCCGAGGTCAAAGAAGTGCATATTTCTAGGGTATGCAACTGGAGTGAAAGGTTATAGGTTGTGATGCACAGATCAAAAGACTCCAGGGCTAATTATCAGTAGGGATGTAATATTCAATGAATCTGCCTCACTGGACAATCAGAGGGAGAAGGCAATAGCAGAAACAGATCGTGGTGTCAGTAACCGCATAAAGCTAGAAATTGAATCTCCACTAGCTCAGCCCAATAGTTCTAAAGTAGAGGAAGTTGAGGAGGTGCAAAATATTGATCAAGACGATAATGTTGATGCACCTACGTAACAACAACCATATAGCATTGCAACAGGCAGAAAGAAGAGAGTGATCTACCGATCGCAAAGATTTGCAAACGTAGATGAGAATCTTCTTGGATATACGAATCCAGTGGGATTTGCTTTGGCAGTTGCAGAGACCGTTGATGCGTTTGAGTGTTACAGCTATCTAGAAGCTATTCCGAGTATAGAACCAAATCGACGGATTAGTGCTATGAGTAAAGAGATTGAGTCTCTTAACAAGTTTAGGTGTTTCCTAGACTTGGTTGATGCGTGCGAAAATGGATAGAGCCCTTGCAAGGGCTGAGGGCAAGGTAGAGAGACGTTGTTTCTGTTGATGAAAAGAATTCAAGCCAAGGGGAAGATTTGTTATTTGTGGCTTGAATTATTTCCTTGTATTTTTAGGAAACCTATAGTCCCTATAGGTTTAGGAAAACCCATTGTCCTAATAGATTTGGGAAAGAAAAATCTATAGTCCTTGTCAAATTGGGAAACCTTTCTCATATATGTTTGGGACCTTTTGGGATCTATATATAGGGGTTGTAGTTGGGGATTCTATACATTATATTGTGCTTTTCTTCTCATTCATAGTGAAAAACTCTCTCTTCTTTTGCCCCGAGGATTAGGCTTAGCCAAACTTCATTAAATCCTTGTGTTGATTTTTCTTCTCTATTTGCTTTGTGTGAGATTGTGTGCTAGTTAGCCCATGATATTCTGCAACAAAAAATCTTTTTTTCTCTCTTAAACTTTGTGCCAAATCAAGCTACACTATCTAAATTGAAACGAAGGGAGTAGGTTTTAGAGGTGCGTAACATACACTAAACATCCTTTGTCGAAGAATTTTTTTCACTTCTTTCAAGTTTGTGTTAGTATACTGTATTTGTAAAATACAGAAATGTAGAAGAAGTAGAAATTAATCCGAGCCCACTGAATTCACAGTGTTTCCTTAAGGAACTTAATCCCCTCCTAGTACCCGAGGTTGTGGATTATTTTCTCCACGGATAGAACGGATTACACACTGGAGTAGCGGTACTTCAAACCCCAGTATTTCAGCGAACACAATGATCGATAGTAAATCACACTTACTGTTGCTTTCTTTCGGTTAAAACACTGCAGAAAAAAGGAGGAGAATTGAGAATTTCGTAAAGAAAATCTGAGGGAATGGTCTGCTATTTATAGCCAATATGTTGAGTTTAAGCGAAGAGGTGCAACTCTTCAGAAGGTTTGTCATGACTGTTCACGTAAAACGGCCATAACGTAAATGGCTATTTACGCAAAATAAAACGGGAATTCAAAACACGGAGGAAAATTAATTTTTCGTTACAAAAACGGCTAATTTGGATTAAATAATATTACGTTAATCTTTAATATTAATAAATAAATTTGGTCCAAAAAGTTAATCAATCAATCATTTGATCGAAGTCGAAGTCGAGCTGCGGCGCGAGACTTGCCTTCTTTTTAACTCATTAAGAGCTAGAAGAAGGGCAATTATATATACCCATCAAAAAGTTTTTTCCTTCTCCGATATGGGACAATGTCCCTTTGTCAAGAAGGAAAAATTAAATTTTTATTTTTCTTTTCATTTTTCATTCACCCTCTTTTAAGCTAAAATAAGCTAAAAAAATCCAACAGTAGTTTACTGTTTGAACACCTTTACGAAAATTTCTGAATTCACCGCGGTCCACTGATATGAAAAATAGATAAAAAGACAATGGAGGTAGGAATGGGCAAGTTATGGGTTTCCATGCGAACAACAACAACTACACGGCTGAAAAGGCTTGTCATAAAACTTATTATTACAAAAAAATCTGAACAGAATCTTGGAAATGCATTTTAACTTGAGGATCCAATTTCTATGTCATTGGTGGGACTTACACACACACAGAGTTCTCTTCTAACAGTAATAGTACTAGTTTGTTTTTTCCTGTGTCTTTCCCTTTGTCACTGTTTAATGCCTTTTCCAATCTGCAGTGGTCGAATTGTACTAAAGAGACCAAACAACAACCAAAAAATTATAGTTTTAAAGTAGTGTGCTGCCGTCTGCTTTCTTTTTTTATCTGACGTTGCACCTCTCTCTCTCTCCAATGATCTTATCTCTATTTCTTTCATATTTACAGTACTTATTATCTCTCTTTCTACCTCACCATTTTTAGTAAAAATTAGAATACCCACAAAGCAGAACAATTCTGTCATGTCATTTTTAAAGCTCTGAGCCTCCAAGTTTCTTGAAATAACTAAAGGGTACTCTACTCTACTTTTCTTTGTTCTTTTCTCCGCCTTTATGCTTTAGCTGCTACTTGCTAGCTTTATTTCCATCTAAATTGTTGCCCTTTTGTTGATGATAAAATCATGAGCTTTGTTGGTTAGTATTGTTGCTGTTATAATTATTGTTATTATGGTTATGATTATGAAATGCTTCAACTACTATAACTATTATTATTATGAGTATGATTTTTTAGTTATTAATTTCTCTTTGTAAAAATTGGAGCTTCTGGTTTCTTTTCTTGATCTACTATGAGTAGCTTCAAATTTGCTCTTTTGGTGTAGTTTAGGTCTTGGTGGACTATTTTGCTTTACATTACAACAACAACAACAAACCCACTTGGGTCCCAGAGGCGGAGTCTGGGGAATATAGTGTATATGCAAACCCTGAAAAAGTACTGAGCCTGTTTCCAATGGAGTCTCGGCGCAGGACTCTTTTTCTTTATATTAGCATATTAAATTGGATATGTAAAAATGAAGCTGGATTAAGGAATTGAATTGAACTAGCTTATCATATTTTCTAAGTGAAACTGTCTGAGAGATGCTAAACTCTTTTATGAAGTTTTCTAGTTCAAACCATAGTAGGTTTTAAATTCTTTACTATGTTGTTGATTATCCCATAGTTTAATCGGAAATGGCGTCTGTCAGCTGATGTTTGGTTCTTAGGATTTATGTTGAGCATAAGAAGAAACAACAACAGCAACAACAAACCCAGTATAATCCCACAAGTGGGGTCTGGGGAGGGTAGGTAATACATAGACCTTACCCCTACAGTGAATATAGAGAGAATGAATATAGAGAGGCTGTTTCCAGTAGACCCTCCAAAAAAATGAAAATAGAGCATAAGAAGAAACATCTAGCATAATTGCGTCCTTTTGCTTCTTCTATGTTTTCCAACTTTTCAAGAGTTTCTTGAAATGAAATGAAGTGTTAAAATATTCAAACTAGAAACGAAAGGAGGAAAATGTTAGGTGTTTGTCCAGATTTTCTTACTATATTTGGTTTTCCTATTTCTTGAAGGAAAAGTCAATATATTTACTATAATTGAGTTTTCCTTTTTGTAGAAGGAAAATATAATTATTCCATATTTGGCTAGTCCTTTTTCTTGTAGGAAAATGTTTGGACTACTATAAATTGAGGATCCTTCCTTCTCATTCAGTGACATCCACAATGTAGCCATATGGGGTTTGAGAGTCGTGTTTAGGGGGAGAACTTTACGGGACAAGTGTTAGTGTGTCATTTGTGTTTGCCTCTTCGTAAGGTTGTTCTCTTGATATTTTGTACTTTCTTTTATATAGTGGATTGCTCATCTCCACCGTGGATGTAGATCAATTGACCGAACCACGTTAAATATTTGTGTCTCTTTTGGTAGATTTCTCTTTTGTTATCTGATTTATCATCGTTCAAGTGTTGCTTTACTAGCTTCCATATGACACCTAACTTTTTTCTGTCCTAACAGAAAAGACCCAAGAATAGCACTGTTGAACATGGAGTTGCCATTCTTTTGCAGAAATTTTCTGATATTGCCTTTTTCTTCCTTAGGTTCTTACAAAAGATTGAATTTCTCTGGCGTTCAAGAAGCTCTGGAGTTCTTCTGATCATTTCGCAAAGTGCAATCAAAGTGAAACATCATAGGTATTGTACATCTTTCAAATATGAATTAAATAACCATTGCACTATCATGTTGAACTAGGTAACTTTTTTCATACACGATTTAACCGAGCTTGAGTCATACTATGATATCAACTAGTCTAAGGTTCAATATAAACTCGGTTTTGAGTCTGAAAGCAGGTAGATCTTTTACCATATGTGAACAAATGATGTACTTCTATTTGATGCGCTGGTACTGATTTTAGAATGGAGAATTCTTATGTTATAATTCCTTCTCAGTTATGTTTTGGATCAATGGATTACTCTTAATAACCTTCAGAGGAGAAAGCAAATCAGAACCTTCAACAGAGTTCGAAGTTGAATTGGGAAATCTTAGGGAGCATTTAAATCTATGCAAAGTACTGTTGGTTTGACAAAACGTTTATTGTCATTTCCAATGATTATGGAAGAAAATGATACTGAATACGAACTGAGTAGAAAGTTGGAAAGATAAAGTCCAAACAAGCTAAGAAGGAGTTTTTGCGCTTAAAGATATTAATCAACATGATGATAACCATTAAAAGAAAGATGTGAATTATCAGATGTTTGTGCGTTAAATAATGAATGGTATAGCCTAAAAAATCTGATTATTTCCCTAGTTATTCAACTCCTGTTGTGTCATTCATACTGAAGGTCTTGCAGGTATGTTACACGAGGTAAAATTTGAATATTGGGAGCTTAGTCTAATAATGTATCCAATTTTGGTATGAACAATATCTGGCAAAGAAATGCTGTACATGCTATTATATATGTATATCTGGGGGTATATTCACCTCTGGTGTATACTACTATTAAATACATACTTGTTTATTAAGCCCTCAAGTATTGCGTAATTGATGACATAATAGTTGCTCGAGGAGTGATAACAGCAATTTAAGGAACAAATAGTTAAGTACTTAGCTATTATCTGGCAATTATCTTGGTTTACAACCCTCAGTGTTGTATTCTCCTCTCTCTAGGTACTCACTTGGAATAGAGGAGTGGTGGTATGAAGGTTAAAGAAAATCTAAATAGAGTGTATATTCCACCTTGTAAAAATCTAGGCTTCTGTTTAATCATGGTTAAAATTACATTTAGGAGTCAAATAGATCGATGTGATCTGTACGTGTGACATCTTATGTATTTTGTGCGCGGCTCTAGTGCATGTTCTATGAGATCAATGTGATCTGTACGTCTGACATCTTATGTATTTTATGAGCGGCTCTAAACTTCTAGTGCATGTTCTATGAGATCGATGTGATCTGATCTGTACGTCTGACATCTTATGTATTTTGTGAGTGGCTCTAGTGCATGTTCTATGAGATCTTTGCTCTTCTTGAGTGTCAAGCTCAAATATCTTGCGGAGTTGAGGCACTACTTAATGTTGGGCTCAACCAGCCTAAAGATACTTGTCAGCTTTTGGTCAAGCCCGCACAGTTTTTCCCAAAAGGCCTCATACCATTAATTAAGAGATCTCTACACCTTATATGTAGGCTTCCAATCTTTTCAGCTACCTCGCACACCCAACACTTAAAAGCATCTAGTATAATGATCCATCTTTCTGTTAACTTTGTGTTCCATTCCCTTGTACATTTAAGTGTTGTTTCTCTTGCTGGATTGTAGTTTATCGTCAGTCTGGAAGAAGGGCTAACCCTGCTTCCATTGGATGTTACTACTTTTGGCTTCTGTGCTCTTAATTGATCATTGTGTGTGTATGTTCCTCGAGTAGTTGTTGAAGACATAATTAAGTAAATAAAAGTGTGCTCTCTCTAACAGCTTTAAGCTTTTAAATGAGATGGTCACGCACCTCAACAGTAGCTTCATGCTCAGCGTGAGAGTTGATTTCCAATGGCCGGTGAAATGACTAATGTATTACTTCATAAATTGATTTGAATCATTGGTCAATTGATCTTGAAAAGAAAAGCTCATAGCATGCAAGATTATTTCTCCGTTTGAAACATCATATAGTACTTCATTGTACAATGCAGGTGATTCAAGGAACGGCAACTATCCATTGATTGGATAGTCGCTGTTGTTTACCATAGTTTAAATTCGCGACCGACTTTTATCCAAGCAACATGAAGCCTCCAAATTTCAATTTGGAATCAGAAGACGAGTCCGAGGTCAGCAGCTGCCAATTAGGTTCAAATATATATGTCCAAGAAACTTGTCCTGGTCCCTCCAAGGACAGCACTACCAATTCCTGCCTGACAAACTCTTTTAATCTTCAGCAGGATTCAATGCCTGTTACTCTTGACTTGACTCTTGGCTTCAACAGCAGTGATCCCGAGTTGAACGCCAATGGTGAGACGAGTGATGAAGTAGTACCCCATCCTCCAACAGCAGTATTATCCAGGGTTTTCTCATGCAATTTCTGTAGGCGCAAGTTTTACAGTTCGCAGGCTTTAGGAGGACATCAGAATGCACATAAGAGGGAGAGGACTTTGGCGAAGAGGGCAATGCGGATGGGAATGTTATCGGACAGGTATGCTAGCTTGGCATCGTTGCCCCTACACGGGGCTGCATTTCGATCTCTTGGCGTGGAAGCTCATGCTTATATGCACCAACGAGTCTCGTACCAAGACACGCCTACACACCCAAGTAGAGCTGGGGCGAGATTTGAACAAGGCTATTTCGGGATGCCAGTATTTGTGGAAGACGATGAAGTGGAAATGTTTTGGCCCGGTAGCTTCAGGCAAGTAGAGGGAATTGGTGGCAATCAGAGGTTTAATTCAGGGCAAGGTTCCAACATAAATTTTGTAACAGTAGCTCCTCCAACTAGGACAGATCCATCATTGCCTGATCTTAATTTGAAACTCTGACAAGTCTTTTTCTCACATTCTATTCTACCGTTTGTATCAGAATTTTCAATATTGTGATATTGCATTAGTGCTCTATATGTACAGGAGATGAGTTTTTGCCTTGAAATAATTGTGGTATTACATTACTGCTCTTTCCTTCGTTAAGTGATATTTTCATTTGCAAATACTAGTATGATTGCAAGATTTAATCAAGAGTGAATACCTTAAAACCCTCCTAAACTATCACGTTTTTGTCAGTTATCTACTTAAACTATCTGGTGTCCCCCAAACCCCCCTTAACTATATACACCTATACATTAAAAAACCCTCGTCGAATTTTTAGTGGTGAGTGTGATACACCCTTCTAATACTCAGCCTAATCTGATATATCTATTTAATCAAGAATTTTAACTAATAATATAAAATAATTAAATGGGTAAATGTTTGGGGGTTAAAAAATCAAAGGAAGAGGATGAAGCGATAAATACATGATCATTTGTTAAAAAAAAAAAAGAATTCTCTTCTATCTCCTCCGATAATGGATACACCATGTCTCAATCGTGAATTTTTTCATTAATTAAACTTCGATTAAATATTGGATTTTCCCCAATAACCTTCGTTTTCACCGGGAATTATAGTTTAATACGAGATTTGGGATTAAAAAATTAGGGTTTGGTTGTAAGAAGTGTACCTAAATAAAGAAGAAAGATAATTTTAGAAGAAACAAGAGAATGAAAAAAAATTCATATAAAACCCATAAGAATAAAGGAAGAAGAAAGATCAAAAAAATGAAGAAAAGGCTAGAATACAAAGAAAATAGAGGGAAAATATAAAAATTAAATTTTTTAAAGAGGATAACAGTAATTAACCATTAGAAATGAACAATTGGGGCCATTTTTATGTATAATTTCATCTCTCACGCGCCTTTTGGCGAGTTACCTAACATATTTCATTAAAAATCGACGAGGGTTTTTTTAATATATAAGGGCACATAATTAAGGGGGTTTTGGGGACACCAGATAGTTTAAGTATGTAACTGACAATAACATGATAGTTTAGGGGGGTTTTAGGGGATTCATTTGTTTCGAGTTTTTAGTCAAAATTGTCCTATATCTTTGTGGGTAGGTATGACTTTGTCCTTTAACTATACTTTTTAGCATCTTTAATCCCTTAAGTTTGATAAGGTAGAGTGGCTTTAGTCCTTCTAACAGAACCTGGCTAAAAACTAACGGCGGCTATCAACTTGATCCTCCTCCTTTTGTCTGTCCCGTAGTTTCTCCATTTCAACCTTCACGTTTGAAACTTGACGTATGCAAGCTAAGTAAAAACATCATAATCTTTCCGATGTTAGAATTTGCAAGACCTTATTAAGTGTAAACATGTGGACTAAGCAAAAGAAATGGCGAACAAATAAAAGACTTAAGCTAGAAGAACTCAACAACTTACACAAATTTTAAACTAGATTTTCAACATGACAAACTAGAGTTTGAAAAAACGCTCATCTCACTCTGAATATATAAAGTGACAGTAGGTGCCACTCCTTATCTGCATAAACCATTGAAATCTACAAATCTGTGCCTAACTTATAAAAAAAAATGAAAGGCCTCATGATATTACTTGCAATTAATTTCCCTTTCAATTTTTAGCTGACTAGAGACCAAAAAGGAATTCTACTTTTTTCGATAGTTGATACAACTGTTTCGTAAATTTAACGGGAAATTTTATCAAACAAGTAAAAGAAATTGAAAGAAAATTTTACAGATGGATGGATGTTAGAAATTTTTATAAAGCCTAACGTAAGTAATGATTCACAGGGGAGACAAGTTTTTATGCACTATAAAATCAAATCCAACTCTGAAGTAGATAAACAAAGAAAATCAAAGCTTCACCTTATGCCTTTCTTCTTGCCTTTTTTCCTAATCAAAGCTTTTCAATGGCGATTGCAGTATCTGGGGCTCGGGAATGGGTTTACCTTTTTTAATTACTAGCTTTTGTTTTGTTTAGTTTTGGCCAGAATTTGTTAGAAGGACCAAAGCTGCTCCACTTTAGCAAACTTAAAGGATTAAAGATGCTCAGTGACATATTTAGACAAAGTCAGACCACCCTCAAAGATGAGAGACAATTTTAGCTAAAAACTCCAACAAATAACATGTCTTTCAGCAATACATTGGTATCCAAGCTTTAGCAGTAAAACAAATTAATACTGAATGAAGTGAAGCAATACAACCACAATAAAACATGAAAGTTGGAATAGTTCACAAGAAAGAGAACACTCCACATGATCCGGAACTCGAAATGTAAGAAACCCAGAGAAGGGTACAGTTCCAAGCTGACAGTGGAGCGCATTTATTTAAAATCTCCAGAACCACGCAGGGAATATCTGCAACTTAACAATGCTTGTAATAAACAATAGACAAACAAGTTTCTTCATAGGCAAACAAGTTTCTTCATTGAAAAGTATTCAGATCAGCTGACTGCAACAAAATATGGAACGCGTCATGCCTTGATTCTTTCCTGCAAAGAGGAGAATAAGTAAGGAGGAGACGTGTAGAAGATTGGTTTCTTCGCTTAAAGGAGTCTCTTTGTGGTCTTGAAAGAAATCACTAAATCATTCACAGTAGCCCATAAAATAGAGTACCAAAGGAGTCTCTATAAGATGGAATAACAGCATTTGATATTGCTATTCTCAATCTGGTCGAACCATTTACATGTTTCAATAACAAACACAAAAAGAACTGAATGCTCGATGTTGACATAAAGGCACTTAAATTCTATACTATAACAGAGCCCTGTTGCCCAATTTAATGTTTGATCAAAGTGCAATCCAGAATGCAAGTGAAAATTACTAGTTCATCATATATTTTCATCATTCCACGGATCATTACCTTGAGCTAATGAAATACAGAAATAGTCACACACAAAAAACAGGATTCTACTAAATGAAAGACATTATGCATGGAGATAGATGCAATCTTATTGAAAAATCTCTACAGATAATGATACCAGCACGAGATGAATTTGACTAACCTTTCACCTTCACTTTGTGGCCTTTGAATCAGCTTCAGTAAGAAATAGTGAGCTTGAATTTGATGCTTTCTGGAGTTTGCTTCTCTTTTCTCTTGCGTTCTATTTCTTTTGCAGAATCACCTGCTTTGCTTGTGTTGTCCAGCACCATCTCTTGAAGGTACTCTAAATCAGCCAGCTCCGGTGGCACCTTTGCAAGATTAAGACAGGAGACAAAAACAAGGTTCCTAAGCCTCGGGAAGGAACAATTTGATGCTTCCCATGATACGAGTTCTGCCCTTTCAATCCACAAGACTTGGAGTTTCCTAAAACCACCTGCCTCCATCTTCCAAGAATTCCCAGTGAAAGCATTTTCTTTCAACTTTAGGACCTCTAGACATTCCAGATGCCCCAACCTATTCGCCTCGTTCCACTCAAATCTTGTTTTTGATAGAGTTAACTTCTTCAGTTTGGGTAGATATACAAATAATGCTGAAGGAAGGTGAAGAGCTCTACTCAAATAATCATTCAGTAGTGTCAAACTTTCCAGGCGCTCTAGCACTCGAAAATTGCTGAATTCACCCTTGCTAGTTTCAAGAAAAGTTGCCATATTCCCTTTAATGCTCAATTTTTTGAGATTACTAGCCTTTGCAAGCACATCTTCCTTGCAGCTTTCTGGTGCAACCAGAGAAAGAGTTTGCAGACAAGAACTTGTAGAGGTAGTAGGTGGTGGAAAATTTGCAGGTTTGTTGGTGCGTAGATGGCGCAACCGTGACATGTTCCATATGCCAGCTTTTATATCAAGGGTGGGCTTTGGTGTATTAAGCACGAGAGTTTGTAAATTCCAGAAGTAACTAAAGAATTTTGAAAGTTCCTTGAAATCACCTGAGATAGCAATATACCTCGAGTGGAATAGCTGGTAAAATTCCCTGGGAATACAAATTTGAGGCATTCAATGTCCAAGACCCTGAT
This sequence comes from Nicotiana sylvestris, assembly GCF_000393655.2. Taxonomy (NCBI): domain Eukaryota; kingdom Viridiplantae; phylum Streptophyta; class Magnoliopsida; order Solanales; family Solanaceae; genus Nicotiana; species Nicotiana sylvestris. The sequence continues at coordinate 30,617,658 of NC_091060.1, read as the reverse complement.
AAGTGGAAATGCTTTGGGGATGAGTTGGACATCTATATTTGAGAGGTCAATTTGTTTATACTTTGAGGAAAAACATAAGAAAGATCTAACATGGTTTTCAGTTGTAGTTTTGGAGATAAAATTTGTCGGAACAGATGATTGAATAGACAATCGACGAGAAGTATTTGAGTTTTGTATAGAAGGACTATCTTGACCAGGTGTGAGTCATACTTATTGGAAAAGACTAAGTCTAGTAGCCTGCATAATGCAGAACTCATGTAACATGTCATGAACACGACATGCTTTTATTTGACCACTAGACCTCTTCGCAATCACCATCATTAAATTTCTATTTGCAAAGTCAATCAAATAATAATCTGCTATCTCCTCAATTTCGCTACCTGGCAAGTTAGACATTATGAGCCCCTCAGCAATCCAGAGGCGGATCAATTTCCAAGGGATATCAAAGCCTCGAGGAAAGGCACCAAAATACATGAAGCAAGCCTTTCTATCTTGAGGCAAATGATTGTAACTCAGTCCCACAATCTTCAAGCATCTCTTAAGGTTGTCTTGTTCTATTAGGTGTTTCCCCACATTTTCCTTAGCTACTCGCCAATCAATTTCGCTTGTACGGCCTCTTAAAGCTCCTGCAATTACCACAATTGTAAGTGGTACTCCACTACATTTTTCTACAATGCCTTCTCCATGTTCTACTAACTCAATAGGACAATGGCTATCGCCAAAAGCTCTCTTTTCCAACAGCTGGAAACTTTCCTTCTGATCTAGAAACTTCAGATAGTTACCGATCTAGCCACATGTACGTGTCGAGTGGTCATCATGATTCGGTGGCCTTTCTTGTTTTCTGGGAAAGCTGTCCTAACAAAATCTACAACACCTGTCTCCCACACATCGTCCAAGATGACGAGACATTTACCTCCGTTAGCCACGTGATAACGTATTTCCTCAGCTATTTCTGTCTCATTTTTATCTTGGAATTCTTCATTGCGTTTCGTGAACCCTTTCAAAATATTAATAAAGATGTCCCTTTTTATATATGACTGTCCGACGAAAACCCAAATGCAACTGAAAAATTCATATGGAATCTTAGGATCATTATAGATTTTTCTTGCCAGTGTGGTTTTACCAAGTCCAGGCATTCCCACAACAGGGACAACATCCAGATACCCTGATCCTTCAACAAGACGCTTGATCACTTTTTCCGCTTCCTCATCAAAGCCAACCACTTCGTTATTTTCCAATGTAGGTCCCTTTAGGATAATCAAATGAATTGTATTTAGAATGTTAGAGCAAAAAAGTCTTAATGTCGTGTAATGCTACCATAAGAAGAAACTCCATGTAAACATGTTGAACCGTTATGACCAAGACTATATAAGGAGTCAAATCACCCTTCCACAGCCGATGTGGAACTCAACAGAAAAGTAAACGAATAATGGGATAGCTATTGATAGCAATTTTGAACTACGAAATTGGTACTTTTTGAATTCATTTTTCTTGTGAATTTCAGTGGAACTTATTCCATATTTGATAAGCAAATGCTGTTATTTTGATTTAAAGAAATAATCCAGTTTGCAATCGGCTTCTTTCCAATATGTTTTCCTACGAATCGCCTTCCATAATTACAACAAAAAAATATGCAATTATATATAGTTTAAACCATCATTTACAAACTTTCACGGAGCATGTTAAAAAGCATGTGCCAACTGAAAGTTATTCATGATTTATGGATTAGTTCAGCATCTTATTTTTTTTAAGTTAAAAAGCAGCAAAAACTGTATGGAATTGAAACACCTCATAGGAGATGGAATGAATAGACAATAAAGAGTAACATTCTGTAGTTCTCTTACTCTCCCAATAAAGTCAATTTTTAATTTAAATCAACCAGGCCCAAACCAAATAAACCCCTACCGGGTCAACCCGACCCGATCCACCCCATAACCAACTGAGTTACCCCCCCTTCCCATTTTTCATTCTTCATTACCCCAAAACCCTAAAAAAACACCCGCTCCCCCTCTTCTTCTCCTTCCCCAAACAACCCATCCACCTTCACCTCCCATGGCTGCCCGCCCCCTCTCCCTTCATCTTCAACCAGCGAACCACCCCCCTTCTTCATCGTCCTCCAGCTGACCACCAACAGCCTCCTCACGTCCACCATGTCCATGGCTGCCCTCCCCATCGTCCCCTTCACCCCTCGTCCCAAACGACCATGGCTGCTTTCTCCTTCGTCTGCATCGACGACCAACACCCTAACCAGCCCCAACTCGCTTCTGAGCAACCACCAAGCCGGCGACAAAACGTTGCTTCTTCTTCTTCTTCATTTCCGCTACCTCGTCGACCTCCAGCAAACCAAACGCCCAAGCTCCCTTCGTGCAGCTTTACCGGCAGCTCGTCGACCAACGACCCGTCTTCAACCACCAGCAGCCCAGCCTCCCGTCTTTACCTTCTTCGTCGAGATCCAGCTCCACTGTCATGCCACTGCCTCTCCTCGTCTGCTGTTGCTCCACCAAGCAACCAAACAATCCGTCGGCAACCAGTGACCCCCATCGTCCTAAAATGACCCCTCCATCTCCAAGCCACAGCTGCTCACCCCAACTCCATCTCCAGGAAGTACGTCGAGGTCATGCATTCGAGGTCATGCTCAGTCATATGTTGAGGCAGTACGTCGAGGTTCCGTTCGAACCCGGACTTCAAACTAGTAGGTTTCTGTTCTCTTTTCTTTTAGTTTTCGTTCAGTGAATTCATATTCCGCTCCTTTTCTTCTTTCTATGATTGTGTTTGTGTTCCGATGGGTTGGTTTGAATTCGAACCCAGGTCTTTGTTTGTGTTAGAGATAATTCGTGTTCATTTTTGTTTGAAGTTCGTTAGTTTTTCATCAAGTGATTTAATGTCGAGTGTTTATGTGTTGGTCTTTAGTTTTTGATTTAGTTTGAATCATTCATCTTTGTTATGATGTTGTTTGATTTAGTTTGAGTTCAACTGATGTTGAGTTTAGTGATTTAAATCTACTTGTTTGTCCCGTTAAGTTCGGATATGAATCTGACTCTGTTGATAATTCATGAACATTGTCGATTAGGAGTTTATTTGGGCGAGTTTGTTATTCAGAGTTTGTTTGTTAATTGGATCGTTGATTAGGTGAATTGGTTATAGCTGATATGGTTTCGGTATAGATTGAAAGGGATGGGGGTAGAATGGTAATTTCAGTAGTTTCAGGGGCATTTTCGGGATTTTATGTTTTAAAAAATGATTAATTTGAGTGTTCTGTCCACTAAGTACTAATAATATTAAATTAATACATTTTTAATACATAGTGGGGGGCAAGACATATGGTAGTGGGCATTAATACATTGTTTAATATAGTGGGGGACAAAACATGCGATAGTGGGGAATAAGGGAATTAAATAAGGAAAAGATATGTGGTAGTGAGAACTAATATATTTGTTTAATATAGTGGGGGACAAAACATTAAGTAGTGAGATTCAAAAGGGGGATGGGGAGAAGATGGTGGGATTAATTTAAATGCTTCAAGTTTGGCTATAAAGAAGGAGAGGTTGACACAAGTTAAGGTCAGAATTTAAGGGTTAAATATTAACTGGTCTTTCAATCTAAAAAAGGTGATTAATTTAAGAACTAAAAATTGAAAGAGTGAGGTCTGGCTTTGATTACTGAAAATCAAAATTACTGTTGGTTTTTTTTGTTGAATTGAAGTTCTGAGTTTCTTTCCTTAAGAGTCTGAAAGACAGAGAGTCAGAGATCGATTGTCCTATTGCATTCCTGGTTCACTTTGTTTCTGCCCGTTGATTGTTGTTGGTATTTCTGGGCTTTCATTTGGTTTGTTCCTTGAGTTTGGTTTGTTATTTGTTATTGTTTCATTGGGGTGTTGCTGGAATTCTGCTGGTTTTATTAAACACTGTTACTGGGCTGTTCTGTTTCCGTTACTGTTGTTGTTGTTGCTGTGTTGTTGCTACTGCTCCTACTGATCCTTTTCTTCCTTTTCCTTGTGGTCCCTTTCCAGGTACACATTTCTGAGATTAGTACTGATGTGACTTCAAACTGCAAAAATGCTGAATAAAAAGGCTTAACAGATTACCTATTAAAGTGTGTTCAATTAATGTATTAGAATGTACATTAGGAAATATTGTATATGTTTATGCTCATCTTAGACATGTATTTACATTGTACAACTATACTGAAAATTGGACTGTACTTAGAACTATTCTAAGTAGTTTGAACTGTTTTCTATATGCCTATGGGTACATGAATTGATAGATAGTCATTACTGGAGATTATTTTGATTTAGTTTAATTAGTGAAGTATAACTCTGAATTCATGCAAACCGGAATAGAAATGAGTCAAAGCTTGTGAATTTTTAATCATGTTAGTAATGGAGATCTGTAAATATTAGGCAGAATAAAAAATGGCCAGTAATTTCGTAGAATCAGTAGGCCCACTATATTTTAAGTTAGGATCGTAGTAGTAATTGCTAAGATCATTAATCCAATAGGCATGAGTTGAGTTCAAACAAGATGAGTTAACGATTAAGTTTAACAAACTTTCGAATAAGCATTAGTGATTAAGGTTAATTCCAGTTTCAAATAGTTGTAAATAATTAATTCCAACGGTTTAATTCATCTAACAATGTGGATCTAAATTAGTTAGAGGATAATTGGTTTATTTTGGTAATATTATTTGTAAATTCCGTATTCTATTTATAATTTCAATTTTAGTAATATTCAATTATAGAATAAGGCATGAAACAATCTCCCTTTGTCTCGATTGCAATTTTCAGTTTGCATTTGTCTTAATCCGATAAATAAGTAGCGACCTTTTCAAGCATGTAATTAATTAGAATTTTTCTCTTTTTTAGAGACGAACTTAAAAGAAAAAATGTAATCACTTTAGGATTATCCTTTTAAAATAAACGAGATGAGCCTCGCCCAATAAAACGCACAAGTTGCGGGGCCCTCAATAATTGGTTAATAATTGTATAGACTTCGGGATCGGCCGTTTAGCAAATTTCACGGCCTTACCCAAATAATGATACGCTAGTCGCTTTAGGCACGCCTTTAACAATTTACTTTCTTAAACTCGGGTGCACATTTATGTGACCCATATCCAAATCTCAACATAGACGAAATGTGTCGATAACCACGGGTACATTGATGTAACGTGGTTCGAGATACGTTTTTCACAATGTTGTAATTCTCTGTTAAAATAATAATAATAAAAGCGGTAAAGAGTTTAAAGTTTGCACATAAGTTCATAATTGTATAAAATCAAATAATTAAGCTAAATACGACAGTTGAGCGACCATGCTAGAACCACGGAACTCGGGAATGCCTAACACCTTCTCCCGGGTTAACAGAGTTCCTTATCCGGATTTTTGGTTTGCGGACTGTAATACAGAGTCATTCTTTTCCTTGATTCGGGATTAAAACCGGTGACTTGGGACACCATAAATCTCCCAAGTGGCGACTCTGAAATAAATAAATAAATCCCGTTTCGATTGTCCTTTAATTGGAAAAAACTCCCTTCCGAGCCCCTTTGAGGCGGCGCGGGCGAAAAGGAGGTGTGACAGCTCTGGCGACTCTGCTGGGGAACGAACCCAGAATCTCTGGTTCAGGGTTCAGAATTCGAGCTTAGATGAATTGTTATATTTGGCTTTATTTATCATATGATTTTATTACATGTTTTGTCTTAATGTGCTAAGTGATGCTTTTACCACTTTGATATTATCTGAACTGTATATATAAACTGCTAGGAAATCCCTCTCTTCTCTCTCTCGAGGAGTGCACGCTGGTCGTGACTTCTTTCTGTTAGTGTCATATCCCAAAATAGAACGAGGATTCGGAGGAGTTGCAAAACCAGATGATCTTTTGGTTACCGGTACACAGTTCCCATCCTCGGCTCGAGTTGTCTGCTCGGGTAAGCCAGGTCTAGAACAAACACCCAGGATAAACCTAGTATAACAAAACCTCATGTCGGATCCCTAGTAGGAACGCTTATTTGCATCATGTGCACTTGACTTAGGGGACTCAACACAGGGGTTGGGTCCGTCTAGGACAAGCAACCTGAAATAAAAAAGACCATCTTGCGGCATCCTGTTTGTCTTACGCATTTATTTGCCACAGACTTGCATGCTGACCGACTTCTGACAATATTGAAAAAAAAAGAAAAAAAATAGCAGTAAGATAATTCTGAGTTACCGGCGAACTTTGCCAAATTTTCGTGAAAAAATGTGTTTTTCTAGTGTAATTTATTTAAACAAGTCTTGTTGTAAGAATTATTTTATTGTCGTTGCCCGAACTACGCTGGTTTGATTCTCACAGGATGTGAGATACGTAGGCAGCCCTCATCGGGTCCAACCTCCCCTTTTGAAAAATAGCCAAAAAATGTCAAATTTTAATTGTCAACATAAATAAGTCGGGTGATGCCGTTTTTTGCAAGAATAACTGAATGTTCCCGAAAGGGACGCCGGAAGGCTGGCTTTGCATAAATGGCTACTTTCGATCATCAATTAGAGTTTTGATTGGTTGACCCTCACAACCTTAATATCTTCATTCCCGAAGTGCTGAAAGGTCGTGTTCGGAACCGGATCTTTCTTTTAATCTATGAAAAATTTAAAAATAAAATAGCCAATTGGTTGAGTCAAATAAATTTTATTTTTGCTTAGTCACCTTAATAAATGTGCAGGATGAGCACAATGCAAAAGGAACCTTTTTGTTTTCAATAAAGATTTATGTCCACCAGGTTATGGAAGATTTAAAAGATCTGCAAAGGGATCTCACACCTAAGCCCGCGGAAAGGCCGAACGACGCCCCGCGAGCGCCAAAATTCAAAAAAACTCTGAGACATTCACAGTTTGAAGTCTGTATTTTCTTTGTCTTCAGAGTCTGTTGGAGTTTGTAATTTCCCTTTTGCATAAAGTCTGTAGTCGGTGTCAAGTCCGTCAGTTTCCTCTCAAAAAGTGTTTTGCCTTGTAATAGATCGTTTTGCTAATAAATATTGATAAATCCAAAAAAAATGGTGTCTTTGTTTTTTCGCACTTGTGGCAGAACTACGCCCGGTCTGATTCATGCGGGGACATGATACGTAGGCAATCCACAGAAGATTCAACCACCATTAAAAAGAGAATAAAAAAAAGAAAAAAAAGAGAAAAAAGGAAAAAAAGAAAAAAGGAGCACAATTACAAGAAGCCGGAAAGCCGCACATAACCGAAGCAAATGCATTGCCTAGTTGCATTGCGTCCTTAAATGTGTGTTTTCTTATCTGTTGAAAACCCTAACGCTAACAGTTTGCTTCCATTTTGTTCCTTTTCAATCTTTAGAAATGTTGTTGGTTGTGGTCCTGAAAGTAACGCTTCCGTGCAACACAAAGGCAAAAGACAATGGCAGAGAATAACAGAACTGAGTGGGTTGGTACCGATGCCCGAAGCGGTTGGTTGAACAGGACTACGGGTTGGTAGAAGAGGTAAAAATGTTGAGACAACATTTGGCAGACATGTATCGGGCATGGATGACTGGGAAAGCACCACCCCCGCTACCGCCTAGCTTCTTGAACTCTGTCCTTACCCAAGCACCTGACATAATAACGGATGATCCCCCATACTCTCCATATCTACCCACTTATAACAGCTTTCCCAGCCACCCGAGTAGCTCCAACACTCGTCGTTCAGCTATATCCTCCCAACACTACTCCCCTCCCCAACGCTACTTCTCTCCACGGGACTCCCAAAAACATGCTTCACTTTCCTAGTACCCAGTTCCGCAAAATGCCTATCCACCCCCACAAGCCTACCGAAAGCCCTCTAGATCAGGTTTCTGGCCCAATCAAGCATTTAAGAATGAGAGGTTGCTGAAAAAGAAAAGGCTTTCACCCCTGTTGGAGGATCATATGCCGATTTGTTCCAAAAGTTGAAGCAATTGGACATGTTGAAGCCGATTCAGATAAAAATGGCAAACCCTCTGTCAAAAAAGCTTGATTTTTCTCGAAGGTGCGCATATTGCTCAGATACCCCGGGGCATGACACAGAGAAGTGTTGGAAGCTAAAGAAAGCAATTCAGAAGCTTATTGATGCAGGTGACATTGTCATGCAAAATCCAGATGCAACAGACACTAGCCAAAGTCCGTCGCCTATGGGTAATGAGATGCATATGTCGAATATAACTTGTTTTGAAAAGGAATATGAGAAGTCTTCTGAGATCCTCGGAGGTCCGCGCGTTGCAGAGTTTTCAGTGCTATCAGAGGTTGCTCTTAAGAACGAGCCCGCGAAGGGAACCCAAAAGCAATTTATTAAGAACAATGAGATGGAAGTCCCAGTAATGTTGATGCCGAATTCAGTGGCTAAGATGCCGAGCTTGGCAATTGGAAAGACGCTCCTTTCTTGGTTGGTCAGGGAGGAGTTTTGGTGGTTCATTTTTTTTATCATTTCTGTTGTCCTCGGTATTTGCAGGGTTGCAATCCAGACATTGTCTTGTGTCAAACCCTCTTATCCTTCCATTTTGTCATAGTGGTTTGTTTAGTGTTGTCTAGTATTGTTTTAGTTTTGTTCCAAGGTTGTACCCTAGTTGTTTTGATTGTTTCATTATACGAACCGTTTCACCGCTTGTCTAATGCAAATTCCGGTCTTTTGTTACCTCCAGTCATCTTTTTTGTTTAGTTCCTTTTATCTTTTTGTTTTGTCCTTGTTCAAACGCCAATTCTAGTGACATGACATGCATGCACAGTTTGGGCCTAATCTTAAGAGTTAATTATAAAGCCATTGGAGGATGATCGGGACACTTAAGGGAAATAGGAACAGTTTGAGATCCTTTGAAGCCCGAGCCACGTGAAACTGGGGCAAGTAAAACATAAAAAAAAAACCAAAAAAGCAAGTTAGCCATATTGACATGGGGGCCGTTCATGATAACGAAAGTGAGAGTATTGCCCAACGGTGCTTTAAAAATGACAAATGAAAAGGCGAATGTGTGGATATGGTTATCAAATCCGGCACAATCAGAAGATATGGCGAATGTTTAATGGTGTTGTTTGTGCTTGGCATGTTTTGAAAATTGGAATGACGAAGACATTTTATTCTTCTATCTAAACACTTTATCCTTCGTTAACCCTTTGAGCCTTATTGGTTTTCTTTCATACCCCTCGTTCGGAATCAGTAGCAAAAATTATAAAACACAAGCATGAAAAAGAAAAAGGAAAAGGAAAAGAAAATAATAGAAAACAACAAAACAAAAAAAAGAGAAAGGAGAAATGAGAAAGAAAAGAAAAGAAAGTAATAAATAAGTGAAAAGGAAAACAAAAAGAAAAAAAGAGAGAGGAATTGGGAACTACGTTTGACCTGATTCCTCAAAAAGGATACGTAGGCGCTTCACGGCTCGGTCATAGTGTGCATAGTGTGCATAGTGTAACAAAAAATCAAAAATCCCCAAGCAAGAAACTGGGGCAGAAATTGTGTTTGATGTAAAGAAATCTGGTTCCGAAGGTTGTAAATTTTGAACCCAAATCGATTCGTTTTGAGACGCTAATACTCTTTCTTTCACCTCGATCGGCTCTCCACCTCGGTACACTTCACTATCTCTCTCATTCCCGAACTACACGTGGCCTGATTCCTGTATAACCAAGGATATGTAGGCAGCTCAGATACCAGGGCTCGGTCACATTCCCTCCCTTTCCTTAAGTGTAGTCCGTCCAAGTAATGGTCGGGTCAAAAACACGGCTAGTCGTTCTTTGTCGGAAAACTCTTCGTGTTTCCAGTCAAAGAGGGGCAGCTGTAAGCACGTGATTTTTGACCCTCCCCGAGAATTTTCACATTTTTAGCGTGAATATGTGAAATTGGGTCTAGTATAGCTATTTTAACTATTTTTACTTTATTTCGTTGCAAAAAGAAAAATTTCAAAAAATATATATATAAATTTTAGTTTATGTATCTCTCATAAACTTGAAAAATACAAAATTTGCACTTTATTTTGTACTTTATATAATTTCGAAAATTACAAAAAAATAAATAAAATATAGTTCTATTAAGGTTTTATAGTCATTTTAACTTTGAAAAATACAAAAATATTACCTCATATTTTATCTTAATATTTAAAACGAAAATTACAAAAAATAGTTTCATTAATATTTTGTAGCTATTTTAAATCTTGAAAAAATATTTAAAAAGATATAGTTTTGTTTAAATACTAGTCTTATTTTTGGTAGTTATTTTGCTTACATAGGACTAGTTAAGCAACGTGTTCCTATTTCTCGGGTCCGGGCAAAAGAATAATATTCGGGTTCAAACTACCCGGTTTTAGGCCTAATTTTCGGACCTAGCCCACAATAAACCGTGTCCAGGACACGTGGGGAACCCCACCACGCGTGGGGGACATATGCCTTGAACCCCACCACGCGTGGGGCTCATTTTTCTTGGCAAAGCATTACAAAACACGGACAAGGGGGACCAACAAACGGACTTTTTGAAAATTTTGAAAAAGGGTACTGTACCCTCGTCATCTTCCTCAAGAAGAAAGAAAAACCCTACTGTCACCTTCCCTCCGTCGACCCACTTCCAACCAGCAAAACCACCCAAGGACCACCATAAACAACACCTCCATCCCGTCACCTTCCCGACGCTAAACCACCACCAAACAGACCCCAAAACCCTCGCGCCCAAAACCACCGGTAACTCCCCACGTACCAGCTCCGTCGAGCTGCTGCTCGCTGCATCGCCACCCCCACGACCCCTCGTTCTTTTGAGCAGCAACAATCACTGCTGCGTCGTCGACCACCAGCTGCCTCACGACCATCGACTGTCCAGAACCAACGCCATAACCATCGTCACCACCACCGGCTCCCTCCGTCGACCCTCCTGTCGATCACTATCCCAAAACCACCAACAAAACCACCAGCGACACAGTCCAAACACCACCCTCCCTCACGTCGGACCCCAGCTCTTCGACCTCACGTCCAGTGGCCATCCGAACTACTAGCCACGACGACTTCTTCTCCTTCGTCGTAGCGAAGAAAAACAGTCCGACGACCCTCCAGTTAATCCGACCATCGCTGCTTTCCGTTCAGCCCCCTCATGTCCAAATGACCACCTGGAAAAACCAGTCCCAGCCGTGACTCATTTTGGTCCGTTCGTGTTCGAGTTTCCGGCGCGAGCTATTCTGTCCGAGCTCTGACGACCTTTTCTATGGTTTCCCGTTCGAGGTTATCCGTCGAGGTCGGTGTTGAGGGTTGGTCCATGGTTCTGTCCGTCTCTGTTTGTTCAGGTTAGTAAACTTCAAGTATTAGACAAGGAAATGTTACGGAATGTTCAAAAATGCAATATAGAAATTAGTATGGTAATTTTCTGCCCATGTTTCACCGTATGCATTTTATTCATTTTTTGCGTTGTGTTATTCTTGTTTTTTGATGTCATTTAATTAAGTTGGGCTAGTTGTTCTTGACACAAGTTTGACGTTAATTTGTTCGTGGTCCTTTGCTTAGTTCGTTCGGACAAAATTAGCATCAGTACTTGTTGTTACCACTTCCGAAACACCCATTCACTAGACTCATTTTATTAAATTTTGACAAGCTATGAGATTTTAGTTGTAAAGAAGCCATAAGATTTAGTATTGTTAAAGGCACAGAAATGGCATTTTTTTTAAAAAAAAATAAAAAAAAATAAATATAATAAAAAATAAATAATAATAACAAAAAAAAATAAACAGAAAACGAGACTAGCTTCGCCAAATAAAAATGTACAGATTGCGAAGTCCCTCACAAAATATATGTATGAAATACTTAGATTCCGGGTCGGGCCGTTTAGCGAATTTCACGGCCCTACCCCAAAATAATAATGCGCTAGTTGCTTCAGGCGCGCCTTTAATAATTTAATTTTCCTAAACTCGGGTGCACATTTATGTGACCCAAATCTAAATCTCAACGGAATCGAAATGTGTCTCTACTCACGGGTATATTGATTATGGCGTGGCCCGAGATGCATTTCCATGACGTTGTAAATTCCTTTTAATAATAAATGAGACGAGCCTCGACAAACAAAATGTAGAAGCTGCGGGGCCCTCTAAATGTATATATATATTAAAAATACTTAGAATCCGGGACATGCCGTTTAGCAAATTTCACGGTCTTCCCAAAATAATAAACGCGATAGTCTCTTTAGGCGCGTGTTTAATAATTTACTTTCTTAAGCTCGGGTGTGCATTTCATGCGACCCAAATCCAAATCTCAAAACGTCAAATAAAATGCGTTCCGGATTGTGGGTGCATTTCATGTGACGCAGTCCAAAGACGTGTTTTAAGCGATGTTCACATTCTTGTAAAAACAATAATAATAAAGCGGTTAAAAGTTAAAATTTGCACATAAGTTCATACTTGTATAAAATCAGATAATCAAGCCGAATATAACAATTGAGCGACCGTGCTAGAACCACGGAACTCGGGAATGCCTAACACCTTCTCCCGGGTTAACAGAATTCCTTATCCGGATTTCTGGTACGCAGACTATAATATAGAGTCATTATTTTCCTCGATTCGGGATTAAAATTGGTGACTTGGGACACCCTAAATCTCCCAAGTGGCGACTCTGAAATAAATAAACCAATCCCGTTTCGATTGTCCTTTAATTGGAAAAAACTCCCCTGCGCCCCGCGGGTGCGGAAAAAGGAGGTGTGACAGCTCTGGCGACTCTGCTGGGGAAGAAAACCCAGAACCACTGGTTCAGGGTTCAAGAATTCGAGCTTAGAATAATTGTTATATTTGGCTTTATTATCTGATATTTATTACAAGTTTTTTGCATAACGTGCTAAATGTTGTCTTTTACCGCTTTGATATTATCTGAACTGTATATAAACTGTGCCGAAACCCTTCTCTTCTTACCTCCGGGGAGAAGCTCGCTGGTCGAGACTCCCTATTCTGTTAGTGTCAATACCTGAAATAAGAAAGAGGTCGGACAAGTTACAAAGCCGGACGATCCCGCGGGTCCCCGGTACGTAGCCCCCTCCTCGACTCGAGTTGTCCGCTCGGGTACACTGTCTAGAACAAATACCCAGGTTTTGAACCTAGAATAACTCAACTTCATGCCGGATCCCTAGTAGGAGCGTTTATTTGCATCATGTGCATTTGACTTAGGGGACTCAACACAGGGGTTGGGTCCGTCTAGGACAAGCAACCTGAAAATAATAGACCATCTTTTGGCATCCTATGTGCTACATGTTGTACTTATTCAAGGGTGAATGGGTCGTTTGGCGGACCAATAATAGTTGCGGACAAATAACACACATTGTTAGGTTGATCACATTTAATAAGAAGGCCGCACGTTTTTCCAGCATGATGTTATTTTAATCAAAGCATGGGGAACATTTGTGGAATCCAAGATTTCTTGGAATTCCCTATGTCCCCCACGCTTGCTTTTTGGGAAAGCACATGGGGAACATTTGTGGAATCCAAGAAGTCTTGGAATTCCCATATGTCCCCCACGCTTCATATGTTGGGAAAAGCGCATGGGGAGCATTTGCGGAATCCAAGAAGTCTTGGAAATCGTTATGTCTCCCATGCCACATTTTTGAAAGAAATAATAAATATAAAAAAATAAAAATACAAATAAAAACAAAGCATGAAAATTCAAAAAGATTTTGTATGTTGTCATCATTTTCCACATATAAGAAAATCGTGAAAAAAGGAGAAAATAACAGCATAGAAGTCCGAGTAGAGTCGAAACTCTGCCGAAATTTTGAAAATGAAAAATGTCTTGTTAGTTTGTTATAGTAAAAGCAAAGGAAAAATAAAAAAAAATCATCATTGTTCTGTCTGTTTTTTCTTTTAAAAATATTAAAGAAAATAGTTTGTTTTGCCATTAAGCGAAAATGAAAAAGAGTCTGGTTTTTTTTTAAAAAAAAATGTTTTATTTTATCTTACTTTGTTTGTCTATGAAAATGCCAGAAATAAAAATAAAAAGAGTCCGGCGTTGAATGTGATTTTATTATTTGTTCCAAAAATAAGTATATATATAATCCAAAAAAAAATTCAAAAGAAAGTTCAAAATTCAAAAAGATAAAATAGATAAATAAAAATCCGAAAATATTTTGATTCTTCTTTAGAAAATTCAAAATTCAAAAAAAAACATTTTAGAAGCATTTCTTATATTGAAGGTAAAATTCCGAAAAATATTTTCTTCTTTTCTTTAGAAAAAAAACGAAAATTCAAAAAATATTAGTCTTTCTTTTAAAAAGAAAATCAATCAAAAAATAATATTTCCTTGCTTCTTTTAAAGTAGTTCTTTAAACGAAAATTCAAAAAAGTTAGTTCATCTGCTTATTATTATTTGCCTACTTATTCTTATTTGCCCGAACTACGCGGGTTTGATTCTCACCGGATGTGAGATACGTAGGCAACCCTCATCGGGCCCAACCCCACCTTTTGCTAAAATAGCCAAAAATCAAAAATTTTAATCTTGTCATAAATGAGTCGGGTGATGCCCAACCCACCTTTTGCTAAAATAGCCAAAAATCAAAAATTTTAATCTTGTCATAATAAGTCGGGTGATGTCCAACCCACCTTTTGCTAAAATAGCCAAAAAACAAATAATAAAAAATGTCAAAATTTTAATTTTGTATAAAGAAGTCGGGTGACGCTGTTCTATCAAGACATAGCCGAATGTTCCCGAAAGGGACGCCGGAAGGCTAACTTTGCATAAACAGCCACCTTTGGGTCATATTTAGGATTTTTGGTCCAGTTGACCCACACAGCCTTATAAATCTTCGTCCCCGAGGCGCTGAAGGGCCGTGTTTACAACGCCAAGTCTTTTATTGTAATTTGAAAAGAAAAAAAAATCAAAGAGTCAGCGGTCATGTGAATACCGTCTTTTGTCATAATAAGCCGAGCCAGCTTCGGCCGCGTCCTAAACCGTTCTTGCCGAAATAGCCTTAGAATATCTTTCAGTTGTCGAAGGGTTATTTTCGTAAAAGAATGGACAAGTTTGTAAAGTGTCGAAATAATCCTCCTCGGCCTCAAAATTCATGTGAGAGTTGGAAAGGGCCACGTTGGCAAAAACAACCATTTGGTTAAAATTAGCAAATGGAAGAAAGAAGTTGGCCATTTGTTTTTGAAGTTTGTAAACCTTTTGATTAAAATAGGCCCAGTTTGTTTTAATATGAAAAGTGAAAAGAAAAATGTTCATTATTGTTTATCTTTTATTGGTCCGAACTACGCAAGGTCTGATTCATGCGGGGTCATGATACGTAGGCAATCTCCATAAGATTCGACCACAACAAAAAGAAAAGCAAAAAAAAAAGAGAATGAAAAAAAGAGAATGAAAAAAAAACGAAATGAAAAAATGAAAAAAAATGAAAAAATGAAAAAGAAAAAAGAAAGAAAAAAAATTGAAAAAAAATAATGAAAAAGAGAAAAAAAGAAAAAGAAAAACAAAGGTAAATAATATATATATATATATATATATATATATATATATATATATATATATATATATATAAGGACCGACTGAGTCCATTCTGACATATTTGGTGTTGAATTGTGAAGAAAGTTGAGGTGGTCGGTTTGTGCCTCAAAGAAAAATGACAACTAACGTCGAAGCTGTTACAAGTGCTCCAGAGACTCAGAGTCGGAGGGTTCCTCGTCATGAGTCACAATTTGTGACACAACAAGAGCAGTACCACTCTCCTGAGTACCACTCGTACTCGTTTGATCTTGCTGCAAAAACTGAGAAGCCTGCCCGAAAGATGGTACAGGAAGAAATGACCCGAAGAGTGAAAAGCTTAGAACAATGGTTGGAAAACATGCAAGGGTTGGCAGGCCAAAAGAGTGTTGCCTTCAAAGATCTATGTATGTTCCCCGATGTCCACTTGCCGCCTGGTTTCAAGACTCCAAAATTTGAAAAGTACGATGGACATGGAGATCCCATAGCCCACCTGAAAAGGTATTGCAATCAACTGAGAGGGGCAGGAAGAAATGAAAAATTGTTGATGGCTTATTTTGTGGAAAGCCTTACGGGAGTAGCCTCCGAATGGTTTATGGATCAAGACACGTCTCGCTGGTATGTCTGGGATGACATGGCACAGGCCTTTGTCAGACAGTTCCAATACAACATCGACATTGCCCCAGACCGCATTTCCCTTTCAAACCTGAAGAAGAAACCAAGTGAAAGTTTCAGGGAATATGCCATCAAATGGAGGGAGCAAGCAGCTCGAGTTAAGCCACCCATGGATGACCACGAGATAATTATTGTCTTCCTTCAAGCGCAAGAGCCAGATTACTTTCAAAACATGGTGTCCGCAGTTGGCAAAACCTTCTCGGAAGCAATCAAAATTGGAGAGATGGTAGAGAATGGTCTCAAGACAGGCAAAATTATAAGTCAAGCTGTTCTTAAAGCCGCAACTCAGGTTGTCCGGGTTGAGTCTGATAATCTTAGCGACACAAATGAGGAGATTGAAGAAATCATGATGACATCAGGGGTCTAGAAGAGGTCCCAGGAGTACATCTCGAAGGTATGAGCAACCTCCTCAGATGTTTCATGGCTCCCCTGAGCAGTATTATCCACCTCAGAACCCTCAATACTTTATCGCTCCACCTCAGTATGTTGTCCAGCCACCAAAACGCCCCAGGAGGCGAGCACGAGCATCACAAAATCTCCAGAAGTCTCCACAAAATTTTCAGGTGCCCTATAACCCACATCCAAGCCAGAGGTATAAAGGGGAACAAAGGTTGAAAGATAATTTTACACCAATAGGAGAGTCCTATGAAAGCTTATTTGAGAAGTTAAAGAATCATGACATGATTGCACCTATTCCTCCAAATCGTGTGGACCCACGTGCAAGAAGCTTTGACCCTTCTAAAAGGTGTGAATACCATTCCAATGTCCTGGGGCACAATGTTGAAAGCTGTCGGGATTTGAAAAGAGAAATAGAAAGAATGATCCAAGAATGGCGGATTGTGATCAATAACAGTGACATGGAGCACTCGAACCCTATCGAGAACTTGTTGACAGAGGGTGATGATGTTGAAGCGGGTAATGGTCTTGGCAGTATTGATGCAAAGCTCAGTGGCTAAGATGCCAATTTTTTGGGAGGACGCTTCGTTCCTTGGTCAGCAAGAGAGAAGCTTGTGGTGGCTTATTTTGTGGTCATTTCTGTTGTTCGGATTATTAAGGTTGTAATTGGGATTTTGTCATGTGTCAAACCTTCTTATCTTTCCATTTTGTCATAGCAGTTTGTTTAAATTTTGTCCAGTTTGTGTTAGGATTTTATTCTGGTTGTTTTGTTTGTTTTATTATTCAAACCATTTCGCCGGTAGTCTAATACAAAGTCGGTCTTTTGTTAGTTCCAGTCGTCTTTTTGTTTAGTCCTTTTATCATTTCATTCAATGCCGATTCTAGGGACATGACATGCGCACACACTTTGGGCCTAGTCTTTAAAGTTAATCATAAAACCCTGGAAAGGCGATCAGACCATTTAAAGAAAATAAGGACGGTTTGAGATTATTCAGAGCTCGAGTCATGTGGAACTGGGGCAAGTTAAGCACAAAGAAAACCGTTAAAAGCAAGATTCGCCAAATTGGCATGAGGGTCGGTCATGATAATGAGAGTGTCGCCCAACGGTGCTTAGAAATGACAAAGGAAAAATAAAATGTTTAACATAATTGTCAAGTCCAGCACCATCAGAAGAGACTACAAATTTAAAGTGTGTTGTTTGCACTTGGCATGTTTTGAAGACTGAAATGACGAAGGCATTTTGTTCTGCTACCTAAACACTTTATCCTTCGTTACCCCTTTTGAGCCTTATTTATTTTTCTTTCATACCCCTCGTTCGGAATCAGTAACAACGAAAAAAAAGAGAAAAAAAAGAAAAGAAAAGAAAAGAAAATGATAAAAAAAACAAAAAAACAAACAAAAGAAAGTCGGAATGAAAAGAGGAGTTGGGAACTACGTTTGACCTGATTCCTCAAAGAGGATACGTAGGCGCTTCACGGCTCGGTCATAGTTTTGAAAAATGAAAAAAAAACAATTAAGATATCCCCAAGCAAGAAACTGGGGCAGAGGTTGCGGTCGTTGTAAATAAATCTAATTCCGAATGTTGTAATTAATAACCCAAAATTAATGCATTTTTGAGCCTTTTATACCTTTTCTTTCTAGCCTATCCAAAACCCACATGACGGTCCAAAGAAAGACCTTCCGATCAGTCTTCAAAAGATGCCAAGTCAGACAAATGAAGAGTCTTACCGGCAAACATAACATTCTGTTCCACAGCAGAAGGGACTCTAATCTCCAACAGAAAGAGTCATACCGGCGACACTCCAAATCCCCAGCTGGAAAGTGATACAAATGAGAGAGTCTTATCGGTGAAAACCTTCACAGGCACCATAAGGCGATGAAAGCTGAGAGAAGAACAAGAAACAAGAGAGGCTTGATAGTGAAAACCCTTTGGGCACTACAAGTCGAATAGGATTGAGAATCAGAGGGGGAATTGCCAATTGAAGATCTTGGAAGATGATTGACGGTAGAGGATAGGCCACACACGCATGTCATGGCCATTAGAGTCGGTATCTGCGTTTGATAGATTTTTATTTATAGTTTCTTTTGTAAAAGAGTCGTCGTTTCCTTTGTCTTTTATTTTGTTCCCTTTTTTTTTCCTTTCATAGAAAAATCCCCAATAGAGTCTGTCTGGTCAGAACGAGTATGAAATGACTTCAAATAGGCCATCAGCTTTCCAAAAATGAGATCTGACTAGTACATCCAAGTGGTATAGTCAGTAGGGAACAAACGCGAGGCCAGTGTCAAAAAGATATCCCCAGCAAAAGGGAATTGACAGAAGGATTGACAAGCGTCAAGAGGGATACTATTGCCTTTATCAAAAGTCATAAACCTCAAGGCCAAGGCCCATGAACAGAGCAGGGAGAGCAGTGAGCATGATTTGGTAAATTCATACTAGACTAAAAGGTCGGGGAAATGCCAGTTTCTGAGCCATGTCACAAAAGAAGAGTGATATCCCCAGCAGAAAGGGATTATCCCCAGCACATAATATCATCCCCAACAAGCTGTAGAGCGTAGAGCAAGGAAGGAGAAAGGGAAAACCATCCCAGTAGGAGTATCGCAACCAACCACCATGTTTTAAACTAACAAATTTTTGTCTGATTTGAAACAGGTAAGGGAAATGGCATTGATGCCAGAAATGCATGCACAGGGATATTATCAAACTGGGGCAGAAAATTTTCCTTCCATTTAGAAAATTTTCTGGAAGTCAGGTACCCCCAACATGTAAGTAAATAATTCCCCAACAGTGTTATCCCTAGCAGTTGCGAGGAGTCCAACACAAGGTTGGAAAGTCGGTATCCTCAGCGGTTCCTTTCGGGGAAAGGCAAAACGACTCTCAAGGGAGGTAGTCTTCGAAGGAAGAAGCTATGCAAAAAAAAAAAAAAAAAAAAAAAAAAAAAAAAAAAAAAATTCTCCTAAGATACCAAAAAAGAAAAGACCTAGTCCGATGAACCTTCTCCTAGGATCAAAATCTTAGTCCGACGAATCTTTCTCCTAAGATAGAGACCTAGTCTGATGAACCTTCTCCTAGGATCAAAATCTTAGTCCGATGAACCTTTCTCCTAAGATACCAAAAAGAAAAGTCCTAGTCCGATGAACCTTCTCCTAGGATCAAAATCTTAGTCCGACGAATCTTTCTCCTAAGATAGAGACCTAGTCTGATGAACCTTCTCGTAGGATCAAAATCTTAGTCCGATGAATCTATCTCCTAAGATACCAAAAAAGAAAAGACCTAGTCTGATGAACCTTCTCCTAGGATCAAAATCTTAGTCCGACGAATCTTTCTCCTAAGATAGAGACCTAGTTTGATGAACCTTCTCCTAGGATCAAAATCTTAGTCCGGTGAATCTTTGTCCTAAGATACCAAAAAAGAAAAGACCTAGTCTGATGAACCTTCTCCTAGGATCAAAATCTTAGTCCGACGAATCTTTCTCCTAAGATAGAGACCTAGTCTGATGAACCTTCTCCTAGGATCAAAATCTTAGTCCGATGAACCTTTCTCCTAAGATACCAAAAAAGAAAAATCTTAGTCCGATGAATCTTTCTCCTAAGATACCAAAAAGAAAAGACCTAGTCTGACGAACCTTCTCCTAGGATCAAAATCTTAGTCCGATGAATCTTTCTCCTAAGATACCAAAAAAAGAAAAGACCTAGTCTGACGAACCTTCTCCTAGGATCAAAATCTTAGTCCGATGAATTTTTCTCCTAAGATAGAGACCTAGTCTGATGAACCTTCTCCTAGGATCCAAATCTTAGTTTGACGAATCTTTCTCCTAGAATACCAAAAAAAAAAAGAAGACCAAGTCTGACGAACCTTCTCCTAGGATCAAAATCTTAGTCCGACGAATTTTTCTCCTAAGATAGAGACCTTGTCTGATGAACCTTCTCGTAGGATCAAAATCTTAGTCTGATGAATCTTTCTCCTAAGATGCCAAAAAATCCTAAGATCACATCCCCAGCGAGTTCCCTTGTAAAAATCCTCCAGCAAGCTTGCCCCAACAAATCTCCAGCAAGTCCGTTCTGTACAAATCCCCACAGAGTCTCCCCTTGTGCAATCCCCCACAGAGTCTCCCCAATGCTAAAAAAAAAAAAAAATGGAATCTCCCCAGCACATCCCCAGTGAGTCCCTTTGTAAAAATTCCTCAAAGATCTTACCCCAACAAATCCTAGAAAAACCGCTTTGAAACAAATCCCCAGCATGCCCCGTTGTACAAAAATCCACACAAAGAATCCACTTTGTAAATATTCCCCCCACAGAGCTTCCTTTTGTACAAATCCCCACAGAGTATCCCCAATAAAATCCCCGTTGAGAATCTCCAAGCAAGATGGGACCCAAAAAAAAAAAAAAAAGAAAAGAAAAAATAAAAGAGAGCCTTGCGAGGCAAATCATCACAAAATCTGGAAATACAAAGCCTGAGCAGTCAAAAGAGTTTCGCCATTTGAATCCAATCAACGGCAGGACTTCGCGACAGAAATAAGGACGCAACAAAGCAGCGTGAACGATCAAGGTCGCCAAACCGACCGTCATTTCCGAACTAACAATTGTTCTTTGTCTGAAAAGTTGAAACAGGTATAATCCAAGACAACCGTGCAAGAAGCAGGTGTCACCCAAAGAAGAAGGTACACGGGTACAAGAAATACTTTGGCAATGATGAATTCACTCGAAAGGTAAGTTTCCACGAAACTCCCTTTTATCTTCTACTAAAACAAGAAAATTCAAAAAAAGAGATCGTTTAGTATTCTCGAACTTTGTCCCCAGCCAGTCAGCATTAGGGTTTTAAACCCTAAACTGAATTTTTCCTTTAGTCAGCATTAGGGTTTTAAACCCTAAACTGAACTTTTTTCCATTCAGCCAGCATTAGGGTTTTAAACCCTAAACTGAGCTTTTCCATGCAATCAACATTAGGGTTTTAAACCCTAAACTGAATTTTTCCTTTAGTCAGCATTAGGGTTTTAAACCCTAAACTGAACTTTTTCCATTCAGCCAGCATTAGGGTTTTAAACCCTAAACTGAATTTTTCCTTTAGTCAGCATTAGGGTTTTAAACCCTAAACTGAACTTTTTCCATTCAGCCAGCATTAGGGTTTTAAACCCTAAACTGAGCTTTTCCATGCAATCAGCATTAGGGTTTTAAACCCTAAACTGAATTTTTCCTTTAGTCAGCATTAGGGTTTTAAACCCTAAACTGAACTTTTTTCCTTTCAGCCAGCATTAGGGTTTTAAACCCTAAACTGAGCTTTTCCATGCAATCAGCATTAGGGTTTTAAACCCTGAACTGAATTTTTCCTTTCAGTCAACATTAGGGTTTTAAATCCTAAACTGAATTTTCCCTCTAGTCAGCATTAGGGTTTTAAACCCTGAACTGAACTTTTTTCCTTTAATCAGCATTAGGATTTTAAACCCTAAACTGAACTTTTTTCCTTTCAGCCAGCATTAGGGTTTTAAACCCTAAACTGAGCTTTTCCATGCAATCAGCATTAGGGTTTTAAACCCTGAACTGAATTTTTCCTTTAGTCAGCATTAGGGTTTTAAACCCTAAACTGAACTTTTTTCCTTTCAGCCAGCATTAGGGTTTTAAACCCTAAACTGAGCTTTTCCATGCAATCAGCATTAGGGTTTTAAACCCTAAACTGAATTTTTCCTTTAATCAGCATTAGGGTTTTAAACCCTAAACTGAATTTTTCCTTTAGTCAACATTAGGGTTTTAAACCCTAAACTGAACTTTTTTCCTTTAGTCAGCATTAGGGTTTTAAACCCTAAACTGAACTTTTTCCTTTAATCAGCATTAGGGTTTTAAACCCTAAACTGAATTTTTCCTTTAGTCAGCATTAGGGTTTTAAGCCCTAAACTGAACTTTTTTCCTTTAGTCAGCATTAGGGGTTTAAACCCTAAACTGAACTTTTTTCCTTTAGTCAGCATTAGGGTTTTAAACCCTAAACTGAACTCTTTCCATTCAGCCAGCATTAGGGTTTTAAACCCTAAACTGAGCTTTTTCCATGCATGTCAGCATTAGGGTTTTTAAACCCTAAACTGAACTCTCTCCTCTAGTCAGCATTAGGGTTTAAAACCCTAAACTGAACTTTTCCCCAGTTGGTCAGTATTAGAGTTTCAACTCTAAACTGAACCTTTCCCCAGCTAGTCGATATTAGGGCTCCAACCCTGAACTGAGCATGCATATCCCTTTTCATCAATTTTATGAACTTCCTGGCGAATAATTCACGAAATTTTCCTAGTGAAACTGGGGCAGAAAATTCCGTTCATTTGTTTTTCCCGCAGGTCTAACCTCGAGCCACACGGATCGAAACGACCCACAAGATGAGTCTCAACTCAGAATCTAAAAAGAAAACGAAAAAAGATGTCCCGAGGCACCGGAGAAAATGGAAGGCAGAAGGCTACGATAGAAGTCCCCAGCACTCAATCCAAGATAGAAGCGACAAGAAGCTCGCCCCAAGAATGCGAGTCAACAGTCTAAGAGGGTCAACAAAAGCTAGTCACAAAAACAAAAAGAAAAAAAAAGAAGAAAAAGAAAAAATTAATGAATCCGAAGCACGGATGTGGAGAACAGATGTGGTCTGCTCAAGAAGTAGCACCTACAACTAGCAAGTATCAAGGTTCAAATCCAAAAGTCTGTATGAAGCACCATTCAAGACTCAAGATCAAGTTTCAGAAGACTTAGAGATAGGAATTCTTATAACTAGCAACTGATAGGTTTAGTTAGTCTTTTTCAGTTATCATTTTTGATGTAATGACAGGACCGCGGACCAGAACCTCAACGGAACGGCACCTCGATCGGCTCTTCACCTCGGTACACTTCACTATCTCTCTCATTCCCGAACTACACGTGGCCTGATTCCTGTATAACCAAGGATATGTAGGCAGCTCAGATGCCAGGGCTCGGTCACATTCCCTCCCTTTCCTTAGTGTAGTCCGTCCAAGTAATGGTCGGGTCAAAAACACGTCTAGTCGTTCTTTGTCGGAAAACTCTTCGTGTTTCCAGTCAAAGAGGGGCAGCTGTAAGCACGTGATTTTTGACCCTCCCCGAGAATTTTCACATTTTTAGCGTGAATATGTGAAATTGGGTCTAGTATAGCTATTTTAACTATTTTTACTTTATTTCGTTGCAAAAAGAAAAATTTCAAAAAATATATATATAAATTTTAGTTTATGTATCTCTCATAAACTTGAAAAATACAAAATTTGCACTTTATTTTGTACTTTATATAATTTCGAAAATTACAAAAAAATAAATAAAATATAGTTCTATTAAGGTTTTATAGTCATTTTAACTTTGAAAAATACAAAAATATTACCTCATATTTTATCTTAATATTTAAAACGAAAATTACAAAAAATAGTTTCATTAATATTTTGTAGCTATTTTAAATCTTGAAAAAATATTTAAAAAGATATAGTTTTGTTTAAATACTAGTCTTATTTTTGGTAGTTATTTTGCTTACATAGGACTAGTTAAGCAACATGTTCCTATTTCTCGGGTCCGGGCAAAAGAATAATATTCGGGTTCAAACTACCCGGTTTTAGGCCTAATTTTCGGACCTAACCCACAATAAACCGTGTCCAGGACACGTGGGGAACCCCACCACTCGTGGGGGACATATGACTTGAACCCCACCACGCGTGGGGCTCATTTTTCTTGGCAAAGCATTACAAAACACGGACAAGGGGGACCAACAAACGGACTTTTTGAAAATTTTGAAAAAGGGTACTGTACCCTCGTCATCTTCCTCAAGAAGAAAGAAAAACCCTACTGTCACCTTCCCTCCGTCGACCCACCTCCAACCAGCAAAACCACCCAAGGACCACCATAAACAACACCTCCATCCCGTCACCTTCCCGACGCTAAACTACCACCAAACAGACCCCAAAACTCTCGCGTCCAAAACCACCGGTAACTCCCCACGTACCAGCTCCGTCGAGCTGCTGCTCGCTGCATCGCCACCCCCACGACCCCTCGTTCTTTTGAGCAGCAACAATCACTGCTGCGTCGTCGACCACCAGCTGCCTCACGACCATCGACTGTCCAGAACCAACGCCATAACCATCGTCACCACCACCGGCTCCCTCCGTCGACCCTCCTGTCAATCACTATCCCAAAACCACCAATAAAACCACCAGCGACACAGTCCAAACACCACCCTCCCTCACGTCGGACCCCAGCTCTTCGACCTCATGTCCAGTGGCCATCCGAACTACTAGCCACGACGACTTCTTCTCCTTCGTCGTAGCGAAGAAAAACAGTCCGACGACCCTCCAGTTAATCCGACCATCGCTGCTTTCCGTTCAGCCCCTCATGTCCAAATGACCACCTGGAAAAACCAGTCCCAGCCGTGACTCATTTTGGTCCGTTCGTGTTCGAGTTTCCGGCGCGAGCTATTCTGTCCGAGCTCTGACGACCTTTTCTATGGTTTCCCGTTCGAGGTTATCCGTCGAGGTCGGTGTTGAGGGTTGGTCCATGGCTCTGTCCGTCTCTGTTTGTTCAGGTTAGTAAACTTCAAGTATTAGACAAGGAAATGTTACGGAATGTTCAAAAATGCAATATAGAAATTGGTATGGTAATTTTCTGCCCATGTTTCACCGTATGCATTTTATTCATTTTTTGCGTTGTGTTATTCTTGTTTTTTGATGTCATTTAATTAAGTTGGGCTAGTTGTTCTTGACACAAGTTTGACGTTAATTTGTTCGTGGTCCTTTGCTTAGTTCGTTCGGACAAAATTAGCATCAGTACTTGTTGTTACCACTTCCGAAACACCCATTCACTAGACTCATTTTATTAAATTTTGACAAGCTATGAGATTTTAGTTGTAAAGAAGCCATAAGATTTAGTATTGTTAAAGGCACAGAAATGGCATTTAAAAAAAAAAAAAAATATATAATAAAAAATAAATAATAATAACAAAAAAAAAAATAAACAGAAAACGAGACTAGCTTCGCCAAATAAAAATGTACAGATTGCGAAGTCCCTCACAAAATATATGTATGAAATACTTAGATTCCGGGTCGGGCCGTTTAGCGAATTTCACGGCCCTACCCCAAAATAATAATGCGCTAGTTGCTTCAGGCGCGCCTTTAATAATTTAATTTTCCTAAACTCGGGTGCACATTTATGTGACCCAAATCTAAATCTCAACGGAATCGAAATGTGTCTCTACTCACGGGTATATTGATTATGGCGTGGCCCGAGATGCATTTCCATGACGTTGTAAATTCCTTTTAATAATAAATGAGACGAGCCTCGACAAACAAAATGTAGAAGCTGCGGGGCCCTCTAAATGTATATATATATTAAAAATACTTAGAATCCGGGACATGCCGTTTAGCAAATTTCACGGTCTTCCCAAAATAATAAACGCGATAGTCTCTTTAGGTGCGTGTTTAATAATTTACTTTCTTAAGCTCGGGTGTGCATTTCATGCGACCCAAATCCAAATCTCAAAACATCAAATAAAATGCGTTCCGGATTGTGGGTGCATTTCATGTGACGCAGTCCAAAGACGTGTTTTAAGCGATGTTCACATTCTTGTAAAAACAATAATAATAAAGCGGTTAAAAGTTAAAATTTGCACATAAGTTCATACTTGTATAAAATCAGATAATCAAGCCGAATATAACAATTGAGCGACCGTGCTAGAACCACGGAACTCGGGAATGCCTAACACCTTCTCCCGGGTTAACAGAATTCCTTATCCGGATTTCTGGTACGCAGACTATAATATAGAGTCATTATTTTCCTCGATTCGGGATTAAAATTGGTGACTTGGGACACCCTAAATCTCCCAAGTGGCGACTCTGAAATAAATAAACCAATCCCGTTTCGATTGTCCTTTAATTGGAAAAAACTCCCCTGCGCCCCGCGGGTGCGGAAAAAGGAGGTGTGACATGCATGTCATGGCTAATAGAGTTGGTATCCACATATGATAGATTTTACTTCGTAGTTTTCTTGTTAGGAGTCATCTCTTCCTTTTGCCTTTTACTCTGTTCCTTTTACCTTTGTCATTTCCTCTTCTTGAGTCTCCTTGGTCAGAACAAGCGAGAAATGATTTCAAAATTTGCCATCAGCTTTCCAATTATGCAAGACGAGATCTGACTAGTACGTCAAAGTGGTATAAGTTAGGAAAGAACAAGCGCAATGAGCTGGTAATAATCAACATGCTTTGAGGTTCACGCAAAATAACCAAGATTGGTCCATATCAATTCAGGGATAGTGCAATAAGAAGAGGGCCAGGGGTATTGAACCGAGGGTATATTCGATGATGAGATTGACAAAAGGATGGACCAGTGGCAAGAAGGATATCCCCAGCAGAAATCGAGGGTTATAAGGCCAAGGCCAGCGGAAAATCAAGAAAGAATAACGCGGAAAGCAATGGACATAATTGGGAAATCCACAGGAGACTCAAAGGTTGGGGAGATGCCAAGTTCAGACAGTACCGCAAAAG
The DNA here is from genome assembly GCF_000393655.2 of Nicotiana sylvestris. NCBI lineage: Eukaryota > Viridiplantae > Streptophyta > Magnoliopsida > Solanales > Solanaceae > Nicotiana > Nicotiana sylvestris. The sequence continues at coordinate 30,590,689 of NC_091060.1, read as the reverse complement.
AAGATATTGGGTCTGCACCGGGAAAGGGTATTTCGGTAACACAGACGATGGAAGGAGTGGTTAATCAATGAACGAACATGCAAGATCTTCAAGTGAAATCAGCTGGCATGAAAATACATGAGTTCAGATAAGGAGACTGGAAAAATGGTTAAGAGGTTTGTGAATAAGGAATCGTCAAGAAGGTCGGAAGGTATCATCCCAGTTCAAGATGGTCAGACAACGCATAGATGGGAAAATGGTTGATAGCATCCCCAGCAGGAGTATCGCAACCAACCACCACGTTTTAAACTGACCAAATTTTCTTTGATTTGAAGCAGGGACAGGGAATGTTACTGACGACGGGAAGATGCGCCACAAGAAAGATTGTCAAACTGGGGCAGAAATTTTTTGTTCATTTCGAAAATTTTCGGGAAGTCTAACACAAGTTTGGTGAAAAACGGTATCCCCAGCAGTTCTTCGGGAGAAAGCAAAACAAGTTTTTTTTTTTAAAAAAAAAAGCAATGTCAGGAGGAAGATAACACGAGTTTTGAAGGAGGTAGTCTTCGAAGGAAGCTGATAAAAAAAAAAGAAAAAAAAAGAGAAAAAAGAAGAAGACCAGTTTTGCAAAAGGAAACGGTTTGCAGAAGAATGAAACATCAGTCTTAAGGGAAGTAGTCTTTGAAGGAGTAAGATAACATATTTTTGAAAAAATGTTATCCCCAAGAGTCCGCAGAGAAGACAGTACAAGTTTTGAGGAAAGTAGTTTTGAAGAAAGATAATTCAAGCTAAAAGGAAAATGGTTGTTGAGCTCAGGAACCCCCCCTGAAGAACGGAATGATGCTTTATTTTTGAAGTTGTTGTTGAGGTCAGGAGCCCCACCTGAAGAACAGAATGACGCTTTATTTTTTGAAGTTGTTGTGGAAGTCTCGCCCGCCTGAAGAAAGGAATGGCGATTTGTTTTTGAAGTTGTTGTTGAGGTCCGGAGCCCCGCCTGAAGAACGGAATGGCGATTTATTTTCGAAGTTGTTATTGAAGTCTCGCCCGCCTGAAGAAATGAATGGCGCTTTATTTTCGAAGTTGTTGTTGAGGTCAGGAGCCCCGCCTGAATAACGGAATGGCGATTTATTTTTCGAAGTTGTTGTTGAGGTCAGGAGCCCCCCTGAAGAACGGAATGGCGATTTATTTTTCGAAGTTGTTGTTGAGGTCAGGAGCCCCGCCTGAAGAACAGAATGACGATTTATTTTTCGAAGTTGTTGTTGAAGTCTCGCCCGCCTGAAGAAAGGAATGGCGATTTATTTTTCGAAGTTGTTATTGAGGTCAGGAGCCCCCCCCGAAGAACGGAATGGCGCTTTATTCTCGAAGTTGTTGTTGAGGTCAGGAGCCCCCCCTGAAGAACGGAATGTCGATTTATTTTTTGAAGTTGTTGTTGAGGTCAGGAGCCCCGCCTGAAGAACGGAATGGCGATTTATTTTCGAAGTTGTTATTGAAGTCTCGCCCGCCTGAAGAAAGGAATGGCGCTTTATTTTCGAAGTTGTTATTGAGATCAGGAGCCCCCCTCTGAAGAACAGAATGGCGATTAATTTTTCGAAGTTGTTGTTGAGGTCAGGAGCCCCCCTGAAGAACGGAATGGCGATTTATTTTTCAAAGTTGTTGTTGAGGTCAGGAGCCCCGCCTGAAGAACGGAATGGCACTTTATTTTTTGAAGTTGTTGTTGAGGTCAGGAGCCCCGCCTGAAGAACGGAATGGCGCTTTATTTTTCGAAGATGTTGTTAAAGTCTCGCCCGCTTGAAGAAAGGAATGGCGATTTATTTTTCGAAGTTGTTGTTGAGGTCAGGAGCCCTCCTGAAGAACGGAATGACGCTTTATTTTCGAAGTTGTTGTTGAGGTCAGGAGACCCCCCCTGAAGAACGGAATGACGATTTATTTTCGAAGTTGTTGTTGAGGTCAGGAGCCCCCCTGAAGAACGGAATGACGATTTATTTTTGAAGTTGTTGTTGAGGTCAGGAGCCCACCCTGAAGAACGGAATGACGATTTATTTTTCGAAGTTGTTGTTGAGGTCAGGAGCCCCGCCTGAAGAACGGAATAACGCTTTATTTTTCGAAGATGTTGTTGAAGTCTCGCCCGCCTGAAAAAAGGAATGGCGATTTATTTTTCGAAATTGTTGTTGAGGTCAGGAGCCCCCCCCTGAAGAACGAAATGACACTTTATTTTTGAAGTTGTTGTTGAGGTCAGGAGCCCTGCCTGAAGAACGGAATGACGATTTATTTTTCGAAGTTGTTGGTTGAGGTTGGGAGCCCGCCCATATAACAGAGGAATACATTTCAGTCTTTACATTTCATGTTCGGAGGTTTGGAGCCTGCCCATATAACAGAGGAATACATTTCAGTCTTTATATTTCAAGTTTTGAAGTTGGGAGCCCGCCCATATAACAGAGTAATACATTTCAGTCTTTACATTTTAAGTTGAAGAAGTTGGGAGCCCGCCCATATAACAGAGGAATACATGGAAGTTTGAAGTCAGTAAAGCAGAAGAATACAATCGAAATCCCCAGCGGGAAACAACAAAAATTCCCAGCAGAGGAAGGAAGTTCAAGATTCGATGGAAAATAATGCGAAGCTCCTGAGAAGGACACAAGCAGTTTGAGATCGGCAGTCAAGGGAGAATACAAGACAAATCAGCAGTAAAGAAATACCCGAGGAGTCACCGAGACATCAAAGCAACAAGAGATACAAGAGAACGACTGAAGATATAGATAAGATTTTGTAATTCATAGACTATAGTTTAGTCTAGCTTCGTGTTTTCTTTCAGCATGGTGTAATAAGGAGGTCGGCAAGCAGTAATAACAGCATGCAACATCAGTAACATTGCAATCCCATGGTAGTCCCAGCTACCAAAACTTCCCGAATTACATTAACCTGATTCCCTTCTAGCCAGGGATAAGTAGGAAACCTTTGAAGCAAAGGTTCAGTTAAATCTTTCAAAAAATTGCTTCACACGGAGTACTCGGATGGGCAAAAATCGCTCGTATCTGCTCACTTTATCTTTGCACGAAAAAACTCTTCGTGTTTTCGGACAAAGAGGGGCAGCTGTAAGCACGTGATTTTTGCCCTATGTGAGAATTACTCCCAAAATTCAAAAATAAAATAATTTTCCTTTTGTGTGCAATTTTGAAATTTTGTGGTATTTTTGGATAATTATTTGTATTTGTCCATGCATGTTTATTTGTTAAATTAATAAAAAATACAAAAATATGTCGCATTTGCATTTAGGATTTAATTCTACAATTAAGAGCAATTAAGTTTGTTTTACAAGAACAAGAAAATCATAAAAATAATGTACGTTGCATTTTTAGTATTTAATGTCCAAATTGTGTGATTTTATCGTAATTACTATTTAATTGTGTGTTAATTGCTATTAAGAGTTAATTTGCACTTTTATAAATTAATTTAGTTCTATAGGATAATTTAGGATTCTTAGAATTTAGTTTTAGTTTAAGAAAAAATAAAAGAAGAAAAAAAGAAGCATTGGAAATAAGAAGAAAATCGGATTGGGCCACCTTTTAATTTAAATCAACCAGGCCCAAACCAAATAAACCCATACCGGGTCAACCCGACCCAGTCCGCCCCATAACCAAACGAGTTACTCCCCTTCCCATTTTTTATTCTTCATTACCCCAAAACCCTAAAAAAACACCCGCTCCCCTTCTTCTCCTTCCCCAAACAATCCCTCCACCATTACCTCCCATGGCTGCCCGCCCCCTCTCCTTTCATCTTCAACCAGCAAACCACCCCCCTTCTTCATCGTCCTCCAGCTGACCACCAACAACCTCCTCACGTCCACCATGTCCATGGCTGCCCTCCCCATCGTCCCTTTCACCCCTCGTCCCAAACGACCATGGCTGCTTTCTCCTTAGTCTGCATCGACGACCAACACCCCAGCCAGCCCCAACTTGCTTCTGAGCAACCACCAAACCGGCAACAAAATGTTGCTTCTTCTTCTTCTTCTTCATCTCCGCAGCCTCGTCAACCTCCAGAAAACCAAACGCCCAAGCTCCCTTCGTGCAGCTTCACCGGCAGCTCGTCGACCAGCGGCCCGTCTTCAACCACCAGCAGCCCAGCCTCCCATCTTCACCTTCTTCGTCGAGCTCCAGCTCCACTGCCATGCCACTACCTCTCCTCGTCAGCCACTGCTGCTGTTGCTCCACCAAGCAACCAAACAATCCGTCGGCAACCAGTGACCCCCATCGTCCTAAAATGACCCCTCCATATCCAAGCCACAGCTGCTCACCCCAACTCCATCTCCAGACAGTACATCGAGGTCATGCATTCGAGGTCATGCTTAGTCATACATCGAGGCAGTACGTCGAGGTTCCGTTCGAACCCGGACTTCAAACTAGTAGGTTTCCGTTCTCTTTTCTTTTAGTTTTCGTTCAGTGAATTCATCTTCCGCTCCTTTTCTTCTTTTTATGATTATGTTTGTGATCCGATGGGTTGGTTTGAATTCGAACCCAGGTCTTTGTTTGTGTTAGAGATAATTCGTGTTCATTTTTGTTTGAAGTTCGTTAGTTTTTCATCAAGTGATTTAATGTCGAGTGTTTATGTGCTGGTCTTTAGTTTTTGATTTAGTTTGAATCATTCATCTTTGTTATGATGTTGTTTGATTTAGTTTGAGTTCAACTGATGTTGAGTTTAGTGATTTAAATCTACTTGTTTGTCCCGTTAAGTTCGGATATGAATCTGACTCTGTTGTTAATTCATGAACGTTGTCGATTAGGAGTTTGTTTGGGCGAGTTTGTTATTCAAAGTTTGTTTGTTAATTGGATCGTTGATTAGGTGAATTGGATATAGCTGATATGGTTTCGGTACAGATTGAAAGGGATGGGGGTAGAATGGTAATTTCAGTAGTTTCAGGGGAATTTTCGGGATTTTAAGTTTTAAAAAATGATTAATTTGAGTGTTCTGTCCACTAAGTACTAATAATATTAAATTAATACATTTTTAATACATAGTGGGGGGCAAGACATATGATAGTGGACATTAATACATTGTTTAATATAGTGGGGGACAAAGCATGCGGTAGTGGGGAATAAGGGAATTAAATAAGGAAAAGATATGTGGTAGTGGGAACTAATATATATGTTTAATATAGTGGGGGACAAAACATTAAGTAGTGGGATTCAAAAGGGGGATGGGGAGAAGATGGTGGGATTAATTTAAATGCTTCAAGTTTAGCTACAAAGAAGGAGAGGTTGACACAAGTTAAGGTCAGAATTTAAGGGTTAAACATTAACTGGTCTTTCAATCTAAAAAAGGTGTTTAATTTAAGAACTAAAAATTGAAAGAGTGAGGTCTGGCTTTGACTACTGAAAATCAAAATTAGTGTTGGTTTTTTTTGTTGAATTGAAGTTCTGAGTTTCTTTCCTTAAGAGTCTGAAAGACAGAGAGTCAGAGATCGATTGTCCTATTGCATTCCTGGTTCACTTTGTTTCTGCCCGTTGATTGCTGTTGGTGTTTCTGGGCTTTCATTTGGTTTGTTCCTTGAGTTTGGTTGGTTATTTGTTATTGTTTTATTGGGGTGTTGCTGGAATTCTGCTGGTTTTATTAAACACTGTTACTGGGCTGTTCTGTTTCCGTTACTGTTGTTGTTGCTGTGTTGTTGCTACTGCTCCTGCTGATCCTTTTCTTCCTTTTCCTTGTGGTCCCTTTCCAGGTACACATTTCTGAGATTAGTACTGATGTGACTTCAAACTGCAAAAATGCTGAATTAAAAGGCTTAACAGATTACCTATTAAAGTGTGTTCAATTAATGTATTAGAATGTACATTATGAAATATTGTATATGTTTATGCTCATCTTAGACATATATTTACATTGTACAACTATACTGAAAATTGAACTGTACTTAGAACTATTCTAAGTAGTTTGAACTGGTTTCTATATGCCTATGGGTACATGAATTGATAGATAGTCATTACTGGAGATTATTTTGATTTAGTTTAATTAGTGAAGTATAACTCTAAATTCATGCAAACCGGAATAGAAATGAGTCAAAGCTTGTGAATTTTTAATCATGTTAGTAATGGAGATCTGTAAATATTAGGTAGAATAAAAAATGGCCAGTAACTTCGTAGAATCAGTAGGCCCACTATATTTTAAGTTAGGATCGTAGTAGTAATTGCTAAGATCATTAATCCAATAGGCATGAGTTGAGTTCAAACAAGACGAGTTAACGATTAAGTTTAACAAACTTTCGAATAAGCATTAGTGATTAAGGTTAATTCCAGTTTCAAATAGTTGTAAACAATTAATTCCAACGGTTCAATTCATCTAACAATGTGGGTCTAAATTAGTTAGAGGATAATTAGTTTATTTTGGTAATATTATTTGTAAATTCCGTATTCTATTTATAATTTCAATTTTAGTAATATTCAATTATAGAATAAGGCATGAAACAATCTCCCTTTGTCTCGATTGCAATTTTTAGTTTGCATTTGTCTTAATCCGATAAATAAGTAGCGGCCTTTTCAAGCATGTAATTAATTAGAATTTTTCTCTTTTTTAGAGACGAACTTAAAAAGAAAAAATGTAGTCACTTTAGGATTATCCTTTTAAAATAAACGAGATGAGCCCCGCCCAATAAATCGCAGAAGTTGCAGGGCCCTCAATAATTGGTTAATAGTCGCTTTAGGCGCGCCTTTAACAATTTACTTTCTTAAACTCGGGTGCACATTTATGTGACCCAAATCCAAATCTCAACAGAGTCGAAATGTGTCGATAACCACGGGTACATTGATGTGACGTGGTTCGAGATACGTTTTTCACAATGTTGTAATTCTCTGTTAAAAAAATAATAATAATAAAAGCGGTAAAGAGTTTAAAGTTTGCACATAAGTTCATAATTGTATAAAATCAGATAATTAAGCTAAATACGACAGTTGAGCAACCGTGCTAGAACCACGGAACTCGGGAATGCCTAACACCTTCTCCCGGGTTAACAGAATTCCTTATCCGGATTTCTAGTTTGCGGACTGTAATATAGAGTCATTCTTTTCCTCAATTCCGGATTAAAATCGATGACTTGGGACACCATAAATCTCCCACGTGGCGACTCTGAAATAAATAAATAAATCCCGTTTCGATTGTCCTTTAATTGGAAAAAACTCCCCTTCCGCGCTCCTTTGAGGTGGCGCGGGCGAAAAAGGAGGTGTGACAGCTCTGACGACTCTGCTGGGGAACGAACCCAGAATCTCTGGTTCAGGGTTCAGAATTCGAGCTTAGATGAATTGTTATATTTGGCTTTATTTATCATCTGATTTTATTACATGTTTTGTCCTAATGTGCTAAGTGATGCTTTTACCGCTTTGATATTATCTGAACTGTATATATAAACTGCTACGAAATCCCTCTCTTCTCTCTCTTGAGGAGTGCACACTGGTCGTGACTTCTTTCTGTTAGTGTCATATCCCAAAATAGAACGAGGATTCGGAGGAGTTGCAAAACCAGATGATCTTTTGGTTACCGGTACGCAGTTCCCATCCTCGGCTTGAGTTGTCCGCTCGGGTAAGCAAGGTCTAGAACAAACACCCAGGATAAACCTAGTATAACAAAACCTCATGTCGGATCCCTAGTAGGAACGCTTATTTGCATCATGTGCACTTGACTTAGGGGACTCAACACAGGGGTTGGGTCCGTCTAGGACAAGCAACCTGAAATGAAAAAGACCATCTTGCGGCATCCTGTTTGTCTTACGCATTTATTTGCCACAGACTTGCATGCCGACCGACTTCTGACAATATTGAAAAAAAAGAAAAGAAAAATAGCAGTAAGATAATTCTGAGTTACCGACGAACTTTGCCAAATTTTCGTGAAAAAAATGTGTTTTTTTAGTGTAATTTATTTAAACAAGTCTTGTTGTCAGAATTAGTTTATTGTCGTTACTCGAACTACGCTGGTTTGATTCTCACAGGATGTGAGATACGTAGGCAGCCCTCATCGGGTCCAACCTCCCCTTTTGCAAAAATAGCCAAAAATGTCAAATTTTAATTGTCAACATAAATAAGTCGGATGATGCCGTTTTTTGCAAGAATAGCTGAATGTTCCCGAAAGGGACGCCGGAAGGCTGGCTTTGCATAAACGGCCACTTTCGATCATCCTTTAGAGTTTTGATCGGTTGACCCTTACAACCTTAAAATCTTCATTCCCGAAGTGCTGAAAGGCCGTGTTCGGAACCGGATCTTTCTTTTAATCTATGAATTTTTTTTTTAAAAAAATAGCCAATTGGTTGAGTCAAATAAATTTTATTTTTGCTTAGTCACCTTAATAAATGTGCAGGATGAACACAATGCAAAAGGAACCGTTTTGTCTTCAATAAAGATTTATGTCCACCAAGTTATGGAAGATTTAAAAGATCTGCAAAGGGATCTCGCACCTAAGCCCGCGGCAAGGCCGAACGACGCCCCGCGAGCGCCAAAATTCAAAAAAACTATGAGATATTCACAGTTTGAAGTCTGTATTTTCTTTGTCTTCAGAGTCTGTTGGAGTTTGTAATTTCCCTTTTGCATAAAGTCTGTAGTCTGTGTCAAGTCCATCAGTTTCCTCTCAAAAAGTGTTTTACCTTGTAATAGATCGTTTTGCTAATAAAGATTGAAAAATCCAAAAAATGGTGTCATTGTTTTTTCGCACTTGTGGCAGAACTACACCCGATCTGATTCATGCGGGGACATGATACGTAGGCAATCCACATAAGATTCAACCACCATTAAAAAGAGAATAAAAAAAAAGAGAAAAAAGAAAAAAAAAAGAAGAAAAAAGGAGCACAATTACAAGAAGCCGGAATGCCGCACATAACCGAAGCAAATGCATTGCCTAGTTGCATTGCGTCCTTAAATGTGTTTTTTCTTATCTGTTGAAAACTCTAACGCTAACAGGCTGCTTCCATTTTGTTCCTTTTCAATCTTTAGAAAGGTGGTTGGTTGTGGTCCTGAAAGTAACGCTTCCCTGCAACACAAAGGCAAAAGACAATGGCAGAGAACAACAGAACTGAGTTGGTTGGTACCGATGCCCGAAAGCGGTTGGTTGAACAGGACTACGAGTTGGTAGAAGAGGTAAAAATGTTGAGACAGCATTTGGCAGACATGTATCGGGCATGGATGACTGGGAAAGCACCACCCCCGCCACCGCCTAGCTTCTTGAACTCTGTCCTTACCCAAGCACATGACACAATAACGGATGATCCCCCATACTCTCCATATCTACCCACTTATAACAGCTTTCCCAGCCACTCGAGTAGCTCCAACACTCATCGTCCAACTATATCCTCCCAACACTACTCCCCTCCCCAATGCTACTTCTCTCCACGGGACTCCCAAAAACATGCTTCACTTTCCCAGTACCCAGCTTCACAAAATGCCTATCCACCCCCACAAGCCTACCGAAAGCCCTCTGGATCAGGTTTCCGGCCCAATCAAGCATTTAAGAATGAGAGGTTGCTGAAAAAAGAAAAGGCTTTCACCCATGTTGGAGGATCATATGCCGATTTGTTCCAAAAGTTGAAGCAATTGGACATGTTGAAGCCGATTCAGATAAAATGCCAAACCCTCTGTCAAGGAAGCTTGATTTTTCTCGAAGGTGCGCATATTGCTCAGATGCCCCGGGGCATGACATAGAGAAGTGTTGGAAGCTAAAGAAAGCAATTCAGAAGTTTATTGATGCAGGTGACATTGTCATGCAAAATCCAGATGCAACAGACACTAGCCAAAGTTCGTCGCCTATGGGTAATGAGATGCATATGTAGAATATAACTTGTTTTGAAAAGGAATATGAGAAGTCTTCTGAGATCCTCGGAGGTCCGCGCGTTGCAGAGTTTTCAGTGCTATCAGAGGTTGCTCTTAAGAACGAGCCCGCAAAGGGAACCCAAAAGCAATTTGTTAAGAACAATGAGATGGAAGTCCCAGTAATGTTGATGCCGAATTCAGTGGCTAAGATGCCGAGCTTGGCAATTGGAAAGACGCTCCTTTCTTGGTTGGTCAGGGAGGAGTTTTGGTGGTTCATTTTGTTATCATTTCTGTTGTCCTGGTTATTTGCAGGGTTGCAATCCAGACATTGTCTTGTGTCAAACCCTCTTATCCTTCCATTTTGTCATAGTGGTTTGTTTAGTGTTGTCTAGGATTGTTTTAGTTTTGTTCCAAGGTTGTATCCCCGTTGTTTTGATTGTTTCGTTATACGAACCGTTTCACCGCTTGTCTAATGCAAATTTCGGTCTTTTGTTACTTCCAGTCATCTTCTTTGTTTAGTTCTTTTTATCTTTTTGTTTTGTCCTTGTTTAAACGCCAATTCTAGTGACATGACATGCATGCACAATTTGGGCCTAATCTTAAGAGTTAATTATAAAGCCATTGGGGGATGATCGGGACACTTAAGGGAAATAGGAACAGTTTGAGATCCTTTGAAGCCCGAGCCACGTGAAACTGGGGCAAGTAAAACATAAAAAAAACCATAAAAGAAAGTTAGCCATATTGACAAGGGGGCCGTTCATGATAACGAAAGTGAGAGTATTGCCCAACGGTGCTTTAAAAATGACAAATGAAAAGGCGAATGTGTGGATATGGTTATCAAATCCGGCACAATGAGAAGATGTGGCGAATGTTTAATGGTGTTGTTTGTGCTTGGCATGTTTTGAAGATTGGAATGACGAAGACATTTTATTCTTCTATCTAAACACTTTATCCTTCGTTAACCCTTTGAGCCTTATTGGTTTTCTTTCATACCCCTCGTTCAGAATCAGTAGCAAAAATTAGAAAACACAAGCATGAAAAAGAAAAAGAAAAAGGAAAAGAAAACAACAAAACAAAAAAAAGAGAAAGGAGAAATGAGAAAGAAAAGAAAATAAAGTAATAAATAAGTGAAAAGGAAAACAAAAAGAAAAAGAAGAGAGGAATTGGGAACTACGTTTGACCTGATTCCTCAAAAAGGATACGTAGGCGCTTCACGGCTCGGTCATAGTGTGCATAGTATGCATAGTGTGCATAGTGTAACAAAAAATCAAAAATCCCCAAGCAAGAAACTGGGGCAGAAATTGTGTTTGATGTAAAGAAATCTGGTTCCGAAGGTTGTAAATTTTGAACCGAAATTGATTCGTTCTGAGACGCTAATACCCTTTCTTTCTAGCCCAATCCAAAACCCCATGTTACGGTCCAAAGAAAGACCTTTTGACCAGTCTTCGAAAGATGCCGAGTCATGCAAATGGAAGTCGAGAATAACACTCTCATTCCCGGCAGAAAAGTAATAAAATGAGAGTCTTATCGGTGAAAACCTTCACGGGCACCTTGAGGCGGCTATAAGTTGAGAGAAAAACCAAAATGAGAGAGGCTTGATAGTGAAAACCCTTCGGGCACTACAAGTCGAATAAAGATTGAGAATCATACAGGAAAGCACCAGACGAAGATTGTGAAAGATGATTAACGACGGAGGATAGGCCACGTGTGCATGTCATGGCTAATAGAGTTGGTATCCACATATGATAGATTTTACTTCGTAGTTTTCTTGTTAGGAGTCATCTCTTTCTTTTGCCTTTTACTCTGTTCCTCTTACCTTTGTCATTTCCTCTTCTTGAGTCTCTTTGGTCAGAACAAGCGAGAAATGATTTCAAAATTTGCCATCAGCTTTCCAATTATGCAAGACGAGATCTGACTAGTACGTCAAAGTGGTATAAGTTAGGAAAGAACAAGCGCAATGAGCTGGTAATAATCAACATGCTTTGAGGTTCGCGCAAAATAACCAAGATTGGTCCATATCAATTCAGGGATAGTGCAATAAAAAGAGGGCCAGGGGTATTGAACCGAGGGTATATTCAATGATGAGATTGACAAAAGGATGGACCAGTGGCAAGAAGGATATCCCCAGCAGAAATCGAGGGTTATAAGGCCAAGGCCAGCGGAAAATCAAGAAAGAATAACGCGGAAAGCAATGGACATAATTGGGAAATCCACAGGAGACTCAAAGGTTGGGGAGATGCCAAGTTCAGACAGTACCGCAAAAGAAGATATTAGGTCTGCACCGGGAAAGGGTATTTCGATAACACAGACGATGGAAGGAGTGGTTAATCAATGAACGAACATGCAAGATCTTCAAGTAAAATCAGCTGGCATGAAAATACATGAGGTCAGATAAGGAGACTGGGAAAATGGTTAAGAGGTTTGTGAATAAGGAATCGTCAAGAAGGTCGGAAGGTATCAACCCAGTTCAAGATGGTCAGACAACGCATAGATGGGAAAATGGTTGATACCATCCCCAACAGGAGTATCGCAACCAACCACCACGTTTTAAACTGACCAAATTTTCTTTGATTTGAAGCAGGGACAGGGAATGTTACTGACAACGGGAAGATGCGCCACAAGAAAGATTGTCAAACTGGGGCAGAAAATTTTCGTTCATTTCGAAAATTTTCGGGAAGTCTAACACAAGTTTGGTGAAAAGCGGTATCCCCAGCAGTTCTTTGGGAGAAAGCAAAACAAGTTTTTTTTTAAAAAATAAGCAATGTCAGGAGGAAGATAACACGAGTTTTAAAGGAGGTAGTCTTCGAAGGAAGATGATAAAAAAAAAAGGGGAAAAAGAGGAAGACCTGTTTTGCAAAAGGAAACGGTTTGCAGAAGAATGAAACATCAGTCTTAAGAGAAGTAGTCTTTGAAGGAGTAAGATAACATATTTTTGAAAAAATGTTATCCCTAGCAGTCCGCAGAGAAAACAGTACAAGTTTTGAGGAAAGTAGTTTTGAAGAAAGATAATTCAAGCTAGAAGGAAAATGGTTGTTGAGGTCAGGAGCCCCCCTTGAAGAACAGAATGACGCTTTATTTTCTAAGTTGTTGTTGAGGTCAGGAGCTCCGCCTGAAGAACGGAATGACGCTTTATTTTTCGAAGTTGTTGTGGAAGTCTCACCCGCCTGAAGAAAGGAATGGCGATTTATTTTTTGAAGTTATTGTTGAGGTCAGGAGCCCCGCCTGAAGAACGGAATGACAATTTATTTCCGAAGTTGTTATTGAAGTCTTGCCCGCCTGAAGAAAGGAATGGCGCTTTATTTTCGAAGTTGTTGTTGAGGTCAGGAGCCTCGCCTGAAGAACGGAATGACGATTTATTTTTCGAAGTTGTTGTGGAGGTCAGGAGCCCCCCCTGAAGAACGGAATGGCGATTTATTTTTCAAAGTTGTTGTTGAGGTCAGGAGCCTCGCCTGAAGAACAGAATGACAATTTATTTTTCGAAGTTGTTGTTGAAGTCTCACCCGCCTGAAGAAAGGAATGGCGATTTATTTTTCGAAGTTGTTATTGAGGTCAGGAGCCCCCCCTGAAGAACGAAATGACGCTTTATTCTCGAAGTTGTCGTTGAGGTCAGGAGCCCCGCCTGAAGAACGGAATGTCGATTTATTTTTCGAAGTTGTTGTTGAGGACAGGAGCCCCGCCTGAAGAATGGAATGGCGATTTATTTTCGAAGTTGTTATTGAAGTCTCGCCCTCCTGAAGAAAGGAATGACGCTTTATTTTCGAAGTTGTTGTTGAGGTCAGGAGCCCCCCCTGAAGAACGGAATGACGATTTATTTTTTGAAGTTGTTGTTGAGGTCAGGAGGCCCCCCTGAAGAACAGAATGACGATTTATTTTTCGAAGTTGTTGTTGAGGTCAGGAGCTCCGCCTGAAGAACGGAATGACGCTTTATTTTTCGAAGATTTTGTTAAAGTCTCGCCTGCCTGAAGAAAGGAATGGCGATTTATTTTTCGAAGTTGTTGTTGAGGTCAGGAGCCCCCCTGAAGAACGGAATGGCGCTTTATTTTCGAAGTTGTTGTTGAAGTCAGGAGCCCCCCTGAAGAACGGAATGACGATTTATTTTCGAAGTTGTTGTTGAGGTCAGGAGCCCCCCTGAAGAACGGAATGGCGATTTATTTTCGATGTTGTTGTTGAGGTCAGGAGCCCCCCCGAAGAACGAAATGACGATTTATTTTTCGAAGTTGTTGTTGAGGTCAGGAGCCCCCACTGAAGAACGGAATGACGCTTTATTTTTCGAAGATGTTGTTGAAGTCTCGCCCGCCTGAAGAAAGGAATGACAATTTATTTTTCGAAGTTGTTGTTGAGGTCAGGAGCCCCCCTGAAGAACGGAATGACGCTTTATTTTTGAAGTTGTTGTTGAGGTCAGGAGCCCCGCCTGAAGAACGGAATGACGATTTATTTTTCGAAGTTGTTGGTTGAGGTTGGGAGCCCGCCCATATAACAGAGGAATACATTTCAGTCTTTACATTTCAAGTCCGGAGGTTGGGAGCCCGCCCACATAACAGAGGAATACATTTCTGTCTTTACATTTCAAGTTTTGAAGTTGGGAGCCCGCCCATATAACAGAGGAATACATTTTAGTCTTTACATTTTAAGTTGAAGAAGTTGGGAGCCCACCCATATAACAGAGGAATACATTTCAGCCTTTATATTTCAAGTCCGGAGGTTGGGAGCCCGTCCATATAACAGAGGATTACATTTCAGTCTTTACATTTCAAGTTTTGAAGTGGGAACCCGCCCATATAACAGAGGAATACATTTCAGTCGTTACATCTCAAGTTTTGAAGTTTGGAGCCCGCCCATATAACAGAAGAATACATGGAAGTTTGAAGTCAGTAAAGCAGAAGAATACAATCAAAATCCCCAGCGGGAAACAACAAAAATTCCCAGCAGAGGAAGGCAGTTCAAGATTCGATGGAAAATAATGCGAAGCTCCCGAGAAGGACACAAACAGTTTGAGATCGGCGGTCAAGGGAGAATACAAGACAAATCAGCAGTAAAGAAATACCCGAGGAGTCACCGAGACATCAAAGCAACAAGAGATACAAGAGCACGACTGAAGATCTAAATAAGATTTTGTAATTCATAGACTATAGTTTAGTCTAGCTTCTTGTTTTCTTTCAGCATGGTGTAATAAGGAGGTCGGCAAGCAGTAATAACAGCATGCAACAGCAGTAACATTGCAGTCCCATGGTAGTCCCAGCTACCAAAACTTTCCGAACTACATTAACCTGATTCCCTTCTAGCCAGGGATATGTAGGAAACCTTTGAAGCAAAGGTTCGGTTAAATCTTTCAAAAAATTGCTTCACACGGAGTACTCGGATGGGCAAAAATCGCTCGTATCTGCTAACTTTATCTTTGCCCTATGTGAGAATTACTCCCAAAAATTCAAAATAAAACAATTTTCCTTTTGTGTGCAATTTTGAGAATTTTGTGGCATTTTTGGATAATTATTTGTATTTGTCCATGCATGTTTATTTGTTAAATTAATAAAAAATACAAAAATATGTCGCATTTGCATTTAGGATTTAATTCTACAATTAAGAGCAATTAAGTTTGTTTTACAAGAACAAAAAAATCATAAAAATAATGTACGTTGCATTTTTAGCATTTAGTGTCCAAATTGTGTGATTTTATCGTAATTGCTATTTAATTGTGTGTTAATTGTTATTAAGAGTTAATTTGCACTTTTATAAATTAATTTAGTTCTATAGGATAATTTAGGATTTTTAGAATTTAGTTTTAGTTTAAGAAAAAATAAAAGAAGAAAAAAAGAAGCATTGGAAATAAGAAGAAAATCGGATTGGGCCACCTTTTAATTTAAATCAACCAGGCCCAAACCAAATAAATCCCTACCGGGTCAACCCGACTCGGTCCGCCCCATAACCAAACGAGTTACCCCCTTCCCATTTTTCATTCTTCATTACCCCAAAACCCTAAATAAACACCCGCCCCCCTTCTTCTCCTTCCCCAAACAACCCCTCCACCATCACCTCCCATGGCTGCCCGCCCCCTCTCCCTTCATCTTCAACCAGCGAACCACCCCCCTTCTTCATCGTCCGCCAACTGACCACCAACAGCCTCCTCACGTCCACCTTGTCCATGGCTGCCCTCCTCGTCGTCCCCTTCACCCCTCGTCCCAAACGACCATGGCTGCTTTCTCATTCGTCTACATCAACGACCAACACCCCAGCCAGCCCCAACTCGTATCTGAGCAACCACCAAGCTGGCGACAAAACGTTGCTGCTTCTTCTTCTTCTTCATCTCCGCTGCCTCGTCGACCTCCAGCAAACCAAACGCCCAAGCTCCCTTCGTGCAGCTTCACCGACAGCTCGTCGACTAGCGGCCTGTCTTCAACCACCAACAGCCCAGCCTCCCGTCTTCACCTTCTTCGTCGAGCTCCAGCTCCACTGCCATGCCACTGCCTCTCCTCGTCAGCCACTGCTGCTGTTGCTCCACCAAGCAACCAAACAATCCGTCGGCAACCAGTGACCCCCATCGTCCTAAAATGACCCCTCCATCTCCAAGCCACAACTGCTCACCCCAACTCTATCTCTAGGCAGTACGTCGAGGTCATGCATTCGAGGTCATGCTCAGTCATACGTCGAGGCAGTATGTCGAGGTTCCGTTCGAACCTGGACTTCAAACTAGTAGGTTTCCGTTCTCTTTTCTTTTAGTTTTCGTTCAGTGAATTCATCTTCCGCTCCTTTTCTTCTTTCTATGATTGTGTTTGTGTTCCGATGGGTTGGTTTGAATTCGAACCCAGGTCTTTGTTTGTGTTAGAGATAATTCGTGTTCATTTTTGTTTGAAGTTCGTTAGTTTTTCATGAAGTGATTTAATGTCGAGTGTTTATGTGCTGGTCTTTAGTTTTTGATTTAGTTTGAATCATTCATCTTTGTTATGATGTTGTTTAATTTAGTTTGAGTTCAACTGATATTGAGTTTAGTGATTTAAATCTACTTGTTTGTCCCGTTAAGTTCGGATATGAATCTGACTCTGTTGTTAATTCATGAACGTTGTCGATTAGGAGTTTGTTTGGGTGAGTTTGTTATTCAGAGTTTGTTTGTTAATTGGATCGTTGATTAGGTGAATTGGTTATAGTTGATATGGTTCCGGTACAGATTGAAAGGGATGGGGGTAGAATGGTAATTTCAGTAGTTTCAGGGGCATTTTCGGGATTTTAAGTTTTAAAAAATAATTAATTTGAGTGTTCTGTCCACTAAGTACTAATAATATTAAATTAATACATTTTTAATACATAGTGGGGGGCAAGACATATGGTAGTGGGCATTAATACATTGTTTATGTGACAACCCAAAGGGTCATCACCGTAATTCTTCCTTGTTCCGTGCTTCCGAGGCCTTGAAAACCTCGCTTTTAGTTGCCTCTATATTGCGTGCGCAGTCCGGGCGCGAAGCCGGAAAGCTTTTATGTTGAAATATGCGAATTTTGCGAGAAATTTGATGAATTTTGATATTTAATACGCATAATATTGACTTCGGTCGACATTTTGGGTAAACGGACCCGGGCCTGTGATTCGACGGTCCCGGAGTGTCCGTAGAAAAATATGGGACTTGGGCGTGTGCCCGGAATTAAATTCCGAGGTCCCAAGCCCGAGAAATGAATTTTTGTGTGGAATTGTTTTCTGAAATTAATTAAGGAAAATAAAGAAGAAAATTGATTAGAAAACTGTGGTATCGGGCTCGTATTTTAGTTCCGACGCCCGGTATGAGTCTTAAATATGTTTTAAGCACTATTTGTAAAGTTTGGCTAAAACGGATGTCATATGATGTGTTTCGGACTTAAAATGGGGAATTTGAGTTTTTATGAAAGTTGAACGAAAATCATGTGTGTGAGGCTTGATCCTATGTATATGATGTTATTTTGGCGAATTGATCGCACGAGTAAGTCCGTAAGATATTTTTAAGGTTGTGTGCATGTTTGGTTTGGAGCCCCGAGGGCTCGGGTGAGTTTTGAATGGGGCACGAGAGGTCTTGGACTTAAGAAAATGCAGGTTCAGGTGTTGCAGACACCAGCGCGGCCGCGGTCATTTCCGCGCGGTCCGCGCTGGAGCCTTGCGGCCGCGATGCCTTTCTGTGCGGTCCGCGTGACTGAGTCTGAGGTCTAGGGTTTCAGGGTAACCAGCACGGCCGCGCACTAAAACAGTGCGGTCCGCGCTGGAAGGGTTCAGAGAAGCCCTAATTTTTCTCCCACTCAGCGCGGTCGCGACACATTTTTGTGCGGTCCGCGCCAGGTCCTCAGAAAGGTATACAAGTTCGGAAAATCTCATTCATTTTTCACTTTTCAAAAACCCAAAACCTAAGAGGCGATTTTCCAAACAACGTTTCTTCTCCAAAACGATTGGTAAGTGATTTCTAACTTAATTTCTTTATTCCATAACATCTTTTAACATAATTTCAACTTCAAATCAAAGATTTTCAGGGGTGAAATTGGGTGTTTTGGGTAGAACCTAGGTTTTCTACAAATTGAGGAGTTGGACCTCAATTTGAAGTCCGATTTCAAACAAATCATATATTTGGACTCGTGGGAGAATGGGTAACCGGGTTTTGGTCCGAACCTCGAGTTTCGACCACGTGGGTCCGGGGGTGTTTTTGACCATTTTGGGAAAAACCTTGTAAAATTTATTTTCATGCATGGGGAGTGATTCATTTAGTAATTATTAATGTGATTAAGTAACTTATGACTAGATTCGAGCGGATTGGTGGTGGAATCAAGAGGTAAAGCTATACTAGAAGCGTGAGTTGAGTTTGGAGCATTCGAGGTAAGTGTTTGTTCTAACTTTGGCTTGAGGGATTAGGATTTGGATGTTATTTGCTACGTGTTAACTGTGGAGTACGGTGTATAGGCATGGTGACGGTTATCTATGCACCGGAGTCTAGCATGACCGTGAGTCGTAGTTGCTTTTAAATTCGAAAGATGTGAAACAGTTGAGCTAATTACTTGCTAATATAATTATGAAGTGATAGTTGAGAAGCAGATGAGTTAAAGAAGGAAGTGTGGTATTTTTCCCTTGCCGGGACTTATTGTTGATTTGTTCTCCCTTGCCGGGATGTTTAATCTTGTTGTATATTCCCTTCCCCGATTGGTTGTGACCGATGATTGGGTGAGGAAGAGCGATTATGCACGAAGCGTCTTTCCGTACCATGTTTTGATAATGATGCACGAAGGGTCTTTCCGTGCCATGTCTCTAATTATTTGAGCACGAAGGGTCATTCCGTGCCTTGATGTGAGAGTTATGTGAGGAAAAGCACGAAGGGTGATGTCGTGCACTATATTTGACAGTTTTGGTGAGAATTGAGAGTAAAAGCACGAAGGTTGGTGCCGTGCAGTTGTTGATTCACTTGCTCTCTTTCATAGATGTTAATTATTCAGTTTCCATCTCTCTGTTCGTTGGTCTTATATCTAAATTGTTACACCCCACAGCATGTCCCCTCCCTATTATCTGTTTAAATTCTGTATATATTTCCGTTGTTGCACATATATCTGTACAGGTTAATTGAGGTAGGTCCAGTCTAGACTCGTCACTACCTCGCCGGGGTTAGGCCAGGCACTTACCAGCACATGGGGTCGGTTGTGCTGATGCTACACTTCTGTGCCCTTTTTGTGCACAAATTCGGGAGTAGCTTATGGACCGCAGTAGCAGTAGATTGGGAGCGTGCCTTCAGTCCAGAGACTCCTAGGTAGTTCGCTGGCGTGCGTGGGCCCTGAGTCTCATCTATTTCATTTCTGTTTGTTTTCATTGTATCGAAGCAGACTCCTTATGTATTTTCTTTCAAACTCTTATTTGTAGTATCTTATAGTAGTCCGTGAGTATTGTGACACTAAATCTTGGGTAGACGATGATGTTAACTTTTCCGTATTTTCGTTCATTTAATATTAAATTAAGGCTTCCGCTTGAATTTATTGTTTTTTATTATTATCTTGTTGAAAATTAGTTGAAAGGGTATGTTAAGTTTGGCTTGCCTAGCTCCGACAGTAGGCACCATCACGACTCCCGATGGTGGGAAATTCGGGTCGTGACAGTTTAATATAGTGGGGGACAAAGCATGCGGTAGTGGGGAATAAGAGAATTAAATAAGGAAAAGATATGTGGTAGTGGAAACTAATATATTTGTTTAATATAGTGGGGGACAAAACATTAAGTAGTGGGATTCAAAAGGGGGATGGGGAGAAAATGGTGGGATTAATTTAAATGCTTCAAGTTTGGCTATAAAGAAGGAGAGGTTGATACTAGTTAAGGTCAGAATTTAAGAGTTAAACATTAACTGGTCTTTCAATCTAAAAAAGGTGATTAATTTAAGAACTAAAATCTGAAAGAGTGAGGTCTGGCTTTGACTACTGAAAATCAAAATTAGTATTTTTTTTTGTTGAATTGAAGTTCTGAGTTTCTTTCCTTAAGAGTCTGAAAGACAGAGAGTCAGAGATCGATTGTCCTATTGCATTCCTGGTTCACTTTGTTTCTGCCCGTTGATTGTTGTTGGTGTTTCTGGGCTTTCATTTGGTTTGTTCCTTGAGTTTGGTTGGTTATTTGTTATTGTTTCATTGGGGTGTTGCTGGAATTCTACTGGTTTTATTAAACACTATTACTGGGCTGTTCTGTTTCCGTTACTGTTGCTGTTGCTGTGTTGTTGCTACTGCTCCTACTGATCCTTTTCTTCCTTTTCCTTGTGGTCCCTTTTCAGGTACACATTTCTGAGATTAGTACTGATGTGACTTCAAACTGCAAAAATGCTGAATTAAAAGGCTTAACAGATTACCTATTAAAGTGTGTTCAATTAATGTATTAGAATGTACATTAGGAAATATTGTATATGTTTATGCTCATCTTAGACATATATTTACATTGTACAACTATACTGAAAATTGGACTGTACTTAGAACTATTCTAAGTAGTTTGAACTGTTTTTTATATGCCTATGGGTACATGAATTGATAGATAGTCATTACTGGAGATTATTTTGATTTAGTTTAATTAGTGAAGTATAACTCTGAATTCATGCAAACCGGAATAGAAATGAGTCAAAGCTTGTGAATATTTAATCATGTTAGTAATGGAGATATGTAAATATTAGGCAGAATAAAAAATGACCAGTAATTTCGTAAAATCAGTAGGCCCACTATATTTTAAGTTAGGATCGTAGTAGTAATTGCTAAGATCATTAATCCAATAGGCATGAGTTGAGTTCAAACAAGACGAGTTAACGATTAAGTTTAACAAACTTTCGAATAAGCATTAGTGATTAAGGTTAATTCCAGTTTCAAATAGTTGTAAACAATTAATTCCAACGGTTCAATTCATCTAACAATGTGGGTCTAAATTAGTTAGAGGATAATTAGTTTATTTTGGTAATATTATTTGTAAATTCCGTATTCTATTTATAATTTCAATTTTAGTAATATTCAATTATAGAATAAGGCATGAAACAATCTCCCTTTGTCTCGATTGCAATTTTCAGTTTGCATTTGTCTTAATCCGATAAATAAGTAGCGGCCTTTTCAAGCATGTAATTAATTAGAATTTTTCTCTTTTTTAGAGACGAACTTAAAAAGAAAAAATGTAGTCACTTTAGGATTATCCTTTTAAAATAAATGAGATGAGCCTCGCCCAATAAAACGCACAAGTTGCGGGGCCCTCAATAATTGGTTAATAATTATATAGACTTCAGGATCGGCCGTTTAGCAAATTTCACGGCCTTACCCAAATAATGATACGCTAGTCGCTTTAGGCGCGCCTATAACAATTTACTTTCTTAAACTCGGGTGCGCATTTATGTGACCGAAATCAAATCTCAACAGAGTCGAAATGTGTCGATAACTACGGGTACATTGATGTGACGTGGTTCGAGATACGTTTTTCACAATGTTGTAATTCTCTATTAAAATAATAATAATAATAAAAGCGGTAAAGAGTTTAAAGTTTGCACATAAGTTCATAATTGTATAAAATCAGATAGTTAAGCTAAATACGATAGTTGAGTGACCGTGCTAGAACCACGGAACTCAGGAATGCCTAACACCTTCTCCCGGGTTAACATAATTCCTTATCTGGATTTCTGGTTTGCGGACTGTAATACAGAGTCATTCTTTTCCTCGATTCGGGATTAAAATCGGTGACTTGGGACACCATAAATCTCTCAAGTGGCGACTCTGAAATAAATAAATAAATCCCGTTTCGATTGTCCTTTAATTGAAAAAAACTCCTCTTCCGCGCCCCTTTGAGGCGGCGCGGGCGAAAAAGGAGGTGCGACATTGCCTGAGGGGCGGATTTGTTGACATTGTGCCTGAGGGGCGAACCTTTATGTTTTTATCTTTCTTATTTGCCTGTCATCTACCTTTTTAATTGTATAGTTGTGCCCGAGGGGCGAATTTTTTGTGCTTATCTGTTCTAATTGCTTTGCATTCAATTGCTTAACTGTTAAAAAGTCATTTTTTAAAAAAAGTTTAAACTGAGCTAAGGTGCTTTAAGATATTTCACAGCTTCATTGCTTTTGTACTACTCTATACAACATGTTGATGTATTTTTCGTGATTTCATATCACTCAGTCTTTAGTTATGATTATTACTCACTGAGTTGGAGTACTCACTTTACTCCCTGCACATTGTATGCAGATTCAGGTATTTCTACACTCGGTAGCGGGTATTGGTTGATCAGAGGCAGAGTCTTTGGAGTTTATCAAGGTAGCTACCCGACGTCCACAATATTGCTTTTCTCCCTTTGATGTTATTAGACTGTATTTAGTACATTTACCGAAATTCTGTTGTATTTTAGACCTTAGTACATGCTCGTTACTTGTGACACCCCGATGTCGGGCTGTATTCATTTCCGCACTTGTTTTATTTCGCTAAATCTGTACTTGTTGGTGATTTATCCTTATAAATGACTTAAATTAACTTATTAAATAGTTAATACTGAATTTGGGAATTGTGTCGACTGGCCTTGTCTTCACGAGAGGTGCCATCACGACCGGGTCCAGTTTGGGGACGTGACGTAACTCATGTCATCTCAAATATGTAGTCTTGAAGTCCATACAACTTTCAAATATGACATAGTTCATGTGAGCTCAAACCAACAGCAACAATTATTTAAACTTCAAAGAGAAAAATACAGTTTCAAGTGTAGTCACTTTGTAATAAGCATGTTCTTATTGATTCCAAAGCAAAAATATACAATCAGGAGGATGAGGAATACCTCGATAGCGATAATAAGGTCATAAACATAGCAAAATAGAGGCGAAAAATCACCCACAACTTCAGATTGAAGAAGCAACGACGAACAAGCAGTAAATCACCACTGAATCCACTTTGAAAATCCAAAAATACAGGTGAAATTGTAGCTTCGAAACAATTACAACTCTTAAATTATTTTGAATATAAAATCCACCCAGAATTCTACTGCTTTTCCTTCTCCGTTTTAGAGTTCTTCATATTTGGTTTCCGAATCTCAGATTTTTCGAGTTTCAAGCTCTTTTTCTTAGCCATTTTAGATGTATGTTGTCGAGTGTGTGCGTGAAAAGGCCCGGATCTATGAGGTGAGCTGAAGAAAAAGAAGAAGACAGAGGGGTCTAGTTTGGGGTGCGCCGTTTTTAGGTCTATTTTTGAGGGGATCTATTCTTCTGATAATGTGTCCTAGGTCTAGGAGCTAGGTTTTAATTAAAAGGGGATGAGTTTTGGGTCGGGTCGGGCGGGTTTGGGGGAATTTGGGTCTTAATTAATTGGGCCATTTTAGGAATTGTCCCAATTTTAAATGAAACAAGACCAAAAAAAATGTATTCTTCCTATTTTCCTTTTCTTTGTTTTTTTCCTTTTCTTTTCTTTAATTAGTTAAAATCCTAAATCAATCTATTTTTGTAGAAAATAAAATTCTCTATCTATTTTTAACATTAAAATAACTAATTAACTTATAACTAAAGAAAAATGCTAATTTTAAAGGCTAAAATCTAAATATGTCAAAATGACCATTTTTGTGATTTTTTGCTTAATAAAATTAATTCCTACATGTGAATTGAACCTAAGATGACATTACATTAAAACGTGACAATATTTTTTATGATTTTTCTTATGATTTTAAAATATTAAAAATGCATGAAATGCAATTAAATAAAGAGAAACTCCTAAAAATTAATTAAAATTATTTATTTTTAGGAGTTGATTTCATGTAAGACAAAAATTAGGTGTTCACAGCTGCCCCTCTTTGCTCAGAAACATGAAGAGTTTTCAGGCAAAGATAAAGTGAGCAATTACGAGCAATTTTTGCCCGTTTGATACTCCATTGGAAGCATTTTGAAAAAGTTTGATCAAACCTTGCTTCAGAGGTTGCCTATATATCCTTGGCTATAAAGAATCAGGTCGGTGTAGTTCTGAAAGTTTTGGTAGCTGGGACTACCGAGAAACTGTGATTTCACTGTTGTTTCTGCTTGTTGAGCTCCTTATTACACCAAAATAAAAAAAATGAAAAACTAGCTAACTAAGCCTATCAGCTACAAGTTACAAGATTCCTATCTATAAACCTTCTGAAGCTTGATCTTGAGCCTTGGTTGGTTCTTCATGCGGACTCTGATCTGAATCTTGATGCTTGTTAGCTGCAGGTGCTGGTTCATTCCTTTTTCAACTTCTCGGATCGAGGCGGGACATGCAAATCTTGTGACTTCAATCACGTCTTGAGCATTCCACAACTTTTCTCTGCTTCTGTACTTTGAATTCACTTCTTTTTATTTTCTTCTTTTTTCTTTTATTCTGGATCGAGACTACTTCTTTTGGTCGTTTCGAAACTTGTGCCTCAAGGTAAAAACCTGTTCAGGCACCAAAAGAATAAATGAACGAAATTTTCTGCCCCAGTTTTCACTAGGAAAATTTCGTGAGTTATTGTAACAAAATCTAAACTATTTCTTTATTTAAAGCAATAAAATCGGGATTGTGTATCCTTGGGAAAAAGAGATTAGGGAATGGCGCCCTATATCTAAAACGCAATCAACCAGGCGGTGGAGACCCTATGTTGGAAAAGAGACTAGGGATTGGAGACCCTATGATAGAAAAAATGACTAGGGAGTAGAAACCCTATGTCTAAAATAAGTTCAACTAGGGAGTGGAGACCCTACGCTGGAAAACCAGACTAGGGAGTGGAGACACTATGTCTAAAATAAATGCAACTAGGAAGTGGAGACCCTATATTGGAAAAGTGACTAGGGAGTGAAGACCCTATGTCTAAAATAAATTCAACTAGAGAGTGGAGACCCTATGTTGGAGAATCAGACTAGGGAGTGGAGGCCCTATGTCTAAAATAACTTCAACTAGGTAGTGGAGACTCTATGTTAGAAAAACAGACTAGGGAGTGAAGACCTATACCTAAAATAAAATCAACTAGGGACTGAAGACTCTATGCCTAAAATAAAATCAACTAGGGAGTGGAGACCCTATGTTGGAAAATCATACTAGGAAGTGGAGACCCTATGCCTAAAATAAAATCAACTAGGGAGTGGAGATCCTATATTGGAAAAGCAGACTAGGGAGTGGAGACCCTATGCCTAAAATAAAATCAACTAGGAAGTGGAGACCCTATGTTGGAAAAACAGACTAGGGAGTGGAGATCCTATGCCTAAAATAGAATTAACTAGGGAGTGGAGACCCTATGTTGGAAAAACAGACTAGGGAGTGGAGACCCTATGCCTAAAATAAAATCAACTAGGGAGTGGAGACCCTATGTTGGAAAAATAGACTAGGTAGTGGAGACCCTATGCCTAAAATAAAATCAACTAGGGAGTGGAGACCCTATGTTGGAAAAACAGACTAGGGAGTGGAGACCCTATGCCTAAAATTAAATCAACTACGGAGTGGAGACCCTATGTTGGAAAAACAGACTAGGGAGTGGAGACCCTATATCTAAAATAAAATCAACTAGGGAATAGAGACCCTATGTTGTAAAAAACGTAACTAGAGATTGAGGACCCTAGACTACCATGATTTTGATTTTTTTTCTTTTTTTTTTTTGCTTTAAGAAAATGAGTAAAAATGCAGTAAAGAATTCGGAGGAGACTTCCCTTTTGGATTGATTATTGCTGCAAAGTTGTTTCTAGCCCTTGCGCAGTTTCTCTTTGGTTGCACCTGCTTCTTCAAGGTTGCTTTGGATTGCACCCGTTTCATGTTTTCAAACAAAGAACAATTGTTAGTTTGAAATAGTGGTTGATTTTGTGGCCTTGATTGTTTCAATCAATTGATCTTGGCCTGACTTCTTTGATGAAGATCTCAACTGCAACTGCTTGTTCCCTGAGGACCGATTTCATTTCAGGTCCTGGAGAACCTCTGGTTTTTCCAGACTTTGCCATGACGGTTGATCGGTGAAACTCAACCTTATCGACTTTATTTTACCTTCGTAGGCCTTTACCTTTTGACTTCCTTTTTTTTTCTCTCTTTTTTTCTTCTTTTTTTTTTTACAAACTTTGGCGTATTGGGGGACTTTTGGCACCTCAAACTTTGTCGCAACGGCTAGTCGCATGGGACTTAACCTTTTCCAACTTTATTTTGCCTTCGTAGGCCTTTCATTTCTGGCTTCTTTCTTCCAACTTTAATTTCAGATCATTTGGGTACCTTGGCTTTTCAAACTTTTGCCGAGATGGTTGGCCACGTGGGACTCAACCTTTTCAACTTCATTTGCCTTTATAGGCACTTCAATTTGATTTTCTCCTTCCAAGAGTTTTGATTTCGAAGCATCGGCTGTCATGGCCAGTTGAGGCCGACTTATGCCCCTAACGAGGCTGGGTGACTTTTTGCATATTAGCTTGTATCAAATAAGAACCCTGTAAATCAGTCTTACCATCCTTTCTTTATCTTAGTTTCGGAACAGAGTTAGACCGAAAGGGATTCAAAGAAAACAAACAATGGAATGGAGAATGAGTTTAAAACAAGAAGTGTCCCTTTCGGGAAAAGGAAAGAAAGACTTATCTGGAGTGCATGCGGAATTCAATAAACATGACATGCCTTTTGGACTGGATGCCTGATCTGTGTAAACCCTCCGACACTCAGAAATTCATCACAACTTTTGCCTCAAAATCGAGAAACCTAGCCAGGACTCTGTCGATGCCGATGGCTGTGAGAATCCTCTTTTAGATCAGAGGTGCCCTTTGCGGGTTTTCACGAGCTGACCTCTCTCATTTCTCTACTCACCATCACCTTATAGGGCTATTTGTGAGTTTTCACTAAAAAGACTCTCATTTTGATTTCTTTGCTTATTGTCGCCTCACGGTGCCCATGTGGGTTTTCACCAATAAGACTCTCTCATTTTATTTTTCTCATTTTGACTGTATCAAATCCAAGTAACTGTATTCTTCGGTCCTTGAACATTCTCACCGATTGATCGGAAGGACTTGAATAGGGTTTGGGTAAAAAAGGATTTGGATTGAGTTACAACTTTGGAACCTTTTGGGCGGGGTCATCGCCGAACCATTATAACATCTGCTCCGGTTTCGCTTTTTTGGGGGACTTTGGATTTTTATTTTGGTGTGACTGAACTCTAGAGAGAGGCTGCCTACATATCCTTTCGGAATCAAGTCGAACGCAGTTGAGGAAAACTTTGTTTTTGTTTTTGTTTTTCTGTTTTGTTTTGTTTTGTTTTCTCTTTCTTTTTTCTTTCCTTTTCCTCTTTTTTTTTTCATTTCTATTTTTTTCCTTTTTTTGTATCTTTCTTTTTCTTCTTCTTTTTTTTTTTTTTTTCATGTCATTTTTTTTAATTTTTAATTTTTTCACTAGCACTTTCAGGTTCCAAAGAGGGTAACCAAAGAAAAGTAACCGGTTCAAAGGGTTGCAAAGGATTGATAGTATTTGGATAGTGAGAAAGAAAGCCTTCTTCATCCCAATCGGAGAATATTAATGTTATATAGAGGATCCAACATAGTATCTTTTGACTGTATTTGCATTGACGGTTGTTTCAGGGACATTTCATTCGATGTGTCCCAAGTACAACGCACTTTTTTGGCAGTACTCTTGTTGCAATGTATCGACCTTTCCAATCTAGAACCAATTTTTCTTCAGTTGTTCCAACTCTTTGTTTTATTTCCTTAAATTTATCTTCATTGTGATCTAATTCTTGATTCACTATTTCGAGGTCTGACAATGTTTCGGGATCATGGCATGAAGTCCGCAAGCATGTCATGTTATTGAAATATGCATTTAACAGAACTAAAAAGAGAAAAAGAAAAATGACATTATTAAGAAAAGAGACATTTCTGGACAATGAAATATTAATTTCATTTGATTTTTTGATTTTTGATTTTTTGATTTTTTTTTTCAATTTTTAAAGATAGAAGGGTTTACATCGGAAAGTAAGACAATAAAGTAAAACATCCGGATCACACCTTGAGATAATCCGAACGTAGAAAGGATAGAAAGACTGGCTACTGAGACTCCCGTCTGATGAGGAACTTTCAGGCTTGGCGACCATTTTTTGGCTTTTCTTTTGTCTCGTCAATGGCTGCGATGGCCTTCAGTACCGGATCAAATTTCTCATCTTCACAAATCATTCCGACTATTGGCTCAGTGTTGTGAGCAGGTAACAAATTGTTCATCATATCAAGAGTTTCTTCATCCTGAAAAACAATTCTTTCAGCCTCAATCAAATCTTCAATTGCCCTTTTGAGGGTCCAACAGTCCTCTGTACTATGTCCCACTACTCCAGAGTGGTATTTCACATCTACTATCAGCACGGTGCACTGGGGACTCGGGGTTCGGCCAGTTCGGGGTCACTAGCTGCAATAGATCTAGCCTGATTAGCTTTTGGAACAAGCTTGAATACGATTCACCAATAGGGGTGAACTGATTCTTTCTGAAAGGCTCTCTTGGGCGAGGACTGTATTGGGGATCATTTGGTTAAGGATTATATGGAGCTTGGTAAGGATGGGCATTTCTAGGAGGTGGGCTTGGTTTTGTGGATAATGTTGTGGCCGCGTGTAAGGTTGCGCATTCATCATCGCATAGGGAGGCGGTGCCACGACATAAGAAGCATCTTGAAAGGGATAATAGTGTGGTGGGACCATAGGAGGTACATATGATTGGCTGAATGACCTGCGGCCCCCCTCGAGCTTGAAACCATCATGGCTCCCTCTTCAACCCCATTTTTGTTCATCAAACCCTCCGAACCATTTTGAACATCTGGTGATGTGGCTTTAAAATCAGCATGACTCAAGATTCGACCCATTTTTAACCCACTTTCTACCATCTCCCCAATTTTGATAGCCTCACCAAACGGTTTTCCCATAGCAGACATCATGTTCTGGAAGTAGTCCGCCTCTTGGGCCTGTAGAAAGATTGTGACCATTTCAATTTCGTCCATTGGAGGCTTTACCCTGACAGCTTGCTCACGCCATTTGACAGTATATTCGTGGAAGCTTTTCGCGGTTTACTTTTTCAAATTGGACAAAGAGTTTCTGTCGGGAGCTATGTCCACATTATATTGGAACTGGCGGACGAAATCTCGGGCCATATCATCCCACACGTGCCAATGAGTAATTTCTTGATCCGTATACCACTCTGAAGCGATTCTGGTGAGACTTTCCCAAAATAGGCCATTAACAGCTCCTCTTTTCCACCAACACCCTCAATTGGTTACAGTATCGTTTCAGATGAGCGATCGGGTCTCCACGCCCATCGTACTTTTCAAATTTTGGCATCTTGAAGCCAGCTGGCAAGTGGACATGGGGAAATATACATAGGTCAGAATATGAGACACTCTTTTGGCCACTCAAACCTTGCATGTTTTTCAGGCTTTGTTCTAGGCTCTTCATCTTCCGAGCCAATTCCTCTTGCTCGGGATTTTTAACAACCTTTTCTTGTTCCACCGAAAGATCATATTGTGGAGGTTGAGTGAAAGGGTACGGGGTCACATATGTTATTTTTGGTTAAAGATGTAGACCCTGAAAGATGAACATTGGAGGCGGTGTCCTTGAAGCCGGTGCCTGGAGGCGAACCACAGAAGGCGTGCCAGGATCATTAAACGGCATTGGAGAGTGTCCGCATGGGATGAGCGGGTTGGGCACAGGGGTGTTTGTAACCTCACCTGACCTTGGGATCAACTCAGGGAACCCAGGGATTGCACTTGGCGGTTCCCTACCATTAGACCAGACGTCCCACATTTCCAATATACGGAGACGCAACATCCTATTCTCTTCAGCAGCTGCTGATTCTAGCTGCAGAATAGCTGATGTCGGGCTATCCTCAGGACCGATGATCAGCAGATTGCTTGCGGAGGCCATCTGTGCCTTTGGATATTGTGAAGGAGGGGAGGCTAGACTACCAACAAAACCAACCACCAAAACCTGGCTAGTTTGCATACCCAACAACTTTGTTAGTTTTGAGACACTTAACAGATAAGAAATCTCACGTTTGGATGCAATGCACCTAATAGTTAAACATTTCTACCATGTGTTTGAACGGTTGCATGTTTCATCCCGGTCTTAGTTAATCCTTTCAGTATGCACCCCTTTTCTTTTATTTCTGCCTCTCTTAATCACTCTTGATTTTTTTCATTCGTTTCTGTCGCTCTTTTATTTTTTGGCACTCTTTTTTTTTTCACTCAATTTTTCTTTCTCTTTTTTTTTTAGTTTATTTTTCACTCAGTTAATTTTATGGCTGTGATCAAATCCGATGTGTCCCGACCCAAAATTCATCAAAGGTCGTGATGGCACCAGACACCTCGGTCAGGAAAGCCAACATTGTGTAATTAATTAAACTCTCATTTTAATATTTTAGGAACCATAATTTCCTTTAATTTATGTAGTAAAAGGTAATCATCACTGAATAAATAAAATGTTTACAATTTTTAATATTTCCAGAACCCAATGTTACAAGTGCATGAGCAATAACTAGGAAATCAAATGAAGTACAATAATTATTCGGGATACATATTTGGACAGGAAGTAAATATAATACATGAAAGAGACTATGCTGGCTGCGGGTTACCTCGAGAGATGCAGCTCGCCTAAGTCTCCGTATCATCCATGCTGCTACACCCATTAGGCCGTTAGAGGTACATGTTCCTATGCAACAAAAATGCACAGCAAGTGTAGCATAAGTACAAAAACAACGTGTACTTAGTACGTATCACATCTAATCTCGAAGAGGTAGAGATGAGAGGTCGACTTCGACACTTACTAGTGGTCTAATGATAATATAACAATAATTCTTTCGTTTATAGGAAATTCACAAATTCATTTTCATCATTTATACATTTATCTTTGTCCAGGGAGAAACAAATATCAACATCTATGAATTTCAAGGCAAACAATACAAGCGTGCGCAAATCATGTCGAGGTCGTACGACCCGATCCAATAAATATTTAAATTGTGCACTGCCAGAGGGTCGAATGACACGAACCATAGATGCATCTATTAATCTCCCAGGCGTTCAGCCCGTTCCACAATATATAAACATATTCAAACAGTCAATCAAGAACTCAACAAGGAGCAATTATCCAAGAAAAGACAATTTTTCTTTTAAAAATATAGAAACGATGACTAGTCTTTTAGAAATTCATTTACATGTTCGATATGTTTTAAGCATTTTAAATTGACAACAAAACTTCAAATATTGCAAGTAAAGCATGCTTTTGGATCGTAAACTACCCGTACTTAAGCATAATAGTATCCACGCACGAACTCTTGTTACCTTGTGCGTACGTAGCCCTCACAAATAGAAGCACATATCCAATTAATTCACCTATGAGGATAATTCCCTCTTACAAGGTTAGAAAGGAGACTCACCTAGCTCCGAAACCCACTTTTCGATCAAAGATTATGCTCAAACTCTCAATTCGGTGCCGAACAATCCAAAACTAATGAAATAGTGTATAAACTAATCAATACATGTTCAAAAATTCATATTTCAACTATTAAGGTGATTACCCAACCCTAAATGTAAGATTCCTAAAATTCATCCCCGGGCCCACGTGCCCGGGTTCCGAAAGTTTTTGAAGAAAGTTGTTACCCATAACCTTATGAAGTCAAATATATGATTTTTACCAAATTCCATAACCATTTTCGTGGTCAAATCTCATTTTTATACAAAACCTAGGTTTTCATCTAAACCCTTGATTTCACCAATTTTTACATGTTAACCTATCCATAATCTATGTATTAAACTCATGTTGTGTAAAAATTACTTACTTCAAAGTGCTAGTTGAAAACCCTCTTCCAAAAGTTCCAAAAATCGCCCAAATCCGAGACTCAAAACTCAAAAATGAGTAAAAAATGGCTGATTCCCGTTTTTAGGCATTCTGCCTAGGCAAGTCGCATGTATGAAATGCGACTTTGCCTGATTTTCGGGCAAAAATTGAACTACTATTAGCTTTTAGTTAACGGACCATAACTTTCTGTACAAATGTCCAAATGATGAATGGTTTAACTTTCTGGAAACTAAAATCAAAGATCTACAATTGCATGTTTTGCAAATTTTCATATTCCTTATAGATTTCGACATATAAGCTTTCAAAGTACGCTCCTCGCATCAGAAATTTCTCGGGAAATTGCAAGACAGCTTTACCAGCCTTCATTCAATCGATCATAACATTCTGTACAAATATCCAAATAATGAATGGTTTATTTTTCTGGAAATTAGAATGCAAGGGATACAACTTTTATGTTTTGTAAATTTTCATATTCCTTACAGGTTGCAAGATATGAGCTTCCAAAATCAACTCCTTGCATCAGAAATTTTCTGGCGAAACAGCTTCTGCAACAGAATTTCAGCAGCTTTCTTTGTCCGAATCCATTCCGTTAACCTTCTGAAATCCACCCGAGGCCCTCGGGACCTTAACCAATTATACCAACATGTCCAAAAACATGATACAAACTCACTCGAGGCCTCAAATCACATCAAACAACATCGAAATCATGAATCACACTCCAATTCAAGCTTAATGAACTTTAAAATTTCAAACTTCTACTTTCGTTGCTTAAACCTATCAAATCACGTCCGATTGACCTCAAATTTGCGCACAAGTCATATTTAACATTATGGACCTACTCCAACTTTCGGAATCGGAATCGTACCCCGATATCAAAAGGTCAACTCTCGGTGAAACTTCTCAAAAACCATCAAATTTCTAACTTTCGCCAAATGACTCCAAAATAACCTACGGACCTCCAAATCCACTTCCGATCATGCTCCCATTACCATAATCACCACACAGAGCTATTCCCAGACTCGGAATCCCCAACAGATATCGATATCATTGAAATGTACTTCAACCCAAATTTATGAAATTCTTCTAAAATGCTAACTTCCACAATAGGCATCGAAACACTCCCGGGTCATCCAAAACCCGATCCGAACATAGACCCAAGTCCGAAATCATCATACGAACCTGTTGGAACCTTCAAATCTCGATTCTAAGGTCGTTTACTCAAAGATCCAATCTTAGTCAATTCTTTCAACTTAAAGCTTCTGAAATGAGAATTCACTTTCCAAATCAATTCCGAACTTCTCGGAATTCGATTATGACCATACGTACAAGTCATAATACTTGAAGTGAAGCTGTTCATGGCCTCAAACTGCCGCCGACATGCTAGAGCTCAAAACAGTCGGTCGGGTCGTTACACGATAAGGATTGCCTACGTATCATGACGCCGCACGAATCAAATCTTGCATAGTTCGGGAAGATCGGAAATGGAGTAAATAAACTAATTTTTTTTGGTTGGACTTTTTTGAAAGAAATGCTTTAAAAGAAGAAAGGAATTGTTTTTTTGATTTTGACATTTTTTTTTGTTTTTGAAAGAAAGACTTCTAAAAATTCATTTGCTTTTGATTTGAACTTTGGGAATTTTAAAAGTAAAAAGAAAATATTTTTGTTTGAATTTTTATTTGTTTTCTCTTTTTCTAAAGAAGAAAGAAAATATTTTTGGATTTTGGATGTTGCCTCTTAATTTTCAAAAGAGGGACTTTTAAGAAAATGTTTTGGATTTCTGAGTTTTTATTTAGTTATGAAAGCAGTTCTAAAGAAAAGTGTAAATATTTTTGGACTTCAATTTTTTTCATTTTTTTTGAAAGAGACTTTTAAACAAGGAAAAGACTTTTTTTTAATTCATTTTTTTTGAATTTTTGAGAAAAATACTTCAAAATAAAGGAAACCCGTATTTTGGATTTTAATTTTTTATTGATTTTTTTTACTATATATATATATATATTCCATATGAAAGACTTCAGAAAGAAGGAAACTATTTTTTTGAGTTTTGTGACGACCCGGCCAGTCGTCTCATGAGTTACCGCTCCGTTTTTTCCATTTCTGCTTCTTTATGCTTTGTTTATCCATTTATGTAGTCTCGGGTTGGTCGGATCGAATCCAGAATGAATTTGGTAAGGTTTGAGACACTTAGTCTCTTTTGAGGAAGCATAAGTTGGAAAAGTCAACCGGGTGTTGGCTTATGTGTTAGAGGGCTCGGATGTGAGTTCTGAGGGTTCGGTTAGTTTCGGGTGGTGATTTATGACTTATGAGCGTGATCAGAATGAGTTTTGGAGGTTCAGAGTAGATTTAGGCTTGATTGGCGAAATTGATCTTTTGGCGATTTCTACTTGGTAGGCGAGATTTTGATATAGGGATCAGAATGGAATTCCGAGAGTTGCAGAAGTTCCATTGTGTCATTTGAGATGTGTGTGCAAAATTTCAGGTCATTCGGACGTGGTTTGGTTGGGTTTTTGATCAAAAGCGTAATTCGGAAGATTTTAGAAAATTTGGCTTAAATCCGATGTGTTTTGGGAGATTTGATGTTGTTTGAGGTGTTTTGGTGATTGGAACAATTTGAATAAGGTTTTAGGACATGTTGGTGCCTTTGGTTGAGGTCCCGGAGGCCTCAGGTAAGTTTCGAGTGGTCATTCAGATTATTTTTAAGTTGAGAAATTGCAGAAAATCTGTTCAGCTGTTGCAGGGATTTTACCCTTCGCGTTTGAGAGTGAACCCTCGCGTTTGCGAAGAGTCAGTTAGGGGAGGCAAAGATTAAGCCTTCGCGTTCACAATGGGAGCTCCGCGTTCGCAAAGGGCTGAGGATTGGTGCATCGCGTTCGCAGGATAGGTGTCGCGTTCGCATAGAAGGAATGGTAAGGCTGAGCTTTAGTGGATTTAACTCATCGCATTTGCGATGGGCTAAACGCGTTCCCAGAGGTTTGCCTAGGTAAAGCATCGCGTTCGCGATGGTCGTGTCACATTCGCGAAAGAGGATTTTGGTTAAAATCATTTCTGTGAAGAAGGAATTTATGCCTGGGTAGAAGGTTTTAAAACTCGTCTTGTTCGCGAGGATTGGTTTTATTTCCTCCATAGTTGGTCATTTTGGGAGATTTGTGAAGGAGATTGAAGAGGGATTCAAGGGAAGTCATTGGGAGGTAAGATTCTTGGACTTAAAACTCGATTATTATGTGAATTCCACCTAGAAAATCATGGAATCTAAGCCTAAAATTGAAGAACTAGGGCTTGGAAATTTAGACTTTTGATTGGGGATTTGAAGGACCATTTGGGGTCGGATTTGAGAAATTTTGATATGTATGAACTCGTCGGAAGATAAGGAATCTATTGATGTAAAAAATTTCTGAATTTCGAGACGTGGCCCCGGGGGTCGGGTTTTGGTAATTTCGGGATTTGTGCCCTTTATTGATTATTTTCGCTTGGGCTTTGTTCCCTTAGCATATTTTGACTTCTTCATTCTGATTTTGGATAAATTCGACGCGCGTGGAGGCCGATTCGAGGGGCAAAGGCATCACGAGTTGGAGATTTAGTCTGTTCGAGGTGAGTAATGATTGTAAATGATGTTCTGAGGGTTTGAAACCCCTGATTGCACATCGTAGTGCCATATTGAGGTGAGGCACACGCTTGATGACGATCGAGGGGTCGTGCACTATTGGGGATTGTGACTTGATCCGTCCCGAATGACTATTTTACCGCGTATTTGATTGAAAACTATTTGCTATATCATTATTTGGGCTGAATGCCATATTTGGGCCTAGTGCCAACTATTTGAACCCTTCGGGGATTTTTATTGATATTTCCTCACTGTTTTGACTTTATACTTGAACTCAGTCATGTTATTTTCCACTATTTTACTACTCAGCCATGTTACTCAGTTTTAATATTTAAATGACATTTTAAATGATGTTTGGGCTGAGAATCACTGTTTTACTATTGCCTAAAGGGCTTGTGAGGATTTTGACTGAGTAAGGCCGAGGGCCTATGTTGTGAGGATTTGACACTGATCATGAGGCTGAGGGCCTGAGTTATGTATGCTACGAGGTGGCTTGTTTGATATGAGGCCGAGAACCTAGTGTTGATGCCACGAGATGGCTTGATAATGCGCTTGGGCCGTAAGGGGCCCCTCCAGGAGTCTGCACACCCCTAGTGAGTGCGGGTACCCATTGTGATGTGAGATTGAGCCCGAAGGGCTGGTATTGTTTTGAGATGTTGCCGATGGGCGAATTTGCTGGTACTGTGTTCGAGGGGCAAACTTCTATTTGTTTACTTTACCTTAATTACCTGTCAATTACTTGTTTACTTGTTGAAAGAAGTTTTACATAATTTTTACTGTTTCATTATAGAATGACGTGTGCCTTACGTATTTTCTTACTTTCAGTCGTTATTTACATTTGTTACTCACTGAGTTGGAGTACTCACTTTACTCCCTGTACCCTATGTGCAGATTCAGGCATAGCTGGTCCTGCTCCCGAGTGCTGATTCATTCCAGCTTCAGGCGGATCTTCGAGGAGTCTTTAGGCAGCTGTTGGCATTTCGCAGCCTGGAGCTCCTCTCTATCTATTTCCCTTATGTTCTTAGTTCAGTGTTTAAAACTCTGTAGTTACATTTGAGGATTAAGTACTGTTAGATGCTCGTGACTTGTGACACCTCGGTTAGGGCTGTGTCGGGTTGTATTTCCGCTACTTATTATCATTAAATCATGTTTTGGACTGCTTTTATGTTGCTTAACTGCTTTAATAAGTGAATTGGGTTCAGTTGGCTGGCCTTGTCTTCACGAGAGGCGCCATCATGATCGAGTTCGGGGTTAGGGTCGTGACAAGTTTAAAATATATTTTTTTGAATTTTCTAAGGAAATGCTTCTAAGGACGAAATTAAAGGAAATTTTTTTGGATTTTTTTTTTTTAAAAAATTGGGGCCAAAACCGATGAGGTTTGCCCACGTATCTCACATCCGGTGAGAATCAGACCCGCATAGTTCGGTCCGTTTTGACATAATTGGGAAAAACATGATATTGACTCACTTTTTTTTGAAATACATTTTCTTTTTTCCCCCTTTTTTAAAACTTTTGGCAGAGTTTCGAGACATTGTCAAATACCGGGATTTTTAGAACCGGGTAAATTCACTATCCTACATCACTCTTTGTTTTTTTTGGCTCTTGATTTTTTTTCCTAGCCGGTCAACATGCAAGCCGAAACAAATAAATATTCATATAGCATGTAGGATGCATCAGGATGGTCTGTTATTTTGGGTACACCTGTCCTAGACGGACTCAACCCCCGTGTTGAATCCCCAAGGTCAAATGAACGCGATGCAAACAAACATTCCTACTAGGGATCCGACATGAGGTTGCATTATTCTAGGTTTAAACCTGGGGTTGTGTTCTAAACCTGGCTTACCCGAGCAGACAAACTCGAGTCGAGGAAGGGGCAACGTACCGAGAGCACAAAAGTCTGTCCGGCCTTGTTTCTTGCCTAACCCCGTTGTATTTAGTATAACTTCTAACAAAAAAGTGAGCCACGCGAATGTGTGCACCATTGTTTTAGAAGACCCAGAAGGGAGGCATAAGAAGACATTTAAATACAGCTCAAGCAATATCAAAGCGGTAAATAAATGGAAATTAGCACATTAAGTCCACAAGATATAGTAATATCGACAATAAAGCCAGAAAAATAATCACATTAATAAGCTCGAATTCTTGAACCCTGAACCGGAGATTCTGGATTCTTTTCCCCAACAGAGTCGCCAGAGCTGTCACACATCCTTTTTTACACCCCGAGAGGTATATAAGGGAGTTTTTCCAATTAAAGTGACATTATTCGAAATGAAATTAATTAATTTATCAGAGTCGCCACTTGGAATAGTTTATTTGGTGTCCCAAGTTACCAGTTTATTTTAAATCCCAAATCGAGGAAGTTTCAACTTTATTTTAAAAGTCTGCGAACCAGAAATTTTAAGTAAGGAATTTTGTTAACCCGGAAGAAGGTATTAGTCATTCCCGGATTCCGTGGTTCTAGCACGGTCGCTTAGTGATGTATACTTGGCTTAAGTTGTCTAATTACTTATTTCAGAACCTATGTGCATTTACCTTCTTTATCGCTTTTAATTGCTTGATTATTCGTATTTAAAGAATTGAGTTACGTGTACGTATAGTCTTTTCCTTTGGCGCGTCAAAATTCATGTCACGCGAACGTGTGCACAATTAATAATGCTTTATTAATTAAGATTGTTTCATTCAAAGTTGCGCGAACGCATACCTTGGTTTTAATTTTGGAAATCGTGGCTATGTCACGAATGTGTACATATTCACGATAATAAATTCAAAACGCGCCTAAAGCACTCTACCGATGTGCATTATTCTTCCTAAATTTTGAGATTATTGCAAGGCAAGAAGTTATGGAACAATATCATTTGTGGAAGAAGTGTAGTAAATTAGTTATGGAAAGGTGGGCTAGCTTAATTCTTTTGGCCCGAACAAATTCAAATCAATACCTTAAGTTTTGAAGCCTAACACCTGCAGCCTGCTTATTTTAACTAAGAACCAATTATAGTCTCAGTTCTCCTCACATAATACTTACGGAATCTCAAACATGGAAACAATATTTTTAAAGAAAAAAAAAATAAAAGAACACTTACACTATGGCATTCAATTAATCTAACATAACATCTAGTCATGCTATTGAAAATCTCAGATCTATCTAGCTAACTTTCATCTCTTTCCCCTCTGTAAATCCTCACTACTGGAGCAAACAGAAAAAAACAAAATTATCCTTGTGAAAAAAACTTGGAGTAAATCGTAGCCTATGACATGAAAACAGTACTAATTGCTACAACTATAAAGTTTGACATACTCCACATTTTGAGCCCACAAAAGTCAAAAAACATGCCCTTTTTTAAAGACCTTTACTGCCTAAAACACTTGTAGTCTGCAGCATAATGTAATACGAAGCAGCCCCAGGTCACTGAAATCTTTGTCGTATTGTTAAAAGAGCACACCTTTTTGGACTATGCATATTTTGTTGAAAAATTTTAAGCTTATTGTACCACTGATTCCCTTCAACTTTATTTAAACAGACTTAATAATAATAAACTCAATTGCAGGTTCTTCAAAGAGAAAATAGATTTACAGCCATTAAATCACTGACAAGTAAATCACTGACAAGTAAATCACAAGAGAAAAAGCCGAAACAATTCTTGAAGAAACTACATGTTTAAATCATTATTTACGTGCAATATACTTCATCCAAATAAAACCAGATTCAACATGAAGCTTCCAATCTTCATTTTTGCCCATGATTTTTCAACCTATGAGGTTACTACACTCATAACTCATGTCATCTCAAATATGTAGTCTTGAAGTCCATACAACTTTCAAATATGACAGCTCATGTGAGCTCAAACCAACAGCAATAATTATTTAAACTTAAAAGAGACAAATACAGTTTCAAATGTAGTCACTTTGTAGTAAGCATGTTCTTATTGATTCCAGTAAAAATACACAATCAGGAGGATGAGAAATACCTCAATAGCGATAATAAGGTCATAAACATAGCAAAATAGAGGCGGAGAATCACCCACAACTTCAGATTGAAGAAGCAACGACGAACAAGCAGTAAATCACCATTATCAAGGGATATTGATTTTGGTATTGACATGGTGTCGGGCACTCAGCCCATTTCTATTCTGTCGTATCGTGTGGCACCAGCGAAGTTGAAGGAATTAAAGGAGCAACTTCAGGAACTCCTTGATAAAGGGTTCATTCGGCCAAGTGTGTCACTTGGGGTGCGCCGGTTCTATTTGTGAAGAAGAAGAATGGCACTATGAGGATGTGCATTGATTATAGGCAATTGAACAAGGTAACAATTAAGAACAAGTATCTTTTGCCTCGTATTGATGATTTATTCGACCAACTTTAGGGAGCGAGAGTGTTCTCCAAGATTGATCTTCGTTCAGGTTATCATCAGTTAGAGATCAGGGACTCGGATATTCTTAAGACAACTTTCAGGACCCGATATGGTCATTATGAGTTCTTGGTGATGTCTTTTGGGCTGACCAATGCCCCAGCAGTGTTCATGTATTTGATGAACAGTGTGTTTCAGCCTTTCTCGACTCGTTTGTCATAGTCTTCATTGATGATATTCTGGTGTATTCACGTAGTCAGGAGGATCATGCAGAGCATTTGAGAGTTGTGTTGCAGAGATTGAGGGAGGAGAAATTTTATGCAAAATTCTCCAAATGTGAGTTTTGGCTCAGTTCAGTGGCTTTCTTGGGGCACGTGGTGTCTAGCGAGGGTATTCAGGTTGATCCAAAGAAGATAGAGGCGGTTCAGAATTGGTCCAGACCGTTCTCAGCCACAGAGATTCGCAACTTTCTTGGTTTGGTAGGCTATTATCACCAGTTTGTTCAGGGATTTTCATCTATCGCATCGCCCTTGACCAAGTTGACTCATAAGGGTGATTCATTTGTATGGTCGGACGAGTGTGGGGAGAGCTTTCAGAAGCTCAAGACAGTTTTGACCACAGCTCCAGTGTTGGTTCTGCCATCAACTTCAGGTTCATATACTGTGTATTGTGATGCTTCAAGAGTTGGTATTGGTTATGTTTTGATGCAGGAAGGTAGAGTTATTGCTTATGCTTCTCGTCAGTTAAAGCCCCATGAGAAGAACTACCCCGTTCATGATTTAGAGTTGGCTGCCATAGTTCACGCGTTGAAGATTTGGAGGCATTACTTGCATGGTGTGTCTTGTGAGGTGTTTACTTATCATCGTAGCCTCCAACACTTGTTCAAATAGAAGGATATCAATTTGAGGCAGCGGAGGTGGTTGTAGTTGCTTAAGGATTATGATATCACTATATTGTACCATCTGGGAAAGGCCAATGTAGTGGCCGATGCCTTGAGCCGAAAGGCTGTGAGTGTGGGGAGTTTGGCATATATTCTAGTTGGGGAGAGACCTCTTGCGGTTGATGTTCAGGCCTTGGCCAATCGGTTCATGAGATTAGATATTTTGGAGCCCAGTCGGGTATTGGCTTGTATGGTTTCTCGGTCTTCCTTATATGATCGCATCAGAGAGCGCTAGTATGATGATCCATATTTGCTTGTCCTTAAGGATAGAGTTCAACAAGATGATTCCAAAGATGTGACCATTGGCGATGATGGGGTGTTGAGGATGCATGGATAGATTTGTGTGCCCAATGTGGATGGGCTTCGGGAGTTGATTCTGGAGGAGGCCCATAGCTCGCGGTATTCCATTCATCTGGGTGCCGCGAAGATGTATCAGGGTTTGAGGCAGCACTATTGGTGGAGGAGAATGAAGAAATACATTGTGGGATTTGTAGCTCGGTGTCTCAATTCTCAGCAGGTAAAATATGAGCATCAGAGACATCGGTGTCTTGCTTCAGCAGATGGATATTCCCGAGTGGAAGTGGGAGTGGATCACTATGGACTTTGTTGTTGGACTTCCACGGACCTTGAGGAAGCTCGATTCTATTTGGGATATTGTGGATCGGCTGACCAAGTCCGCGCACTTCATTCCCGTGTGTACTACCTATTCTTCAGAGCGGTTGGCAGAGATCTATATCCGGGAGATTGTTCGTTTGCATGGTGTCCCAATTTCCATCATTTCAGATAGGGGCATTCAGCTTACGTCGTAGTTTTGGAGGTCTGTGCAATGAGAGTTGGGTACTCAGGTTGAGTTGAGCACAACTTTTCACCCTTAGACTGATGGGCAGTTCGAGCGCATTATTCAGATATTGGAGGACATGTTGCGTGCTTGCGTCATTGATTTTGGAGGGTCATGGGATCAGTTTCTACCGCTTGTATAGTTTGCTTATAACAACAGCTACCAGTCGAGTATTCAGATGGCTCTATATGAGGCTTTGTATGGGAGGCGGTGTAGATCTCTAGTTGGTTGATTCGATTCGGGTAAGGCTAGACTATTAGGGACAGACTTGGTGCAGGATGCCTTAGAAAAGGTGAAGGTGATTCAAGAGAGGCTCCGTACAGCGCAGTCGAGGCAAAAACGTTATGCAGATAGGAAGGTTCGAAATGTGTCCTACATGGTTGGTGAGAAGGTTCTGTTGAAGGTTTCGCCCATGAAGGGTGTTATGAGATTTGGGAAGAAAGAGAAATTGAGTCCGCGGTTCATTGGGCCTTTTGAGGTGCTTCGGAGGATTGGGGAGGTGGCTTATGAACTTGCTTTGCCACCCAGCTTGTCGAGTGTGCACCTGGTATTTCATGTTTCTATGCTTTGGAAGTATGTTGGGATGCGTCTCATGTTTTGGATTTCAGCACGGTTCAGCTGGATGATGATTTGACTTATGGTGTGGAGCCAGTAGCTATTTTGGGTCGATAGGCTCAAAAATTGAGGTCAAAGGATATAGCTTCAGTGAAAATTCAGTGGAGAGGTTTACCCGTGATGGAGGCTACCTGGGAGACTGAGCGGGAGATGCGGAGCAGATATCCTCACCTGTTTGAGGCTTCAGGTATGTTTCTTGACTCTTTCGAGGACGAAAGTTTGTTTAAGTTGGGGAGGAAGTGACGACCCGGCCAATCATCTCATGAGTTACCGCTCCTTTTTCCCTATTTCTTCTTGTTTATGCTTTGTTTATCCATGTTATGTGGTATTGGGTTGGTCAGATCGAATCCAGAATGATTTTGGTAAGGTTTGAGACACTTAGTCTCTTTTGAGGAAGCTTGAGTTGGAAAAGTCAACCGGATGTTGACTTATATATTAGAGGGATCGAATGTGAGTTATGATGGTTTGGATAGCTTAGGGAGGTGATTTGGGACTTAGGAGCGTGATCGGAATGAATTTTGGAGGTTCGGAGTAGATTTAGGCTTGAATTGGCGAAGTTGATATTTTGCGATTTCCGATTGGTAGGTGAGATTTTGATATAGGGGTCAGAATGGAATTCCGAGAGTTGCAGTAGCTCCGTTATGTCATTTGGGATGTGTGTACAAAATTTCAGGTAATTCAGATGTAGTTTGGTTGGGTTTTTGATCAAAGCGGAATTTGGAAGATTTTGAAAACTTTGGCTTGAATCCGATATGTTTTGGTTGATTTGATGTTGTTTGAGGTGTTTTGAAGAATTGTACAAGTTTGAATAAGGTTTTGGGATATGTTGGTGCCTTTGGTTGAGGTCCCGAGGGCCTCGGGTGAGTTTCGGAGGGTTGAACGAATCATTTTAAGTTGAAAAAAATTGCAGATTTTTGTTTCAGGTGTTGCAGGTATTTTACTCTTCGCGTTCGCGAGTGGACCCTCACGTTCGCGAAGGGTTAGTTGAGGAAGGTGGAATTTAAGCCTTCACGTTCGCTAGGAAGGCTACGCGTTCGCGAAGGGGTGGATGTTTGTGCATCGTGTTCGCGAGAAGGGGAGCACGTTCGCATAGAGGAAATTGGTCAGTTGGGTTTGAGGTCGAGTTGTTCATCACGTTTGTGAGAGAGGGAGTGCGTTTGCGAAGAGTAAGTCTGAGGAACCATCGCGTTTGCGATGGACATGTCGTGTTCGCGTAAGAGGATTTTTGGTCAAAGTCAATTTATGCTTCGCAAACGCGAGGCTTTGACCGCGTTCGCGAAGAAGGAATTAAGGTTTGTGCAGAATGTTTAAATACTCGTCTTGTCCGCAATTTTGGGATTTATTTCTTCCATTGTTGGTCGTTTTTGGAGCTTTTTGAAAGGGATTGAAGAGGTATTCAAGGGGAATCACTTGGAGGTAAGATTCTTGGACTTAAAACTCGATTATAATGTGAATTCCACCTAAATAATCATGGAAATTAAGCCAAATATTGAAGAACTAGGGCTTGGAAACTTAGACATTTGCTTGAGGATTTGAAGGACCATTTGAGGTTGGATTTCAGAACTTTTGATATGTATGAACTCGTGGGGAGACAAGGAATCTATTAATGTAAAAATTATCGAATTCTGAGACATGGGCCCGGGGGTCGGGTTTTGGTAATGGGATTTGTGTTGTATACTGATTGTTTTTACTTGGGCTTCGTTCCCTTAGCCTATTTTGATGTCCTCGTTCTGATTTAGGATAGATTCGATTTGA
Source organism: Nicotiana sylvestris (assembly GCF_000393655.2). Classification (NCBI taxonomy): domain Eukaryota; kingdom Viridiplantae; phylum Streptophyta; class Magnoliopsida; order Solanales; family Solanaceae; genus Nicotiana; species Nicotiana sylvestris. The sequence goes on along the minus strand of NC_091060.1, from coordinate 30,546,618 downwards.
GTGGGGGCCGATTCGAGGGGCAAAGGCGTCGCGAGTTAGAGATTTGACCGGTTCGAGTTGAGTAATGATTGTAAATGATATTTTGAGGGTATGAAACCCCGAGCTTGCACATCATTGTGCTATATTAAAGTGACGCACACGTTTGATGACGAGCGTGGGGTCGTACACTATTGAGGATTGTGACTTAGTCCGTCCCTAATGACTATTTTATCGCGTATTTGACCGAAATCTATTTGCTATCATCATTATTTGGGCTGAATGCCATATTTGGGCTTCTTGCCAACTATTTGAACCCTTCGGGGGCTTTTATTGATATTTCCTCACTGTTTTGACTTTATACTTGAACTCAGTCCTGATATATTTCACAGTTTTCGTACTAAACCATGTTTACTTTATTTTAACACTTAAATGATCTTTTAAATGATATTTTGGGTTGAGAATCATGTTTTACTATTACCTGAGTGGCTTGTGAGGAATTTGAATGAGTAAGGCCGAGGGCCTATGTTGTGAGGAAATATTTGATATTGATTATAAGGCCGAGGGCCTGAGATATGTACGCCACAAGGTGGCTTGATTGATATGAGGACGAGAGCCTAGTGATGATGCCACGAGATGGCTTGATATTGTGCTTGGGCCGTAAGGGGCTCCTCCAGGAGTCTGCACACCCCCAGTGAGCATGGGTACCCATTGTAATGTGAGATTGAGCCCGAGGGGCTGGTATTATTCTGAGATGTTGCCCGAGGGGCGGATTTGTTGATACGGTGCCTGAGGGGCGAACATTTATGTGTTTATCTTTTCTTAATTTCCTGTCAATTACCATGCTTAATTGTTGAAAAAGGCTTTTCATAAAGTTAAATTTGAGTTAAAGGATTTTTACTTATCTTTCACTAGTTTACTGTTTTAATGGTTTTACTACTTCATTATAGCATGCTTTTATGCCTTACGTGATTTCCTGCTTTCAGTCTTTATTTATGATTATTACTCACTGAGGTGGAGTACTCATTTTACTCTTTGCACCCTGTGTGCAGATTCAAGCGTATCTGGTCCCGCTCCCGAGTGCTGATCATTTCCAACTTAGGCGGATCCGAGGAGTCTCTAGGTAGCTGTTGGCGTTCGCAGCCCGAAGCTCTTCCCTATCTTAATTCTTCATGTTCTTGGTTTTTTGTATTAAACTCTATAGTTTGATTTGGAGTATTCCGGATTGTTTAGATGCTCATGACTAGTGACACCCCGGTATCGGGTTGTGTTGGGTTGTATTCCACAAATTATGCTATTATCTATTAACTTCGGATTATCTTATCATGCTTTAGATTTATTTCTTATGGTTTAATTGTTAATATTTGGAAATGGGAAGTGTCGGCTGGCCTTGTTTTCACGAGAGCGCCATCATGACCGTGTCCGGGTTTCCGGTCGTGACATTAGCCAAGTAGCCTGATAAGGGTATTTTGGGGGGAAGCCTTTGCATGAATCCTCAAGGCATGTTGACTGTAACACCTGAGTATGCTGGCCAAATTTACTTTATGCAACTGAAAAGCTGGTAGTAAATTTTGAAATCTTTTCTTGCTTGTTTTGACAAGGAACTGACTCAGGGTAAAGGGACACAATGATGCAAAGAAACAATATTAACAAGAAATGCCCCTATTGGGAAGAACAGAAGGAAGAGTTTTTTATTTTTATTTTGCAGTAATATGTCTTAATGATCATGACATGCATTTTGGACTTAACAGTCGATCTATCAAACTAATCCAATTTTCCATTTTACCATTCTTATGGCCTTTGAAGTAAGGCTTGCTTGTGCCAATCCTTTGCATCAACTTCACAACTCACTTTTGACTAGTGGTGCCCCGAGGGATTTTCACCAGCAAGCCTCTTTCATTTATTTATCTTTACTTATCGTTGCCTTACAGAGCCCGTGAAGGTTTTCACTAATAAGACTCTCTCATTTTTCTTTTATTTTTCTTTTTCTTTTCTTTCTTGTGTGAGCAACTTAACAGTGTTCTATGTCGCATGACAACCGTTGCTCATTGCATGTTTCTCTTAGCATTCTTGAAGGCATATCGGGAGGTCTTTATTTGGAAGGTTTTTGGATAAGGTTGGAAAGAAGGGACGACATGAAGGCTCAAAGTAGACTCAATATGAAGGGTTGTAGACTTACAACTCTTAGAATCGACTCTTTCAAAAGTAAAATAAAATCTTTACTCCAGTTTTAGATATTGGAGATTTATGGATTTTTGTTTTTTGACTCTTATTTGGTTGGACCGAACCGTGTAAGGCTGCTACATATCCTTTTTAAAGGAATCAGGTCAAACGTAGTTCAAACATCTGAACTGACTAAAAAAAATTTATCTTTTTTATTCAAAACAAGTTGCCCCAGCTTTTATTTTCTGAGGGCATGGACTTTTGACTGTTCTTTTCTTCTTCTTTTTTCACTTGAACTTTCTAAGAGTTGCCCCAGTTTCTACTCTTAGGGCATGAACTTTTCTTTTCATTTTTTTAGACACTTAACTCTAAACTTGATTCCAAAAGATGGTGGTTAAAGAAAATAACACAGGCTCTAAAGGGGTAACAAAGGGTATAAAGTATTTGGGCAGCAGAAAAAGGGCATCCCAACCTCGAGAACGTCAAACATAGTGGCCTTTCACGATCACGACATTGATGGACATGTTGCTTTCTGGGTCTTTTTCAGTGTAAAGCTGTATGAATAATACTTTCCTCGCAGTGAATGACCCTTGTCAATTTGGGTGACTTTTCCTCGCAATAACACTATCAAGACATGATTCTCACTCTTAATTTTGATATCCACGTTCTTCAGGTCTATTATAATTGAATTAAACTCATCAACATGAGTTTTAACAGGGGTACCTTCATTCATACGGAGATTGTATTATCTTTTTTTAGATACAGGCAGTTCGTCAGTGATTTCTTAGAATACAGATCTTCCAGCTTCTTCCATGCCATTGCTGTAGAAGTTTCTTCATCAATTTCTCGAAAAACACTATTTGTAATGCTCATGAAAATCGCACTCAAAACCCTCTCCTTCAGGTCTGCCTTCTCTGTCTCTTTCATCTCTTCAAGAAAACCCTCATCAATTGCCTTCCATAACCCTTGTAACACCAGGGACGATTTTATCATAATCTTTCATAGACTGAAACTAGAACCCCAGTCAAATTACTCTACTTCGTACTTTGTTGAAGATGATGAAGATATCTTAACTCTAAATTATATGTAGAAAATAGAACCTTGCTCTGATACCAATTATTACGAAAGATCATGGGTTAACTTGCATATAATCACACATAAAGTAAATAGAGAATGAAAATCAACACAAGGATTTAACGAGGTTCGGCTAAGCCTAATCCTCAGGGCAGAAGTAGAGAGAGTTTTCCACTATAAATGAGAAGAAAAACACAATACAATCTATAGAATCCCCAACTACAACCCCTATATATAGATCCCAAATAGTGTCAAACCTATAAGAGAAAGGTTTCCCAATTTGACAAGGATAATAGCTTTTTTCTTTCACAAATCTATTACGATAACGGGTTTTCCTAAACTTATAGAAAATATGAATTTCCGAAAAATACAAGAAAATAATTCAAGCCACAATAACACACAGAAAGAAAATTTAGTGTGAAATACAATATATTACCCTCATTTATCTCATTGTGGAAAGATAGTTGAATGAGAGAAGGAGGACCACATCGTTTTCATCCGGTTTGACTATTAAATTCACACAAAAATCTGAATAAACTTAGAAGAGTACAAATAAAAATAGCAGTAGTTAAGGCAAAGAATAAACGAGCAACTAAAAGAATGGAAATTAAAAGATTCATAAAGTTTGTCAATAATAAGACGTAATAGGTCTTATCCGTGTACGAACAAGGACTTTCTCTTCCAATTCATCTAAAACTAAAGCCTAATTAGAATTCTATTTTCTCCTTTTCTCTTCATCGACCAGAGGTGATGGCTACGAAAATAACAATAATAACACCTCCAATATAATCCCATAAATGAGGTCCGGAGAAGATTGTAACTACATATATCTTATTCTTACCTTGTGCAAATAAAGAAACTATTTTAATAGACCATCAGCTCAAGAAAAATATAAACACAACAATTTTAAAAATAAAATAAAATAGTGAAGAAGTCAAGGAAAAGGAAGCAATAACAAGAGAAAAGATAATCATAGAACCGAAGCAGAAGGAACATCAGGTAGTAATAGACAACTTAAGAATAATGAGATATGAGAAGAATACTAATACTACAGGTATGGGAAGGAAAAAATGCTCAACTACCTACTAACCTTCTATTCTGAATCTCGACCTTCACACCCTCCTATCAAGAGTTATGTCTTCGGTAAGCTGAAGATATGCCATATCCTACCTAATCACTTCTCTCTAATACTTCTTCGGCCTAACTTTACCTCTCCTTGAACCCACCATTGACAACCTCTCACACCTCCTTACTAGAGCATTCATGCATCTCCTTTTCATATGCCCTCATCTCAGTCTGCTTCCCCCATCTTATCTAGTAGCAACAGCAAGATAATAATAAAACCGAAGCAGAAACAATATTAAGTAGTAATAAATAAGTTAAGAACAAGAAAATACGAGAATAATACTAATACTACATATATGAAAAGAAAAAAATGCTCGACTACCTACTAACCTTCTCCCCTAATTCTCGATATTTACACCCTCCTATCAAGAGTCATGACTTCGATAAGCTGAAGATGTGTCATATTTTGTCTAATCACTTCTCCCTAATACTTCTTCGGCCTAACTTTACCTCTTCTTAGACCCACCTGTCACGACCCCAATTTCTCTGCGTAGGGTGCCGTCACGGCACCTAGTCTCTAAGACTAGGTAAACCTAACAACATGCGAAATAATTGAATTAATAATTAAAAGTCTCAAAACTTCAACAACTACATAAAATAAAATTTGTAACTCAACATGTACAATACCCAAAACCTGGTGAAATATAAGTCACAAGCTCTAAGTAATAGTACTGAACAATCCTATACATCACTGTCTATAATAGGGCAAACAAATAAGAAATCAGGATAGAAGGGGGACTCCGAGGCCTGCGAACGCTGGCAGGTATACCTTGAAGTCTCCACGCTCGGACCCAAATCATTGATTCATGTACTAGTAGGATGTACCTGGATCTGCAAAAAAAGATGTGCAGAAGCATAGCATGAGTACACCACAACTGTACCCAGTAAGTGCCAAGCCTTACCTCGGTAGAGTAGTAACGAGGTTAGGTCAGTGCCCTACTGAAACAAATAAGCAGATTGTACAAGAGTATGGAAGTGTAGCAACGATAATAATGAAATTTAAACAATAGATATCATGTAAAGGCTAACTACACGGAACTAAAGCAAGTAGAACAACACAGAGAAAAATAACAATTATAATATGCAAAGGAAACAAACAACCAAAGTCAAATACAACAAATAGAGAAAGGATCAACAAGGGTCACTACCGAGGTACTGCCTCGCAGTCCCAAATCATAAGAATAGCTTACACTCTTTCCTTATATCACCACGGGAGCCTTTACATTTAGTTTTGAAAATTATTTTTTTCGAAATAGCATCTCGCGTCTTAGCCCACCTTAGAACATCGCATGGCTTCTAGAAATTCCCATACTAGCCATGCGCATCAAAACCACTTTATCTCACCGCATGCATTTCAACAACCAGACCTTATACCACCGCATGCGTATTAGTATCACAACGTATCATAAATCGCACCTTAAGTGCCCAATATCACAACTTGCCAGAGAAACCAAACAATAATAAAATTTCACAATAAGGACCCCACGACTCAATCACATTGTACACAAAGTCTCAACAATAACAACCGAATAGTATCTCAATAGAATTCTATTTCACAACTTAACACTTTGCCTCAATAGGAATCACGGCCTTTGCAACTCGATACCAATTTCAACAACAAGATATTCCAAGATAGAAATTTGAAGTAAAGAATTCAACAGTTCAATAATGAATACGGAATAAAAGAAACAAGAACTTCAACTAATCATGTAGAGCAATTAGCAAGTAAGAGATAAGACAAGTAGACATGTGAATTTAGACTAAAAATGATGACTATAACATATTAAGGTAACTCAATTAAGCATGAAAGGAATTTACGTAGCTAAAAACTGGTAATTTTAACATGTAGTCCGTGTACACACTCATCACCTTACGTACATGGTTATTACACATCACAATTATCACAAACAACACCAATCCTTAGGGGTAATTCTCCTACACAAGGTTAAGCAAACCATTTACCTCAAACCACCCTAAATCACTCCACTAGAAGGCATTTCCCTCGATTATCCAACTCTGAATGGCTTAAATCTAGCCAAAATAATTTCATACTATAAATATAACTATAGGAAACTAATTCAAAAATTGAAATTATGATCTTTGTGAAGAATTAAAAAGTCAACCCGGGCCCACGTCTTGAAACCCGACCAAAATTATAAAAATTTGCCGTTCGATATCGAGTCCAACCATACAAGAATTACTCAACTCCGACCTTAATTCTCCTTTCAAATCCTCAATTTTTGGCCTAAGAAGTTTCTACCATTTTTTCCCAATTTTCAACTCCAAAATACTAATTAAATGATGAAATTAACAATAGATTCTTGCAATTAACCAAAAATGAGTTAGGATTCCTTATGCCAAGGTTCTCTCTGAAAAACCCTCGAGAAATCACCTCCCACCGAGCTCTCTAAGTCCAAAATGAAATATGAATCAAAATCCTCGGATTTTCATATTTCTGCCTAGTGAATTCCACTTCTGCGGCCTTTTTGTCGCTTCTACAACACTGCACCTACGGAAAAACTATCGCAGGTGCGGATTCCACTTGAATCCAGAAGTTACCACTTCTGCGAACCATGGGTCACACTTATGAGCCCGCTTCTGCGGAGAAGGAAACCGCACCTGCGGTCCTGCATAAATCCTCTCCTCCATATTCCACATATGCAAAGGGAATGGTCGCGCCGGCGGAGGCACACCTGCGCCCAGGTGTCCGCACCTGCGAGCCCAGCTCTGGGTTCTCCTTTTTGCATCTGCGTATCACCATCCGCACTCGAGATTTCACACCTTTGGTCAAGCCCTCCGCAGGTGTGATGACACCAGCAGGTCTAGGACTTCAGCAATGAAGCTAAGTCCAAAATTGGTTCGAATTCGATCTGAACCACACCCGGGGACTCTGAGACCCCGTCCGAAAATACCAACGAGTTCCAAAACATATAACAGACCTACTCGAGGCCAAAAATCACGGAAAACAACATCGATTCTACGTATCGTAACCCAAATTCAAGCATATGCAACTATGAACTTGCTAATTCTGAAATCAATGTTGATTCATACCAAAACAACTCTGATCGACTCCAAATTTTGCACACAAGTCATAAGTGACATTACAGACCTATTTCATCTTTCAGAATTGGATTCCAACCCCGACATCAATAAAGTCAACTCCCAGTCAAACTTTCCAAAATATTCCAACTTTCACCAATACACACCAAAACGATCTACGGACCTCAAATTCAACATTCTAACAAGCGCCTAAGACCAATATCACCATACGTAGCTATTGGAACCATCAAAACTCCATTCCGGAGTCATCTTCTAACAAGTCAAACTATGGTCAACTCCTACGACTTAAACTTCTAACTTAAGAACTATGTGTCCCATTTCACTCTGAAACTCTCCCGAATCCGAAACAAGCACCCCGGAAAGTCACATAACCACAACATAACATAGAGGAGACATTAAATAGGGGATGAGGGCAAATATACTCAAAACGATCGGCCAGGTTGTTACACCACCATTGGCAACTTCGCACACCTCCTCACTGGAGCATCCATGCATATCCTCTTCACATGTTAGCATACTGTATTTATAAACTAATTCTAGAAAATATAGAATAACATATAAATAGAAAATGTAAATAAAACAAAGGTTAATCCGAACCCACTGAATTCACAGTATTTTCTTAAGGAATTTAATTCCCTCCTAATACCCAAGGTTATGGATTATTTTCTTCCAGGATAGAATGAATTACACACTAGTGTAGTGGTACTTCAAACCCCAGTGGTTCAACGAACACAAAGTTCAGTAGCAAATCACACTTGTTGTTGCTTTCTTTGAAGTTAAAATAATGCAGAAGAAGGAGGAGAACTCAGAAAATCGTATGGAAAATATGAGAGAATGGACTTGTATTTTTTAGCCAATGTTGGGCTGGAAACTGAAGAGGGAAAACTCTTTAGAATGGCTGTTTATGCAAAATGGCCACATCATAAATGCCATAACATAAATGGCTAATTTATGCAATAATAAATCGGGAATTAAAGAGGTTCAGTTACATAACCGAAAAATGGAAATTGAATAACGGAAAGCGAGCGACGACGACGGTGGCACGAGGCTTGCCTTCTTCTCAACTCTTTAAGAGCTAGAAGAAGAGCAAATACTTATATACCTATCAAAAACCTCTTCCTCTTCCAATATGGGACAATGTCCCTTTGTCAAGGGGGGAAACTTAAATTTTCACTTAAAATTTTTATTTCCCTCCATTTCCCATTCACTCTCTTTTAAGCCATATTAATGCTTAAAAACCCAACAATCCCCCACGTGAATGGGGAATGGTTATATCACGGAAATATGCATGAAAACCTATGTGATTTGCAAGCAAGGATTAATTGCATCTGGATAAGTAGGTTCCCTTTGAACTTTCCGTAGTGAACTTATGTCGGATATACTCGGTCAATCGGTAGATTTGATTTCTTTGAACCGTCGAACTTTAGTGTATACCTAGATAACCATAAACCACACAACCAACCATTAATCATCTTTGGTTCTCATTGTTGTGTTCGTTTCAGCCATGGACACTGTCGGGTTTCATAAGTGCATAGAGAACTGGCCTTACAAAATTTTCCGTGAAGCGGTTAACACTTCACATTTATATAGGTGATTCCTAAAAGTGTCACCCCATAGATACACTATTTGATATACCCCGTATCAAACTTAAAAATCATTAAAAAACCTTAATGTTTTATCCTTGATATTGAACATTATCTCATCACAAGAATGGACCAAAATTTTAGTTGACAAAGTTGAACCGTCATTAATGACTTTGTTTGATCTCCTTGAACCTAGATCTTGGGATCTCCAGTCTTTTAGGTAGAATTACCACACAATGACCTGTTCTTGGCCATAGTACCATTCCCCATGATGATTTGTCAACTACCTCTCTTGTTAGGCCTTTTGTAAGTGGATCCGACACATTATCATTTGACTTTACATAATCAATCATGATAATTACTCTAGAGAGTAATTGCCTAACAGTTTTATATTTTCGTCATATATGACGAGATTTATCGTTATACATAATATTCCGAGCCCTTTCAATTGCCGCTTGACTATCACATGTATACATATTGGTGCCAACGGTTTGGGCTAAAATGGAATGTCTTCCAAGAATTTCTGGATCCATTCAGCTTCTTCACCGGCTTTATCTAAGGCTATGAATTCAGCCTCCACCCTGACCATCTAGGTCACCAAGTACTCTTATTTTTTAGGGAGTCAGAGACGATCAAAGAGGCAGCAAAATAGGAACTTTCGATCAGGGAGAGCTCAACAAGGTCGAGACCAAGATGATGGATATTCCAAGGAAGATCGAAGAAGATGAATGAAGGTTTATACCTACCCCTAACTGGCACTATGAATCCAATCCCATCTACATAGATGTTGAGTAGGCAATACAAGTTTATTTGGACGACTTCCAAGATACCACTCCTCTACCAATAGTGAAGATATATCCACTTGTGGACTTCGAATCAGCTGAACCGGTGATCCAATTTGCATAACAGTATCCCTAAATCACTGTAGGATATTTACTATAGTGCAAAGCAAAGCCCTGGGTATGTTCTAAATATCCCAAAACTCGTTTCACTGCCATCCAATGAGATTGACAAGATTTCTTGTGTATCGACTCAATTTACTTATAGCACAAGCTATATCTGGTCGTGTACAATTCATGATGTATATTAAACATCCCAACACACAAGTATAATCCAATTGTGATATGCTTTGGCCTTTGTTTTTTCTAATGCAAGATTCACGTCAATTGGAGTCTTTGCAACTTTAAACCCTAAGTGCCTGAATTTTTCAAGTACTATTTTAATATAATGAGATTGTGACAATGCCAGACCTTAAGGAGTCTTATGGATCTTAATCCCCAAAATTAAATCAGCAATTCCCAAGTCATTCATATCAAACTTGCTAGTTAGCATACGTTTAGTATCATTTATGTGATTTGGAACATTTTTAATGTACACACATTTATCATATTCATTTATCTTAAAACCATTTGACAATATTGTTTGGTCAAATTTCGCATGCCATTGTTTGGGTGCTTGTTTAGTCCATACAAGGACTTAACAAATCTACATACCTTCTTTTCTTTACCTGGAACCACAAACACTTCAGGTTGTTCCATGTAGATTTCTTCCTCCAAATCTCCATTCAAGAAGGTCGTCTTAACATCCATTTGATGAATTTTAAGGCCATACACTACAGTTAATGCTACTAATATCTGTATGGACGTAATTCTTATAACTGGAGATTATATATCAAAGTAGTCAAGATCTTCTCATTGTCTATACCCTTTAAATACAAGTCTTGCCTTAAATTTATCAATAGCGTCATCATCTTTCATTTTTCTCTTAAAAATCTATTTAGAACCCAAAGGTTTATTTCTAGGAGGAAGATCAACCAATTTCCATGTATGGTTGTTCAATATTGATTTTATTTCACTATTGACTGCCTCTTTCCAAAATAATAATTCCGAAGAAGATATAGCTTCTTTAAATGTTCGAGGCTCATTTTCCAATAAGAAAGTCGCAAAATCTGGTCCAAATGAAGTAGATATTCTTTGACGTTTACTACTTCTTAGATCCTCCTGATTAAATGTACTTTCTTTTGTTTCTTCCCGAGGTCATTTAGATCCTTCACCAATTGGCTCACATTCCTTTTTATACTGATATATATTTTCAAAGAACTCAACATTATCTGATTCTATAACCGTATTATTATGAATGTCGAGATTTTCTGATTTATGAACCAGAAATCGATATGCTTTACTATTGGTCGCGTATCCTATGAAAACACAATCAATGATTTTCGGTCCTATTTTTACCCTTTTGGGTTTAGGAACTTGAACTTTTGTCAAACACCCCCACACTTTAAAATAATTCAAGTTGGGCTTCCTTCCTTTCCATTTTTCATATGGAATGGATTGTGTTTTGCTATGGGGTACTCGATTTAGTATCCGGTTAGTCGTAAGAACAGCTTCCCCCCACAAGTTCTATGGCAACCTAGAACTAATCAACAATGCGTTCATCATCTCCTTTAATGAACGATTCTTTCTTTCAGCAATCCCATTGGATTGGGGCGTGTAAGGGGCCGTTGTTTTATGAATAATTCCATATTCTAAACATATTTCTTCAAACAGAGATTCATATTCACCACTCCTATCACTTCTTATCATTTTGATTTTCTTGTTAAGTTGTGTTTCAACTTCATTTTTGTATAATTTGAATGCGCCTATTGCTTCATCTTTATTATTAAGTAAGTAAGCATATCAATATCGAGTACTATCATCAATAAAAGTTATGAAATACTTCTTTCCACCGCGAGATGGTATTGACTTCATGTCGCAAATATCTGTGTGAATTAAGTCGAAAGGATTTGAATTCCTTTCAACTGACTTATAAGGATGTTTAACATACTTAGATTCCACACATATTTGACATTTTAATTTGTCGTATTCAAATTTAGGCAATACTTCCAAGTTAAATATTTTTCGTAAGGTTTTATAATTGACATGACCCAAACGTATATGCCATAATTCATTTCATTCAAGTAAGTAAGACGAAGCTGAAATTATATTATTATTCTCAACAACCATTACATTTAGCTTGAAAAGGCCCTCAGTGAGGTAACCTTTTCCTACAAGCATTTTGTTCTTACTTATTACAACCTTATCAGATACAAAAACACACTTAAAATCATTCTTAACAAGAAGTTTAGCATACACTAAATTCTTCCTTATCTCGGGAACATGAAGGACGTTGTTCAAAGTCACTACCTTGCCAGAAGTCATTTTCAGAAAGATCTTCCTACATCCTTCAATCTTGGTCGTTGCAGCATTTCCCATATAAAGTGTAACGACCGATTGGTTGTTTTGAGCTTTTGCATTTCGCTCGCCAGTTCTCGGGCATGACTAACCCCATGTGATGTGTTATGACTTATGTAAATCATCGGTTTTGGTTTTTAGGGTAATCAGAATGAATTTTGAAGAACAGTTCTCACTTTGAAGCTTAAAATTTGAAAGGTTTGACCAAGTTTGACTTGTTAGTATATGATCTCGGATTAGAATTTTTATGATTCGGTTAGCTCCAGGTGATTTGGGACTTATGAGCATGATCAGAATGTATTTTGGAGGTCTGTGGAAGGTTTAGGCTTGAATTGTCGAAATTGAAATTTTGGCATTTTCTGGTTGATAGGTGAGATTTTGATATAGGGGTCGGAATGGAATTCCGGAAGTTTGAGTAGGTCCATTGTGTCATTTGTGACGTGTGAGCAAAATTTTAGGTCATTCGAACGAGGTTTGATGTGATGACCCGACCGATCGTCTTAAGAATTAACGTCCCGATCCTCTATTAATTGCTTTCCCCAAGTTTATTTTTGCTATTTTGATTTGTCGGGATGTTCGGTTTTAAGTTTCGGAGAGTTTTGGGACACTTAGTCCCTAAATGAGAGCTTAAGTGTTAGAGAGTTGACCGTTGTCGAAACAGTGTGAAGATGGCCTCGGGATGGAAATCCAATGGTTCCGTTAGATCCGTTGGGTGATTTCGGGCTTAGGGGTGTGTTCGAATTATATTTTGGATGTCCATAGCTAATTTAGACTTGAAATGCCGAAAGTTGAATTTTTGAAGTTTCTGGTTCGATAGTGAGATTTTGATCCTAGGGTCGGAATGGAATTATGGAAGTTGGAGTAGCTTCGTAGTGTTTAATGTGACGTGTGTGCAAAATTTTAGGTCATTCGGACGAGGTTTGATAGACTTTTTGATCGAAAGCGTATTTTTAGAGTTTTTGGAATTCTTAGGCTTGAATCCGATGAAAAATAGGTGTTTTGATGTTGTTTTGAGCGTTCCGAAGGTTGGAACAAGTTTGAATGATGTTTTAGGACTGGTTAGCAGGGTTGGTTGAGGTCCCAGGGGCTTCGGGTGTGTTTCGATGCTCAACGGGTTATTTTGGAACTTAGAGAAATTTCAGAAAATTGCAGCAGCCCAGTTCTGGTTTCCTTCTCCGCATTCGCGAGTGGTGTCTCGCATTCGCGAAGAGGAGCTGGGGCTGGGGAAGGGTTAATGCTTCGTGTTCGCGAAGTTTCTCCTGCCTTCGCGAAGCTGAGAGGTCTTATTCCTATGCGTTTGCGATGATGTTCCCGCGTTCGCGTAGGAGGAGGAGATTGTGCACCACGTTCGAGACTAGGGCATCGCGTTCGCGATGAAGGAAAACTGGACCAAGCGAAGTTGTGCTTCACGAATGCGATGGTCCTTTCGCGTTCGCGAAGAAGGAAATAACTGGGCAGAATATAAAATTTCAAAATCGAGGGTTTAGCCATTTTTATCAAAACTTAAGCTTGGGAGCTCAGATTTGAGCGAGATTTTCAGAGATTTTCAGAGATATCTGTCATACCTCCTTTTTCCGCCCCCCGCGAGGGGCGAAGGAGTTTTTCCGATTAAAGGACAATCGAAATGGGATTTATTTGTTTATTTCAGAGTCACTACTTGGGAGATTTAGGGTGTCCCAAGTCACCAATTTAATCCCAAATCGAGGAAAAGAATGACTCTGTATTACAGTCCGCGAACGAGAAATCCGGATAAGGAATTCTGTTAACCCGGGAGAAGGTGTTAGGCATTCCCGAATTCCTTGGTTCTAGCACGGTCGCTCAACTGTCATGTTCGGCTTGATTATCTGATTTTTATACAAATATGAACTTATGCGCAGATTTTAATTCTTTACCGCTTTCATTATTATTTATTCTTCTTATTATTATTATTATTTTTATAGGGAATTGCAACGTTGTGAAAATGTATCTCGAACCTCGTCACAATCAATGTACCCGTGGTCGTCGACACAGTTTGACTCCGTTGAGATTTGGATTTGGGTCACATAAATGTGCACCCGAGTTTAAGAAAATTAAATTATTAAAGGCGCACCTAAAGCGACTAGCGTATCATTTACTTTGGGTAGGGCCGTGAAATTTTGCTAAACGGTCCATCCCGAAGTCTAAGCAATTTTAAAGCAACTATTTAGTGAGGGCCCCACAGTTTTATATTTTTTATTCGACGAGACTCATCTCATTCTTATTTTTTAAAGGAATTTGCAACGTCATGGACACGCATCTCAAACCACGTCACAATCAATGTACCCGTGATTAGAGACACATTTCGATTCCGCTGAGATTTGGATTTGGGTCACATAAATGTGCACCCGAATTTAAGAGAGTAAGATTAATTAAGACGCATCCTAAAGAACTAGTGTGTTGTTATTTTGGGTAAGGCCGTGGAGTTCTCTAAGCGGCCTATCCCGAGTTCTAAGTAATTAATACATATATTTTTTGTGAGGGCCCCGCAATCTGTGCGTTTTATTTGGTGAGGCTCGTCTCATTTTTATTTAAAAGGTCGTCCTATAGTGGCTATGTTTTCTATTTTTGTTTGTATCTAAAATAAATGAAAAAGGTCCTACTTTATTTACATACTTATGAGTTATCATAGTTAAGTTTCGAACGTGATTTGTTGAAAGAGGGACGTGATACGGGCAGTTCGTTTGGCAGTTATGGGCCCAGGCCCAGCGCACACTGTATGGACTGGACCTAGGCCATTCCTTTTCCGATAAGAGCCTGTTAATTCATTCGACTCAGGCCCAACATTTATAAGGCTGAAATGGGAACCAATGTTATTTTATTCTAACGGTATTGTTGCAATTTATAACGAGGCAACCTACTAAATGGAGTGAGATTAACTAGCAATGGATAGTTCAGAACTTAACATGCGTTAGAAGATATGCTAACCATAAACACAACTAAAATTCAAGATATTGCTTACTACACTATCACCTTCTTTATCTGCCAGCATACATACACCGTATGACATTAAGTTGCCATACATGACGTCTAGTTATACATGATGACTACCTTCATTATCCTAGAAGATATGAACTATTATACACAACTCAATGTTCAATATACAGACTATGTATGATTCAAAAAAGAACAAGTTCAACTCTTCCTTTTTTTGTATTCATGTTTCAACTTTCAGCTTACATTGACAGTGTATCAGTGGTGTACCTGGTATTGGGAAAAGCAAGAGAAGAAAAGGAATGATCAGTGGAAGCAGTAGCATACAAAACAACAGCAGCAACAAGAGAGGCATCACTCAGCAGCAAACAATCCAGCAGGCAGATTTTTAAAACCAATACAAACCCAACAAGAAAATCCAATAATAACCAGTAGGAGGAAACAACAACAGATTTAAACCAAACGGGAATCCAGTGAACTTTCAGAAAACCCACAATACCCAGCTGAAACAGTATTGTACCAGCAGGGAAACCAGGGAAAACTAGGCTGAAAACCTAGCAGTGTACCCAACAAAGACCGGCCAAACATAGAGGGAAAACAGGTGCAGAAACACAGTCTTCTGCTTGTTATGTTCAGAAATCCAGCACTCTTTTAACTCTCAACACTTTAAAATTGTCCAACCTCTGATTTCTGATTTTTTTTCCTCTTAAACTCTGATGTCTAACCTTGATTTTTGATTTTTCTAACTCCCTCAACTCTACCTTAAATGAGCCTATTTATAGGCAGAATACAGGCAAACCCCAGGCTGCCTTGAACCCTTCAGCCTTTTCCTGTCCATACCCCTTTAATTCCCATGCCTAAATGTCTTTTATTGATCCCCACTATATTGTTCCCCATGCTTTTCCTATTTGTTTTAATCAAGAGTCATGGGTGTATTATAATACTAACTTAATTCCCATGCTTGTTGTTTTGTTCCCCATTGTCATTAGGTTAATAGTATTTTAATTACCACTTGACATGCTTTTAACTTAACCCCTGATTAATCTCTATTAAATGCCAAAATTAACCTTAACAAATACATATTACTGTATTACCCTAACTTTAATAGTCAATATATAAACCACCCTGGATTTAGCTAATCACTGACTACTAACTAATCAACTTAAACTCAATACTGATTTTTAGGTTGGCATGTCAGATTTCTACAGCTATACCCAACTCTCAGCCTAAGTTCAACCAAGGATTCGAACTCCATCAGACAAGGGTGTCAATCAAAATGGTATGAGTTTGGTCATATTGGGAGTCAATCCTGACCAACTCAAAGCCAAACAATGCAAAAGGCAACAACCCACAGGCTAAGCTCGAAGCAATGATGAATAATGAACATGCTTCTATGAAAATCATGAGGTTACTGCCTGAATGAGTAGTCTAATTCACAGACAAACTGAACATATTCCAAAGATTCATTATATGCTAGCATACAGATTTAAATGAGCTACTGTCCTGGCAAACATACATGGTTAATGAGCTACTGTCATGTTTTCCTCTAATTTTCAAACAAATTAATTGACGACACTTATTTAAACGACTATACAAGCTATAATATACAGCAGGCAATCAAATAAAACAACAAAACAAACTAAACACTATCTCAGGGTTCACAGAATTGACAGAAAAATCAGAAACAAACCAAACCAAACATGAAAGACAGATAGAACCTATAGGAGAACAAAAGAAAAGGGAAAATTACCTCAGGGATTTGAAATTAAAACTGACCCAGGCTCGGACTCGGACTCGGCCATTTTTGGGGTCGAACGGACTTTAAACGAAATGTTCTCAACTGAGAACACCTCGATTAAAGTCTATTAGACCCCGATACTTTTGTTGATTTGGACAGTCCCCCAAAGATCTGAGTTCTAGGGTTCTTGGGGCTCGAATTAGGGCTCGAGCCTTTCTGGTTAGATTTGAACGGAACCAAGGTCATTCAGGGGGTGAGGAAGGTCAGGAGGTGTTGTGGAATGAGTTTGGGGTCGGTGGGTGCAGATCTGGTTTTTGCTTGAATCTTTAATTGAAGATTCGAGAAGCTGCAGGGTGATTCGAGGTAAGTGGTTAATGGATTCGTGTTCAGGGTGGTTGGGTGCATCAGGGGTGTTATTTTGGTAGCCATCGGAGTCGGGGTGGCCGGGTTTATGGTGGGGGAATCCTAAGGCGGCTAGGTTTTGAGAGGGGGGGTCTCTGGGGACGAAGATGAATAGTGGGCAAAGGGGGGGGGGTTTGGTTTGGGGCGTGGGGTGCCGGATTGACCTTATATACGGGGTGGGCGGTTCAATCCTGGCCGCTGGATCAATCAAGATCGATGGCCAGGATTAGGGGAGCTTATTAATACGGTGTCGTTTGGTTAAGTAGGGGGTCGGTTTAAGACGGGAGTGGGTCGGGTCATGAGGGAAGCCAGGGACCGTTAGATCAATGTAGATGAACGGCTCAGATCAGCTCGCCCGAAACGGCGTCATTTCGACTTAGTAGGGGCTGCATTGGACCGTTCGATTGCAACAAATCAGCGGCTCAGATTGAGGCGCCAAAACGACATCGTTTGGTGCATCTGAAAGGTTAGGCGATTGGACTGGATCAATGCAATGGATTGGGCCTGATTTTCAATTTTTTGGCCTAAATCCGGTATTTTCTTTCCTTATAATTAAACAAAAATTCCTAAAAACCAAAATTAAACTACACAAATATTAATTAACACCTAACAACAATTATCACACAAATTAAAACATTTAATAAAATTACCACGACAACAAATAGAATAAAAATGCGTATTTTTGTGATTTTCGCCTTTTAAAACCAAATTATGGTTAATTAATTCCTAAATGTACCATTTATTCCTAAATGCATGCAACATGTATCTTTGTATTTTTAACTATAGCAAGGCGAGCATTTACGGACAGAACAATTATCAAAATGTCACGCAAATTCTCAAAATTGTACCTGAATGTAACTTGTTTTATTTATTTTTCGATTTCTTTTGGAGTAGTTTCCGTGAAGCAAAAATCACTTGCTCACAATATCGATTGAGTAACAATTCTTAACTCCCTTTTGCTTGTAACCCATTAATTCAAACATGAATTCATCATTTAATTTCGGATCGGAGGTGAAAATTGGGGAAAAGTTGGAAGAAAGTTCTTAGACCTAGAATTTAATTTTTGATTGGGAATTTGACCTTAGATTTGGATAATTTTGGTATGCATGAACTCGAGAGAGTGTGAGGATTCTGAAAATATAAATTTTACACGATTCCGAGATGTGGGGCCGAGGGGCATTTTGGTCATTTTACCTAAGTTCGCGTATTAGTTTAGAATTTCTTTGTAGAATCAGTTACTTTAAGTGTTATTTACATTATTAAATTGAATTAAATAGATTTGGGACATTTGGAGTCGAGTACTCGTGGCAAGAGCGTGGTTTCAGATTGATTATTGAGCCGGTTCGAGGTAATTGGCTTGCCTAACCTTGTATGGGGGACCTTTCCCCTTAGGATTTATTATTTGGTAATTGACATTCCTTGTACGTGAGGTGATGAGTGTGTACTTGTGCTAGTTGTTGGAAATCCGATTTTCATTAAGTAATTACTAGTATGTTTCCTTTCCTGTTTTTATTACTCGCAGTATTAAGCCTGTTGTAGCTTAGGAAAGCATGTCTAAGTGATTTAATTTCTTTATTTTTGAATATTTTTCCTATTGCTACTGTGTATTTACATTGGGACTTCGGATGTGAGATTCTAGTAGATCCCCCTTGTCTGTTTATTTGGGACTACGGATGTGGGATTCCGGTAGATCCCCCTTGTCTATTTATTTGGGACTACGGATGTGGGATTCCGGTAGATCCCCCTTGTGCTTCTTCCGGTGCTTTTCTTCCGTGAATTCGGGGATGACACTGGCCTTTTGCCTTTTTGAATACTAGTTTTCCTCATTTTGTTCGGTCCGCTGGGGGTATGGCTTCCTTCATTAAGCTTTTCGGTGGTTCCTTTGGTGATACGACTTTCTTCAACAGATTTGTTGTGCTGGGCATAATTTAATGTTCACAGGCCGCTTCTTTCAAGACGCTTCTTTTCTTCCTTTTAACTCATGCGCTTGAATTTGTGCTGGGACCTCTTGTTGCAACCCTCTGCTTTCCGGTGGTGGGGATTTTTATTGTTTCCTGCTGGGGATTCCTGTTGTAATCTTCTGCCTTTCAGTGGGTTACTGATTGCAAGATCTGCAGTATAAGACTGAAAAGTATTCCTCTCGTTATACAGGTGGGCGCCTGAGACATGAAATGTAAAGACATAAAAGTATTCCTCTCGTTATACAGGTGGGCGACCTAGTTAACTAAAGCATAAAAATATTCCTCTCATTATACAGGTGGACGCCTATTTGTCTAAGACATGAAAATATTCCTCTCATTATACAAGTGGGCGCCTATTTAACTAAGTCATAAAAATATTCCTCTCATTATACAGGTGGGCACCTATTTAACTAAGACATAAAAAGTATTCCTCTCGTTATACAGGTGAGCGCCTATTTAACTAAAGCATAAAAATATTCCTCTCATTATACAGGTGGGCGCCTATTTAACTAAGACATAAAAGTATTCCTCTCGTTATACAGGTGAGCGCCTATTTAACTAAGACATAAAAGTATTCCTCTCATTATACAGGTGGGCGCCTATTTAACTAAAGCATAAAAATATTCCTCTCATTATACAGGTGAGCGCCTATTTAACTAAGACATAAAAATATTCCTTTCATTATACAGGTGGGCGCCTATTTAACTACGATATAAAAATATTCCTCTCATTATACAGGTGGGTGCCTATTTAACTAAGACATAAAAATATTCCTCTCATTATACAGGTGGATGCCTATTTAACTAAGACATAAAAATATTCCTCTCATTATACAGGTGGGCGCCTATTTAACTAAGACATAAAAATATTTGAATTTGTTTCCTCGTTCCTCTGATTTTATTTTTGACAACGGCAGAAAATTTTCTGCCCCGGTTTTGGTAACCTTCTTGTGGCATGTCTTTATGCCATCATCAACCTTTATTTTCCTGGATAAATCAAAGAGAGATTTGTTAGTTTTAACATGGTGAGTGATCGTGTCACTCCTGCTGGGGGATGATTTTCCTTTCCCTTTCCCTTGCTCTGTGCTCCCAAAACTGGTTGGGGATAAAGTTGCTTGCTGGGGATGATATGTCTGCTGGGGATGGTATTTCTGCTGGGGATGGTTTTCCATTTACCATTTCCCCGCTCTTTGTTGTTTGACCCCCTTGGACCTTGGTCCGTGATCTATCGAAGTTCTTGTTGGGGATCTTCTTGGAACTTGGTCCACAAGTCCTTCAACCATCGTTTTCCGCTTTTATTCACGTCCCCCTTAACTTTCTAGGCTAGTTTGTCATTTGGTTTTGCAACAACCGCCTTTTGTCTTATTGCCTTGGCTTTGGCCTGTCCCCTTCGCATTTTGCTTTGTACCATTTTGGACCCTGGTAGTAAACTTTGAAACATCCTTCTCAAAACAAATTTCTGGAAAAAGTCTTTTAGACAAAGAAATGAAAGAGATAGAAAAAGAGAAAAATCTTTCTGAACAAGTGTTGGGAGAGAAGAAAAAGAAAGAACTTATCTGGACGGTACGACTGGTCCCAACGATCATGTCGTGCATTACGGATTAATCGACCCAGTCTATTTGTACCAATCAATCTTCCTAATGGCCTCCCTTGCTGGGGATAAATAGATGCCCACCTCTTTGCAAATGCAAATCCTTTTTGCCAATCTATCTTGTCGCCTTATAGTTCCCTTCAAGGGGTTTTCACTAATAAGACTCTCTCCTTTCTCTCAGCTCCCGTCGCCTTATGGTGCCTGTAAAGGTTTTCACCTATAAGACTCTCTCGTTTTATTTCTCTCATCTTTCGTCGCCTTACGGTGCCTGTGAAGGTTTTCACCGATAAGACTCTCTCATTTTATTTTCCATCGGGGAATTGGAGTGCTGCCGATATGACTCTCTCTTCTGGGGATTCTTTTCGGCTATCAATTCATTTCCAGTTTATGACCCTCTTTTTTGCTGAGGATCAGCGTATTATTCTTGGCTTCCATTTGCCTAACTTGGAACCTCTCGGATATTGATCGGGAGGTCTTTTTGGGACATCGATGTTGGTTTTGTATGGGTTTAAAGAAAGGCTATCAAAATTCAAAAATAACTTCGACGGGTGAAACACTACAACTCTTGGAATCAACCCTTTTTGAAACTTCAAAAACATAATTCCTGCCCCAGTCTTCTTGCTTGGGGATTTTTATATTTATACTATGTGGAGCTATGCACACTATGCACACTATGTGCACTATTACCGAGCCGTGAGGCACCTACGTATCCTCTTTGAGGAATCAGGTCAAACGTAGTTCTCATGGTTCCTTTGTTTTTCTTATGATCTTTATCTTGTTTTCGTTTTATATATATATATATATATATATATATATTTTTCTTTTCTTTTTTTTTCATATATTTTTCCCATTAGTGATTCCAAAAGAGGGGTATGAAAGAATAAATAAGGCTCAAAGGGGGAAAGCAAAGGTTAAAAGTGTTTGGATAGAAGAAAGAATTGCCTCCGTCATTTCATTATCCAATAAGTACCAAGTACAAACAAACGAAATAACAACTATCATAATCAAAGAAATTACGCATAATATCTTTTGACTGCATCAGAATTGATAGCCATGTCGACGCATCTTCCTTCGATATCTGTTAGACATAAAGCGCCGTTGGATAACACTCTGGTCACAACATAAGGCCCTTGCGGGAGGATCCGTTTCAATACTTGTTGCCCTACTTCAAATTTTCTGGGGCGCACCTTCTTATTGTATGCCCTTGCCATTCGCCTCTGATACAACTGGCCATGACACACTGCTGCCAATCCCTTTTCATCTATTAAGTTCAACTGCTCCAGTCGAGTTTTGACCCATTCATCGTCATCAATCCCGGCTTCAGCGACAATTCAGAGGGACGAAATTTCGACCTCTACTGGTATCACTGCTTCAGTTCCGTATACCAATAAATAAGGAGTTGCACCTATGGAAGTCCGGACTGTAGTGCGATAACCCAACAAGGCAAAGGGTAATTTCTTATGCCATTGTCTAGATCCTTCTACCATCTTCCTCAGTATCTTCTTGATGTTCTTATTGGCTGCTTCAACTGCTCCATTCGCCTTGGGACGATATGGGGTGGAGTTGCGGTGTGTAATCTTAAACCATTGGCATACCTCTCTCATCAAATCGCTGTTAAGATTTGCACCATTATCTGTGATGATCACTTTTGGGACCCCAAATCTGCAGATGATGTGGGAGTGAACAAAATCCACCACTGCCTTCTTGGTTACCGACTTGAAAGTTTTAGCTTCAACCCACTTGGTGAAGTAGTCGATGGTCACTAGAATGAACCTGTGGCCGTTGGTCGCTGCCAACTCAATAGGCCCAATGACATCCATACCCCATGCAACAAATGGCCATGGTGCTGACATTGTATGCAATTCTGTCGGCGGAGAATGAATCAGATCTCCGTGTATCTGACATTGATGGCATTTCCTCACGAAATTGATGCAATCATGCTCCATAGTGAGCCAATAGTACCCTGCTTGAAGAATCTTCTTTGCCAATACATATCCGCTCATATGTGGCCCACAAACTCCCGCATGCACCTCTGCCATATCTGTCGTGGCTTGACCGGCATCTATACATCTTAGCAATCCCATGTCTGGGGTTCTTCTGTACAACACTCCTCCACTGAGGAAGAAACCATTTGACAAATGCTGGATGGCTCTTTTTTGGTCTCCGGTGGCCTGTTCCGGATATATCCCCATCTTGAGGTACTCCTTTATGTCATAAAACCATGGCTCGCCATCCATTTCCTCCTCTACCACGTTGCAATAAGCATGCTGATCACGAACCTGAATGTGCAACGGGTCAACAAACATTTTGTCGGGGTGGTGTAACATTGATGATAAGGAGGCCAATGAATCGGCAACCTCATTATGAACTCTCGGGATGTGTCTGAATTCCACTGATCGAAATCGCTTGCTCAGATCGTGCAAACATTGTCGATATGGTATGAGTTTCAAATTCTGTGTTTCCCACTCACCCTGAATCTGATGCACCAGGAGGTCCGAGTCTCCCAAGACCAAAACGTCCTGGACATCCATGTCTGCAGCTAGTCGCAGACCCAAAATGCATGCTTCATACTCTGCCATGTTGTTGGTACAATAGAAGCGTAGCTGAGCTGTAAAAGGATAGTGACGTCCCGTTTCAGAAATGAGTACTGCTCCTATTCCAACCCCTTTTGCGTTTGCGACTCCATCAAAGAAAAGCTTCCAGCTTGGTTCCTCGGGCAATTCTAGCTCACCTGTATGTATTACTTCCTCGTCTGGGAAATACGTCCTCAAAGGCTCGTATTCTTCATCAACGGGATTCTCAGCCAAGTGATCGGCCAGCGCTTGGGCTTTCATGGCCGTCCTCGTCAGATAGACGATATCAAACTATGTGAGCAAGATTTGCCATTTTGCTAACCTCCCTGTAGGCATAGGTTTTTGGAAAATGTACTATAATGGATCCAAACGGGAAATGAGATAAGTAGTATACGAGGACAAGTAGTGCTTCAACTTCTGAGCCACCCAAGTTAGGGCGCAACATGTCCTCTTGAGTTGAGTGTACTTGACCTCATACACTGTAAACTTATTGCTAAGATAATAAATGGCCTGCTCCTTCCTACCTGTAATGTCGTGTTGCCCCAACACGTAGAGAAAACGAATTTTCCAAGACCGTCAGATAAAGAATTAATGGTCTCCCCGGCTCAGGCGGAACCAACACAAGTGGATTGGACAGATACCATTTGATCTGGTCGAAAGCTTCTTGACACTCCGCCGTCCAATCGACCGCAACATCTTTCTTCAGCAGCCGAAATATGGGTTCACAAGTCGCCGTGAGTTGAGCGATGAACCTGCTGATATAATTTAGTCTTCCCAATAGACTCATTACCTCCGTTTTGTTCTTTGGCGGTGGCAAATCCTGGATGGATTTGATCTTGGATAGGTCCAACTCAATACCCCGTCGACTGACGATGAATCCTAACAGCTTTCCTGATGGAACCCCGAAGGCACATTTGGCCGGGTTGAGCTTAATATCATACATTCGCAGTCTTTGAAAGAACTTCCTTAAGTCTGCTACATGGTCTTCCTGACGCCAAGACTTTATGATCACATCATCTACGTACACTTCAATTTCTTTGTGTATCATGTCATGAAACACAGTAGTCATTGCTCGCATGTACGTTGCCCCAGCATTCTTCAATCCGAATGGCATTATCCGGTAGCAGTAAGTTCCCCATGGTGTAATGAAAGCCGTCTTTTCCGCATCCTCTTCGTCCATTAAGATCTGATGATATCTTGCATAGCAGTCCACAAAGGATCCGATCTCGCACCCGGCGCAATTATCGATAAGGATATGGATGTTGGCAATGGAAAATGATCCTTAGGACTTGACTTGTTGAGATTGCGGTAGTCGACACATACCCTGATTTTCCCATCCTTCTTCGGCACTGGTACCACATTGGCCAACCAATCTGGATATCGAGTGACCCGAATAACTTTTTCCTGCAGCTGCTTGGTCACTTCTTCTTTGATCTTCACACTCATATCCGTCTTAAACTTCCTCAGTTTTTGCTTGACCGGAGGGTATGCCGGGTCAGTGGGCAACTTGTGAACCACTAGATTTGTGCTTAATCCTGGCATATCATCATATGACCATGCAAAAACATCTTTGAACTCAATGAGGGTTTTGATTAATTCCTCCCTGACATTTGGCTCAATGTGGATGCTGATTTTGGTTTCTCTGACATTATCTGCATCCCCTAGATTTACAGCCTCGGTGTCATTCAGATTAGGCTTGGTTTTCTCTTCAAATTGGCACAGTTCTCGGTTTATTTCTTCGAAGGCTTCATCTTCATCATATTCAGACTAATCGTCATAACCGATCTCTTGTATAATTAAGCCAGAGTCAGATTGATTTATTAGACTAGGTCGAAGATCCGTTGTGCATGCCATGTCATTAAAACCAGTAAAAAGAGAACTGTTCAGAAAGAAAAAAAAGAACAAGACAAAATTAAGACGAGACAGGAAAAGAGAATTTTATTAAAAATGCGGGATAACAGGGTTCACACTTTACAAAATAAAATGGGATTTGGATTACACCCTGGAATAATCCAAAAAACAAGAAAGAAAAATCAAAGCCTACTACCAGGACTCCCCTCGGGTAGGAAGAGGAGTAACCGTCCAATTGTTGGTTTTGGCCTCAAGCCCCACAAACTGTATGTCTGCTCCGCCGGAACCCTCTCCAACCTCTATCACATGGACATCAACAAACAGCCTTTTGAAGCTCTGATTCAAATCCCCGTCCATCCCAATCAATGGTCCGAGAATTTTCGGGATCGGTGACCCCTTGGCACTTGCTCTAATAAAGGATCTTGAGAGACGCAGAACGGGTTTGGGAAGAAACCAAACTCTCTTCTTCATTTTCCGCGCTCGCTTTACATCTGCCGCAGTTGGTTTGAACCCCAATCCAAAGGTCTCCAAATTTTTGGGCAAGGAGATAGGTTGGACAATCCCTTGAAGCTCAGCCCCCAGGCCTTTTCCTGGCACAAACCCATTGCTCAGCATCTCTGAAACCATCATGACCGTTGCGGAAGCTACCCTGGGGTGTGGAATGATTTCACCCTCGGGAATCTTGTTTGCTGACACTGCATCGAAAATCTGGTAAACCCAGGGACCTTTGTCATCATTGGTTTCTATGAAGGGCACAATGGCGCCTCCCATGGTGCACGCAGTGTCCTCCCCATGCAGCACGACATCTTGTCTGTCCCATTCGAACTTGATCATTTAATGCAAGGTGGATGGCACCGCTTTGGCCGCGTGGATCCACGGTCGTCCCAACAAAAGGTTATAAGATACCGCGGCATCCAATACCTAGAACTCCATGGTAAACTGGACCGAAGCGATGGTCAACTCAAGTATAATATCCCCCACAGTGGCCGTTCCACTTCCATCAAATCCTCGGACGCAAATGTTGTTTTTGCGGATTCTACCATGGTCAATCTTCAACTGGTTCAGGGTGGATAACGGACAAATATTGGCACTTGAGCCGTTATCCACCAACGCCCCAATAATTGCCGAATCTTCACATTTGACAGTCAAGTAGAGAGCTTTATTATGTTCTGTGCCCTCCACTGGCAGATCATCATCAGAGAACGTTACCCTGTTTACCTCAAAAAATTTGTTGGCAATTGTTTCAAGGTGGTTTACTAAAATTTCATTGGGCACATTAGCTTCTTTCAGTATCTTCATCAGGTCCCGGCGATGTTCATCCGAATGGAGCAATAGTGACAACAACGAGATCTGGGCCGGTGTTTCTTCAATTGTTCGACCACGGAGTAATCCTGCATTTTCATCTTCTTCAAGAATTCCTCAGCCTCTTCTTCTGACACGGGTTTCTTTACTACTGCTGGGTTGGACCTTCTCAACTCCACTGGAGCAAAACACCGTCCTGATCGAGTCAGTCCCTGCGCCTCGCAACTATCCTCCTCCACTTGCTTTCCCTTGTACATTACCACTGCCTTTTCATACTTCCAAGGCACGGCCTTGCTATCAATCACTGGTAATTGGACTACCGGCTTTATGGTGACCAGTTCCTTGCAGACCCCTTTCAATACAACTACGGGTGTGGATGATGTCCCTGATACTACCAATTTGGCTGGCTCTGGTTTCTTTGTTGCGGTGGACGGATTCTTCCCTAATATCACCACTGGCTTGACATCTTCCCCCTTCAACTGTACCCCTGGTCTCCCACCGGTCGATTCTTCTTTCGGAGTGGCCTGGATCATCATCACTGTCTGTGAGGGCTTCCTCGGCTTTCCTCCCTTATACACCAACTCGATCATGTAAGCTTCGTGGTGTGCTGGCAATGGGTTCTGGTTGATGTTGGGTGCCTCCGATGCCTGGACCTCGATCTTGTTGGCATCAATAAGATCTTGTATTGCCTGCCTCAACCTCCAACATTTTTCGGTATCATGCCCTAGCATTCCTGAGCAGTACTCGCAGCTTATCGATCGGTCCAAATTTGGGGGTGGGGGGTTTGGCTCTCTAGGCTCGACGGGACTTACCAAACCTAGCCGCCTCAATTTGTGGAACATGGCAGTATAGGTCTCTCCCAACTCAGTAAAAGCTCTATGTCTCTGTAGCCTGTCATTTCTAGCAGCTTGACTTCCTCGAAAGCCCGCCCCTGGAGGGTTCCTGTATGGTCTTGGTGGAGGATAGGCGTTTTGTGGTGGAGGGTATGTGTTTTGTGGTGGTGCATATGTGTTTTGGGGAGCCGGCGCGTGCCATTGCGGGCGAACCGGAGGCTGAGTGTATGTTTGGGCTTGGTGCACGGAGAAGTGTGGTTCTTGAGGTGGATAGTAGTGTTGTGGCGGGCTGTATGGATAATTTGGCCTGTGGGGTCTGGGTTGGTTGTAGTATGGTTTGCCGGACCTGGACCAACTACCTGCCTCAACCATGGCGACTTCTTCTTTCTTCTTCCTTCCCAGCGCACCTCCTGTGCCGCTCTGAATAGCCTGGGTCATTGCCTTGAGCGCTGAGTAATTCAGGATTTTATCAGACCTCAGCCCCTCCTCTATCATGACCCCTATATTTACTACTTCATTGAAGGATTTTCCAACCATCGTCACCAAGTGACCAAAGTAAGTTGGATCCAGCGTTTGCAGGAAGTAGTCCACCATTTCCCCCTCTCTCATGGGAGGATCAACCCTGGCCGCCTGTTCTCTCCAGCGGAAACCAAACTCACGAAAGCTTTCCCCAGGCTTTTTTCCGATCCTCAGTAGTGCGAGACGGTCAGGGACTATCTCGAGATTGTATTTAAAGTGACCCGCGAAAGCCTGCGCTAGATCATCCCAAGTGTACCATCTGCTGGAATCTTGCCTGGTATACCTTTCCAACGCCGATCCACTCAAGCTTTGACCAAAATAAGCTATCAGTAGCTCATCTTTGCCGCCTGCGCCTCTCATTTTGCTGCAAAAACCCCGTAGATGTGCCATAGTATCACCGTGCCCTTCATATAAGTCAAACTTAGGCATCTTGAATCCTGCCGGGAGTTGGACGTCTGGGAAAGGGCATAGATCCTTGTAGGCCACGCTGACCTGATTGCCCAATCCATGCATGCTCCTAAAGGATTGCTCCAGGCTTTTGAACTTCCTCATTACTTCATCCTGCTCTGGCACCTTAACCGGCTTTTCAATCTCCGCCGGGACCTCCAAGTGTGGATTATAGGTATGGGGTTCTGGTGCATTGAATGTGGGTTCAGGGGGATAGTATTGCGCACCGTGAGCCTGAAACAACGGCTCACTAGTTGATCTTTGCAGTGTGGCTGGTGTGGGTCCCATAAAGGTGGGAACATTTGGTGGTGGGAAAGGTTGATGGGGTGGTGGAGCTTGGGAATCATAGGGGCTTCTCTCCTGATAATAGCGGTGATTCGGGAGGCTTGTTGAAGGGCCAGAGTAAGGGTATTCCGGCATATGCCCTGGTGTAAGAGCAACGGGTGGTTCAGGGCTCTTTTGTACTTTAGCCAAGGCTAACTGCATCGCATTCATCTCCAATCCCATCCTCTCTATCTTCTCCATCGCTTCTTTCAACAACTGGCTTACTGCCCTTTCTTCCTTGGTACTGTTTTCTGAAGTAGTCATGATTATTGGTACAGGTCCCTTGGATCTGGTCTGATAAGGGTGTGTTGCCAGAACGCTTTAACGACTAACTGTCTGGTATTTGGGAAAAACAACAAACTTGTTAGTGTTAGAGTTTAACAGATTCGGTAATAGCACGTTGGGGATGCAATGTTCCTAAGCAGTTAACCATTTCTAACATGTTTTTGCTTCAAACGCATGCGTCATCCCGGCTTGCTTTGTTTGTGCCTTTAAAGTGTTTTGGGAAACCCCCGTTTTCTCTCCATTATTCTTTTCTTTCTTTCTTCTCTCTTTTTCCTTTTTCTTTTTTTTTCTTGTTCTTTTTTTTAGTGGCAGTCGAATCTTACGTGGATTGCCTACGTATCACGTCCCCGCGTGAATCAGACCGGGCGTAGTTCTGCCACAAGGTAAAGACGCAAAATTATTTTGGAATCATTCAATTCATCACCAAAATTTGCTATTACAAACTACTTGTTTGAAACAAAGAACAACAATAGTACAGATTCCAAAATTCTTAACCTGACTCGATAAAAGAAACAAAAAACAACATATGGGAAGATAACGGACCCATAAAGTCAACAAACAAGACTCGAACTTAGGGATACATCAAGGATTTCAACTTAGGTGCTCGCGAGGCATCGTTCGGCCTTTCCGCGGGCTTTGGTGTGAGACCTCTTTGTAAGCTTTTCAACTCATTCATGATCCGGTGAACATAGCCCATGACGGAGGCGAGTAGGGTATCGCGAGGCATCTGCTCACACGCCAAGCATCTAATGTAAATGTAGTGCCCAATCTCGTCAATCTTACCCCGGATGTTGTCCCTTTCCCTGAATAATTGCTCTATTCGCCGGTTTTTCAGTCCCAGTGCTTGAGCATTGTCAGTGAGTCGATCCTGGAACCTTTCCATTTGTTTTTCCATTCTGGTCATCACATCATAACAGCGCCTTCTGTCAGCTTGGGCATCTCGGGCTTGTTTGAAGATCCGCTCCTGAAGAGTGGAGTTTGTTTTCCTTAATAGCCCGATGCTCATTTCAGAATCCCTTATGACTTGTTGCAGATGCTTCCTCCGGGCCATTGTACCTTTTGCCCATCTGACCCGCATTCTCGCTATGCAAACTTCAGATCTCTCCAAGTCCTCTCGGCTTTTGCTGACCTGACTCCTCAGCTCTGCTATCAACCTCTCATTGGATCGATTTTTCTGTCGGTCACCGGCATTCTTTCTGTCTTGGCGGATTCGGGATTTCAAGGCCTTGTTTTCTTGAGTCAACTTGCTTTTCTCCCCTGTATCAGCATCAATTTGCAAGCTGCTTTGATATTTAAGCCCCTAAATTTGTTGTTTTAGTTTGCCAATCTCGACCCGATATTCTTTCTCTTTGGCTAGCCAACCCCATTGTGTTTGCGACGATTCTACAAAGTCTTGGACGTGAGCTCTCTTAGTTGGTCTCTGGTGCTCAAGATCTCTTCTGTACCATGTGAGGTATTTTGGCGACACTTCGCCCTTGGCTCGATCTTGTACACAAGTATCTACTTTCAGGGTTTGACATTCATTCTAGATTCTCTGAACGACTGCTTCAGGGAACTGCCAGCCGGGCCCGATTTCGACCACCTGGCTACTGAGATCCTCTTCCTTTGGGACTATTTGACATCTCCCCAACTGCCTCAATACTCTGTACGGCGCATAGGGCTGGATACTTTGGATACCCATCAACAACAAATGAGATTCGACGGCTGACATGTGTATGATCTCATCTATGGGTAGCCACCCAAATGCCCATTCTATCTGGTTTGCTGAGACGGAACGCAGCAGAGTGACCCATTCAGCGACCCCTTCTGGCAAGCTGAACCCGTCGATCTTGGTGGAAAACTCTTCTATACAAGTCTTTTGTGATGACCCATATTTCAGAAACTGAGGGCGATGACATAGGTGCTCTATCATCCACATTTACAGTAGTATATTGCATCCCTCAAAGAAACCTCCTCCGGTTTTGCAAACAGTGAGAGCGCGGAAGATGTCTGCTATTATCATCGGTGCTAGAGTGTTGTTGTCTTGTTTGAGAAAAGTGCTGATGACCCCGGCGATTTGTATGTTAATTTTCCCATCCTTTCTAGGGAATACCAGAAAACCCAAAAAGGCTACCATAAAAGCAATACACCTATGTATTTCCCATTTTAGCCGGCTTTCCCCGCTGCAGATCTTACTCTTGGGATTGTTGAACCCTCCAAGAAGACCGTACCTGTCGTACAGGAATGCCAAACTACAAAACCCTTCTGATAACTCTGGGTTGTGTACAGTTCTGCGGATCTTCACGGTGTCTAGGAATCTGTGTACGGTCACGGTCCTTGGTGCAATAATATACGGTCCTCTCATAGGGATTTTAGGACGTCCGATGTACCCTGCCAGTTCCTCTAGCGTTGGTGTAAGCTCAAAGTCTGAGAAATAAAATACATTGTGCGCTGGGTCCCAAAATGAAATTAAAGCCCTTATAATGTCCCCTCGCAGATCGATGTCCAGTAATCCAACCAAGTTTCCTAAGTATATCTTGACTGTGTCTCGCCCTGATTCTTCCAAGTCGTTCCACCACATGCGTAAGTCGAAAGGGACTCTGTTTATAATGGCCCTAGATTAACTCTTACTCGTGCTCATTCTGCACATTTATTAAGGTGATTTAGACAAAAGCAAAAATCTTTATTTTGACTCCAAAACTATTTTTCCCATTTTCCTTAATTTTGAGAAAAGAAAGACTGATTTTCCAAATACGGCCTTTCAGCTCTTCAGGGATGAGTATTTTAAGGCTGTGGGGTTTTAATCCGGCCAACAGGTAAGAAAAAATGGCCAAAGGTGGCTGTTTGTGCAAAGACAGCCTTCCGGCCTCCCTTTTTGGAACATTCAGCTATTTTCGCAAAAATGGCATCACCTGACTTTTTCATGAAAGCAGCAATGTTTTGTCTTTTTTTTTCCTTTCTTGCAAAAATAGGAAGTTGGACCCGATGAGGGTTGCCTACGTATCTCACACCCGGTGAGAATCAAACCGACGTAGTTCGGGTAAGGAAAATTAATTAAATCACGAATCCAATTTTCTTTCTTTAAAAATCAAAATTTTGGTAGAGTTCTCACATTATTTGGACATTGGTTTTTCTTAAATGAGCAGCTCTCACCTTTTTTCTCAAAATTTCCGTTTTCACCCACCGGTCAACATGCAAATTCGAAGCAAATTAAATGTGCCAACAAACAAGATGCAGCAGGATGGACTTTTTTGTTCCAGGTTGCTTTTCCTAGACGGGCCCAACCCCTGTGTTGAGCCCCCTAAGTCAAATGCAATGTGATGCAAATAAACGTTTCCTACTAGGGATCCGGCATGAAGTCATGTTTTACTAAGTTTCACAATTGGGTTTTGTTATAGACCTGTCTTACCCGAGCGGACAACTCGAGTAGAGGAGGGGGCTACATATCGGGGACCCGCGGGATCGTCCGGCTTTGTAACTTATCCGAGCCTCTTTCTACTTGGGCATGACCCTAACATAATAGGGAGTCTCAAACCAGTGAGCAGCATCCCTGAAGGTAAGAAGAGAAGGGTTCGACACAGTTTATATATACAGTCAAATAATATCAAAGCGGTAACACGTATCATTGGGCATATGAAGCACATATCTCATGAAAATATCAGATAATAAACAAAGCCAAAAAATAACATTTATTCTAAGCTCGAATTTCTAACCCTGAACCGGTGGTTCTGGTATAGATTCCTCAGCAGAGTCGCCAGAGCTGTCATACCTCCTTTTTCCGCCCTCCCGCGAGGGGCGAAAGAGTTTTTCCGATTAAAGGACAATCGAAACGGGATTTATTTGTTTATTTCAGAGTCGCCACTTGGGAGATTTAGGGTGTCCCAAGTCACAAATTTAATCCTGAATCGAGGAAAAGAATGACTCTGTATTACAGTCCGCGAACCAGAAATCTGGATAAGGAATTCTGTTAACCCGGGAGAAGGTGTTAGGCATTCCCGAATTCCGTGGTTCTAGCACGGTCGCTCAACTGTCATGTTCGGCTTGATTATCTGATTTTTATACAAATATGAACTTATGCACAGATTTTAATTCTTTACCGCTTTCATTATTATTTATTCTTATTATTATTATTATTATTATTACAGGGAATTGCAACGTTGTGAAAATGTATCTCGAACCTCGTCACAATCAATGTACCCGTGGTCGTCGACACACTTTGACTCCGTTGAGATTTGGATTTGGGTCACATAAATGTGCACCCGAGTTTAAGAAAATTAAATTATTAAAGGCGCGGCTAAAGCAACTAGCGTATCATTTACTTTGGGTAGGGCCGTGAAATTTTGCTAAACGGTCCATCTCGAAGTCTAAGCAATTTTAAAGCAACTATTTACTGAGGGCCCCGCAGTTTTATATTTTTTATTCGACGAGGCTCATCTCATTCTTATTTTTAAAGGAATTGGCAACGTCATGGACACGCATCTCAAACCACGTCACAATCAATGTACCCGTGATTAGAGACACATTTCGATTCCGCTGAGATTTGGATTTGGGTCACATAAATGTGCACCCGAATTTAAGAGAGTAAGATTAATTAAGATGCATCCTAAAGAACTAGCGTGTTGTTATTTTAGGTAAGGCCGTGGAGTTCGCTAAGCGGCCTATCCCGAGTTCTAAGTAATTAATACATATATTTTTTTGTGAGGGCCCCGCAATCTGTGCGTTTTATTTGGTGAGGCTCGTCTCATTTTTATTTAAAAAGTCATCCTATAGTGGCTATATTTTCTATTTTTGTTTTTATCTAAAATAAATGAAAACGGTCCTACTTTATTTACATACTTATGAGTTATCATAGTTAAGTTTCGAACGTGATTTGTTGAAAGAGGGACGTGATACGAGCAGTTCGTTTGGTAGTTATGGGCCTAGGCCCAGCGCACACTATATGGACTGGACCTGGGCCATTCCTTTTCCGATAAGGGCTTGTTAATTCATTCGACTCAGGCCCAACATTTATGAGGCTGAAATGGGAACCGGTGTTATTTTATTCTAACGGTATTGCTGCAATTTATAACGAGGCAGCCTACTAAATGGAGTGAGATTAACTAGCAATGGATAGTTCAGCACTTAACATGCGTTAGAAGATATGCTAACCATAAACACAGCTAAAATTCAAGATATTGCTTACTACACTATCACCTTCTTTATCTACCAGCATACATACACCGTATGACATTAAGTTGCCATACATGACGTCTAGTTATACATGATGACTACCTGCATTATCCTAGAAGATATGAACTATTATACACAACTCAATGTTCAATAGACAGACTATGTATGATTCAAAAAAGAACAACTTCAACTCTTCCTTTTTTGTATTCATGTTTCAACTTTCAGCTTACATTGACAGTGTATCAGTGGTGTACCTGGTATTGGAAAAAGCAAGAGAAGAAAAGGAATGATCAGTGGAAGAAGTAGCATACACAGCAACAACAACAACAAGAGAGGCAGCACTCAGCAGCAAACAATCCAGCAGGCAGATTTTTAAAACCAATACAAACCCAACAAGAAAATCCAATAATAACCAGTAGGAGGAAACAACAACAGATTTAAACCAAACGGGAATCCAGTGAACTTTCAGAAAACCCACAATACCCAGATGAAACAGTGTTGTACCAGCAGGGAAACCAGGGAAAACTAGGCTGAAAACCTAGCAGTGTACCCAACAAAGACAGGCCAAACAGAGAGGGAAAACAGGTGCAGAAACACAGTCTTCTGCTTGTTATGTTCAGAAATCCAACACTCTTTTAACTCTCAACACTTTAAAATTGTCCAACCTCTGATTTCTGATTTTTTTCCTCTTAAACTCTAATGTCTAACCTTGATTTCTAATTTTTCTAACCCCCCTCAACTCAACCTTAAATGAGCCTATTTATAGGCAGAATACAGGCAAACCCCAGGCTGCCTTGAACCCTTCAGCCTTTTCCTGTCCATACCCCTTTAATTCCCATGCCTAAATGTCTTTTATTGATCCCCACTATATTGTTCCCCATGCTTGTCCTATTTGTTTTAATCAAGAGTCATGGGTGTATTATAATACTAACTTAATTCCCATGCTTGTTGTTTTATTCCCCATTGTCATTAGGTTAATAGTATTTTAATTACCACTTGACATGCTTTTAACTTAACCCCTGCTTAATCTCTGTTAAATGCCAAAATTAACCTTAACAAATACATATTACTGTATTACCCTAACTTTAATAGTCAATATATAAACCCCCCTAGATTTAGCTAATCACTGACTACTAACTAATCAACTTAAACTCAATACTGATTTTCAGGTTGGCCTGTCAGATTTCTACAGCTATACCCAACTCTCAGCCTAAGTTCAACCAAGGATTCGAACTCCATCAGACAAGGGTGTCAATCAAAATGGTATGAGTTTGGTCATATTGGGAGCCAATCCTGACCAACTCAAAGCCAAACAATGCAAAAGGCAATAGCCCACAGGCTAAGCTCGAAGCAGTGATGAATAATGAACAGGCTTCTATGAAAATCATGAGGTTACTGCCTGAATGAGTAGTCTAATTCACAGACAAACTGAACATATTCCAAAGATTCATTATATGCTAGCATACAGATTTAGACGAGCTACTGTCCTGGAAAACATACATGGTTAATGAGCTACTGTCATGTTTTCCTCTAATTTTCAAACAAATTAATTGACGACACTTATTTAAACGACTATACAAGCTATAATATACAGCAGGCAATCAAATAAAACAACAAAACAAACTAAACACTATCTCAAGGTTCACAGAATTGACAGAAAAATCAGAAACAAACCAAACCAAACATGAAAGACAGATAGAATCTATAGGAGAACAAAAGAAAAAGGGAAAATT
This sequence comes from Nicotiana sylvestris, assembly GCF_000393655.2. Classification (NCBI taxonomy): domain Eukaryota; kingdom Viridiplantae; phylum Streptophyta; class Magnoliopsida; order Solanales; family Solanaceae; genus Nicotiana; species Nicotiana sylvestris. Next base: position 30,510,746 of record NC_091060.1, on the reverse strand, counting down.
ACCTCAGGGATTTGAAATTAAAACTGACCCAGGCTCGGACTCGGACTCGACCATTTTTGGGGTCGAACGGACTTTAATCGAAATGTTCTCAACTGAGAACACCTCGGTTAAAGTCTGTTAGACCCTGATCCTTTTGTTGATTTGGACAGTCCCCCATACATCTGAGTTCTAGGGTTCTTGGGATCGAATTAGGGCTCGAGCCTTTCTGGTTAGATTTGAACGGAACCAAGGTCATTCAGGGGGTGAGAAAGGTCAGGAGGTGTTGTGGTATGAGTTTGGGGTCGGTGGGTGCAGATCTGGTTTTTGCTCGAATCTTCGATTGAAGATTCGAGAAGCTGCAGGGTGATTCGAGGTAAGTGGTTAATGGATTCGTGTTCAGGGTGGTTGGGTGCATTAGGGGTGTTATTTTGGTAGCCATCAGAGTCGGGGTGGCCGGGTTTATGGTGGGGGAATCCTAAGGCGGCTAGGGTTTGAGAGGGGGGGCTCGGGGGACGAAGATGAACAGTGGGCAAAAGGGGGGGTTTATTTTGGGGTGTGGGGTGCCGGATTGACCTTATATACGGGGTGGGCGGTTCAATCCTGGCCGCTGGATCAATCAAGATCGATGGCCAGGATTAGGGGAGCTTATTAATACGGTGTCATTTGGTTAAGTAGGGGGTAGGTTTAAGACGGGAGTGGGTCGGGTCATAAGGGAAGCCAGGGACCGTTGGATCAATGTAGATGAACGGCTCAGATCAACTCGCCCGAAACGGCGTCATTTCGACTTAGCAGGGGCTGCATTGGACCGTTCGATTGCAACAAATCAGCGGCTCAGATTGAGGCACCAAAACGGTATCGTTTGGTGCATCTTAAAGGTCAGGCGATTGGACTGGATCAATGCAATGGATTGGGCCTGATTTTCAATTTAATTTTTGGCCCAAATCCGGTATTTTCTTTCCTTATAATTAAACAAAAATTCCTAAAAACCAAAATTAAACTACACAAATATTAATTAACACCTAACAACAATTATCACACAAATTAAAACATTTAATAAAATTACCACGACAAAAAATAGAATAAAAATGCGTATTTTTGTGATTTTCGCCTTTTAAAACCAAATTATGGTTAATTAATTCCTAAATGTACCATTTATTCCTAAATGCATGCAACATGTATCTTTGTATTTTTAACTATAGCAAGGCGAGCATTTACGGACAGAACAATTATCAAAATGTCACGCAAATTCTCAAAATTGTACCCGAAGGTAACTTGTTTTATTTATTTTTTGATTTCTTTTGGAGTAGTTTCAAGGAAGCAAAAATCACGTGCTCACAATATCGATTGAGTAACAATTCTTAACTCCTTTTTGCTTGTAACCCATTAATATGAATTCATCATTTAATTTCGGATTGGAGATGAAAATTGGGGAAAAGTTGGAAGAAAATTCTTAGACCTAGAATTCAATTTTTGATTGGGAATTTGACCTTAGATTTGGATAATTTTGGTATGCATGAACTCGAGAGAGTGTGAGGATTCTGAAAATATAAATTTTACCCGATTTCGAGATGTGGGACCGAGGGGCATTTTGGTCATGTTACCTAAGTTCGCGTATTAGTTTAGAATTTCTTTGTAGAATCAGTTACTTGAAGTGCAGAGATTTGGGACATTTGGAGTCGAGTACTCGTGGAAAGAGCGTGGTTTCAGATTGATTATTGAGCCGGTTCGAGGTAATTGGCTTGCCTAACCTTGTGTGGGGGACCTTTCCCATTAGGATTTGGTATATTTGGTAATTAAAATGCCTTGTACGTGAGGTGATGAGTGTGTACTTGTTCTAGTTGTTGGAAATCCGATTTTCATTAAGTAATTACTAGTATGTTTCCTTTCCTGTTTTTATTACTCGCAGTATTAAGCTTGTTGTAGCTTAGGAAAACATGTCTAAGTGATTTAATTGCTTTATTTTTGAATATTTTTCCTGTTGATGCTGTGTATTTACATTGGGACTACGGATGTGAGATTCTAGTAGATCCCCCTTGTCTGTTTATTTGGGACTACGGATGTGGGATTCCGATTGATCCCCCTTGTCTATTTATTTGGGACTACGGATGTGGGATTCCGGTAGATCCCCCTGCACAGTTATATGGAACTACTGTACTTTACCTGGTAGATTTCCCCAGTACTGGGTATTTATATTTAGGACTACGGATTAGGATTTCTGGTAGATCCCCGCGCACTGATAGTTGGACTACGGGACGGGATCCCGGGAGATCTTTCAAATATATATGAAGGACTATGGGACGGTATCCCGGGAGATCTACTGGACAGATGTAATTGGGACTATAGGATGGTATCCTTGAAGGTACCCCAGTTGTTATCTCTGTGTTGAGTTGTATTTCCTTTCCATGATTATTTTGTCTCTGTTCTAGTTGTTGTTGTTCTTTCTATTCTATGTTATCTCTTATTGTTGCACTTAATTATACTGTCTTATTCTATACTGTTATAACTTATATTTTATTTAATCTTAGTAGGGCCCTGACCTTCCTCGTCACTACCCGACCAAGGTTAGGCTTGACGCTTACTGAGTACCGCTGTGGTGTACTCATGCCCCTTCTGCGCATGTTTTTCATGTGCAGATCCAGGTACCTTGACTCAGACTTACTATCCTTGAGGCGAGGTGCTTCTGTAGAGATTTTGAGGTATATTTGCCACATCCGCAGACCAAGGATCCCCTTTCTATATTTCTGTAATAGTATAGCCCTTCAGTATTTCCCTTTTGTTAGACAAATTCTGGAGTTAGAGCTTCTTATGCATCTCTTAGCTTGTGATTAATGGGTTTTCGGGTTTTGGAAGTATGTATTAGTTGAGAGCTAAATATTGTGTATGCCGAGCAGCACTTTTAAACATTGTTTTATCACTCTTCATTCTGTTTTAATTTGTTATTATTCCGCACTTTGGTAATCTTCCGCAAATTTAGGCTTACCTAGTCGTAGAAGCCTAGGTGCCATCACGATGGTTCACGGAGGGCGAACCGGAGTCATGACAAGTAGGTATCACAGCTCTAGGTCCATAGGAGTCATGGATCACAAGCCGGTTTATTAGAGTCTCGTTGATCGGTATGGAGACGTCTGTACTTATATACGAGAGGCTATGTAATTGTTATGAAAATTCCACTTCATTTGATTTCCCTGTTGTGCGAGATTTTTGACATCACGAATCGTAAACATCTATCTTCCATTCTCTCACTGACGGTGAGGACATGTGCTATCCGAGATGATCAGGCACCCGTGCCCCCTACAATAGCCGTCAAAGGCCGGGGCCGGGGTAGAGGCCGAGGACGCACACGTGTTGCAGCCAGAGCACCTGTGCAAGCTGCCGCCGAGGTACCACCAGCAGATCCAGCCAAAGCGCAGGCACCTGATACACCTACTGCTACTACTACTACTCTAGCACTTCAGGAGACATTAGCACAGTTCCTGAGCATGTTTGGTACGTTAGTTCATGCGGGGTTGATTCAGGTTGTACCAACTACTTCACAGATCAGGGAAGGGACCCAGACTTCCGCCACCCCTATTCCAGAGTAGTAAGTGCACGTTGATCAGGTCCCAGAGATTATTCCTGTGCAGCGTGTAGCCCCAGGCCAGCCCGAGGACAGAGCAGCGACTTCCGAGGAGGAGCAGCTGAGGCTTGAGAGGTTCAAGAGGTACAAGCCTCCTATATTCAGCGGTCTAGCATCAGAGGATGCTGTGGGATTTCTAGATGAGAGTTACCGCATTCTTCGTACTATGGGTATATCAGGATCGAGCGGGGTTTCCTTCACTACCTTCTAGCTTCGAGGAGCCGCCTATGAGTGGTGGCGTACCTATGAGTTAGATAGTCCAGATGAGTATGCTTCACTAACTTGGACTCAATTTTCAGATCTGTTCCTGTGGGAGTATGTTCCTCAGAGCCTTAGGGATGCATGGCGCGCAGAGTTTGAGTATTTGCGCCACGGTGCTATGATTGTCTCAGAGTATGCTATCCGTTATACTAGTTTGTCTAGGCATGCACCGGCCTTGGTTTCTACTATTCGCGAGAGGGTTCGTCGATTTATTGAGGGCCTTATTCCCAGTATCAGGCATAGCGTGGCTCGTGAGTTGGAGATGGATATTTCTTATTAGCAGGTGGTGAGCATTGCTAGGAGTATTGAGGGTATGCATGCTAGGGAGATAGAGGAGAGGGATGCCAAGAGGTCTCGAGAGTCGAGCCATTTCTCTGGTGCCCATTCTCCAGCAGCAGGTCGACATGATAGGGGTTATATGAGTTGCCCTATTTATTCAGCTCTTCTAGTCGCCAGTGGTATTCCAACTCCTCCTAGACCTCAGGAGCCTTATTATGCACCTCCGATATTTAGCGCACCTCCTGCACGTGGTGCTTTTAGAGGTCAGTCCATCAGACCTGGCCTGAGCCAGTCACAGCCACCACGTCCTTCCAAAGCTTGTTTTGAGTGTGGTGACACACGTTATATGGTGAGGGATTGCCCCAGACTTGGGAGGGGTGCAACTCCACAGATTTCTCAGCCAAAGCATGCCCCGCAGAGTTCTCAGGCTATGGTTACAGCTCCAGTTGTTACCCCACCTACTCAGCTAGCCAGAGGCGGAGGTCGGGGAGGTAGAGGTCGCCCTAGAGGGGGAGGCCAGACCCGATACTATGCCCTTCCTGCCCATACCGAGGATATTGCCTCTGATTCTGTCACCATAGGTATTATACTAGTTTGTCACAAAGATGCATCGGTTCTATTCGATCCTGTCTCCACTTATTCTTATGTGTCTTCTTATTTTGCCCCACATTTGGGTGTATCTCGGGATTCTTTGAGTTCCCCTGTTTATGTTTCTACTCCTATGAGAGATTCTCTTATTGTAGACCGCGTTTATCGGTCGTGTTTGGTTGCTCTTAGTGGTTTTAAGACCAGAGTCGGGTTATTATTGCTCAACATAGTAGATTTTGACATTATCTTGGGCATGGACTGGTTGTCACCCCATTAGGCTATTCTTGATTGTCATACCAAAATCGTGATGCTGGCTATGCCAAGTGTACCGCGTGTTGAGTGGAGGGGTACTTTAGATCACACTCCCAATAGAGTTATTTCTTTTCTTAAAGCTCAATGTATGGTTGAGAAGGGGTGTGACGCATATTTAGCTTATGTGAGAGATGTCAGTATTGATACCCCTTCAGTAGATTCAGTTCCAGTAGTACGGGATTTTCCCGATGTGTTTCCAGCTGAGCTTCTAGGCATGCTGCTTGATAGAGATATTGATTTTTGCATTGATCTGTTGCCGGGCACTCAGCCCATTTCTATTCCTCTATATCGTATGGTTCCTCCTGAGTTGAAGGAGTTGAAGGATCAGTTACAAAAATTGCTTAATAAGGGTTTTATTCGACCCAGTGTATCACCTTGGGGTGCTCCTGTCTTGCTTGTGAAGAAAAAGAATGGTTCTATGCGTATGTGTATTGATTATCGCTAGTTGAACAAGTTTACAGTGAAGAACCGTTATACTTTGCCTCGTATTGATGATCTGTTTGACCAGCTTTAGGGCGCACGAGTGTTTTCTAAGATTGACTTACGCTTAGGTTACCATCAGTTGAAGATTCAGGAGCCAGATATCCCGAAGACTGCTTTCAGGACTCGGTGGGGTCATTACGAGTTCCTTGTTATGTCATTTTGAGCTGACCAATGCCCCAGCAGCCTTTATGCATTTGATGCACAGTGTGTTCCGGCCATATCTTGACTTGTTCGTCATTGTCATTATTGATGATATTTTGATGTATTCTCGGACTCGGGAAGATCATGAACAACACCTAAGGACAGTGCTTCAGACCTTAAGAGAAAAGAAGTTATATGCTAAGTTCTAGAAATGTGAGTTTTGGTTAGATTCCGTGGCATTCATAGGTCATGTGGTATCGAGTAAGGGTATTCAGGTGGATCCGATGAAAATAGAGGCCGTGTAGAGTTGGCCAAGACCATCTTCAGCTACAGAGATCCGCAGTTTTCTTATCTTGGCATGTTATTACCGTCGTTTTGAGGAGGGGTTTTCATCGATTGCAACCCCTATGACTAGGTTGACCCAGAAGGGTGCTCCGTCTAGTGGATGGAGGAGTATGAGGCAAGCTTAAGACAGCTTTGACCACAACCCCAATTTTGATACTGCCTATAGGTTCGGGGTCTTATACGGTCTATTGTGATGTCTCGAGGATTAGCCTTGGATTGGTGTTGATGCAGCACGGTAGGGTGATTGCCTATGCGTCCAGACAGTTGAAGATACATGAGAAGAATTATCCTGTCCACGAACTTGAGTTAGCTGCCATTGTTCACGCCCTGAAGATTTGGTGCCATTATTTATACGGGGTTCCCTGTGAGATTTATACTGGCCATCGGAGCTTGCAGTACCTGTCCAAGCAAAAGGATCTAAATTTGCGCCAGAGGAGGTGGTTAGAGTTGCTGAAGGACTATGACATCACTATTTTGTATCACCGGGCAAGGCTAATGTGGTGGATGATGCTTTGAGTCGCCGGGCAGAGAGTTTGGGGAGCTTGGCTTATTTACCAGCATCGGAGAGGCCTATGGCGATGGATGTTCAGGCCATAGCCAACCAGTTTGTGAGATAGGATCTTTTGGAGCCCAGTTGGGTTCTAGCTTGCGTGGTTTCTCGGTCTTCCTTATTTGATCGTATCAGGGAGCGTCAGTATGTTGACCCTCATTTGCTTGTACTAAAGGACAAGATTCAACATGGTGATGCCAGAGATATGACTATTGGTGATGATGGGGTGTTGAGGATGCAGGGTCAGATTTGTGTACTCAATGTCGATGGGCTTCGAGAGTTGATTCTAGAGGAGGCCCATAGTTTGCAGTATTCCATCCATTCGAGTGCCGCGAATATGTATCAGGATTTGAGGTAGCACTACTGGTGGAGGCGGATGAAGAAGGATATAGTTGGATATATATCTCGGTGGCTCAATTGTCAGCAGGTGAAGTATGAGCACTAGAGACCAGGTGGGTTACTTCAGCAGATAGAGATTCTGGAGTGGAAGTGGGAGCGGATCACCAAGGACTTTGTATTTGGGCTCCCACGGACTTTTATAAAGTTCGATGCTATTTGGGTGATTGTGGATCGGCTGACCAAGTCCACTCATTTCATTCCTGTGTGTGCTACTTATTCTTCGGAGCGGTTGGCAGAGATTTATACCCGGGAGATTGTTCCTCTGCATGGTATTCCAGTGTCCATCATTTCAGATAGAGGTGCTCAGTTCACATCACGGTTCTGGAGGGCGGCTCAGCATGAGTTGGGTACTCGGGTGGAGTTGAGTACAACATTTCACCCTTAGACGGACGGACAGTCCGAGCGCACTATTCAGATTCTTGAAGATATGCTTCGTGCTTGTGTGATTGAGTTTGAAGGGTCTTGGGAGCAGTTCTTTCCATTGGTGGAGTTTGCTTACAACAACAACTATCAATCTGGTATTCAGATGGCACCGTATGAGGCTTTATATGGGAGACAGTGTAGATCCCTGGTGGGTTGGTTTGAGCCGGGTGAGGCTAGATTGTTGGGCACAGACTTGTTTCAGGATGCTTTGGAGAAGGTTAAGGTGATTCAGGATAGACTCTGTACAGCCCAGTCCAGACAAAAAAGTTACGCGGACCGGAAGGTTTATGATGTTTCCAATATGGTTGGAGAGCGGGTTCTGCTTCGAGTTTCGCCTATGAAGGGCGTTATGAGTTTTGGGAAGAAAGGGAAGTTGAGTCTGAGGTTTATTGGTCCTTTTAAGATATTGAGGTATGTTGGGGAGGTTGCTTACGAGCTTGCCTAACCTCCTAGATTGGCAGGAGTTCATCGGATATTTCATGTTTCGATACTCCGGAGGTATCACGGTGACCCGTCACACGTGTTGGATTTCAGTTCAGCCTAGTTAGACAAGGATCTATCTTATGTTGAGGAGCCAGTGACAATATTGGACAGATAGGTTAGAAAGCTGAGGTCAAAGAACATTGCATCGGTAAAGGTTCAATGGTGGGGTCCGCCGGTCGAGGAGGCGACCTGGGAGACCGAGTAGGATATGCGCAGCCGTTACCCTTATCTTTTCACTGCTTCAAGTATTTCTTTATGCTCATTTGAGGACGAACGAATGTTTAAGTGTAGGAGGATGTGATGACCTGGCCGGCCGTCTTAAGAATTAACGCCCTGATCCCCTATTAACTGCTTTCCCCAAGTTTATTTCTACTATTTTGATTTGCCGGGATGTTCGGTTTTGAGTTTCGGAGAGTTTTGGGACACTTAGGCCCTAAATGAGAGCTTAAGTGTTGGAGAGTTGACCATAGTCGGAATAATGTGAAGACAGCCTAGGAATGGAAATCTGATGGTTCTGTTAGCTCCATTGGGTGATTTTGGGCTTAGGGGCGTGTTCGGATTATGTTTTGGAGGTCCGTAGCTAATTTAGGATTGAAATGACGAAAGTTGAATTTTTGAAGTTTCCGGTTCGATAGTCAGATTTTGTTCTGAGGGTCGGAATGGAATTCTGGAAGTTGGAGTAGCTCCGTAGTGTTTAATGTGATATGTGTGCAAAATTTCAGGTCATTCGGACGAGGTTTGATATACTTTTTGATCGAAAGCGTATTTTTAGAGTTTTTGGAATTCTTAGGCTTGAATCCGATGAAAAATAGGTGTTTTGATATTGTTTTGAGGGCTCCGAAGGTTGGAACAAGTTTGAATGATGTTTTAGGATTGGTTGGCAGGGTTGGTTGAGGACCCAGGTCCTCGGGTGTGTTTCGGATGCTCAACGGGTCATTTTGGAACTTAGAGAAATTTTAGAAAATTGCAGCAGCCTAGTTCTGGTTTCCTTCTTTTCGTTCGCGAAGAGGAGCTGGGACTGGGGGAGGGTTAATTCTTCGCGTTCGCGAAGTTTCTCCTGCGTTCGCGAAGCTGAGAGGTCTTATGCCTACGCATTCGCGATGGTGTTCCCGCGTTCGCGTAGGAGGAGGAGATTGTGCATTGCATTCGCGACTAGGGCATCGCGTTCGCGATGAAGGAAAGCTGGACCAAGTGAAGTTGTGCTTCACAAACGCAATGTTCCTTCCGCGTTCGCGAAGAAGGAAGTACCTGGGTAGAATATAAAATTTCAAAAGCGAGGGTTTAGCCATTTTTATCAATACTTAAGCTTGGGAGCTCGGATTTGAGCGAGATTTTGAGAGATTTTTAGAGATATCGATTGCGTAATGATTTTTAACTCCTTTTTGATTGTAACCTATTAATCCAAACATGAATTCATCATTTAATTTCAGATTGGAAATGAAAATTGGGAAAAAGTTGGAAGAAAGTTCTTAGACCTAGAATTTGACTTTTGATTGGTAATTTCACCTTAGATTTGGATAATTTTGGCATGCATGAACTCGGGAGAGTGTGAGGATTCTGAAAATATAAATTTTACCCGATTCCGAGATGTGGGCCCAAGGGGTATTTTGGTCATTTTACCTAATTTCGCGTATTAGCTTAGGATTTCTTTGTAGAATCAATTACTTGAAGTGTTATTTACATTATGCAATTGAATTGAATAGATTTGGGCCATTTGGAGTCAAGTACTCATGGCAAGAGCGTGGTTTCAGATTGATTATTGAGCCGGTTCGAGGTAAGTGGCTTGCCTAACCTTGTGTGGGGGACCTTTCCCCTTAGGATTTGGTATATTTGGTAATTGAAATGCCTTGTACATGAGGTGACAAGTGTGTGCTTATGCTAATTGTTGGAAATCCAATTTTCATTAAGTAATTACTTGTATGTTTCATTTCCTATTTTTATTACTCGCACTATTAAGCATGTTGTAGCTTAGGAAAGCATGTCTAAGTGATTTAATTGTTTTATTTGCTCAAACTGTCTTACGTGAATTCTGTGCAGCATGCTAGGCTAGAATTAATTGTTGCCTTAATATGAAGTTTGCCATTTCTGAATATTTTTCCTGTTGCTGCTGTGTATTTACATTGGGACTACGGATGTGGGATTCCGCTAGATCCCCCTTATCTGTTTATTTGGGACTACGGATGTAGGATTCTGGTAAATCCTCCTACACAGTTATATGGAACTACGGGAGTTCACCAGGTAGATTCCCCTAATACTGGGTATTTATATTTGGGACTACGGATAAGGATTTCCGGTAGATCCTCGCGCACTGATAGTTGGACTACGGGACGGGATCCCAAGAGATCCTTCAGAGGACGGTATCCAGGGAGATCCACTGGATAGATGTAACTGGGACTAAAGGACGGTATCCTGGAAGGTACCCCGATTGTTATCTCTGTGTTGAGTTGTATTTCCTTTCCGTGATTATTTTGTCTCTGTTCTAGTTGTTGTTGTTCTTTCTATTCTATGTTATCTCTTACTGTTGCACTTAATTATATTGTCTTATTCTACATTGTTATACCTTATATTTTATTTAATCTCAGTAGGGCCCTGACCTTCCTCATCACTACCCGACCGAGGTTAGGCTTGGCACTTACTGAGTACCGTTGTGGTGCACTCATACCCCTTCTGCGCATGTTTTTCATGTGCAGATCCAGGTACCTTGACTCAGACTTACCATCCTTGAGGCGAGGCGCTTCTGTAGAGACTTCGAGGTATATCTGCCACGTCCGCAGACCGAGGAGTCCCTTTTTATTTTTCTGTAATAGTATAGCCCTTCAGTATTTCCCTTTTGTTAGACAAATTCTGGAGTTAGAGCTTCTTATGTATCTCTTAGCTTGTGCTTCATGGGTTTCCGGTTCTTGGAAGTATGTATTGGTTGAAGCAAGCCACCCGGTCTCTGATGCTCATATTTCACCTGCTGACAATTGAGACACCGAGCTACAAATCCCATAATATATTTCTTTATTCTTCTCCACCAATAGTTCTGTCTCAAATCCTGATACATCTTCGCGGCACCCGGATGAATGGAATACCGCGAGCTATGGGCCTCCTCCAGAATCAACTCTCTAAGCCCATCCACATTGGGTACACAAATCCGGACATGCATCCTCAACACACTATCATCACCGATTGTTACATCTCTGGCATCATCATGTTGAATAATATATTTTCATAGAAGTAATCAAAATGGAATTTGACAAATTGAGTACACATTCCTTATTAAACTTAACTGGCAAAGTAATAAGAGCAAGATTTATAAGAAACTGAAATGCTTTGATAAATTTTTATAATTGTTTTGAACATTGGAGCTCATATTTCAATATAAAAAATGCGGAAAGAAAGTCAATTAGCGAAAAAATAAAGATAATGCATGGTTCTTTGTTCAGCCTTGCTACCCCGAAGCTTTCCGGGCCCTGGTGGTTCTAATGGACCAATTGTTGAGGTGTGCCCCTCGGCTCACAACTTGTATAGAAGGGCTTTCCTCCTCCTCCTCCTTGAAAATGACACAAAAGTCCATATTATCATCTTTCAAAAACTAATTCCTCATCGCCGCCAGCGCTTCCCCTTCTCCCGACCCATATATGACATTGGCGGGCTGGAAAGTCTGTTCCAAGCGAGGTATTGGATGCTCCAGTGGGTAGTAGGGATTGCTCCATGGTGGCGACCAGTGGTTGAATTCCTCCCAAGTGTATTCATATCCCAAACCGAAAGTGGTACCGTGTTTCTTTAACTTGATATGCTTAGCGATTCTTTGGAGATTCTTGCCAAGTCTCCTGCCAGGTTCGTATCCGCAACAATTCAGTATACTTTCAATTTTTCTATCCCACCATTTGTGTTTCCTGTGAAAGAAGTCAAATTTTTTCACAAGAGAGTCATGGCTACATCATGTGTCATGTCAGTGCTCTCCCTTTCCTTTACATTTCTAGCTCTTTCTGTTGCATAAGAACCCACAATACCACCTTCTAGCATGGCAGCCCCACCGACAATCGCCATGCAAGCAAATGCGGATCATCATACTGGCGCTCTCTGATGCGATCATATAAGGAAGACCGAGAAACCACACAAGATAACACCCGACTGGGCTCCAAAATATCTAGTCTCACAAACCGATTGGCCAAGGCCTGAACATCAACTGCAAGGGGTCTCTACCCAACTGGAATATATGCCAAACTACCCATACTCACTACCTTTCGGCTCAAAGCATCGGCCACCACATTGGCCTTTCCCGGGTGATACAATATAGTGATATCATAACATTTAAGCAACTCCAACCACCTCCGCCGCCTCAAATTAAGATCCTTTTGCTTGAAAAAATGCTGAAGACTGCGATAACTCTTGTGTTGACATGTTGCGTACTTGTGTCATTGATTTCGGAGGGTTATGTGATCAATTTCTACTGCTTGCTAACTCCAAATCATGAACAAGGTAGTTCTTCTCATGGGGCTTCAACTTACGAGAAGCATAAGCTATAACTCTACCTTCCTGCATCAATACACAACCAATCCCAACTCTCGAAGCATCACAATATACGGTATATAAACCTGAAGCTGATGGTAAAACCAACACTGGAGTTGTGGTCAAAGCTGTCTTGAGCTTCTGAAAGCTCTACTCACACTCGTCCGACCATACAAATGAGGCACCCTTCTGAGTCAACTTGGTCAAGGGCGATGCAATGGATGAGAATCCATGAACAAACCGGCGATAATAGCCTGCCAACCCAAGGAAGCTACGAATCTCTGTGGCTGAGGACGGCCTAGGCCAACTCTGAACCGCCCCTATCTTCTTTGGATGAACCTGAATACCCTCGCTGGACACCACGTGTCCCGAGAAAGCCACTGAACTGAGCCAAAACTCACACTTGGAGAATTTTGCATAAAGCTTCTCCTCCCTTAATATCTGCAATACAACTCACAAATGCTCCGCGTGCTCCTCCTGACTACGCGAGTACACCAGAATATCATCAATGAATACAATAACGAATGAATCCAGATAAGGTCGAAATACAATATTCATCAAATGCATAGACGCTGCTTGGGGCATTGGTCAGCACGAAAGACATGACAAGAAACTCATAGTGACCATATCTAGTCCTGAAAGCAGTCTTAAGAATATCTGAATCCTTGATCTTCAACTGGTGATAGCCCGAACAGAGATCAATCTTAGAGAACACCCTCGCTCCCTGAAGCTGGTCAAATAAATCTTCAATGCGAGGCAAAGGGTACTTGTTCTTAATTGTTACCTTGTTCAATTGCCTATAATCAATGCACATTCTCATTGTGCCATCCTTCGTCTTCACAAACAGAACCGGCGCACCCCATGGTGACACACTAGGCCGAATGAACCCCTTATCTAGGAGTTCCTAAAGCTGCTCCTTCAATTCTTTCAACTCTGCTGATGTTATATGATATGACAGAATAGAAATGGGCTGAGTGCCCGACACCACGTCAATACCAAAATCAATGTCCCTATCCGGTGGCATGTCCGGCAGGTCTGCAGGAAACACATCAGGAATAATCCTCACAACTGGGACAAAATCAATACTGGGAGTCTCAGCTCCAACATCCCTCACAAACGCTAAATATGACAGGCAACCCTTCCCAACCATACTCTGGGCCTTCAAGAAAGAGATCACTCTACTAGGAACACAATCAGTCATGCCACGCCACTCGATCCGCGGTACACCCGGCATAGCCAAAGTGACTGTCTTAGCATGATAGTCTAGAATAGCATGACATGGAGATAACCAATCCATGCCCAAAATAACATCAAAGTCCACCATGGTCAATAGCAATAGATCAACTCGGGTCTCCAAACCCCCAATAGTCAGAACATATGACCAGTACACACGGTCCACAATAACAGTATCACCACCGGGGTATACACATGAATAGGTAAAGAAAGAAACTCTCAGGGCATACCTAAATAATGAGCAAAATATGAGGACACATAAGAATAGGTGGAACCAGGATCAAATAATACAGAGGCATCTCTGTGGCAGACTAAAATAATACCTGTAATGACAACATCTGAAGCAATAGCATCTATCCTACCTGGAATAGCATAGAACCGAGCCTGGCCACTGCCTGATCGACCTCCCCCTCTGGGGAGACCCCTAACTGTCTGTCCTCCACCCCTAGTTGGCTGGGCGGGTGGTGAAGTAACTGAAGTAGAAGTCGAGGGCTGACCTTTCTGCTGAAGCTGACCATCACAAAGTTGAGGGCACTGCCTCCTCATATGTCCAAACTCTCCGCACTCATAACAACTACTCGGTGCTGGAGATGGGGACTGAAGGGGACCCCTGGCACCAAAATGACCAGTAGAAGGACCTGGCATGGAAGAACCCTAAGCTGACGGGGCACGAGATGAACTCTGAGTTGGGAAGGCACTAAGTGATGACTGGCTCTGCTGAGTACCATGATAACCATGACCCGAAGATGCCCCACGATAACCTGGGCGGGCTGACTGAGCAGGCCTGAAAGAACGTCCTCTACCATGCTGGAACTAGCCCCTTGAAGGAGCACCACTGTAACTGCCAGATCTTCGAGGCCTCTTGGCCTCCCTCTCCTCTCGCTCCTTACGGCGAACCGTCTCAATCTCACGAGTGATATTAACCACCTCCTCAAACGTAGCACCCAATACTCTCTCTCTAGTCATCAAAATACAGAGATGGTAGTTAAGGCCATCCACAAATCTCCTGATCCTCTCACGATCTGTCAAAATCATCCAAATGGCATGATGAGCCACCTCAGAAAACCTTATCTCATACTGGGTCACGGTCATATACACTTGCGTCAATCACCCAAACTGCCTACGCAGCTCCTCTCTGCGGGACTGTGGTACATACTTCTCCAAGAAGAGAGCGGAGAACTGCTGCCAAGAAAGGGGTGCTGCACCAACAGGCCTACGCCTCTCAAAATCCTCCTACCAAGAAAAGGCAGCCCCCGAGAACTGAAAGGTGGTAAATGCCACACCACTAGACTCAAGAATCCCTGTTGTACGGAGCATCCGCTGACACTTGTCAAGAAAACCCTGGGCATTCTCGCCCTCAGCACCACTGATGACGGAGGTTGGAGCCTACCAAACCTCTCAAGACGACGCTGCTCCTCATCTGGCATAACTGGTACTACGACTCCTAAACTGGTACAACCGGCTGGGCTGGAGGTTCCCCCAGCATCTGTAGTCCATGCACTGCCTACTCAGGTGTGCGAGCAGCGGGGGTCTAATTGCCTCCCCCAGCCTGTGAAGTAGCTCCTGCGGTAGTGGCTAAAACTGCCTAAGCCAGGCCAGTGCAAACTGATAAGATCTGTGCCAAGGCCTCCTGAAGACCCGGAATCACGATGGGCACAACTGGTGCCTGAACTGGTGCCGCTGGAGCATCCGTAACTGGAGCCTGATCCGGAGCTAGGGCAGTTGGTGGATCTACAGGTGCTGCCCTCGCTGCTCTACCTATGCCACGACCATGACCACGTCCACAGCCTCTGGTGGTCTTAGCTGATAGCACTGGTGGTCGTACACCTTGTCTGGTAGCTCGCGTCCTCACCATCAGTGAGAGAATAGAATAATAGAAGTTTTAGTTCTCGGATCAATAAAGTCGCACGACAAGAATTTCAAGAATATGAAGTTTTTCCTAAAGGTTCTGCAGCCTCTCGAGGGTAAATACAGACGTCTCTGTACCGATTCGCGAGACTCTACTAAACCGGCTCTTGACTTGCGAGACCTATGTAACCTAGGCTCTGATACCAACTTGTCACGACCCCAACCCCCGGTCGTGATGTAGCCCAACACACTGCTAGGTAAGCCTGACCAATAAACAACCTTAACCCATTTCTCATGCAGTTCATTACTAGCCATCACAGTTAGTTTACCAAATCATCCTATTAGAAGTTTGAAGTAAGAGTTAAACATGCGGAATTTCAAATAATAATCCTACTAGATAGCCCATATAGATCCGGTATCACAAGTCTGAGCCTCTAATACAGGTTTACCAATCTAATACATATCAGTCTAGGGAAATGCGGATAAAGCAAAAGGATAGAAGGTAGATATCAGGGCTACGGACGCCATGCAGCTACCTCGATGCTCCAGGATATATGCTGCTCAACTGAAGAATCCTCACTCAGCCTCAGATGCACCTGGATCTGCATGCAAGGTGCAGGGAGTAATGTGAGTACTCCGACCCAATGAGTAATAAGCATAAATGATGGCTGAGAATAAGAAATCATGGAAGGACACAGAGTAGTCTATAATCTGGCAGATTAAAACAAGTAATATGGAAGTGATAGACCAATGTAATCGAAATAAGAAAAATACTACAACAGATAAGCAGATAAGTGACAGTCAAATAAAGAAATGCAACACATAGTACGGTACCCTACAATACCCGCTGCGGTGTGCAGCCCGGTCCATTTATTTATTGTCGATGGCGCTAACTGGGGGTGTGCAGACTCCGGGAGGGGCCCCTTACGGCCCAAGCGCAATATCAAGCCATCTCGTGGCATCAAATCTAGGCCCTCGGCCTCATATCAATATTAGTATAACACTGCTGCGGCGCGCAGCCTGATCCCATGGTACCATCACATCTGGCCCTTGGCCGTACTCAGTCCAGAAATCAAATAAGACCCTCGGGCATTAGTAAAACAGTAGTTCTCAGCCCAAAACATCATTTAATATATCATTTAGTTTCAAGACCGAGTAAAATGTGGCTGAGTTGTAAAATATTGGAAAAACGATACGACTGAGTTCAAGTAGTAAGTCAAAACAGTGAGGAAATAATGATAAAACTCCTCGGAGGGTTCAAATAGTTGGCACGAAACCCAAATACGACAATCAATCCAAATAATGATGATAACAAATAAGCTTCAATCAAATATGTGGTAAAAGCATCACTCGGGACGGACCAAGTCACAATCCCCAATAGTAAATGACCCCACGCTCATCATTAAGCACGTGTCTCACCTCAATATAGCACTACGATGTGCAAATCCAGGGTTTCAAACCCTCAGGACATCATTTACACACATTACTCACCTCGAACCGGCAAAAACTCTAGCTCGCGACTCCTTTGCCTCTCAAATCGGCCTCCTCGTGCATCGAATCTGACCAAAACCAGAACGAATACGTCACAATATGCCAAGGGAACATAACCCAAGCGAAAACAATCGAAAAATATCAAAAAATCTCGAAATTAGCAAAACCCGAGCCCCGGGCCCACTTCTCAAAAATTCAGAAATTTTCATATCGTTAGACTCCTTATCTCCCCACGAGTTCATACATATCAAAATCACAAGAATTGGAGTTCAATTGGCCCTTCAAATCCTTAATTTATGCTCTCTTAAGTTCAAGCCCTAAACCACTATTTTTTTGTCCATTAATTCCTTAAATTTTCAGTCCTAATTCATGAAGTAACACCATAGAATCGTGTTTGAGGTCCAAGAATCCTTACCTTATCGAAGCTCCTTGAAATCCCTCTTTAAAATCGCCCACAATTCTCCAAGTCCGAAGTAAAAATGACTAACCCTTCAAAATTCGCGAAGAAGAACTTAAATACCTTCTGCCCAGACATAACCGCTTCTGCATTGCCAATTCTGCAGTCATAACTCCGCATCCGCGAAAATCACTTAGCCTCCGTGGAATCGCTTCTGCGGTCGAAATCCCGCATCTGCGGCTTCGCAGATGCGGCTCCTAGTCCGCTTCTGTGGAAACAGCTGACCAGGCCAACCCTCGTTTATACGGCCTCCTCTTCACATGGGCGACACCGCTTCTGCAGTCCCAATTCCGCAGAAGCGGAAATACCAGAAGCAGTAGCAAATTCTGAGTTGCACAAGTCCAAAACTTCCTGTTAGCCATCCGAAATCACCCCGAGGCCCCCGGGACCTCAACCAAAAACACCAACACATGCTAAAACACCATCCAAACTTGTTCCAATCATCAAAACACCTCAAACAACACCAAAACCATCAAATTACATCGAATTCAAGCCTAAGTTCTTCTAAAACTTCTGAAACATGCGTTCGGTCAAAAATCCAATCAAATCACCTCCGAATGACCTGAAATTTTACACACACATCCCAAATCACATAATGAAGCTACAATAACTCTCGGAATTCCATTCTGGCCCTTGGATCAAAATCTCACCTATCAACCGAAATTCGTCAAAATACTAACTTCACCAATTCAAGCCTATTTCTACACCGGACCTCCCAAACCACTTCCGATCGCACTCCTAAGTCACAAATCATCCCCCAAAGCTAACCGAACCACCAGAAATCACATCCGAACCCTCTAACTCATAAGTCAACATCCGGTTGATTTTTCTAAAATAGGCTTTCCTTAAAGAGACTAAGTGTCTTATTTCCTACCCAAACCAATCCAAATCAAATTGATCATGCCAAATACAGAAAATGAAGCATAAAGAAGCAGAAAATGGGGGAAACAGAGCTGTAACTCATGAGACGACGGGTCGGGTCATCACATTGTTGCTTTAGCCGCTATTCATAATTTAGTGATACATCAAATGGATGTTAAAACGACTTTCCTAAATGTAATTTAAAGGAAGAGATTTATATGTCTCAACCTGAGGTATTTGTGATCCAATGACAGGAGAATAAAATATACAAATTGAGAAATACTTTGTATGGTCTAAAGCAGGCACCTAAACAATGGTACGAAAAGTTTAATAGCACATTAGTGGTTAATGGTTTTATTGTAAATGCATCTGATACTTGTGTTTATTCCAAGATAATAGGATTAGATTATTTTATTATATGTTTGTATGTGGATGACATATTAATCTTTGGCCCTAATGAGAATGTCGTTAATGAGACTAAGAATTTTTTGTCTTCTAAATTTGAAATGAAAGATCTTGGAGAAGCATATGTGATTTTAGAAGTTAAAAACAAAAGAACTTCAAATACTTTTTCATTGTCTCAGTCTCATTATATTGAGAAAATGTTGAAAAGGTTTAATTGTTTTGATTTAGCACATGTGAGAACTCCTTATGATCCCAGCATACACTTGAAAAGGAATAAGGAATCTAGTATTTCTCAAACTGAGTATGCTAAGATAATCGGTAGTGTAATATTTCTCTTGAATTATACACGACCTGATATTGCTTATGCTGTTAGTATATTGAGTAGATATACTCACAACTCTAGTAGTGAACACTGGAATGCTCTTCATCGTTTGATAAGGTATTTGAGAGGTACTATGGATTGGTGTTCGAATTTTAATAAATTTCCTACTATTTTAAAAGGATTTTGTGATGCAAACTGGGTTACTGACAATGATGAAGTTAGCTCCACTAGTGGTTATGTGTTTACTTTGGGTGCATGTGCTATTTCATAGAAGTCTTCAAAACAGACTTGAATAGCATGATCTACTATGGAATCTGAATTCATTGCTCTTGAGTTGGCAGGGCAAGAATTCGAGTGGTTGAGAAACTTATTGGCAGACGTGCCTTTATGGGGAAGACAAGCTTCACCAGTTTCTTTACATTGCGACTCACAGCCGGCAATTAGAATTGCCAAAAATAGTGTGCACAATGGAAAAAGAAGACATATCTGCATTAGGTATGGCGTGGTAAAATAGTTGTTGAACATGGTGTTATTTTCTTGGAATATGTAAGATCCGAAAGAAATTTAGCGGATACTTTGACCAAGGGTTTGGCAAGGAGAGTTATCCTTGAAATGTCGAGGGGGATGGGGCTAAAGCCCATGGATTAAGGAAGTATGGTGGATACCAATTTGTGGTCAAATGAAGCCATATGAGACCTAAATATGCACTATACTTCCTATCCCTATGGCGTGGTGGTAGTGCTTTATAAGGTTGAGCTTATTTTGCTCATAATTATTCCATAGCCTTAAGGTAGTCTATATGTAGATAGACTTGATGGAATCACCTACGTGAGTGTAAAGGTATGGTCGCCTTTTATGAAAGACTTGGGGTGTCTTTCTAGAGCACTCATGAGACCCAAAGTATGTGCATGACCATAAAAGCACTTTGTTAGTATCGCGGAGTTTGCATAAAATTAAGGATATAATATGTGTTGTGAGGGTCTAAACTAATGTCCATTCAGTTCAAGAGTACTTCACTTTGTGGATATTAGTTGTTGCCTCACTTTACTACGTGTCAATTCAAATCGAAAGATATTGACACTTACGTACATGTTCCTTCTTTTGCCCAGAATTGTTCTATTTTTGTTTTTGCATTAGATGGGGGTGATTAGAAACTATAAACTCTAATTCACTTTTAATGGCCTCTTTCCAAAAACTAGCATCTATTGACCTCATTGCTTCACTGTATGTCTTAGGGTCTTATTCTATTAAATAGATTGACACTAATTCATCACTCAAAACATCAAGGTCAATATTTTCAGTCAAGAAAGTAGTAATAAAGTCAGGACCAAAGCTAACTTCAATTCTATGCCTCTTACTTCTTCTAAGTTCATTTTCATGCTCATTAGCAGTAACACTAGAAGAACGCACAATATGAGAATTAACAGACATAGATGTAAAAGCATTATTAGGCACAACACTAGGCACATTATTTTTCAATGGAAAAATATGCTCAAAATATTCTGCATCTCTAGATTCACAAATAGAACTATCATTCAAAGACATAAATTATATGCAACACTATTTTGAGCATAACCAATAAAAATAGCATCAAAAGTCTTGGGTCTAACAGTTACTTATTTAAAATCAGGTAGACCAACCTTAGCCAAACACCCCACACTTTTAGAATTATCAAGTTAGGGGCAAACCCTTTCCATAACTCGTACGGAGTTTTATCTAACTTCTTACGAGGTACTTTATTAAGAACATAACATGCAGATAAAACAGCTTCCCCCATATATTATCAGATAAACCCAAACTTAAAAGTATAGAATTCATCATTTCCTTAAAGGTTCTATGTTTCCGTTGTACTACACCATTTTGTTGGGGAGTATAGGGAGAACTAACCTCATATATAATACTATTTTTCTCACAAAAGGCTTCTAGAGTATTAGTACTATATTCACCACCCTTGTCAGACTTAAGCCTCTTGATTTCTGTCTAATTGATTCTTTACTTCTGCCTTGTATTTCAAAAGCATACTTTCAGCCTCATCTTTTGACTTAAGAAGATATACCTTAGTATATCTAGAAAAGTCATCTACAAAGGTGATGTAGTATTTCTTTCCACCCTTACTAACAGTATTCTTGAAATCTACTAAGTCTGAATGTACTAGTTCAAGCAATTTTGTTTTTCTACTAGTTACATTTTTAAAGGTTTTTGGTATGTTTTACTTCTACACAAACAGGACACTTTGAAAAATTATTAACATTAATTGCAGGAATTAATTCCATTATTCTAAGTCTTTTAATAGAAGCAATATTACATTGACCTAGTCTACCATGCCACAAATCAATAGACTCAGTAATATAAGCAGAATTTAAAGTACTAGCATTATTAGTAATCTCTTGAGCGATGTTAGGTGCAAATAAACCCCCACTAAGGTAACCCTTCCCAACAAAGTCTCCTCCATGAGAAATAACAACTTTATCAGATTCAAGAACAAGTTTAAGACCTGCTTTATTGAGAAGCACACGAGAAACTAAGTTTCTACGAAGGGAGGGTACATACAGAACATTGTTCAAGGCTAAGATTTTTTTAGAAGTTAATTTAAGGAGAATTTTATTTTGCTCTTAATGATTCCATAGCCTTAAGGTTGTCTATGTGTAAATAGACTTGATGAAACTATCTGCGTGAGTGTAAATGTGCGGTCGCCTTTTATGAAAGACTTGGGATGTATTTCTAGAGCACTCATGAGACCCAAGGTATGTGCATGACCATAAAATCACTTTGTTTGTATCGCGGAGTTTGCATAAAATTAAGGATATAGTATATGTTGTGGGGGTCTCAAGTAATGTCCATTCAATTCAAGAGTACTTCACTTTGTGGATGTTAGTTGTTGCCTCATTTCACTATGTGTCAATTCAAATCGAAAGATATTGACACTTAAGTACATGTTCCTTCTTTTGCCTAGAATTGTTCTATTTTTTTCTTTGCATTAGTGGGGGATTGTTGGTATTATTTATAATGTAAAGTCAATTTTGTTTTTTTGAAAATCCATTACAATCAATAGCCATGAGTCTTTTTATTTTTCAATCTATTTCCAAGTGGCTTCTTGCATGAAGCCTTAAAGCCAAGTGTTGAATGGCTTTGACAAATGGCTATGCAAATCTACCATGTGTCTTCATGCTTGGAAGACTAGGTACACTTGTCAAATGGACTAATATATTTGGACAAGCGTTAAAAGACTCTCCACACTTATCATACATGCAACTTTCCTAATTGCCTATAAATAAGATGATCATTAGCCATCATATTCACTCAATTCTTAATCAATAATTCTTCTTGCTAATTATCACTTTCTTCCTACAATATTATAATTTCTGTAACAGCTACAGAAAATACCTTAATACTATCTTCTTTCCTGGCAATTGTTTTGTGCAAATTCTAAACTTCCAGCCATGAGTGCACGTGTTTGGAGGTGCTTTGGAACCTTGGGGAGCGATCGGTCTTAACGATTTGTACACAGTCGGGCCGAAATCACTTTCAAGGCAGTGGCTTGCCACGACATAGTATTTTTGATAAGTTGTTCTTCTTTCGTTCTTTTTCTAAGTCAATATTATCTACTCATTTTCCTTACAATTAGTAATAATTAGGAATATGAATTCTTGGTTAAGAATTGAGTGAATATGATAGCTAATGACCATCCTATTTATAGGAAATTAGGGTGGTTGCATGTGTGACAAGTGTGAAGAGCCTTTTAGCACTTGTCCAAATATCTTAGTCCATTTGGCTTCAACATTAACAAGTGTACCTAGTCTTCCATGCATGAAGACACATGGTAGATTTTCATAGCCACTTGTCAAAGCCATTCAATACTTGGCTTTAAGGATACATGCTAGAAGTCACTTGGAAATAGATTGAAAAATAAAAAGACCCATGGTTATTGGTGTAACGACCCAATCGGTCGTTTCATGAGTTACCGCTACATTTTCCTCCATTTCTTCTTCTTATTGTCTTGTTCAGCTGTATTAAGTGTTATTGGGTTAGTTGGCTCGGGTTCGGAGAGGTTTTGGTAAGGTTTGAAACACTTAGTCTCTTTTGAGTGAGCTTAAGTTGGAAAAGTCAACCGGATGTTAACTTATGTGAAAAAAGGGCTTGGATGTGAATTTCCGATGGTTCGGTTAGCTTCGGGAGGTGATTTGGGACATAGGAGCATGATAAAAATGTGTTTTGGAGGTCCGGAGTAGATTTAGGCTTGAACCGGCGAAATTGAAATTTTGACTTTTTTCGGTTGATAGGTGAGATTTTGATATATGGGTCGGAATGGAATTCCGGAAAGTGGAGTAGGTCCGTTGTGTCATTTGTGACGAGTGTGCAGAATTTCAGGTCATTCGGGTGAGGTTTGATAGACTTTTGATCAAAAGCGAAATTCGAAAGTTTTTGGAACCTTAGGCTTGAATCCAATGTCATTTGGTTGATTCGATGTTGTTTTAGGTGTTTCGGAGATTGGTATGAGTGTGGATAGTGGTATATGACTTGTTCGTGCTTTTGGCTGGGGTCCGGGGGGCCTCAAAGTGATTTCGGATGATTGACGAAAAAATTGGAGTTGGGGAGTTGCAGCTGAAGCTGCTAAAGCTGTCATAACCGCACCTGCGGCTTGGGGACCACAAGTGCGGGCTCGCAGAAGCACCCAGAGGGTCGCAGATGCAAAATTGAGCGAGATGGTCTGGAGGCACAGGTGCAGAAAGGTATGCGCAGGTGCGGTCCCAGGGGTTTAAGTGAAAACCGCAGGAGCGGTTTGGTTGAACGCAGAAGTGGCTCCATAGGTGCGGAAATGGACTGCAGGTACAAAAACTGTGGGCCGAAAAGTATATAAACCCTCATTCGCGATTTTTGAGTTGTTATTCACCATTTTCATTCGGGTTTGAGCTTGAGGGAGCTATTTGAAGAGGGATTTCGAGGGGATTTCGTGGAGGTAAGGTTTTTGGACCCTAAACTTATTTCTATGATAGTTTTTGACTGATTAAGCTTGAAATCTATGGGAAAATCAGTAGCAAATTGGGGGTTAAGGCTTGGAAAATTGGAGACCTAAAATTAGGGATTTGAGGGGTCATTTGTGGGCGGATTTTGGTACTTTTGATATGAATGAACTTGTGGGGGAGTAAGGATTCCATTGATGTAAATTTTGTCGGATTTCGAGATGTGGGCTCGGGGGTCGGGTTTGGTCAATTTCGGGATTTGTGTGGTAATTTAATGATTTTCGAGTGAGTTTTGTTTCCTTAGCACATTTTGATGGTATAAATCTGTTTTTCGATAGATTTGGAGCATCCAAAGGCTGGTTCAAGGGGCAAAGATATCGCGGGCTAGAGTTTGGACCGGATTGAGGTAAGTAATGATTGTAAATGTCGTCCTGAGGGTATGAAACCCCGGATTTCACATCGTTGTGCTACTTTGAGGTGACACACATACTAGATGACGAGCGTGGGGCAGTGCACCGTTAGGGATTGTGACTTAGTCTATCCCGTATGACTATTAAACTGCGTATTTGACTGAAAACTATTTGTTATCATCATGTTTTGGGCTGAATGCCATATTTGGGCCTCGTGCCAACTATTTTGGACCCTTAGGGGATTTTTACTAATATTCCTCACTGTTTTGACTTCATATTTATACTTAGTCATGCTATATTCTACTGTTTTCATAACTCAACCATATTTACTCCGTTTTGACATTTTTAAATAATATTGTGGGCTGAGTATCATATTTTACTATGCCCGAGTGGTTTTTAGAGATTTCTGACTGAGTGAGGCTGAGGGCCTATGTTATGAGGTTATTATGGGATCGGGATGCGCGCCGTAATAGTATTGTACTGATTCATGATTTTGAGGCCGAGGGCCTGATTTGTTACGCCATGAGGTGGCTTGTTATAAGGCCGAGTGCCTGTTTGATTATGCCGCGAGATGGGTTGATATTGCGCTTGGGCTGTAAAGAGCCCCTCCCGGAGTCTGTACACTCCCAGTGAGCGCGGGTACCTATGAGATGTGATATAGCCCGAGGGGCTGATGTTGTTCCACTCATTTGAACTGCTAAAAGAGGTTTTAAAGAGGTTTTTACTGAACTAAGGTGTTTCTACGAGCTCTTACTGTTTGCATTGATCTGGTTTTATACAGCCTCATTGTAGCATTTTACTGTGTTTTACGCGTTTTCTTATCACGTAGATGCCTTTACTTTTATTACTTATTGAGTTGGCATACTTGTGAGCACCTAATTTTTGACAATATTTAATTTTTTTTGTCACTTCTTCTATGTAAATATTTTAGGGGGTTTTAACATACAAATTTTTAGCTTTGTTATACTTTTTATTATAGGTTAAAAATACAAAATTTTAGAAGGTGAATTATTACTATTAATATTATTTTATTTTTAATCTTATTTTTAAATAATAATAAATAATCCAAAAAATATTAATTTTTTTTAAAAAATTTCGGGAGAGATTTAAAGAAATAAGAAAAAGGGAAGTATGGAATTTAAAAAAAAAAGTAAAAGTAGGTGGAATTCTCTTTTAAAAAAGTAAAAGAAAGTGAAAAATTAAAAAAATAAAAGTAAAGTTTTGTGGAAATTTTTAAAAATAAAAAGTAAAAGAAAGTTGGAATTAAAAAATAATATAAAGGTAGCTGAAAATTTAAAAAAAATTTATTAAAATAAAGTAGAATTTTTTAAAGAAAAGTAAAAGAAAGTGGATTGTTTTTTTAAGAAAAGTAAAATAAGTGGAATTCTTTTTTAAAAAGGTAAAAAAAGTGGGATTTTAAATAAGATAAAAGTAATTAAAGTTGGAATTTAAAAAATAAAAGTAAAGAAAGGTGGTAATTCTTTTTATAAAAAAGAAAAGCAAAATATAAGTGGGATTTCTTTTAAATAAAAAAAATAAAAAAATTAAAAAAAAATCTGAAATTTTTTGAAAATTCTCCTATAAATAGAAGAGAAATATTTGAAGAAAAGAAGAGAAGAGAAGAGGGAAGAATATTGAGAGAAAACAAATTTTCTTCTTCTATGCTAAAGAGAATTTCTACTAGTTTTATTCTTTCTACCTATTTCTTTCAACAAAAAAAACATATAGTCATTCATTACCTTGTTTAAAAAAAATACCTCAAAAACAGGAGCTAAATCACACCAAAAATCAAATCCAAAAGCTTCAAACTCATTTTAAAAGATAGCCCAAAATACTAGCCCGAAGAGGTCGAAGTCAAGTTAGGTTCGAAAGGTTTCCGCTCGTTGCCTCTGATTGTGGTTCATTTGCACATTAAATTTGATGGTTGTTTGCTCCATATGTATTGAATAAGATCTTCATCTATAAAAGGTTCATTCTTTTCTTAACCAATGTTTCCATTATTTTTCTTTCACCGTATTTCCTTTTGATTTGTATATTATATTTTGGTTATCTACCAACTTGAAAGATATGAACAAAAAAAATGAAGGAAGAGCATCAAGAAATAGAATTCGTGAAAGACAGAATGAGTTTCTTCAATGAGATTGTAGTTCATAGGGAAAGATAGGAAAATGTATTCAAAATGGAGAGAGAACGATGTAATAGCTTGGATCCAAATTAAAGGATGTTAAGTCAATAGCAAATTTGATACCGACATGGGTGATTAGGTCCATAATAACTCAAATCATATATTTCTTCAATAATAATTCCATATTCATAAATCATGACCTTGCAATAATCTCAAAGTAGTTTTAGGAAGAAACATAATCATGAATATTTGTAGTTTGCTTTAAATTGAATACAATCCTTTTAGAATAATCGAGGCGCGTCATGCCAAATAAAATCTCAAAACTCATGGCCCTCATTTAATTAATTTTAATCCTTAGAAATCGAGGCGTGCCATTTAGTTGAATTTTCCATGGCCCTCGCAAACTTGAAAGTGCGTAGTTGCTTTAGGCGCGCTATTTTTTTAAAAAAAAATTAATTTCCTAAACTCGGGTGTGCATTTTATGTGACCCAAATTCAAATCTCAACAACTTTAGATAAAATGTGTCGTGGACCGCGGGTGCATTTCATGTGACGTGGTTCAATATGTGTATTATATGACGTTGAATTTTTCCAAAAAAAAATTTAATTAAAAGTGGCTAATAAGTTAAAAATATACCATAGGTTGAAACATGTTTTAAAAATCAGATAATAGGCCAATTGTAATAGTTTAAGCGACCATGCTAGAACCACAGAATCTGGGAATGCCTAACACCTTATCCCGGGTTAACAGAATTCCCTACTCAGAATTTCTGGTTCGCAGACTTCAAAAGGAAAGTCGAAATTTCCTCGATTTGGGATTTAAAATAAATCGGTGACTTGGGACACCAAATAAACTATCCCAAGTGGCGACTCTGAATTGAATAATTAATCTCATTTCGAATAATGTCACTTAAATTAGAAAAACTCCCTTATATACCTTCGGGTGTGTAAAAAGGAGGTGTGACAGCTTTGGCGACTCTGTTGGGGACCCAAACCCAGAACTTCGGTTCAGGGTTCAAGAATTCGAGCTTAGAATAACTGTTATAGTTGGCTTGTTTTATCTGATTTTTTCATGTTGAGCCTAATGTGCTAAATGCCGCTTTACCGCTTTGATATTGTTTGGACTGTATATAAATTGCTACGAAACCCTCTTCTCTCTGAGTCTTCTAAATCATCTGGGAAGTGTGCACTTCGTGTGACTTCTTTTCTGTTAGAGTCTTATCCCAATTTTAGAACGAGGTTCGTACAAGTTGCAAAGCCGGTGAAGCATCTGTATTCCCGGTACGCTGCCCCCCTCGGCTCGAGCTGTCCGCTCGGGTAAGCCAGGTCTAGAACAATAAACCCAGGTTTTTAAACCTAGTATAACAAGCCTCATGCCGGATCCCTAGTAGGAACGTTTGTTTGCATCATTTGCATTTGACCTTGGAGACTCAACACAGGGGTTGAGTCTGTCTAGGACAGGTGTACCCAAATGAAAAAGACCATCCTGATGCATCTACGTGCTACTTGCGCATCCGTTTGTTTCGGCTTGCATGTTGACCAGCTTCTAGAACAGGGGAATAAAATAAAAAAATAAAATAATAATAATAATAATATAGGAGTGAGAGGTAGGTATTTAGAAAATTCTGAAACTCTGCCGAAATTCCGGAAAAAAAAAGTCATCTCCAAATGAGCCAAAGTTTTCAACTGCCATATTCTGTCAAAACTGGCGAACTATGCGGGTCTGATTCTCACCGGATGTGAGATACGTAGGCAAACCTCATCGGTTCCGGCCCATAATTTTCAAAAACAAAATCCAAAAATATTTTCCTTTACTTCCTCTCTAGAAAAGTCTTTTTTTAAACTCCAATTTTCAAAAAATCCAAAAAAAAAATATTTTCCATTACTTGCTTCTTTAGAAACTAATTGTTTTTTTTAAAAAAAATATATACAAAAATATTTTCTTTTACTACTTCTTTAGACCCTAATTGTTTTTAAATATATATATATATATATACAAAAATATTTTCTTTTAATTTCTTCCAAAAATCCAAAAATATTTTCATTCTTCTTTCAAAATTGAAAAGAAAATTCAAAATTCAAAAATATTTCATTTTTTTAGAAGCATTTCTTTCATAAATTCAAAATAAAATTCCAAAAATATTTTTCTTTCTTCTTTAGAAATTTTTTTTTTCTATCGAAATTCCAAAAAAAACAGTAAAAGTCTAAATTAAAAAAAATCCTTTCTTTATTCGAAATTCAAAAAAAAATTGAAATCAAAAATATTTTCTTTCTTCTTTATAAGTCTTTCTTGCGGAAATTAAAATATTCCAATAAAAAAGAGTTAGTTTATATACTTTATTTTTGGTCTTCACGAACTACGCTAGTTTGATTCTCACCGGATGTGGGATACGTAGGCAACCCCATCGGGTCCAACTTCATTTTTGTAAAAATAGCCCAAAAAGAACAAAAAAATTTGTTTTGATTGTAAATAAGAAGGTGATGTCATTCTTGTCTAAAATAGTTGAATGTCCCCAAAAGGGCGCAGGAAGGCCGTTTTTGCAAGAACAACCACCTTTAGTAGTTTTTTTTAAGGTTTGGCCGTTTAGCAAACACAGCCTTAAAATCTTCTTCCCCGAAGTGCTGAAAGGACGTATTTGCAAAGCCGGATTTTTTATGAAAATTTTTAAAAAAAATAGTGATAACCTTTTCTTGATTCAAAATGAGTCATAACCTTTTAAATTAAATCACCCTAATAAATGTGCAGGATGAGCACAGATGAAAACGAACCCTTCGCAACTCTTGAAGAGATCCCCTTACAGCTCCACATGTGGTGGAATGACATAGGAAAAGGTAGCCGAGGAACTGTGATAAAAGTTTTGGGTGGTCTTGTCGGTCTTTTTAACATCAAGCCAAGATTGGACGTGATTGAAGCCTTGATACCTTTTTCGGATCTGACTCGCAATGTGTTTCACTTTTCTGATTTTGAGCTCACACCCACGCTAGAGGAAATTGCGGGTTACGCCGGCCTTAGCGGAAACCTTAGAAGTCGGTACCCGGTGTCACCGAGACCAGTATCTCCTCACAAGTTTCTGGATATGTTGAGTATTAGCCGGGATATTCAGGATGGGAATTTATCTGGAGGGTTTTGCACTTTCCAGTACCTATACCAACGCTATGGCAATGCCCAAGGTTTGGAAGCACCGAATACTGGTCTGACTCATGCCGGAAATAAAGATAAATGGGAGGCAAGGCGGGGTTTGGTTTTTATAGTAGCATTCTTGGGTGTTATAATATGTCCGCGAAAAGACGGCAACATAGAATTGGGCCTTGTGGGAATGGTTGATGTCGCAATCAAGAAAGCTAATGGCATATTAGTTTCCCTGATCTTATCTGAGATTTACCGAGCTTTGACTATCTGTCGAGAAGGGGGAAAATTCTTCCAAGGCTGCAACTTACTACTACAATTGTGGATACTGGAACATCTCTGCCACCGTGTCGGGTATATGAACTACGGCATGACCGGCTTAGATTGCATCGAAGAATTTGAAAGCTGAGTGGCGGGGGTTGAATTTCCAGAGGGTACCGAAGCTTGGTTTTCCCACTTGAGTTCTTTAACTTCGGATAAAATTGAGTGGATGTTCGGATGGCTCCCTGCCACCGAAGTCATATACATGTCAGCTAAAGTGTGCTACTTTCTCCTAATGGGCATCCGGAGCATCCAGTCATATACTCCTCACAGGGTTTTGCGCCAACTAGGAAGATTTCAAACCGTCCCCCATGACGAAGATTTGAGTGTACATGTCGTCGAATTGGGCCCAAAGGCTGTATTTCCAGAAGGAAGAGTTCGCCAAGTTTGGAATGAGTGCAGATTTCTCGAACCCAAGACTATGGTGCGGGATCTAGCTAGAGGTGAGGTGGACTCAAATTATATGGTTTGGTTTGGCAAAAGATTTCAAATTCCTCTAGAGCCCGAGAGACCTGCTAAGAGACCTCATGTCCAACAATTCACTAACGACTCGTAGGAGCAATGGGGCTGGTTGGCAAAAGAAGAAAGCAATAGGGCTAAGATAAGTAAATTAGAGGGACAAATCAGGGACCTCAAATTTGGCCATAGTATCCAAGCTGCCGCAGATGAAGGGGAAAAGAAAAAGCTAACTCAGGAAAACGAAGCTCTCAAAGCTCAAATCCATAAAATGAGAATAGCTGCTAGAAACCTGGAAAGAAGGCGGGGAGATGAAAGGCTTATAAGCGGTTTGAGAAAGAAAGTACTTGAGTGTCAAGATGACCTAGAAAAATCTGAGGCTAGTATAGCAAAAGTCCGAGCACAATTGGCAGAGAATGCAGAAGGGCGGGCAGAGTTTGTGCGACAAATGAAAAGAAGATATGAGGGGACAATCGCCAATTTAAAGAGAAAGCTAATCACCTTTGAAAATGAGGCGGACAAACAGGCCAGGAATTTTAAAGCCGATAGGGAACAGTGTTATGCTTTGATGGCCCAAATGGACTAAGATATGCAACAATTGCGGAATCAAAATCATCATGACACTCAAGTGTTGGAAGCCCGGAATCAGCAAATCGGGCGTTTACTTCAGGAAAAGGGTATCGTCCGAGAGAGGGTTAGAGCCATTGCCGACTACATCGTCATGAAATGCCACGCATGTGAGGATATGACTCAGACCACTTTCTTCGTTGATGTAATGACATTTGTCCGCCAGATAATGAGTGATTTGGAGCGGCATCAAGGGGATCTCGCACGTAGGCCCGTGAGACCGAATGATGTCCCACGGGCCCCAGGAGTCGAAGCATTGATGTATTCATGATTTTTCACTTATTGAGTCTGTATTTTGGAAATTATTTTTTAGTCTGTTGGTAGTTTTAAGATTCCAAGAAAATGAGTAGTTTGAAGTCTTTTGTAATAGAAAGTTTAGGAGTTTTATTAATGAAAATTTGAAAATTCCCAAAAAATTGTTTCTTTATTTTTCTCACTTGTTTTTCTTGAACTACGTAATGATCTGATTCACGCGGCATCGTGATACGTAGGCAATCCTCATCGGATCCGGTCACGATTTTTGTAATAACTCAAATAAGAGAGGGATGTGAAAAAGAGAGCCAAAGAAAAACCAAAAGAAAAACGAAAAAAAAGGGTAGGGAAAGAGAGGAAAGAAAAGAGTAGAAAATGGGAATAAGAGGAGAAGTACAAAAGCCAAAAGTGGAAAGAAAAAGAAAATTGGGAAAATAAGCAGATCCGGGATGAAACATGCAGCCGTTGCGAAACACGTAGAAACATATTTAACTGTATAGGTGCATCACACCCCAACGTGCGATTTCCTATGTGTTAATTGCTTCAAACTAACTGGTTTGTTGTCTACTATTGCAAAGGTTCTATAGTAAGGTGGTTGGTTTTGTGGTAGTCTGGCTTCACATTCATACTTCACAAGGTCAAAAGGAAGCATTGAAATGTCTTCGGAAATTCCTCTGCCAACAGTTCCTATTCCAGAGGATAGTTCGATCTCGGCCATCCCAACTTCTGAGTCAGCAACGGCTGAAGAAAATAGAATTCTGCGTCTCCGCATGATGGAAATGTGGGACGCCTGGGCCAATGGAAAAGAACCGCCAAGTGCGATCCTTGGATTCCCTGAGCTTTTTCCCAGGGCAAGTGGGACCTCCAACATCCCCATAAGTTATCCAAATACCCCACTGGGATATCCTACCATTTTAGCCCACTTTGCTGGAACACCTTCTGAGTCTCGCCCCCAGATTTTAGCTTCAAGTGCGGCTTCAAACATATTCACCGCGCCACCTTGTTCAGCTACGGCACAACCTGCTTTACCCAGACCTAACTTTGATTCATCTTCCTTCACATTTCAAGCACCATCTTTCCCAGTGGAACCTCCTCAGTTTCCTACTTATACTTACCCTCAACCACCCCAATTTGAGTTCACTGCGGGGCAAGAAAAGACCACCAAAACTCCTGAGCAAGAAGAGATTGTGAGGAAGATGAGGAGTATGGAACAGAGTCTCAAAAGCATACAAGGCTTGAGTGGACAGAAAAGTGTATCCTATGCCGACTTATGTATGTTCCCTCATGTGAACCTACCATTGGGATTCATAACCCCAAAATTTGAGAAGTACGATGGGCATGGTGATCCTATTGCTCATCTCAAGAGATATTGCAATCAGCTGCGAGGAGCCGGTGGAAAGGAAGAACTACTCATGGCCTATTTCGGAGAAAGTCTGGTTGGCATCGCATCTAAGTAGTACATGGACCAGGATATATCCCGCTGGTACATCTGGGATGATCTTGCTAGAGATTTCGTCAGGCAGTTCCAGTACAACATTGATATTGCTCCAGATAGAAACTCATTGACAAACTTGAAAAAGAAATCCTTAGAAAGCTTCCGAGAGTACGCAATTAAATGGCGTGAGCAGGCATCCAGGATAAAGCCTCCGATGGATGAGGTTGAAATGGTCACAGTTTTCCTTCAAGCTCAGGAAGCTGACTACTTCCAAAATATGATGTCCGCAATGGGTAAACCGTTCGCTGAAGCTATCAAGATTGGCGAAATGGTTGAAAATGGGCTAAAAATGGGTCGAATTCTAAGCCAATCCGCTATCAAAGATACCTCCCAAGCCATTCAGGGTGGGTCTGGAGGAATAGCAAAGGGAAAGAAAAAGGAAGAAACATCCATGGCAGTGTCGGGTGCAAGGAGAAACTGTACTCCCAGATCCCTTTTCTCAGAAAGGACCCCGCAACACTATTACCCTCACTAAGACTTGGCCTATACTCCTCAGCCATACTCGGTCATGAATGCTCAGCCTTATGTCCGGCCACAACAACAAGCCAACAGAAATCAAGCTCCATTTCCTAGAAACCAACCTCCTTACCAAACCCACTACAACCCCCGTCCTCCACAAAATAATTTCCACCCTCATGAACCGCCCAAGAGGCCAAATTTCACACCAATTGGCGAAACCTACTCCAGCCTGTTACCAAAGCTTGTTCAAATGGGTCTACTACAGCCTGTTCCTCAAACCAGGCAAAACCCAACATCACCCGCTTACAGAGCTGGTACCCGATGCGCCTATCACTCAGGGGCAGATGGGCATGACACGGATGATTGCTGGACTTTGAAAAGAGCCGTGGAGAACTTGATAGAACAAAGGAAGATAGTGCTGGGGGATGAAGATGTTCCCAATGTGACCAACAACCCACTGCCAGCCCACAACAATGGGCCAGTAATTGGAATGATTTGTGAGGATAAGGAATTTGACCCAGCATTAAAGGCAATCATTGCCATTGCTGACGAAGAAAAGAAACCAAAAGCTGTCCCGAAGCAAGATAAAGGGGAGAAAAAGAAAGAAACCACCCCTCCAAAGTCAGAGAAGAAAATTGAAGTTGAGACCGGGGCAATGCCTCCCAAAGATGTTGTTATCTACGTCCCTTAAGACCGTAAAGAAAAGCAGATGACATTGAGTCCTCCCAGGAGATTCGAGCTGAACAAAACAACCCAGATGTATGTGCCCAAGGGGGCTTATGTGATGCAGGTGCCAATTAAGCCATCGAGGTTGAATGAGCCCGTGGTTATTGGACGCACGCCACAGAAGCCCATGAAAGATCCTACTGATGTGCCCTGGAACTACAACAAAACGGTGGTGACCTATAAGGGCAAAGAAATCCCAGGAGAAGTTTAAGAAAATAACCCTGTTGAAAAGTATTCCAATTTGGAAGAGGTGAACAACGCTATTAGAAAGCGCTTCCCACTTAAGAAGCCTGTGAGTGCCGAAGAAGCGGAGGCTTTCTTTCAAAACATGAAAATGGCAGATTATGAGGATATTGACCAGCTTCGAAAATTTCCCGAACAAGTCTCCTTGTTGGATTTGTTGATGAACTCCGCCGAACATTAGAAGGTATTGATCAAGACCCTTAACGAAGCATATGTGCATGTTGACACTTCTGTAGAGCAGTCGGAGATAATGGCAGAAATATTTTTTGCAATCAACCAGATCACTTTCAGCAAAAATGATTTGCCCTCAGAAGGGGGAGCACATAACAAATCCCTGCACCTAACAGTCAAATGCAAAGGGCACTACGTGAGAAGGGTTATGTTGGACGGAGGCTCTGGAGTAGACATTTGCCCACTTTCAACTCTACAGCGCATGGAAATCGGGACCGAAATAATCCGACCCAACAATGTCTGCGTACGTGCCTTTGATGGCATCAAAAGGGACACAATTGGAGAGATCGATCTAATTCTGACCATCGGCCCAGTAGACTTTGAAGTAACCTTCCAGGTTCTAGACATAAACATATCCTACAACTTTCTTTTGGGGAGGCCATGGATTCATGCAGTGGGGGATGTACCCTCTACTCTTCATCAGATGGTGAAGTTCGAGCATGAGGATCAAGAGATCGTGGTCCACAGAGAAGATGAGCAATCAATTTATCGGGACCCATCAGTCCCATGTCTTGAAGCAAGAGAGGGGAGTGAGCATATACTTTATCAGGCTTTTGAAATTATGGTTGCAGACCAGTACAAAGAAGGAAACCCTTGCCCCCAACCCTTCCTTTCTAATGCATCAATCATGGTGGCCAAAGAAATGATCCGACATGGCTTCAAACTGGGGAAGGGACTTGGGAAATCATTGTAAGGGATAGTTGAACTTATCACCCTGCCCACCAGTGAAAAGTTTTTCAGGGTAGGCTTCCGACCCACTCCAGTTGATATAAGATGGGCAGATGATAGAAAGAATGATGGTTGGGTCTTGCCTCAGCCGGTTCCGCATCTGTACAGAACACTTGTCAAGCCAAAATACCAGAATAAAGAAGAAGATGAGGCCTTTACTGCCGAAGAGATTGAAGAGATCTGTAGGGCAATGAGGAAGATACTATATGAAACTCAAATGGTCCATCCAGGGGAGGGCTCAAGCACCGCTGAGGTGCTGTATATGGGACCCAATGCCAAGCTACAGAATTGGAAGGCTACGCCATTCCCAATCAGGCGGGAGTCCCGGTATACCTGTCCTGCTACTTTTTCTGCATCGCGAGTTATGTCAGGGTGTAACTCGGATATTTTTCTTTAGTTTCTTATCTTTTAATTTCCAATGTAAACCCTGTTATCTTCAAATTCAAAGAAATGAAATCATATTTCATCGTCCATCCTTCTTTATTCTTTCTGATTTTGTTATTTTTTCTCTTTTTTCTTTCAACTCTAATAATGTGGCTTTAAATAACATAACATGCTTGCGGACTTCATGCCCAGATCCAAACACGCTGTCTAACTGCGAAATAATGAACCAAGAACCGGAATATGATGAAGAAGAGGCTTTTAAGGAAATAAATCGAGAATTGGAATAATTTGAGAATAAACCTAAGCCAAACTTAAATGAAACCGAGCCGGTTAATTTGGGTAGCTCTGAAGAAGTCAAAGAAACCAAGATAAGCATTCATACAGATGAAAGAACCAGGGACGTATTGATCCAACTTTTGTTTGAATTCAATGATGTGTTTGCTTGGTCATACGATGACATGCCAGGATTAAGTGTCGATTTAGTGGTCCATAAGTTGCCAACCTACCCCGATTATTCCCCTATCCAACAAAAACAGAGGAAGTTCAAAATTGATATCAGTGACAAGATTAAAGAAGAGGTGACAAAACAGTTAAAGGTGGGAGTGATCCGAGTGGTCTGATACACCACATGGCTGGCTAATATAGTTCCTGTGCCAAAGAAAGATGGGAAAATCCGGGTGTGCGTTGACTACCGAGATCTGAACAAATCAAGCCCCAAGGACAATTTCCCTTTGCCAAACATCCACATCCTTGTTGATAACTACGCCAAACATGAAATACAGTCTTTTGTGGATTGTTACGCAGGATACCACCAGGTGTTGATGGATGAAGAAGATGTAGAAAAGACAGCTTTTACCACACTTTGGGGCACTTACTGTTATAGAGTCATGCCATTTGGTCTGAAAAATACCGGGGCAACCTACATGAGGGCCATGACTGCCATTTTTCATGATATGATACACCAAGATATAGAGGTGTATGTGGACAATGTAATCATCAAATCCAAAACCTAGGGTGACCACGTTCGGGACTTGAGAAAATTCTTTGAGCGGCTGCGCAAATATGATTTGAAGCTGAAACCCAGCCAAATGTGCATTTGGGGTACCATCCGGCAAACTCTTGGGATTCATAGTCAGTCGGAGGGACATCGAGTTAGATCCAACAAAGATAAAGTCTATTCGGGATTTGCCTCCTCTAAGAACCAAGAAAGATGTTATGAGTTTGTTGGGAAGATTGAATTACATCAGTCGTTTCATTGCTCAGTTGACCTCCACGTGTGAACCCATATTTAAGTTGTTAAAGAAAGATATGGCAATCAAATGGACAGTTGAATGTCAAGAAGCTTTTGATAAAATCAAGGAATATCTGTCAAATCCGCCAGTCTTGGTCCCACCTGAGCCAGGGAGGCCTCTGTTCTTGTACCTGACCATCTTGGAAAATTCTTTTGGCTGTGTCCTCGGGCAACATGACATGACCGGAAAGAAGGAGCAGACCATTTACTATCTGAGCAAGAAGTTTACTAGTTATGAAGCCAAGTACACTTTATTGGAAAGAACTTGTTGTGCTTTGACATGGGTCGCTCAGAAGCTGAGGCATTATTTGCAAGCTTACACCACCTACCTCATAACCAGGTTGGATCCTTTAAAGTACATATTTCAGAAACCAATGCCCACTGGGAGATTAGCAAAGTGGCAGATCTTGCTCACGGAGTTTGACATAGTCTATGTCACTCGCACGGCAATGAAAGCCCAGGCATTAGCGGATCATTTGGCTGAGAACCCGATTGATGATGAGTACCAACCTTTGAGAACTTACTTCCCAGATGAAGAAGTAAATTCAGTTGAGGCAATATCTGAAGACACTCATGCTTGGAAAATGTTCTTTGATGGGGCGCTAAACGCAAAAGGTGTTGGAATTGGGGTAATTTTGATCTCACCCATTGGTCAGCACTATCCAGCCACAACTCGGCTTCAGTTCTTCTGTACAAACAACACTGCTGAGTATGAAGCTTGCATTATGGGTATAAACATGGCAATCGACCAAAATGTCGAAGAGTTGTTGATCATGGGATACTAAGATCTGATTATCCAGCAAGCCCAAGGAGAATGAAAAACCCGAGATGTTAAGCTTATCCCTTACAAGAAGCATGTGGAAGACCTCAGCAAGCGATTCAAGTCAATAGAGTTCAGGTACATTCCTCGTTGTCACAACGAATTAGCCGACACACTTGCTACTTTGGCCTCAATGTTGCCGTATCCAGGCAATGCTCACATAGATCCCTTGGAAATTCAAATTCGGGAAAGTCATGGTTATTGTAATACAATTGAAGCAGCACCAAATACCCAACCATGGTACCATGCCATCAAAAAGTTTCTGAAAACTCAAGAATAGCCCGAGCAAGCCAGTAGAGACCAAAAGAGAACCATTAGACGGCATGCGGGTGGTTTCTTTTTGAGTGGGGATGTCTTGTACAAGAGAACTCCGGACCTCAATTTGTTAAGATGTGTTGAAGCAGAAGAGGCTGGAAGAATCATGCATGAGGTACACGCAGGAGTATGCGGGCCCCACATGAATAGGTATGTTTTAGCAAAGAAAATACTTCGAGCGGGTTATTACTGGATGACCATGGAAAAGGACTGTTTTAGTTTCGTTCGGAAGTGTCATCAGTGTCAGGTGCACGGTGATTTGATTCATGCACCTCCCACAGAACTGCATCCCATGTCTGCACCTTGGCCATTTGTTGCCTGGGGCATGGACGTCATTGGGCCAATCGAGCCAAAATCTTCAAATGGACACAGATTCATACTAGTTGCCATTGACTACTTTACAAAATGGGTTGAAGCAATCACTCTCAAGTCTGTCACCAAGAAAGCTGTGGTAGATTTCGTGCACTCCAATCTTATCTATCGTTTTGTCATTCCTGCAACTATTATCACAGACAATGCTGCAAACTTGAATAGTCATTTGATGGGGGAGATATGTGAGCAATTCAAGATAATGCACCGGAACTCTACTCTTTATCGGTCTAAAGGCAATGGTGCCGTTGAAGCAGCAAACAAAAACATCAAAAAGATATTGAGAAAGATGATTCAAAGTTCTAGGCAGTGGCATGAAAAGTTGTCGTTTGCATTGTTGGGATATCGCACTACTGTGCGCACATCAATTGGAGCCACCCCGTATCTTTTGGTTTATGGAACGGAAGCCGTAATACCCATCGAGGTTGAAATCTCCTCTCTCCGAATCATTGTTGAAGCCGAAATTGAAGACAGTAAGTGAGTTAAAACCCATCTGGAACAACTAATCTTGATCGATGAAAAGCGAATGGTTGCGGTCTGCCACGGGCAGTTGTACAAACAAAGAATGGCTCGTGCCTATAACAAGAAAGTGCGGCCTAGAAGTTTTGAAGTGGGGCAACTCGTTTTAAGGCGTATTCTTCCCCATCACCAGGAAGCAAAAGGAAAATTCGCTCCTAATTGGAAGGGCCCATACATCATCAGAAAGATATTGCCGAGAGGAGCATTGTATCTGGGTGATATCGAAGGAAATGATCCTGAAGCAGCTGTAAATGCGGATGCAGTCAAAAGGTACTATGTTTAGTCTTTCTGTAACAACAACATTGTCCGATTGGGAGGACGAAGGCTTTTATTCTCGCTACCCAAATACTATCTACCCTTTGCAAACCCATTTGTGCCGGTTACTCTTCTTTGATTGCCCTCTTTGGAAGTTGAAAGTGTTATTGAAAAAAAAAAAAGAAATGAAAAAAAGAAGAAGATGTTTTCCTGAACTACGTTCGACTTGATTCCGAAAGGATACGTAGGCAGCCTCTCTATGGGGTTCAGTCACACCAAAATAAAAATCCAAATTCCCTCAAAAGTAAAACTGGGGCAGATATTGTAATGGTCCTGCGATAATCCCGCTTGAATGGTTCCAAAGTTGTAATTCGATCCAAATCATTTTTACCCAAATCCTTTCAAGTCCTTCCGATCAATCGGTGAGAATGTTCAAGGATCAGAGAATACAGCTACTTGGATCCGATGCAATGAAAATGAGAGAAATAAAATGAGAGAGTCTTATTGGTGAAAACCCACACGGGCACCATAAGGCGGCGGGGAGCAGAAAAATTGAAAATGAGAGAGCCTGGTTAGTGAAAACTCGTAAATAGTACTATCAGGTGACGGTGAGAAGAGAAATGAGAGAGGTCGATTGGCGAAAACCCGCAAAGGGCGCCGTCGATCGAAAAGAAGACACCCCTCACCACTGAAAGAGTCCTGGCCAGGTTTCTCGATTTGGAGATTGGATAGTTGTGCATATCAGGTATCCAGTCCAAGAAGCATGTCATGTCTATTGAAGTCTGCATGCACCCCAGATAAGTCCCTCTTTCCCCCAAAATGGACGCTTCTCCTTAAATTCATTTTTTCTTGTCCTTTCTTTACTTTTCCTTGAATACCTTTCGGTCTAACTCTGTTCCGAAACTAATACAAAGAAAAGGTGGCAAGATTGGTTTTACAGGGTTTTGTTTAATAAAAGCCAAGTCCAAAGAAAAGTACACAGCCTCACTGGGTGCATCAAGTCGATCCCAACTGGCCATGATAGCCGATGCTCTGAAATAAGAGTTATTGAAAATGAAAAGAAATCCAAAGTCAAAAGCCACTAGAAGCAGATTAAAATGAAAAGGCCAAAGCCCTATACGGGTGAGCAGTCATGATAAATTTTGAAAAGTTGAGTTCCTCGGTTTTAGGAGAGAGACCAATCTTTAAGAAAAGCCAGCAAGCGGCAGAGGTTCTCGCCAAAAGAGTTGGGCCGAGATCATGTGATCAAAAATAATGAAGGCCACAAAACCGACCACCGTTTCAAACTAATAATTGTTCTTTGTTTGAAAATTGAAACAGGTGCAATCCAAAGCAACATTGCAAGAAGCAGGTGTAACCAAAATGGAAAAAGAAATGTGCAAGCGCTAGAAATAGCTTAGCAACAACAATCAACCCAAAAGGGAAGTCTCCTCCAAATTCTTTCCTGCATTTTTTTACTAAAAAATGAATTGAAAGAAAATAGATAAGAAGAAAATAAAAAAAAGGTAGTTTAGAAGCCCCAAAATCAATCTTTTACCTTTTTGCCAACATTAGGGCTCCAATCCTTGAGTTGAAATTTTAGACATAGGGCCTTCATTCCCTAGTCGCATTTTGCCAACATTAGGGCTCCAGTCCCTGAGTTGAGATTTTTAGACATAGGGCCTCCTTTCCCTAGTCGCATTTTGCCAACATTAGGGCTCCAATCCCTGAGTTGAGATTTTTAGACATAGGGCCTCCGTTCCCTAGTCATATTTTGCCAACATTAGGGCTCCAATCCCTGAGTTGAGATTTTTAGACATCGAGCCTCCATTCTCTAGTCGCCTTTTGCCAACATTAGGGCCCCAATCCCTAAGTTGAGATTTTAGACATAGGGCCTCCATTCCCTAGTCGCCTTTTGACAACATTAGGGCTCCAATCCCTAAGTTGAGATTTTTTAGACATAGGGCCTCCATCCCCTAGTCGCCTTTTGCCAACGTTAGGGCTCCAATCCCTAAGTTGAGATGTTAGACATAGGGCCTCCATTCCCTAGTCGTCTTTATTGCCAACATTAGGGCTCCAATCCCTGAGTTGAGATTTTTAGACATAGGGTCTCCATTCCCTAGTCGTCTTTTACCAACATTAGGGCTCCAATCCCTGAGTTGAGATTTTTAGACATAGGGCCTCCATTCCCTAGTCGCATTTTTTGCCAACATTAGGGCTCCAATCCCTAAGTTGAGATTTTTAGACATAGGGCCTCCATTCCCTAGTCGTCTTTTTGCCGACATTAGGGCTTCAATCCCTAAGTTGAGATTTTTAGACATAGGGCCTCCATTCCCTAGTCGCCTTTTGTCAACATTAGGGCTCCAATCCCTGAGTTGAGATTTTTAGACATAGGGCCTCCATTCCCTAGTCGCCTTTTGCCAACTTTAGGGCTCCAATCCCTAGTTGAGATTTTAGACATAGGGCCTCCATTCCCTAGTCGCCTTTCTTTTCCAACATTAGGGCTACAATCCCTGAGTTGAGATTTTTAGACATAGGGTCTTCATTCCCTAGTCGCCTTTTTGCCAACATAGGGTATCCACTCCCTAGTTGAGGTTATTTTAGATATAGGGCTCCATTCCCTAATCTCTTCCTCCTAATGACACGCAATCCTTATTTTACCGCTTTCAAAACAAAACAAAAAAAAGTTTAGATTTTAGTTACAAATAACTTACGAAATTTTCCTAGTGAAAACTGGGACAGAAAAATTTCGTTTGTTTGTTTGTTTTGGTGTCTGAGCAGGTTTGGCCTCGAGGCACAAGGTCTGAGACAACCAAAAGAATGAGTCTCAATCCAAAATAAAGAAAAGAAGAAAAGGAGCAAAAAGAAATGAACTCAAAGTGTTGATGTGGAGAAAGATGTGGACTGTTCAAGATATGATTGAAGTCACAAGCTTCGCATGTCCCGCCTTGATCCGAAAAGCTGAAGAAGAATGAACCAGCAGTTGCAGCTAACGAGCATCAAGATTCAGATCAGAGTCTGCAGGAAGAACCAGTCAAGATCAAGGACAAGTTTCACAAGACTCATAGATAGGAATCTTGTAACTCATAGCTGATAGGCTTGTTTAGTTTCTCTTTGATTTTTGATATAATAACAGGATCGCGGACCGGAGCCTCGACGGAACCTCACTCGACTCCTCAACTCATCATTCCATCATTTTTCTTGAACTACACGCGACCTGATTCCCTTATAACCCGGGATATGTAGGCTGTCCAAAACCAAGACTCGGTTGCACCCTTTCTCTTTTTTCTTATCCTTATTTCTTCTCTTTTGAATAAAGATATGTTCAAAAATTAGTCACATGGCTCACCTTATCTTTGCTTGAAAACTCTTCATGTTTCCAAGCAAAGAGGGGCAACTGTGAGCACCTAATGTTTTACAATATTTAATTTTTTTTGTCACTTCTTCTATGTAAATATTTTAGGGGGTTTTAGCATACAAATTTTTAGCTTTGTTATACTTTTTATTATAGGTTAAAAATACAAAATTTTAGAAGGTGAATTATTACTATTAATATTATTTTATTTTTATTCTTATTTTTAAATAATAATAAAAAATCTGAAAAATATTAATTTTTTAAAAAATTTTGGGAGAGATTTAAAAAAATAAGAAAAAGGGAAGTATGGAATTAAAAAAAAAGTAAAAGTAGGTGGAATTCTCTTTTAAAAAGTAAAAGAAAGTGAAAAATTAAAAAAATAAAAGTACAATTTTGTGGAAATTTTTAAAAATAAAAAGTAAAAGAAAGTTGGAATTAAAAAATAATATAAAGGTAGCTGAAATTTTAAAAAAAAATTATTAAAATAAAGTAGAATTTTTTAAAGAAAAGTAAAATAAGTGGAATTCTCTTTTAAAAAAGTAAAAAAGTGGGATTTTAAATAAGATAAAAGTAATTAAAGTTGGAATTTAAAAAATAAAAGTAAAGAAAGGTGGTAATTCTTTTTATAAAAAAGAAAAGCAAAATGTAAGTGAGATTTCTTTTAAATAAAAAAATTAAAAAAAAATCTGAATTTTTTTGAAAATTCTCCTATAAATAGAAGAGAAATATTTGAAGAAAAGAAGAGAAGAGAAGAGGGAAGAATATTGAGAGAAAATAAATTTTCTTCTTCTATGTTAAAGAGAATTTCTACTAGTTTTATTCTTTCTACCTATTTCTTTCAACAAAAAATAACATATAGCCATTCATTACCTTGTTTAAAAAAAACCTCAAAAACAGGAGCTAAATCACACCAAAAATCAAATCCAAAAGCTTCAAACTCAGTTTAAAAGATAGCCCAAAATACTAGCCCGAAGAGGTCGAAGTCGAGTTCGGTTCGAAAGGTTTCCGCTCGTTGCCTCTGATTGTGGTTCATTTGCACATTAAATTTGATGGTTGTTTGCTCCATATGTATTGAATAAGATCTTCATCTATAAAAGGTTCATTCTTTTCTTAACCAATGTTTCCATTATTTTTCTTTCACCGTATTTCCTTTTGATTTGTATATTATATTTTGGTTATCTACCAACTTGAAAGATATGAACAAAAAAAATGAAGGAAGAGCATCAAGAAATAGAATTCGTGAAAGACAGAATGAGTTTCTTCAATGAGATTGTAGTTCATAGGGAAAGATAGGAAAATGTATTCAAAATGGAGAGAGAACGATGTAATAGCTTGGATCCAAATTAAAGGATGTTAAGTCAATAGCAAATTTGATACCGACATGGGTGATTAGGTCCATAATAACTCAAATCATATATTTCTTCAATAATAATTCCATATTCATAAATCATGACCTTGCAATAATCTCAAAGTAGTTTTAGGAAGAAACATAATCATGAATATTTGTAGTTTGCTTTAAATTGAATACAATCCTTTTAGAATAATCGAGGCGCGCCATGCCAAATAAAATCTCAAAGCTCATGGCCCTCATTTAATTAATTTTAATCCTTAGAAATCGAGGCGTGCCATTTAGTTGAATTTTCCATGGCCTTCGCAAACTTGAAAGTGCGTAGTTGTTTTAGGCGCGCTATATTTTTTAAAAACAATTAATTTCCTAAACTCGGGTGTGCATTTTATGTGACCCAAATCTAAATCTCAACAACGTTTGATAAAATGTGTCGTGGACCGCGGGTGCATTTCATGTGACGTGGTTCAATACGTGTTTTATATGACGTTGAATTTTTCCAAAAAAAAATTAATTAAAAGCAGCTAATAAGTTAAAAATATACCATAGGTTGAAACATGTTTTAAAAATCAGATAATAGGCCAATTGTAATAGTTTAAGCGACCATGCTAGAACTACGGAATCCGGGAATGCCTAACACCTTCTCCCGGGTTAACAGAATTTCCTACTCAGAATTTCTGGTTCGCAAACTTCAAAAGGAAAGTCGAAATTTCCTCGATTTGGGATTTAAAATAAATCGGTGACTTGGGACACCAAATAAACTATCCCAAGTGGTGACTCTGAATTGAATAATTAATCTCATTTCGAATAATGTCACTTAAATTGGAAAAACTCTCTTATATACCTTCGGGTGTGTAAAAAGGAGGTGTGACAATACTCACATTACTCCCTGCACCCTGTGTGCAGATCTAGTAGTCTCGGGT
The DNA here is from genome assembly GCF_000393655.2 of Nicotiana sylvestris. Taxonomy (NCBI): domain Eukaryota; kingdom Viridiplantae; phylum Streptophyta; class Magnoliopsida; order Solanales; family Solanaceae; genus Nicotiana; species Nicotiana sylvestris. The sequence continues at coordinate 30,466,057 of NC_091060.1, read as the reverse complement.
CATGCTAGCGAGGGCTGATTGCTTTCCAGCAGGCTGTTCGGAGTTGACTAGGAAGCTGCTCAGCGTTCACAGCCCAGTGCTTCTCTTTCCTACCTTTTCTTTCCTTTGTACTAGCTTTGCACTAGACTGTGTAGTCTTTTCATACTCTTAGACGGATTTCTTTTAGATGCTCTTGACTGGTGACACCCCGATGTCAGGCCGTGTTATTTCCGCATTGTTCTATTCTACTCTTTATTTTGGGATTTATAGCTTCTTAATGACTTAAATATGAATTCTTATAACTGTTTAATTGGATTGGGAGTTTGTGTCGGCTTATCTTATTTCACGATAGGCGCCATTACGACCGGGTCCGATTTAGGGCCGTGACAATTGGTTGTAAATAGATTTTCACAAAGAGATTTTTCATTTTGCATTATAAATAATACCAACAACCCCCCACTAATGCAAAGACAAAAATAGAACAATTCTGGGCAAAAGAAGGAACATGTACTTAAGTGTCAATATCTTTCGATTTGAATTGACATATAGTGAAATGAGGCAACAACTAACATCCACAAAGTGAAGTACTCTTGAATTGAATGGACATTAATTGAGACCCCCACAACACATACTATATCCTTAATTTTATGCAAACTCCGTGATACTAAAAAAGTGCTTTTATGGTCATACACATACTTTGGGTCTCATTAGTGCTCTAGAATGACATCCCAAGTCTTTCATAAAAGGCGACCACGCCTTTACACTCACGTAGGTAATTCCATCAAGTCTATCTACACATAGAATACCTTAAGGCTATAGAATCATTAAGAGCAAAATAAGCTCAACCTTATAAAGCACTACCATCACGCCATAGGGATAGGAAATATAGTGTATATTGAGGTCTCATATGGCTTCGTTTGACCACAAACGGGTATCCACCATAAAGTATCCACCATACGCCATAGGGATAGGAAACTAGTGAAGCTTGTCTTCCCTACAAAGGCACGTCAACCAATATGTTTCTCGACCACTCGGCTTCTTTCCCGGCCAACTCAAGAGCAATGAATTCAGACTCCATAGTAGATCGTGCTATAAAAGTCTGTTTTGAAGACTTCCATGAAATAGCACCTGCACCCAAAGTAAACACATAGCCACTAGTAGAGCTAACTTTATCATTGTTCGTAACCCAGTTTGCATCACAAAATACTTCTAAAATAGCAAGAAATTTATTAAAATGCAAACACCAATCCATGGTACCTTTCAAATACCTGAGCAAAAGATGAAGAGCAATCCAGTGTTCACTATTAGGGTTGTGAGTATATCTACTCAATTTCTTCTTAAATATCCACTTGCTACTTATGGGTTTACAACCTTTAGGTAAATCAGATAAGTCTCAAGTGTGATTAGAAACTATAGAGTCTAATTCACTTTTAATAGCCTCTTTCCAAAAACTAGCATCTATTGACCTCACTGCTTCACTGTATGTCTTATGGTCTTCCTCTATCAAATAGATTGACACTAATTCATCACTCAAAATATCAAGATCAATATTTTCAGTCAAGAAAGTAGTAATAAATTCAGGACCAAAGCTAGCTTCAATTCTACCCTCTTACTTCTTCTAAGTTTATTTTCATGCTCATTAGCAGTAACACTAGAAGAAGGCACAATAAGAGGATTAACAGACATAGATATAGAAGCATTATTAGGCATAACACTAGGCACATTATTTTTTAATGAAAAAACGTGCTAAAAAAATTATGCATCTCTAGATTCACAAATAGAACTATCATTCAAAGACATAAATCTATATGTTGTACTATTTTGAGCATAACCAATGAAAATAGCATCAAAGTCTTGGATCCAACAATTACTTGTTTAAAATCGGGTAGACCAACCTTAGCCAAACACCCCCACACTTTCAGAATGTTCAAGTTAGGGGCAAACCCTTTTCATAACTCATACGGGATTTATCTAACTTCTTATGAGGGACTTTATTAAGAACATAACATGTAGATAAAACAGCTCCCCCTCCCCCACATACTATCAGATAAACCCGAACTCAAAAGCATAAAATTCATCATTTCCTTAAGGGTTCTAATTTTCCGTTCGGCTACACCATTTTATTGGGGAGTATAGAGAGCACTAACCTCATGTATAATACCATTTTTCTCACAAAAGGCTTCTAGAGTATTAGTACTATATTCACCACCCCTGTCAGATCTAAGCCTCTTGATTTTCTATCTAATTGATTCTCTACTTCTGCCTTGTATTTCAAAAACATGCTTTCAGCCTCATCTTTTGACTTAAGAAGATATACCTTAGTGTATCTATAAAAGTCATCTACAATGGTGATGTAGTATTTCTTTCCACTCTTACTAACAGTATTCTTGAAATCTACTAAGTCTGAATGTACTAGTTCAAGCAATTCTATTTTTCTACTAGTTACATTCTTAAAAGGCTTTTTGGTATGTTTTGCTTCTACACAAACAGGACACTTAGAAAAATTATCAACATTAATTGCAGGAATTAATTCTATTTTTCTAAGTCTTTTAATAGAAGCAATATTAACATGACCTAGTCTACCATGTCACGAATCAATAGACTCAGTAATATAAGCAGAATTGAGAGTACTAGCATTATTAGTAATCTATTGAGCGATGTTCAATACAAATAAACCCCCACTAAGGTAAATCTTCCCAACAAAGTCTCCTCCACGAGAAATAATAACTTTATCAGATTCAAAAACAAGTTTAAGACCTGCTTTGTTTAGAGGCGCACCAGAAACTAAGTTTCTAAGAAGGAAGGGTAGGTACAAAACATTGTTCAAGGCTAAGGTTTTTTCAGAAGTTAATTTAAGGAGAATTTTTCCTTTACCCATAACTTTAGCTTTAGTGGATTTTTCCATGTAGACACACTCGCCATCAGCAGATTCATCAAATTCGTGAAACAACTCCTTATTGGCGCAAAGGTGCCTTGAAGCGCCTGTGTCCAGTATCCAGTCAGTTTTGTTAACCACCATATTTGCCTCAACAACCACAATAGCAATTACATCACCACCCTTAGTAAGGTTAGCTTAGACTGGAGCTTTTCCTCCATTCTTTGGGCTTTGTCATTTTCTCTGGTTGCACTGAAAAGCCTTGTGACCGATTTTACCGCAGACATAGCAAGGTCTTTTTGACTTTTAAATATATCCCTCCGGCTTATTGAAGTAATTCTGCTTCTTCACATGTCCTTTATTCTTTTTTCCTTTAAACCTATCTTTCACAAAAGTACAAGAAGATTCCACAAGGTTACCTTTAGAAGAATTAAGAGAGAGAGTTTTCATCTTATCCTTAAGTCGTTCAGACTCCTCATCTTTGAGACGGTTTGCTTCCTCAATCCTCATGTGACTGATCAGTTCTTGAAGAGTTAAGTTTTTCTTTTTGTGTTTCAGTTGATTCCTGTAATCACTCCAGAAAGGTGGAAAGTTTTCAAGCAGAACATAGCATGAAGAATCTCACACATCTCCATGCCTTCGTTCAAAACATTACCAATCAAGTTCTCATACTCATGAACATGTTCCATGATTGTCTTACCATCAACCATCTGAAACTTGATCCACTTTCGAACGACATACTTCTTTTTTCCCGCGTCATCAGCACCATATTTCTTCTCCAAACTGTCCCATATGAATTTAGCAGATTTATAATTTATAAACAAATCAAAGAGAAGGTTAGTCATATGATTAAGCAGATGCCCTCTCACTATTTTATTATCCTTTTCAAATTTCTTCTTAGCAGCATCATCAGCAACAACAATATTAGCAGAATTAGAATTATCAGCAACAATATCAGCAGGAGGATCGTTAAACAAAATATAATCAACTTCTAATTGTTCAAAGAAAATTAAAAGTTTCTGGGACCAACGCTTATAATTGTTTCCATCTAAAGGCTCAAGCTTTGATAGATCAGGAAGTGTTTTGTTCAAAGTGGTGGCCATTAGTCAATATTATATATGAAATCACTTTCAAATTGTAAGAAAAGTGAGTAGATAATATTGACTAAGAACAAGAAGGAAAGAGGAACAACTTATCAGTAATACTGTGTCGTGGCAAGCCACTGCCTTGAAAGCGATTTTGGTCCGACTGGATGTAAATCGTTGAGATTGGTCACTCTCCAAGGTTCCAAAGCACCTCCAAACACGTGCACTCGTGGCTGAAAGTTTAGAATTTGCACAAAATAGTTGCCCAAAAAGAAGAGAAATGAAGGTTTTTTCTATAGTTGTTACAAAAATTAAAATGTTGTAGGAAGAAAGTGATGATTAGCAAGATGAATTATTGGTTAAGAATTGAGTGAATATGATGGCTAATGATCATCTTATTTATAGGCAATTAGGGAAGTTGCATGTATGACAAGTGTGGAGAGTCTTTTAACACTTGTCCAAATATATTAGTCCATTTGACAAGTGTACCTAGTTTTCCATGCATGAAGACACATGGTAGATTTGCATAGCCACTTGTCAAAGCCATTCAACACTTGGCTTTAAGGCTTCATGCAAGAAGCCAATTGAATATAGATTGAAAAATAAAAAGACCCGTGGCCATTGGTTGTAAATGAATTTTCAAAAAGAAATTTTTGACTTTGCATTATAAATAATACCAACATGAAGTAGAGACAAAAATGGGTGTACTTCATCATATGTTGTTGTAGGCAAAGATTGCTGCACTTCAGCCATATGTAGCTGAAGCACATGTAAAATATGCCTTTTTTCATGATATATCAATCAGAATGGAGGATCCTATCTATGTACATGATTGATAGAATTACTACTGTGACGACCCGACCCGTCGTCTTGTGAGTTACCGTCCCGTTTTCCCCACTACCTATTTTGTTATGCTTAATTATCAATGTCTTGTGTGGACGAGTTGAATTAGAGTGGTTTTGATAAGAAATGAGACATTTAGTCTCTTTAAGGAAGGTTTGTGTTGGAAAAGTCAACCGGACATTGACTTATGTTTCAGAAGGCTCGGATTTGAATTCCGATGATTCGGTTAGCTTCGGGGGATGAATTGTGACTTAGGAGAGTGATCAAAGTAATTTTGGAGGTCTGGTGTAGAATTAGGCTTGAATTGGCGAAGTTAGTATTTTGGCGATTTCCAGTTGATAGGTGAGATTTTGATCCGGGAGTCGGAATGGAATTCCGAGAGTTGTTGTAGCTCCGTTAAGTGATTTGGGATGCGTGTGCAAAATTTCAGGTCATTCGGCCGTGGTTTGGTTGGGTTTTCGATCGAATGCGTGTTTTAGAAGTTTTAAAAGAACTTAGGCTTGAATTCGATGCAATTCGATGATTTTAGTGTTAGTTGAGGTGTTTTGATGATTGGAGAAAGTTTGGATGATGTTTTAAGATATGTTGGTGCATTTGGTTGAGGTTCCGGGGGCCTCGGGGTGATTTCGGATGGTTAACGGGAATTTTTGAAGTTGGAAAATGCTGCAGAAATGCAGCAGTCAGTGCAGAGCAATTTTGCTCTATGCGATCGCATAGAAGGTGTTGCGATCACATAGGGTTAGCTAAAGTGCCCTGGAATTTTGTTCTATGCAATCGCAGGAGCTCTAATGCGATCGCATAGGGTTAGCTACAGTACCCGGGCAGAATGTTAAAAACATTTCAACCGCGAACCAAACCCATTTTTCCACCATTTTTGAGCAACCTTGAGAGTTTTTGGACGAAAATTGAAGGGGTTTTGACGAGAAGTGATTGTAGGTAAGTCCTATGAACTAAATACATGATTATATTGTGAAATCATCCTTGAAATTCATGAAAATATAGCCAAATTGTAAGAAATTAGGGCTTGAAATTGAAATTCTAAATTTGGGATTTGAGGGGCCATTTGTGGTCCGATTTGAGAGATTTTTGTATGTATAGACTCGTGGCGAGATAAGGAACCCGATGACGTAAAAATTTCTAAGTTTCGAGACGTGGGCACGTGGCTCGGGTTTTGTCAAATTCGTTAATTTTGATATTTTTCGAGTGTTTTCGATTGGGTATTGTCTCCTTAGCATAATGCGACATATTCGTTGTGATTTTGAGCAGATTCGTCACACGAGGAGGCTAATTTGAGAGGCAAGGGCATTGCGAGCTAGACTGTGACCGTCTTGAGGTGAGTAATGATTTTAAATGATGTCCTGAGGGTTTGAAACCCCGGATTTGTACAACGTAGTGTTATACTAGGTTGAGATACACGCTGTGTGACGAGCGTAAGGTTCAATGCTATGGGGATTGTGACTTGGTCCATCCCGAACGATATTTTACTACATTTTTGATTGAGACATATACGTTATTATTGTGAATTGGGCTAGTTGCCATGCTTGGGGCCTTGTGCCGACCTGTAGAACCCTTAGGGGATTTTTGATTGGTTTTCCTCACTTATTGTGTTAAAGAATTTATATCCTCAGTCATGTTTCCAATTGTTTAAGAATGATATGAACCAGATTTTTGAAATGTTAATCATAAATAGGAAGAGATATGAGGTTTGAGATCCCGACCGTATATTACGCCCGAGAGGCTGTGATTTTTAAATGACTGAGAGGGTCGAGCACCCAATAGTGAGGATATTTTACATATTATGGATCAGGCTGCACGCCGCAGCAATTACATATTATGGATCGGGCTGCACGTCGCAGCAGATATATAAATATTATACATATTATGGATCGGGTTGTACGCCGCGGCAATTACATATTATGGATCGGGCTGCACGTCGCAGCAATTACTTATATGGATCGGGTTGCACGCCACAACAATTATCTAGAGCTTGGGCTGAAGGAGCCCCTTTGGAGTCTGCACACCCCTAGTGAGCGCAGTCGATTATTATTATTATGGATCAGGTTGTACGCCACAGCGATATACGGATCAGGCTGCACGCTACAACGGTATATATATTTATTGATTCGGTTATCGTGAGAAGTATATGAATTGAGAACTGAGGATAAGAACGAATAAATGAACTAAAATGCTTGAGGAGCTGATTTATACTGGTTATATATGTTTTACCTGGTTTAAAGAATTTCACATGATTTCCTCATTCACTATAGCTTAAATGATTTTTTACTATTTTGATATAGAACTGCTTAGTGCCTTTACGAGATTTCACATTGTCAGTCATTATTTATTGTTATTACTCACTGAGTCGGAGTACTCACATTACTCTCTGCACCATGTGTGCAGGTACAGGTATTCCTGAGGCATAGAGTGAGCTTTCCTGCTGTTCTGTTTTCATCAGAGTTATCGAGGTAGCTGCATGGCTTTCGCAGACCCGATTTCTCCTTCTATCTCCACTTATTATTCTGCATTTTCGACATATTTCTGTATTAGATTGTTGAAACCTTGTATTAGAGGCTCAAACTTGTGACACCGGATCAGCGGGCTGTTTTATAGAGATTTTTTTTCGCGATTATGGTTTCCGCACATTTCATTTGTTAAATTCATACTTCTATTTATATTAAATTGGTATTAAATCCTGAAAATTGGTATTGAATTATAAAGAAAGAGGTTATGAGATGTTAGTTGGTCGGGCTTGCCTAGCATTGTGTTGGGCGCCATCACGACCGGGGTTGGGGTCGTGACAAGTTGGTATCAGAGCCTAGGTTACTTGGTCTCGCGAGTCATGAGCTGGTTTAGTAGAGTCTCGCGGATCGGTACGGAGACGTCTGTATTTATCCTCGAGAGGCTGCAGAACCTTTAGGAAAACTTCACGTTCTTGAATTCTTATCGTGTGTCCTTGATTCATCTTGAAAAGAAACTTTTGAAATTCCTTCCATGCGTTCATATGCGCGCATGAGCGCTCAGTATCAGATGTGCCTCGATGGCTTGTGATTCCCCGATCGAGGGGCGAGGTGTAATCTCTGTGAGTTTATGGTGGGCCAGTCTGAAGGACTTGAGGTTGGATCTTTGCCTATGGCTGGAGCGCCGAGGTGCTGATTGTGTAAACAAGTGTTTTTGAACATATATGTTCGGTAGTGTCCCCGTAGTGGAAATGACGGTTGTGGCTATGTGAGGAGTGTGTTAGTACTATGAGGCGTATCCATATGAATTGGAAGTGACGAGAAGGAGTCTGTTGAATGATGGAAGAATTAGTAGATGCTTGAAGTCTATCTTGATTCAAGTTATAGCCCGAGTTATGGGCGTTTGAAGAATCTTTTCATGACTCCTAGTTGGGAGTGAAGTAAATTTCATGTTGCGGTATGAGTACAGACTCAGGAAGATCAAGTGACTGCGTAATGCGTATGGCGGTGGAAGGTATACGAAAATGTTATATTGAGGCGAAGCAGGTGGGTTATCTCCCGTGAAGTGTGCTGAGGCGGTGTGATCCTCATGTGAATAACAGAAGATCTCATGTGCAAATGAATTGTAAGTGTTGAAGTTTGAAATTTTTGGTTCACTTAATAGACTGAGTTTAATTGTTACGAGATTGCCAAAGAGTTGAAGCACTAGATGAAATGTGTTTACACAAGCTTATAGAGGATTTGAGTTTAACCTCACTATGGTATTGAGGCAACAATGGAGTATATGTGTTATGAGTATAGTGTGTTGTGATCTATGTCTTCGAGCCAAGTTGGGGAGCTTGCTATTGGTTAGCGGATTGTGCGGTTATGTACTATGTTAGTTCTGATTTGATGCATGCTGGTGAATCAGTTCTGGTTGTGGAAATTGGACCGAGAATGGCACAAGTGAAGGAAATTTTTTGACAAGATGTCATGAGCTCGGATGAGCAGGAGATAAGTTTCGATGTTTACGGTAAGTTGGTACTGTCTTCGGCGTCACCTAAGATTGGTGTTCTATAAAAAGGGTTTTGCATCCTGGTTAATGATTCTTGATCGCTCTTCAGCGTTAGTGCGACCGGTGGTTTGGAGGTACGCCCCAGATATTGTTGTGGGAGTGTGTCCCGCGGGAAGATTATATAAGTGTGGCATGTGATCACTTGATTGATTAAAGATGTAAACCAAGTATGAAGTTTGTGATGGTGTCGTTAAATTGAAGATTCATGCCTGGAGGGCACTTGGCATATTGGGTTGTGAACTGGGGAGGATTACTCCGATTGTGATGGTTGTTCTTGTGTGTTATGAGAAAAATGGGAGTTATTATGGACCTTTAAAAGGTTATCAGACTAGTTCAGTGTGATCAGAATCAGCTTGAAGTCGGTGGATAGATTTAATATGAATAATGGCTCTATATCAGGCCAGATGTGTGCATTTTAGTAACGCGGTCTTTATGGAGGAGTAGTTAGGTTGATGTTTCATTGTCAGATATTTCGCGTAGTGATACATTGCGCCGTGTGAGTTGTGAGACGACTTGAGAAATTGCTATGTGTTGAGAATCTGTGTAGGAATGACGTTATATGAGCATCTTGGCTCTTGAAATTCAGATTGTACATCGCACCTCAGTTGTGCTTGAGTTTTGTAGCTTATAACGCTATATGTCCCTCAGAGATATTATTATGCACTTAGCATGCTTACGACCGATACTCGGTATTTTGTTGTAATGAGCAAATTTGGCTTGATGTGCATCTCCTTATGTGAGATCTATGTAGGGATCGGGTGGCACGCCTCCATGGGTATGTTATCTGGATCGGGTTGCACGCCGCAACAGTGTGATGTTGAGTATAGTTTTCTATATGCTATTTTGTATTCCTTGCTTCCTGTTTTCTAAGGAAAGTTCGTATTAGTGTGTGGGATTGGTAATTCCTTCCAGAGTTCATTTTCTTTTTTGTATCGCGTTCGAATTGGCAGCCTATTGGCATATTAGGGCATCATATGCGACTTTTGATTATGTCTGGAGTGGCTTATTGCCTGAGCAGTTCGTAATGGGTGAGACGAAATCATTGAATTCGAGATCAGTGCAATATGAGTATATGAAGTAAATTGAGGGGCTAAGACCATTGTTTGGTTCATAATGAGGTGATAGTTCTTGCCAGAAGTATAGACCCAATGAATTGTTGATTCGGCGGTGTTATGAATTTATACAGATCTCATCCGTCGTGTCGGTATTGTAAGAATTTGAACAAGACCTATGTATGTCATACAGAGCATGGGATGTGTAATGATTTTTCTTCTAGATGGGATCAATGGAAGTTCTTGACTAGTTGAGTACATAAACGTTCATGGTTCGGAAGGGAGGTGAAGTCCTCATGTTACCTTAGGATGATATGGTATATACGATATGTTGTGAAGGATTGAGATTTGCGTGTGTAAGGTTATGGTTCAGCTCTGAATGGAAATTCATAACATTCTTAGGCAGTACGGGCAGCTTTAGGTGATTAGAGAAATGAGCTTCAGATGATTAGGGTGAGTGATCTTCAGATGATTAAGGAAATTGTATTTCTAATCATAGTGGTTTGTAGAGGGTATATGTTTCAGAAAAAAGGCCAATGTGATTAAGTTGATGGCACTTCAATAGTATTGCAGCACTTTAAGGCTGGATCGACTGTTGATATTCGAGTTGCTTGTATGGCACATGGAAATTTTGGAATATTTATCGTGGGATAATTAGGTATTAAAGGTGTGCATGTATTTGCACGGTGGAAACTGGAATTAGGTATGATGATTTGTGTGCCATATGGAGTTGGAGACGGGGAGTTCTCATGTCCAGGCTAGGTTGTGGTGGTGGATCATGTGTATTCGGCACCGTTTAACAGCAATCGGGATTTGGAGGCTCGAGTGGATCTTTGTTTGCTGGTATGTTAGATTTATGATGTGATGCCGGAATTCAGATTGGTTGTCTTAGTGTTGAGTGATTTTGAACTATTGCGCTACGGGAAATACCGAAAACGCCACGGGTTGAGTGATGAAGTGCGTTGGATTATGTTCTAGCAGAGTGGTTTATATTTCAAAGAACCAGCGGACGGTTGGGAAGGATTGCTTTCTTAATTGGGCATTCGTGATGGATGTCAGTGCAAAGGTTGCTATCATTAATTCAGTTCCGATGTTGAGGGACTTTTCGGATGCATTTCGTGTGGCTAGGCATGTCACCGGGCGAGGTTGTTGATTTCGGTATTAATTTGGTGTCGGGCACCGGATCGTCTGGCTCTAATAGGAGTTGTAGTAGTGGAAGTCGAGCGGGATGAGTAATTGGGTGTTGCTCGGTGAATAACGTACCGGTTATGTTCTATCAGGTTTGCGTGGTGTGTGTTATTTATTTCACTGTGGGTGTAATGATTTGCTTTGGCTCCAGACATCAATTGAGCATGGTTGTCGATTTCAAGCATAGTGACTTGAGGTGTTTCATGTGGAGTAGTATTTGGATAGGATCGCGCGTTGCAGCAAAGCTGTGTGGAAACATGACCTTGCGGGTCAAATTTGTGTGTCCTATTTCTATGATGTGAGACCGGGTCTCAGCCTTGTGTTGTGGCAGTGCTGGTGAGTTTGAGGTATAGCTCTCTCAGCTGAGTTATTTTCATGATTTGAGTATGTTCGGACCGTTTCTTATTGGTGCACGTATTATGCAAGTTGTGGCTTAGGCATGTATTGATATGTCATGTCACCAGAGTGGTGTGTTGGGTTCGAAGTGATCGTTGGGGTCATTAATGAATACGAACGGATTTGATTTCAGCATGTTTGATAGGTAAATATCGAGATTCGGTTCAAAAATTTGTTATGATAATTGCTAGAGGAGAAATGGCCTCATGAATGGTTGATCTGAGCAATGGTTATGGTTTATTGCGTGTTTCCAATTATCGTTGGCAGTATATGAGAGTGTTGGAATGAGACCTTGGCTAATAAGAGATTTCTATTGGTATTTGGTTGTTGTGGGCAGCTGTTGTGAATGGAAGTTATCGCTGCATTTGTTTGAGTTATTGGTATATCATATAATTGCACCTAAGGTTGCAGGCATGGTCTATTATAGCTGGTTTAGACTTATTCTGAATGTAGGTGTGAGGTTTTGATCTTGTGTATGATTCCGAAAAGGTGAAATGTGGCTCTATGATTTATGGGCTAGACTAGATTGTGTGATTTTAGTTAAAATACGTTATCGGACCCATGTGAGATAGGGTGATGTGGGATCATCCCCGGGTTTATGCTTGATAAGGTCATTCAGCTTTTGGTTGGCTTCTAGGACAACTCTAGGTACGCTCGAGGATGAGCGTTTGTTTAAGTTGGAGAGAATGTGACGACCCGATCCGTCGTCTCGTGAGTTACCTCCCCATTTTCCCCACTACCTATTTTGTTATGCTTAATTATCAATGTCTTGTGTGGACGAGTTGAATTGGAGTGGTTTGATAAGAAATGAGACACATAGTCTCTTTAAGGAAGGTTTGTGTTGGAAAAGTCAACTGGACGTTGACTTATGTGTTAGAGCGCTCGGATTTGAATTCCGATGATTCGGTTAGCTTTGGGGGATGAATTGTGACTTAGGAGTGTTATTGAAAGTAATTTTGGAGGTCTGGTGTAGAATTAGGCTTGAATTGGCGAAGTTAGTATTTTGGCGATTTTCGGTTGATAGGTGAGATTTTGATCCGGGAGACGGAATGGAATTCAGAGAGTTGTTGTATCTCCGTTAAGTGATTTGGGATGCGTGTGCAAAATTTCAGGTCATTCGGACGTGGTTTGGTTGGGTTTTCGATCGAATGCGTGTTTTAGAAGTTTTAAAAGAACTTAGGCTTGAATTCGATGTAATTCGATGATTTTAGTGTTAGTTGAGGTATTTTGATGATTGGAGCAAGTTTGGATGATGTTTTAAGATATGTTGGTGCATTTGGTTGAGGTCCCGGGGGCCTCGGGGTGATTTCGGATGGCTAACGGGAATTTTTGAAGTTGGAAAATGCTGCAGAAATGCAGCAGTCAATGTAGAGCAATTTTGCTCTATGCGATCGCATAGAAGGTGTTGCGATCGCATAGGGTTAGCTACAGTGTCCTGGAATTTTGTCCTATGCTATCGCAGGAGCTCTAATGCGATCGCATAGGGTTAGCTACAGTACCCGGGCAGAATGTTAAAAACATTTCAACCGCGAACCAAACCCATTTTTCCACCATTTTTGAGCAACCTTGAGAGCTTTTGGACGGGAATTGAAGGGGTTTTGACGGGAAGTGATTGGAGGTAAGTCCTATGAACTAAATACACGATTATATTGTGAAATCATCCTTGAAATTCATGAAAATATAGCCAAATTGTAAGAAATTAGGGCTTGAAATTGAAATTCTAAATTTGAGATTTGAGGGGCCATTTGTGGTCCGATTTGAGAGATTTTTGTATGTATAGACTTGTGGCGAGAATTTCTGAGTTTCGAGACGTGGGCCCGGGGCTCGGGTTTTGTCAAATTCGTTGATTTTGATATTTTTCGAGTGTTTTCGATTGGGTATTGTCGCCTTAGCATAATGCGACATATTCGTTGTGATTTTGAGCAGATTCGTCGCACGAGGAGGCTAATTTGAGAGGCAAAGGCATTGCGAGCTAGACTTTGACCGTCTTGAGATGAGTAATGATTTTAAATGATGTCCTGAGGGTTTGAAACCCCGGATTTGCACAACGTAGTGCTATACTAAGTTGAGATACACGCTGTGTGACGAGCGTGAGGTTCAATGCTATGGAGATTGTGACTTGGTCCATCCCGAACGATATTTTACTACATTTTTGATTGAGGCATATACGTTATTATTGTGAATTGGGCTAGTTGCCATGCTTGGGGCCTTGTGCCGACCTGTAGAACCCTTAGGGGATTTTTGATTGGTTTTCCTCACTTATTTTGTTAAAGAATTTATATCCTCAGTCATGTTTCCAATTGTTTAAGAATGATATGAACCAGATTTTTGAAATGTTAATCATAAATAGGAAGAGATATGAGGGTTGAGATCCCGACCGTACTTTATGCCCGAGAGACTGTGATTTTTAAATGACTGAGAGGGGTCAAGGACCCAATAGTGAGGATATTTTACATATTATGGATCGGGCTGCACGCCGTAGTAATTACATATTATGGATCGAGTTGCACGCCGCAGCAGATATATATATTATACATATTATGGATCGGGCTGCACGCCGTAGCAATTACATATTATGGATCGGGTTGCACACCACAGCAATTACTTATATGGATCGGGCTGCACGCCGCAACAATTATATAGTGCTTGGGCTGAAGGAGCCCCTTCGGAGTCTGCACACCCCCAGTGAGCGCAGTCGACTATTATTATTATGGATCGGGTTGTATGCCACATCGATATACGGATCGGGCTGCACGTCGCAGCGGTATATATATTTATTGATTCGGTTATCATGAGAGGTATATGAATTGAGAACTGAGGATAAGAACGAATAAATGAACTCAAATGCTTGAGGAGCTGATTTATACTGATTATATCTGTTTTACCTGGTTTAAAAATTTTCACATGATTCCTCATTCGCTGCTGCTTAAATGATTTTTTACTGTTTTGATATAGAACTGCTTAGTGCCTTTACGTGATTTCATACTGTCAGCCATTATTTATTGTTATTACTCACTGAGTTGGAGTACTCACATTACTCCCTGCACCATGTGTGCAGGTACAGGTATTCCTAAGGCATAGAGCGAGCTTTCGTGCTGTTCTGTTTTCATCGAAGTTATCGAGGTAGTTGCATGGCGTTCGCAGACCCGATTTCTCCTTTTATCTCCACTTATTATTCTGCATTTTCGACATATTTCTGTATTAGATTATTGAAACCTTGTATTAGAGGCTCAGACTTGTGACACCAGATCAGTGGGCTGTTTTACAGAGATTTTTCGTGATTATGGTTTCCGCACATTTCATCTGTTAAATTCATACTTCTATTTATATTAAATTGGTATTAAATCCCGAAAATTGGTATTGAATTATAAAGAAAGAGGTTATGAGATGTTAGTTGGTCGTGCTTGCCTAGTATTGTGTTGGGCGCCATCACGATCGGAGTTGGGATCGTGACAACTACGTAGGGGACGGTCAACTTGATACGAGAGAGGCATGAGTGCAGTTCGATCTTATGGTGTATTCATTTGTAGATAATTGTCTGAAATTCATTTATGTATGTAATTTCCTAACTTCAGACAAAATTTGTAATTTTAGACGCGAATTTAACTCTTCAACCACATTAGGATATGGCTGAAACAACAATCCCAAAATCGGTTATTTGTGCACTACTGCACTTTAGTGTGGCGATTTTGAGCTTAACCCCATAGCGATAAAGTAGATGCTATAGCATTTGTCTCCTGATAGAGAGAAGTTTTTAATATTGGATTAAATGTTCTTTTCGTTAGGATTTAAGTTATTTGCCAAAACCAATGACCTTACTATTGACATTCGTGTAATTTTCTTAAATAACTTTATATATATGTGTATATGTGTATAAACGTTAAAAGTGTCACACGTGGCTCCACAAAAATGACAAAATGGAAGCAAAGAAAAGAATATTAGCGATTGAGGGTCTGCACGAATACAAATATATCATTATTGATTGTTACATTTTGGATAAGAATAGCAATTAAATGGCGAATTGCCAAAAGCCAAGTTGGCTAGATTTCATAAAATTGAAATTGAAAATTAAGAGATGTTGAGATCTCTTTATACAGTTGGGGGACAGCTAAGTTCATGTTGATACTTATTAGTGTTCGAAGATAAGAGAAGAAACTTCCATAAGTAAACAAATAAAGTGACTTTTTCTCAAAGAAAGTGATATTTGAAGGCCATACATATATGTCAACTTCAAATATTGAAATTAACAGAAAGGTATAAGGGACCCATTTGAAAAACATCAAACTTTGCGTGATGAGTTGGTAACATTTGACATTTTGAAGGTCCCCACATAAATTAATGACTTTGAGGATTATCACGATCATGATCACAATGAACATGGAGAGAGAACGAGATTGAGAGGAGAGGGCAACAAGTGATCGTTGCTTGGATTCTTTAAAAATGCTATTATCTTCGTATCAATTTTTTTTTAAATGCACTAGCTTTGAAGAATTGAAACACACCACGAGACAGTTTTACAGATTTCAAGCAATATATGCAAAATCAATGGGGTCAGAAATGAGGATATTTGGGATAAGGTGGGGTGGCTCCCGTGGCGGAGAAGATGCGGGAAGTGATGTTTGGTTCGGACTGTTTGGTTTTTTAAGTATTAATATGGCTTTAAAAAGGGTGAATGGGAAATAGAGGGAAATGAAATTTTTAAGCGAAATTTTAAGTTTCCCCTTTGACAAAATGACATTGTCCCATATTGGAAGAGGAAGAGGTTTTTAATGGGTATATAAGCAATTGCTCTTCTTCCGGCTCTTAAAGAGTTGAGAAGAAGGCAAGTCTTGCGCCGTCGTCATCGTTCGGCTCGGCTTCGGCTTCGACTTCGGTCAAATGATTGATTGATTAAATTTTTGGACCAAATTTATTTGGTAATTGTAATTATTAACAGAAATATTATTAAAAATCTGTTTTAATAACAGAATATTAATTTTTTTCATTATCACTGGAGTTTGAAGTACCACTATACCAGTATGTAATTCGTTCTATCCCGGGAGAAAATAATCCATAACCTTGGGTACTAGGAGAGAATTAAATTCCTTAAGCAAACACTGTGAATTCAGTGGGCTCGGATTAACTTTTGTTTCATTTACATTTTCTGTTTATATGTTATTCTATCTTTTTCAGAATTAGTTTACAAATACAGTATACTAACAAGCTTGAGGATTTAATTTTTATTTTTATATTTGTATTATATTCACTATTCTGGAGATTAAAACCTTTGTGGTTTTCTACTCCGTTGAAGATTAAAATCTACGTGATTTTAACGTTTGCTTGTGTCATTCTTTTATAGAAATGACTAATGATAACGGAAACCAAGCTGTTCCGATGGTGACTGCCAATGTGTCGACAAGACGAACACCGGCATTGGGGCGGAAAAACCCGGAAAATTCTTCGGGATTAATTTCAAGTGGTGGCAGCAAAAGATGTTCTTCTACTTGGTGTCACACCTCCTTTTTCCGCCCCCGCGAGGGGCGTAGGAGTTTTTTCCGATTAAAGGACAATCGAAACGGGATTTGTTTGTTTATTTCAGAGTCGCTACTTGGGAGATTTAAGGTGTCCCAAGTCACCAATTTAATCCCGAATCGAGGAAAAGAATGACTCCATATTACAGTCCGCGAACCAGAAATCCGGATAAGGAATTCTGTTAACCCGGGAGAAGGTGTTAGGCATTCCCGAGTTTCGTGGTTCTAGCACGGTCGCTCAACTGTCATATTATGCTTGTTTATCTGTTTTTATACAATTATGAGCTCATGTGCAAATTTTAACTCTTTACCGCTTTTATTATATTTTTAAAGGAATGTGAACATCGTTTAAAAAAATATGTCTTTGGATTGCGTCACATGAAATGCACCCGCAATCCGGAACATATTTTATTCAATGTTTTGGGATTTGGATTTGGGTCGCATGAAATGCACACCCGAGTTTAAGAAGGTAAGATTATTAAAATGCGCCTAAAGAGTCTAACGCGTTATTATCTTTGGGGAAGGCAGTGAAATTCACTAAACAGTCCATCCCGAATTCTAAATATTCAATTAAAAATTTATTGAGGGCCCCGCAATTGGTGCGCTTTATTGGGCGAGGCTCATCTCATTTATTTTTAAAGGACAATCCTAAAATGCCTACATTTTTCTCTATTAAATTTGTCTCTACAAAATGAAAGAGAAAATGTCTTAATTTATTTACATGCTTGAGTTATTATAGTTGGGTTTCGAATATGATTCATAAAATCTGAAAATGATGCAAACATGACAGTCCGTTGTCAATGCGGGCCCACGCCCAACGTGTATGGCATAAAACTAGACCTGGGCCATCTTATTCACATGTTACTACCTAGTTACATTATACTAGGCATGTTTATAGTTTATCAAATTAAAAAAAAAAACTTAACAATCTAATTTTAATTCTAGACCATTTACATACTGAAATTAACCAATAGTATTTAACTAAACAATATTCCTATAAGTTCAGGAATGATTTATTCGTTTGATGAACTAACGTGCTTTTTAAAACATGATAATCATCCAACAATAACGAATTAACTAGACGGAGTTACTACACCATTTATTTATTTTTTAGTCAATATATAGATAGTTCGTCCATTAAGCTATCGTCAGATGTTCCACTATATATATTAAACAACTACATGATTCTGATTAGAGTAAGCTAAATAATTCATATTTACAAATCAAATTCAGAGTATAATTAAAATAAATTTAGAACTTCAACTCTGCATTTTCGTATTCATGCTTCATGTTTCAATTTACAGTAACCAGCATGTCAGTTGTGTACCTGATATTGGAAGCAAAAGAAAAGGGAGATCAGCAGAAATTCAGTAGCATACAACAACAGTAACACCCAGCAACCAGTAATAACCAGCAACGAGAAACCAGTGACGGATTTTAAAATCAAAACAAAAATCCAGCAACACCAACAACAATCAACGGACAGAAGCCAAGGGAATCTTTTCAGATTTGAAAGACTAATTAATGTTCTAACCTTTAATTTCTAAATCCGTATATCAGAATACTTAAATTGTATATCAGGTGTATACTACTCACTCTTTTAATTTCCAGAATGTTATTATTTGTATTTTTGGAAGTCTTAATATTTTCGGAATTTTTCTCTCTCTTCAATATTCAGCTCTCTCTTCTTTATCTCTCCCTCTTCTCTTTTTTTTCCTATCTTCTTCTCTTCTTCCTTTTTTTTCTGTCTCTTTTTTCTTAATATTGAGCTCTCCTAAATTCTGTCCAAGTCTTCCCTATTTATTCCCATCTTTCAGCATTTTTTAAATTAAAACTCATTATCTTCCACTCATCCCCCTTTTAATCTCACTACCTAATGTTTTGCCCCTCACTACATTAAACAAATACATTATTCCCCCCATTATATCTTGTCCCCCATGCTTACATTAAACAACTATTATTTCCCCCACTACATTATGTCTTGTCCCCCACCATGTATTATTTTAATATTATTAAAATATTATTTAATCTTAATGGACAGAGCACTAAAAATAAATAATTATTCAGAGTTTTAATTCCAAAATTACCCCTCTGGCCTTACTGAAATTACCATTTTAACCCTGAAAATACTGCAATTTACCATTCTACTCCATCAGCTATAACCAATTCACCTAAATCAATTAACCAAAATATAGCAACTATAACCAATTCTTAATCAAATTCAATCAACAAATTCAAACTAAATGATGAACAACAAAGAAACAACTAAAATTATTTTGATTGAACAATATTTTTTAACAACAAACAAACCTACTTTCAGATTCAACAACAACAACAACAAACAAGTATATTCAGATTTCTAAATTCAATAATCATTTGAACTTAAAATTAAATCTAACAACATTACAACCAACAATTTCTATATTAAAACTAAACAAGATCATGAAGCAAACTGAAGAAATAATCATAAATGATAAACAACAAACAAGAAAATCAAACTTATACTAATTTCGGATTCAAGAACAATCAAACAAAATATAGCAATTATAACCAATTCTTAATCAAATTCAATCAACAAATTCAAACTAAATGATGAACAACAAAGAAACAACTAAAATTATTTTGATTGAACAATATTTTTTACAACAAACAAACCTATTTTCAGATTCAACAACAACAACAACAAACAAGTTTATTCAGATTTCTAAATTCAATAATCATTTGAACTTAAAATTAAATCTAACAACATTACAACCAACAATTTCTATATTAAAACTAAACAAGATCATGAAACAAACTGAAGAAATAATCAAAAATGATAATCAACAAACAAGAAGATCAAACTTATACTAATTTCGGATTCAAGAACAATCAAACAAAGTATGGACATAAATGAAAAGATTCAACAACAATAACAAGCAAGTTTTATTCAAATTCGAATTAAACTCGAATTAAGCTTAAACAAAACAAATAAACATATTCAAATCACTAAACTTCAATAATCGATGGAACCTCAAACTAAATCTAACAATTTTATAACAAAGATGAATGATTCAAACTAAAATAAACACTCGACATTATGAACATACTTGAAAAACTCGAAAAGTAACAAACTTCAAACAAAAATGAACAAAATTTTTCTCTAATACAAACAAAGAACCTGGGTTCGAATGGTAACCTCGACGCGCTGTAACTTGACGAACTCGACTGTGTATGAACTGTTTTGACGACCCCAACCAAAACTCGAACAAACGACGACGCCACTGTGGATACAGCAGCAACGACGCTACTGGACGAAGGCAGCCCTGGACGTTTGGACGTGACGCCGAAAAACAAAAGTGAAGTAGCGGGCAGCAGCAACGAGCTGGAAGTGGTTGCGTCGCGGATGGAGCAGCAGCCATGGCTGGAAATGGCTGCGTCGCGGATGGAGCAGTAGTCATGGCTATGGAGCTCGATGGACTGGTTTATGGCGGATGGGAGAAGGCAGCAGCTGTGGTGGTTTGGGCATGACGACCATAGTCGTTTGGAGCTGGGTGTTCATGGTGCGACGAAGAAGATGAAGCAGCAGCGACGGGGCTGGTCGTTTATGGTGCGACGAAGAAGGGAGGTCGTGGGTGTTGAGGGCTGGAACTTTGACATGGCTATGTCGCTTGTGTGAAGAAGAAGCAGCAACCATGGTTGTGTGTGTGCGTGTGTGGTCGCGAGAGGGGTGGTCGTGAAGGTGATGGCAACCGGGCAGCCATGGATGGCTTGTTTGGAGCTTGAAGAAGAAGAAAGATAAAGAGGGGGGTGGCGGATGGGGTAGTGTTTTAGGTTTAGGGTTTTTTTTTTGTTTTGTTTTGTGAAATGTAGGATAGGGGGAGTATTAGGTATTTGGGTTATGGACTGAGTCGACCCGGTTTGAAATGGACCGGGTCGTGGAGGAAGGTTGGGTATATTTGGGCCTGTGGTTTGAAATTTGGAGAAGAGGTCTAATTCCGATTTTCTTTATATTTTTTGCTCAATTTTCTAATTAATAAAACTAAAATTCTAAATTAAGTTATAAACTAAATTAACTTATCAAAAATACTAAATAATTCTCAATAACTATTATCGCACATTTAAATAGCAATTAACGATAAAATCGCACAATTTAGACGTTAAATGCTAAAATGCAACATACACTATTTTTTATGATTTTCTCATTTTTGTAAAACAAACTTAAACACTAAATGAAAATGCGACATATTTTATATTTTTATTAATTTAAACAAATAAACATGCACAGACAAAAATACAAATAATTATAAAAAAAATACCACAAAAATTCAAAAATTGCACACCAAGGAAAAATCGTTTTATTTTGAATTTTTTGGGAGTAATTCTTTCATAGGGCAAAAATCACGTGCTTACAGCTGCCCCTCTTTGCCCGAAGACACGAAGGGTTTTCGTGCAAAGATAAAGTGAGCGATTTTTGCCCATCCGAGTACTCCGTGTGAAGCATTTTTTTGAAAGATTTGACCGAACCTTTGCTTCAGAGGTTTCCTACATATCCTGGGCTAAAACAGGAATCAGGTCAATGTAGTTCGGGAAGTTTTGGTAGCTGGGACTACCATGGGACTGCAATGTTACTGCTGTTGCATGCTACTTTTACTTGTTTGTTGACCTCTTTATTACACCATGCTTAAAAGAAAAATCAAGAAGTTAGGCTAGACTACGGATTACAAGATCCCATCTATCTTCCATTTGTTCTTGATGCCTTGCTCTCTTGTCGGCTTGCGTCGATTCCGGTGCTTCTTTCTTCCGAGAACTGACGGGGGTGACACCGACCTTTTGCTACTCTGAATACCAATTCTCACTGTCTGGTTTGGTCCGCTGGAGATATGGCTTTCTTCATTAAGCTTTGTTATGCTGGGCATAATTCAATGTTCATGGGTCACTTCTTTAAAGATGCGTCTTTTCTTCCTTTTGACTCATGCGCTTGATTTTGCGCTGGGATCTCTTGTTGCAACCTTCCGCTTTCCGGTGCTGGGGATTTTTATTGTTTCCCGCTGGGGATTCCTGTTGGATTCTTCTGCTTTACTGACTTGCAATGTATTCCTCTATTATATGGGTGGGCTCCCAACTTCAACCAACAACTTTAAAAATAAATTCGTCATTCCTCTCTTCAGGCGGGCTCCTGACTTCATCAACAACTTTGAAAAATAAAACGTCTTTCCTTTCTTCAGGCGGGCTCCTGACTTCAACAACAACTTTGAAAATAAAGCGTCATTCATTTCTTCAGGCGGCCTCCTGACTTCAACAACAACTTTGAAAATAAAATGTCATTCCTTTCTTTAGGCTGGCGTGATTTCAACAACTTTTAAAAATAAAACGCCTTTCCTCTCTTCAGGTGGGCTCCTGACCTCAACAACAACTTTGAAAATAAAATGTCATTCCTTTCTTTAGGCTGACGAGATTTCAAAAACTTTTAAAAATAAAACGCCTTTCCTTTCTTCAGGCGGGCTCCTGACTTCAACAACAACTTTGAAAATAAAATGCCATTCCTTTCTTTAGGCTAGCGAGATTTCAATAACTTTTAAAAATAAAACGCCTTTCCTTTCTTCAGGCGGGCTCCTGACCTCAACAACAACTTTGAAAATAAAATGCCATTCCTCTCTTCAGGCGGGCTCCTGACTTCAACAACAACTTTGAAAATAAAATGTCATTCCTTTCTTTAAGCTGGCGAGATTTCAAAAAAATAAAACGCCTTTCCTCTCTTCAGGCGGGCTCCTGACCTCAACAACAAATTTGAAAATAAAATGTCATTCCTTTCTTTAGGCTAGCGAGATTTCAACAAATAAAACATCTTTCCTCTCTTCACGCGGGCTCCTGACCTCAACAACAACTTTGAAAATAAAATGTCATTCCTTTCTTCAGGCTGGCGAGATTTCAACAACTTTTTTAAAAAAAATAAAACGCCTTTTCTCTCTTCAGGCGGGCTCCTGACTTCATCGACAACTTTGAAAATAAAATGTCATTCCTTTCTTTAGGCTGGCGTGATTTCAACAACTTTTAAAAATAAAACGCGTTTCCTCTCTTCAGGCGGGCTCCTGACCTCAACAACAAATTTGAAAATAAAATGCCATTCCTTTCTTCAGGCTGGCGAGATTTCAACAACTTTTTTTAAAAAAAAAAATAAAAATAAAACGCCTTTCCTCTCTTCAGAAGGGCTCCTGACTTCATTGACAACTTTGAAAATAAAATGTCATTCCTTTCTTTAGGCTGGCGTGATTTCAACAACTTTTAAAAATAAAACGCCTTTCCTCTCTTCAGGCGGGCTCCTGACCTCAACAACAACTTTGAAAATAAAATGTCATTCCTTTCTTTAGGCTGGCGAGATTTCAACAACTTTTAAAAATAAAACGCCTTTCCTTTCTTCAGGCGGGCTCCTGACTTCAACAACAACTTTGAAAATAAAATGTCATTCCTTTCTTTAGGCTGGCGAGATTTCAACAACCTTTAAAAATTAAATGCCTTTCATTTCTTCAGGCGGACTCCTGACCTCAACAACAACTTTGAAAATAAAATGTCATTCCTCTCTTCAGGCTGGCGAGATTTCAACAACTTTTAAAAATAAAGCGCCTTTCCTTTCTTCAGGCGGGCTCCTAACTTCAACTACAACTTTGAAAATAAAATGACATTCCTTTCTTTAGGCTGGTGAGATTTCAACAACTTTTAAAAATAAAATGCCTTTCCTTTCTTCAGGCGGGCTCCTGACCTCAACAAGAACTTAAAATGCCATTCCTCTCTTCAGGCTGGCGATATTTCAACAACTTTTAAAAATAAAACGCCTTTCCTTTCTTCAGGCGGGCTCCTGACTTCAACAACAACTTTAAAAATAAAATGTCATTCCTTTCTTTAGGCTGGCGAGATTTCAACAACTTTTAAAAATAAAACGCCTTTCCTTTCTTCAGGCGGGCTCCTGACCTCAACAAGAACTTTGAAAATAAAATGTCATTCCTCTCTTCAGGCGGTCTCCTGACTTCAACAATAACTTTGAAAATAAAATGTCATTCCTTTCTTTAGGCTGGCGTGATTTCAATAACTTTTAAAAATAAAACGCCTTTCCTCTCTTCAGGCGGGCTCCTGACCTCAACAACAACTTTGAAAATAAAATGCCATTCCTCTCTTCAGGCGGGCTCCTGACTTCAACAACAACTTTGAAAATAAAATGTCATTCCTTTCTTTAGGTTGGCGAGATTTCAAAAAATAAAATAAAATGCCTTTCCACTCTTCAGGCGGGCTCCTGACCTCAACAACAACTTTGAAAATAAAATGTCATTGGCAATGATTTATGAAACATATATTTTGGCAATGTTCATACAAGCCGGACCACTCGGGTCGAATAGATTCAACATCCTATTTGAGGGCGGACGAACCCAATTTCTTCAACTTAAATGTAAAGACTGAAATGTATTAACTTTAAAACTTGAAATTTAAATTGTCATTCTACAGGTGGGCTCCTTACCTCTTCAACTTAAAATTTAACAACCTCCGTTCTACAGGCGGACTCCTGACTTTAACAATTTCTTAAATTTTAACACCTCCATTCTTCAGGTGGGCTCCTGACTTCAACTCTAATATTTTTTAAAAATAAATCAAGCTCCTTTCGAGCTTTGGAGAAAGATTCATCGGACTAAGATTTGATATCTCAGGAGAAAATTTCATCAGACTAGGACTTTTATCCTAGGAGGAAAATGTAAAGATCAAAGGTTTAAGAAACTTACCTTTGTAATTCCTTCTTTTCTTTTCTTTTTCCCTTGCGCTGCTTTGTTCCTGTTTCAACTCTCAAGCAAAGAAAAATTTTATCAGTTTTTTTTATGGTAGCCGATTTGTGGCCTTGCTGGGGGATGGTTATCTCCTTTAAAAGCTCGTGTTGTCTTTCCCCGAGACTGCTGAGGATAACACTGCTGGGGAATTATTTACTTACCTGTTGGGGAATAATATTATTGGGGAGTCTCCTTTCTTCCCCTTTTCTCCAAAGCTACTTCCTTCAAAACTTTTCTCTCTCAAAATTACTGGGGATAAAATGTTATCAGCCGGGGATAACGCTGTTGAGGATAACACTGCTGGGAGATTTTGATTCCTTCAAAACTAGTGCTTCACTCTTCTGAAGGCTGCTGGGAATGATACTGGCCTTTTGCTTTTTCCGAGCACAAGTTTCATCCTTTTGTTTTGTCCGCTGGGGAACAACTTCTTTTATTAAAACTTGTTATGCTGGGGGTAAAACTGGTTCAAAGACCACTTCTCTTGAGACTGGTTCTATCTTTATTCTTCCCCGAATGGGTATCTGACTTCCAGAAAATTTTCTAAATGAAAGGAAAATTTTCTGCCCCAGTTTGACAATCTCCCTTATGGCATGCCTTTCCGCCATCAATGCCATTTCCTTTTAAGATTCGACTGTGGTGGTTGGTTGTGATACTCCTACTGGGGATGGCTTTTACCTTTCTCCTTCCCTACTCTGCGTTCCAAAAAACTTGCTGGGGATGATATTATTTGCTTGGAATGATCCTTTTCTGCTGGGGATATCCCTCTTCTTTTGTAGCATAGTTCGGAAACTGTCATTTTCCCGACCTTTTATTCTCGTATGAATTTCCCAAATCATGCCCATTGCTCTTCTTGATTTGTCCCCGGTCCTTGGCCTTGAGGTTTATAACCTTTGATTTCAGCAAGGATATCCCTCTTGACATTCGTCAATCCTTTTGTCAATTCCCTTTTGCTGGGGATATCTTTCTTGATACTGGCCTCGCGCTTGTTCCTTGCTGACTATACCACTTGGATGTACTAGTCAGATCTCATCTTGCATAATTGGAAAGCTGATGGCATATTTTGAAGTTATTTCTCACTTGTTCTGACCAAACAGACTCTACTGGGGAATTTTCTATGAAAGGAGAAAGATAAAAAGGAACAGAATAAAAGACAAAGGAAAAAGATGACTCCTTAACAAAAGAAACTATAAATAAAAACCTATCAAACGTAGATACCGACTCTAATGGTCATGACATGCACATGTGGCCTATCCTCCGCCGTCAATCGTCTTTCAAGATCTTCATTTGGCGATTCCCCATATGATTCTCAATCTTATTCGACTTGTAGTGCCCGAAGGGTTTTCACTATCAAGCCTCTCTCATTTTGTTTTTTCTCTTAGCTTTCATCGCCTTATGGTTCCCGTGAAGATTTTCATCGATAAGACTCTCTCATTTGTATCATTTTCCAGATGGGGATTTGGAGTGTTGCCGATATGACTCTCTCTGCTGGGGATTAGAGTCCTTTCTGCTGTGGATTAGAGTGTTATGTTCACCGGTAAGACTCTCATTTGTCTGACTTGGCATCTTTTGAAGACTGATCAGAAGGTCTTTCTTTGGACCGTAATGTGGGTTTTTGGATAGGCTAGAAAGAAAGGGTATTAAAGGCTCAAAAACAAATCAATTTGAGGTAGAAAATTACAACCTTCGGAACCATATTTGTTTACAACAAGCGCAACCCTTGCCCCAGTTTCTTGCTTGGGGATTATTTATTTATTTATTTATTTAATTTTCTAACACCATGACCGAGCCGTGAGGCGCCTACGTATCCTCTTTGAGGAATCAGGTCGAACGTAGTTCCCAATTCCTCTGTTTTCTTCTGACTTTCTTTTTTTTGTTATCATTTTTCTTTTCTTCTTTTTTTCATTTTTCTTTTGTCGTTTTGTTGATTTTTTTTCTTTTTCTTTTTGTGTTTTTTTTCTTTTTCTTTTCTTATCTTTTTATGTTTGTGTTTCTACTCTTTGCTACTGATTCCGAAAGAGGGGTATGAAAGAAAACAAATAAGGCTCAAAGGGTTAACGAAGGAGAAAGTGTTTAGATAGCAGAATAAAATGCCTTCGTCATTCCAATCTTCAAAACACGCCAAGCACAAACAGCACCATTAAATATTCACCACATCTTCTGATTGTGCCGGACTTGATAACCATATGCATACATTTGCCTTTTTCTTTTGTCATTTTTAAAGCACCGTTGGGCAATACTCTCACTTGATTTTATGGTTTTTCTTTATGTTTTATTTGCCCCAGTTCCACATGACTCGAGCTCCGAATAATCTCAAACCGTCTTTATTCCTTTTAAATGTTCTGATCACCTCCCAATGGTTTTATGATTATCTTTTAAGATCAGGCCCAAACTGTGTGCGCATGTCATGTCACCAGAATCGGCGCTGAACAAAAATGATAAAAGGACCAAACAAAAAGATGACTGAAAATAATAAAAGACCGGATTTTGCATTAGATTACCGGTGAAATGGTTTGGATAACAAAACAAACGAAACAAACCAGAATAAAATCCTAAAATAGCCTGGACAAAACTTAAACAAACCGCTATGACAAAATGGAAAGATAAGAAAGTTTGACGCAAGACAATATCCGAATTATAACCCTAATAATCCGGAGAACAGAAATGACAACAAAATAAACCATCAAAAGCTTCTGTCTTGCTAACCAAGGAACAAAGCGCCCTCCCAATTATCAAACCAGGCATCTTAGCCACTGAGCTTTGCATCAATACTGCCAAGACCATTACCAGCTTCAACATCATCAACCTCCGTCAACAAGTTCTCGATAGGGTTCGAGTGCTCCATGTCACTGTTATTGATCACAATCCGCCCTTTTTGGATCATTTTTTCTACTTCCCTTTTCAGATTACGACAGCTCTCAATGTTGTGCCCTCTGACATTGGAGTGGTATGCGCATCGTGCTGCCGGATCAAAGTTTCTTGCATGTGGATCTGGAGTATATGCGGGGAGAGGCTCAATCAAGCCAGCATGCCTTAGCCTTTCAAGCATACTTGCATAAGATACTCCGATAGGGGTAAGAGCCTTTCCTCGTTTCAGCAACCTCTCATTCCTAAATGCTTGATTGGGCCGGAAACCTGATCTAGGGGGCTTCCGGTTGGCTTGTGAGGGTGGATAGGCCTTCTATGGAGCTGGGTATTTGGAAAGTGAAGCATGTCTTTGGGAGTCTCGTGGAGAGAAGTAGTGTCGAGGAGGGGAGTAGCATTGACGAGTGATGGATCTAGTCGGGTAGCTGGGAAAGCTGTCATAAGTGGGTTGGGATGGAGAGTATGGGGGATCTTCTGTTATAGTATTGGGTGCTTGGGTAATGACAGAGTTCAAGAAGCTTGGCGGTGGAGGGGGTGGTGCTTTCTCAGTCATCCATGCCTGATACATGTCTGTCACATGCTGTCTCAGCATTTTCACTTCTTCTACCAACCCGTTGTTCCGTTCGACCAGTTGTTGTCGGTCATCAGTACCGACCCACTTGGTTCTGAGGTTCTGAGTCATTGTCCTTTGACTTTGCTTTGCAGGGAGGGATTACCACAACCAACCACTTTTCTATATATGAACAACAGCAAAGTGAAGCCATCACGTTAGTGTTAGGGCATTTGACAGATAATCATATGTCAGAGATACAATGCACCTAAGTAGTTAGACCGTTCTATCACGTATTCATGTGCGTCGTTCCGGCTTCTTGTAATTGTGCCCCTTTGAAAATCTCCCACACTTTCCTTTTTTTTTCTTTTTCTTTTTTCAGTGGTGGTCGAATCTTATGGAGATTGCCTACGTATCATGACCCCGCATGAATCAGACATTGCGTAGTTCGGACCCAATAATAATAATTTTTTTTTTTTTTTGGAATTTTCAATTTTCATATTAAAATCAACTTGATTACAAAAGTTTAAAAACTGACCATACTAACAGACTTTGACAAAAGACAACAAACGGCCTCGAAAATCAAATAGCCTGCATACTCTAATCAAAGAATTACAAACTCAAAGACAAACAGCCAGATTCCTTCCCCTATATGCCAATTTTAACCAAATGGTTGCTTTTCCGACGTGCCCCCTTCTCAATTTCACATGAATTTTAAGGCCGGGAAGGACTATTTTACGACCTTTCACAAACTTGTTCGTTCTTTTACGA
Source organism: Nicotiana sylvestris (assembly GCF_000393655.2). NCBI lineage: Eukaryota > Viridiplantae > Streptophyta > Magnoliopsida > Solanales > Solanaceae > Nicotiana > Nicotiana sylvestris. The sequence goes on along the minus strand of NC_091060.1, from coordinate 30,437,145 downwards.
AAACAGTCCTTCGACAACTGAAAGATACTCTAAGGCTATCTCGGCAAGAACGGTTTAAGACACTGCCGTAGCTGGCTTGGATTATTTTGACTAAAAATCCAAACGGTATTCACCTGGCCGCTGACTCTTTTTTTTTTCATTACAATAAAACTTGGTGTTGCAAACACGGCCCTTCAGCGTCTCGGGGACGAAGATTTTAAGGCTGTGTGGGTCAACTGGACCAAATCTAAAACAATGACCCAAAGGTGGTTGTTTATGCAAAGTCAGCCCTCCGGCGTCCCTTTCGGGAACATTCGGCTATTTTTGACAAAAACAGCATCACCCGACTTATTTATGACTCTTTTTATCATTTTTCAAAATAGAAAACTCAATATTGCAAACACGGTCTTTCAACGCCTCGGGGACGAAGATTTTTAAGGCTGTGTGGGTCAACTAGACCAAATCTAAAAAAATGACCCAGAGGTGGCTGTTTATGCAAAGTCAGCTTTCCGGCGTCCCTTTCGGGAACATTCGGCTATGTTTTGACAAAACAACGTCACCTGACTTCTTTATGACAAAAAATTCAAATTTTGACATGGTTTTTTTGGCTATTTTAGCAAAAAGGGGAGGTTGGACCCGATGAGGGTTGCCTACGTATCTCACATCCGGTGAGAATCAAACCCGCGTAGTTCGGGACATCATGAATAAAGTAAATAAACTTTTTTTTTTATTTTATTATTATTTACTTTTTGAAGGAAAGAATTATAAAGAAGAAAAGGAGCATTTTTTCAAAGAAGGATTTCTAAAGAAATTTTTTTTTGAATTTTGAAAGAGAAACTTTTAAAGAAGAAAGAAAATATTTTTGGAATTTTACTTTCAATGAAAGAAATGCTTCTAAAAAATATTTTTGAATTTTGACTTTTCTTTTCAATTTTGAAAGAAAAATAAAAATATTTTCGGATTTTTTTTGAAAGAAATTAAAAGAAAATATTTTTTTTATTATTTTTTTTTTAAAAACAATTAAAAAGACTTTCTAAAGACATCGATAATGGAAAATATTATTGGATTTTTTTTCAAAAATTGGGGGTCTAAAAAAAACTTTTCTAGAAAGGAAATAAAGAAAAATACTTTTTGGCATTTTTAAAAACAAATAAATAAATAAAAACCATTTTAAAACAAGACTCTTTTTTCATTTTCATTTTTCATGGCAAGAAAAACTATTTTCCTTTTCCATTTTTTTTTAAAAAAAAAAACAAGACAGAACAACGACTTTTTTTTCTATTGTTCTTTTGATTTTAATAAAACAAACTAGTAAGACATTTTTTTTTTCATTTTCTCAAAATTTCGGCAGAGTTTTGACAGTATTTGGGCATTGGTTTTTTTCAAATATAAATAATTAATTCTCTAACCGCTATTTCTTTTTTTTTCTTTTTTTTTTCTAACGTTCCCGAGATTCAAAAACCGGTCAACATGTGGGTTCAGAACAAATAAATGCACAGCACAAATAGGATGCATCAGGATGGTCTTTTCATTTCAGGTTGCTAGTCCTAGACGGACCCAACCCCTGTGTTGAGTTCCCTAAGTCAAATGCAACATGATGCAAATAATCATTCCTACTAGGGATCCGGCATGAAGTTGAGTTATTCTAGGTTCAGAACCTGGGTGTTTGTTCTAGATCTGGCTTATCCGAGCGGACAGCTCGAGCCGAGGGGGAGGCAGCAATCCGGGAATACAAAAGTTTCGCCGGTTTTGCAACTTATCCAAACCTCGTTCTAAATTGGGATTTGACACTATACAGAAAAGAAGTCGTACGAAGTACACCCTTCTTCATGATTTAGAAGACTCAGAGAAGAGATGGGTTTCGACACAGTTTATAAACAGTTCACAAAATATCAAAGCGGTAAAAGCAGTTATTTAGCATATTATGCACAGATCATGTAACAAAATCAGATAAAACCAAATATAACAATTTATCTAAGCTCGAATTTCTAAACCTAAACCAGTGGTTCTGGGTATGATCCCCAGCAGAGTCGCCAGAGCTGTCACACCTCCTTTTTTCGCCCCCGCGAGGGGCGTAAGAGTTTTTTCCAATTAAAGGACAATCGAAACGGGATTTGTTTGTTTATTTCAGAGTCGCCACTTGAGAGATTTAGGGTGTTCCAAGTCACCAATTTAATCCCGAATCGAGGAAAAGAATGACTCCATATTACAGTCCGCGAACCAGAAATCCGGATAAGGAATTCTGTTAACCCGGGAGAAGGTGTTAGGCATTCCCGAGTTCCGTGGTTCTAGCACGGTCGCTCAACTGTCATATTAGGCTTGTTTATCTGATTTTATACAATTATGAGCTCATGTGCAAATTTTAACTCTTTACCGCTTTTATTATATTTTTAAAGGAATGTGAACATCGTTAAAAAAAACATGTCTTTGGATTGCGTCACATGAAATGCACCCGCAATCCAGAACATATTTTATTCAATATTTTGGGATTTGGATTTGGGTCGCATGAAATGCACACCGAGTTTAAGAAGGTAAGATTATTAAAATGCGCCTAAAGAGTCTAACGCGTTATTATCTTTGGGGAAGGCAGTGAAATTCATTAAACAGTCCATCCCGAATTCTAAATATTCAATTAAACATTTATTGAGGGCCCCGCAATTGGTGCGTTTTATTGGGCGAGGCTTATCTCATTTATTTTTAAAGGACAATCCTAAAATGCCTACATTTTTCTCTATTAAATTTGTCTCTACAAATGAAAGAGAAAATGTCTTAATTTATTTACATGCTTGAGTTATTATAGTTGGGTTTCGAATATGATTCATAAAATCTGAAAATGATGCAAACATGACAGTCCATTGCCAATGCGGGCCCACGCCCAACATGTATGGCATAAAACTAGACTTGGGTCATCTTATTCACATGTTACTACCTAGTTACATTATACTAGGCATGTTTACAGTTTATCAAATTAAAAAAAAACTTAGCAATCTAATTTTAATTCTAGACCATTTACATACTGAAATTAACCAATAGTATTTAACTAAACAATATTCCTATAAGTTCAGGAATGATTTATTCATTTGATGAACTAACGTGCTTTTTAAAATATGGTAATCATCCAACAATAACGAATTAACTAGACGGAGTTACTACACCATTTATTTATTTTTTAGTCAATATATAGATAGTTCGTCCGTTAAGCTATCGTCAGATGTTCCACTATATATATTAAACAACCACATGATTCTGATTAGAGTAAGCTAAATAATTCATATTTACAAATAAAATTCAGAATATAATTAAAATAAATTTAGAACTTCAACTCTGCATTTTCGTATTCATGCTTCATGTTTCAGTTTACAGTAACCAGCGTGTCAGTTGTGTACCTGATATTGGAAGCAAAAGAAAAGGAAGATCAGCAGAAATTCAGTAGCATACAACAACAACAACAATACCCAGCAACCAGTAATAACCAGCAACGAGAAATCAGTGACGGATTTTAAAATCAAAACAAAAATCCAGCAACACCAACAACAATCAACGGACAGAAGCCATGGGAATCTTTTCAGATTTGAAAGACTAATTAATGTTCTAACCCTTAATTTTTGAATCCGTATATCAGAATACTTAAATTGTATATCAGGTGTATACTACTCACTCTTTTAATTTCCAGAATGTTATTATTTGTATTTTTGGAAGTCTTAATATTTTCGGAATTTTTCTCTCTCTTCAATATTCAGCTCTCTTCTTTATCTCTCTCTCTTCTTTTTTTTCCTATCTTCTTCTCTTCTTCCTTTTTTTCTGTCTCTTTTTTCTTAATATTGAGCTCTCCTAAATTCTGTCCAAGTCTTCCCTATTTATTCCCATCTTTCAGCGTTTTTTTAAATTAAAACCCATTATCTTCCACTCATCCCCCTTTTAATCCCACTACCTAATGTTTTTCCCCTCACTACATTAAACAAATACATTATTCCTCCCTATTATATCTTGTCCCCCATGCTTACATTAAACAACTATTATTTACCCCACTACATTATGTCTTGTCCCCCACCATGTATTATTTTAATATTATTAAAATATTATTTAATCTTAATGGACAGAGCACTAAAAATAAATAATTATTCAGAATTTTAATTCCAAAACTACCCCTCTAACCTTACTGAAATTACCATTTTAACCCTGAAAATACTGCAATTTACCATTCTACTCCATCAGCTATAACCAATTCACCTAAATCAATTAACCAAAATATAGCAACTATAACCAATTCTTAATCAAATTCAATCAACAAATTCAAACTAAATGATGAACAACAAAGAAACAACTAAAATTATTTTGATTGAACAATATTTTTTAACAACAAACAAACCTACTTTCAGATTCAACAACAACAACAACAAACAAGTATATTCAGATTTCTAAATTCAATAATTATTTGAACTTAAAATTAAATCTAACAACATTACAACCAACAATTTCTATATTAAACTAAACAAGATCATGAAACAAACTGAAGAAATAATCAAAAATGATAAACAACAAACAAGAAAATCAAACTTATACTAATTTCGGATTCAAGAACAATCAAACAAAGTATGGACATAAATGAAAAGATTCAACAACAATAACAAGCAAGTTTTATTCAAATTCGAATTAAACTCGAATTAAGCTTAAACAAAACAAATAAACATATTCAAATCACTAAACTTCAATAATCGATGGAACCTCAAACTAAATCTAACAATTTTATAACAAAGATGAATGATTCAAACTAAAATAAACACTCGACATTATGAACACACTTGAAAAACTCGAAAAGTAACAAACTTCAAACAAAAATGAACAAAATTTTTCTCTAATACAAACAAAGAACCTGGGTTCGAATGGTAATCTCGATGCGCTGTAACTTGACGAACTCGACTGTGTATGAACTGTTTTGACGACCCCAACCAAAACTCGAACAAACGACGACGCCACTGTGGATACAGCAGCAGCGACGCTACTGGACGAAGGCAGCCCTGGACGTTTGGACGTGACGCCGAAAAACAAAAGTGAAGTAGCGGGCAGCAGCAACGAGCTGGAAGTGGCTGCGTCGCGGATGGAGCAGCAGCCATGACTATGGAGCTCGATGGACTGGTTTATGGCGGATGGGAGAGGGCAGCAGCTGTGGTGGTTTGGGCATGACGACGATGGTCGTTTGGAGCTGGGTGTTCATGGTGCGACGAAGAAGATGAAGCAGCAGCGACGGGGCTGGTCGATTATGGTGCGACGAAGAAGGGAGGTCGTGGGTGTTGAGGGCTGGAACTTTGACATGGCTATGTCGCTTGTGTGAAGAAGAAGCAGCAGCCATGGTTGTGTGTGTGCGTGTGTGGTCGCGAGGGGGGTGGTCATGAAGGTGATGGCAACCGGGCAGCCATAGATGGCTTGTTTGGAGCTTGAAGAAGAAGAAAGAAAAAGAGGGGGGGTGGCGGATGGGGTAGTGTTTTAGGTTTAGGGTTTTTGTTTTGTTTTGTTTTGTGAAATGTAAGATAGGGGGGTATTGGGTATTTGGGTTATGGACTGGGTCGACCCGGTTTGAAATGGACCGGGTCGTGGAGGAAGGTTGGGTATATTTGGGCCTGTGGTTTGAAATTTGGAGAAGAGGTCCAATTCCGATTTTCTTTATATTTTTTGCTTTATTTTCTTCTATTTTCTAATTAATAAAACTAAAATTCTAAATTAAGTTATAAACTAAATTAACTTATCAAAAATACTAAATAATTCCCAATAACTATTATCGCACATTTAAATAGCAATTAACGATAAAATCGCACAATTTAGACATTAAATGCTAAAATGCAACATACACTATTTTTTATGATTTTCTCATTTTTTGTAAAAAAAAACTTAAATACTAAATGAAAATGCGACATATTTTATATTTTTATTAATTTAAACAAATAAACATGCACAGACAAAAATACTAATAATTATACAAAAATACCACAAAAATTCAAAAATTGCACACCAAGGAAAAATCGTTTTATTTTGAATTTTTTGGGAGTAATTCTTTCATAGGGCAAAAATCACGTGCTTACACTTGGATACTTTAAGTCTACAGAATTTCATCAAGGAAGATATTCCTGTTATGCCTTATGAAACTCCAGAGAATGAACGCTTTCTTGTGATCGAGGCGTGGAAGCATTCTAATTTTTTGTGCAAGAATTATATTCTTAGCGGACTGGAGAATGATCTGTATAACATCTACAGTGACATGAAGACGTCAAAAGATTGTGCACTGCGCTTGAAAAGAAATACAAAACTGAAGATGTCGAGTTGAAGAAATTCGTTGCCGCTAAGATTTTGGACTACAAAATGGTAGATAGCAAGTTTGTTATTACCCAAGTCCAAAAATTGCAAGTGATTATTCACGATCTCTTTGCTGAAGGTCTTGTCATCAATGAAGCATTTCAAGTAGCAGCGATGATTGAGAAGTTGCCTCTTTTGTGGAAGGACTTCAAAAACTACTTGAAACACAAACGCAAGGAGATGTCGCTTAAAGATATCATTGTTCGGTTGAGAATCGAAGAGGACAATAAAGCTGCTGAAAAGAGAGGCCGTGGAAACTTAACAATAATTGGAGCAAACATTGTTGAGGATAATTCTCAAAATAAGAGAAAGAAGAAGCAGACTTCTGAACCGAAAAGCAAACCAAGCAAGAAGCGGTTCAACAAAAATTGCTACAACTGTGAGAAAGCTGGACACAAATCTACGGAGTGCCGTGCTCCGAAGAAAGACAAAAAGAAAGGTCAAGAAAATATGGTTGAAAAGCATGAAAATGTTGATGACTTGTGTGTTATACTTTCTGAATGCAACCTGGTGGGAAATCCTAAGGAGTGGTGGATTGATTCTGGAGCCACTCTCCATATTTGTGATGTTAGGGAAGCTTTTGCTACATATGCTCTTGTTGTACTCGAAGATACACTTTCTATCACGACCCAAAAACTGATCCGGTCGTGATGGCGCCTATTGTGAAACTAGGCCAACCGACACAACTCCCGAATCAACCATTATTCAATAAAAGTCAGTTTTATACCATTTATTAATCAGTAATCTCAAGATGTAAATTTAAAATAATAGTGCAGAATAATTACACAAGTCAGACATTAGGGTGTCACTAGTCATGAGCATCTACTAAAATCTGAATACAACGAAAAGTCTGAAAATGTACTAAATACAATCTAATGAAAATAAGAGAGAGGAAAGTTGTGCTGCGAACGCCGGACAGCTACCTTGCTAAACTCCAATGACTCTACCTTTGAGCGATCAACACCCGCTACCGGGTTCAGAAATGCCTAAATCTGCACACAAGATACAGGGAGTAATGTGAGTACTCCAATTCAGTAAGTAATAAAAGTAAATAAAGTCTGAGCAGTAAGAAATCATGTAAACCACATCATGGCACCACAGAGGATACCGCATGTTTCCAAAACAAGATACAAATCAAATCATCTCGTTCAACTCCCATTTCGGAAAAATCCTTTAAAAATGCCTTTCTAACAGTTTTTAGTAGAAGTTCAATGAAATTTATAGTGAAAGTGATGAAAATCATAATCGGTCCCTCGGCCATAACATAATTCGTATACAGCCCCTCGGGCAAACAGAAATTCATAACCATTTCGTAACTTAAAATCTCAGTGGAAGTAACAAAGCCAATTCAGTTCCGAATACCTTGTAAAAACTTCAGTTTAAAGGAAGGTTGCTTAAAACATTTGTTTAACACTTTCAATAGAGACTCGGTCTAAAGATGAGTGAAAGCAGTAATTAAATTAACATATTCAATAGAAACTCACTTTAAGGAGGAGTGGAACCAGCAAGTTCATAAACAGGCCCCTCAGGCAAAGCATCACTTGTATACATGTATATATAGCCCCTCGGCCAAGCCTCTCGGTCACTCATAACTCAACTCTTATCAATCAACGCTCACACTCAGCACTCACATTCAATAGGTACCATATAATAACTGTTGCGGCATGCAGTCCGATCCATATATCGCTGCGACGTGCAGCCCGATCCATATGTATAGTCGACTGCGCTTACTAGGGGTGTGCAGACTTCGGAGGGGCTCCTACAACCCAAGTGCTATATCGTTGCGGCGTGCAGCTCGATCCATGTATCACTGCGACGTGCAGCCCGATCCATATATATATATATATAATAAATATGTAATCCTCACAACTAGGCCCCTCGGCCTCTCTCGGTCATTAACCTCTCAATCAGACCCTCTGCCTATCTCAATCATCAATCTTACAATCAAGCCTTCGGTCTCTCTTAGCCATCAACCTCACAAGGCACTCGGATTATCAGTAAAACAGGGCGTTCAGCTCAAATATCATTTATAGTACCAAAATTTAGTAAATAAGGTTGAGTTAGGAAATTACAAAAAATGCAGCATGACTGAGTACAATTATTAAGTCAAAACAGTGAGGAAAAGTAGTAAGAATTCCATAAGGGTCCAAAATAGTTGGCACGAGGCCCACACATAATATTTAGCCCCAAACATGGTAATAACAAACAGTTTTCAATCAAATACGCAGTTAAACAGTTATACGGGATGGACTAAGTCATAATCCCCAATGGTGCACGACCCCACGCTCGTCATCTAGCGTGTGTGTCACCTCAAAATAGCACAACAATGTGAAATTCGGGGTTTCAAACCCTCAGGACAACATTTACAATCATTACTTACCTCTATCCGGTCCAAACTCTAGCCCGCGATGTCTTTGCCTCTCGAATCAGTCTCAAATTTCTCCAAATCTGACAAAAATTAGTCACATCATTAATACACGCTAAAGGAACAAAGCTCAAGCGTAAATAATCGAATTAACTTAAAAATCCCGAAATTGGCCAAACCCGGCCCCCAGGCCCAAGTCTCGGAATTTGAAAAAAATTACATCAATAGAATCCTCATTCTCCCACGATTCTATACATACCAAGAACATCAAAATCGGACCTAAAATGGCCCCTCAAATCTCCAATTCAACTCTCCAATTTATCTTCTAAATTTTCATTCCAAATTCCCAAATTAAATGATAAATTAAGACAAAATCATGGTATTTAACCAAATTTGGGTGAAGAACGCTTACCCCAATCAATCCTCTGAAAATCCCCTCCAAAATCATCTTCTCCCGAGCTCCATAGCTCCAAATATGCAAAAAATGACTGAAATCCTCGAAATAGAGTACTTTATATAAAGTTGCTCAGGTTTCCTCTTTCGCGAGCGCGGGACGAACATCGCGTCCGCGATGAAGAAAAATATCGGCTCCCAAAAATGCTCTACGCGTTCGCGACACAAACCATGCGAACGCGATACCTACTGGGGACATAAATACGCGAACGCAACATCCAAAGCGCAAACGCGAAGAACACAACAACAATACATCACGAACGCGACACCCAAATCTCGAACGTGAAGAATAGAATTCACCGCCTCAGAGAACACCCTTCACGAACGCGAGTCCCTGACCACGAACGCGAAGAACAAATCGTCTGCAATAAAAACCAGCAAAAACTACCAAGTCCAAAGTCCAAAAATTGATCCGTTGACCACCCAAAACTCACCCGAGGCCCTCGGGACCTCAAACAAACATGCCAACATATCCCATATTATCATTCAAACTTGTTCCAACCGTCAGAACACTCAAAACAACGTCAAAATACCAAATCATCATCTAATTCAAGCCTAAGAATTCCAAAAACTTCCAAATTTTGCTTTCGATCAAATAGTCTATCAAATGTCACGATCCCGGTTCACCCTCCATGAACCATCGTGGCGGAACCTAGGCCTCTACGACTAGGTAAGCCTAAATTTGCGAAAGATAACCAAAGTGAGGAATAAAAACAATTAAAACAGAATGAAGAGTGATAAAACAATGTATAAAAGTGTCGACTTCCCACTGTACAAGAATCTCATTTTATTTGGTCTGGAATTTATTAAGCTCAACTAAGATTCACCCCCGAGACTGTCCCAAGTCAATCCTGCAAGCCCTCTCCTCTAGAAGCGGTGTCATATCTATGTCACCGAAACAAAATACAACTCTTTCACTATCCCAGAATAAAGTGGCAGCCTCGATCAATTTGTTGTTTGGCTCAATATCTAGCAAGGAAGGCAAGTTACCCAGGTGCTTTTTCACATACTTCTTGTCTCTTAAGGAAAGGTCCTCCCACCAATCTAGCAGCAATGGTGGGATGTTGCTAACCATACCGAATCTGGGGACCTCGTTCCTCATTTTCTACAAAACAAAAGGGTTAGACCTTACCCCCACCGGACTCGACTATTTATACATTTAGGATCAACATATCGGCATTTAGTTCTCTAAATTAATGCATAGAATGTGGTTGCGTCCGTTGGGATTATGGAAAACCCGATGGACTTTGGATAAGGCTTATCTTAACATAACTAATCCGACTAGGTTTGACCATGATGCATGTACAATTTTAACCAGAGTAAGGTTTCTATGGGTTTTAGACTGGTACCCTCAAGTGGACAACTAGAGAGGGAAGACACGAAACCGTCGAATGCACCGCTGATCAACTGGTTTTATCACAAATGAGCCTTTCCGAATTTAAGGGTAGTAAATAGGAAGAGCGCAATCACTCATTAAAGCGTTGCAATAGGATTTGATACGCACGAGTGGAATATGATGTGGAGCATGATTTATGCAGCAATTAATAACATATAGTCAAGTACTTTCACGTAGGAAAAATAAATACAGCATTTAAATAATTGAAAGACAGTTACAGAAAAAAGGAAAGAAAGAGACAAGTCAGTTTCAGGATAATAAAGAAATCATAAATGTTTGAGAAATAGACAGTTAAATTCAAATAAGGGAGAAGGGTACTTCGCAGTTTTGGAAGTCTATGCAGCGAGAGTTGGGTACTCAGGTTGAGTTGAGCACAGCTTTTTACCCTTATACGGAAGGGCAGTCCGAGCGCAGTATTTAGATATTAGAGGACATGTTGCGTGCTTGTGTCATTGATTTCGGAGGGTCATGGGATCAGTTTCTTGCGCTTACAGAGTTTGCTTATAACAATAGCTACCAGTTGAGTATTCGGATGGCTCCATATGAGGCTTTGTATAGGAGGCGGTGTAGGTCTCTAGTTGGTTGGTTCGAGCCCGGTGAGGTAGGCTATTGGGGACAGACTTGGTGCAGGATGCTGTAGAAAAGGTGAAGGTGATTCAGGAAAGGCTTCCTATAGCGGAGTCGAGGCAAAAGAGTTATACTGACAGGAAGGTTCGAGATGTGTCCTACATGGTGGGTGAGAAGGTTCTGTTGAAGGTTTCGCCCATGAAGGGTGTTATGAGATTTGGGAAGAAGGGTAGGTTGAGTCCTCGGTTCATTGGGTCTTTTGAGGTGCTTCGGAGGATTGGGGAGGTGGCTTATGAGCTTGCCTTGCCACCTAGCTTGTCGAGTGTGCATACGGTATTTCATGTTTCTATGCTCCGGAAATATATTGGGGATCCATCTTATGTTTTGGATTTTAGCACGGTTCAGTTAAATGATGATTTGACCTATGATGTGGAGCCAGTAGTTATTTTGGGTCGTCGGGTTCGAAAGTTGAGATCAAAGGATATAGCTTCAGTGAAAGTGCAGTGGAGAGGTTGTCCTGTAGAGGAGGCTACCTGGGAGACCGAGCGGGAGATACAGAGCAGATATCTTCACCTATCTGAGGCTTCAGGTATGTTTCTGGACTCATTCGAGGACGAACGTTTGTTTAAGATGGGGAGGATGTGACGACCCGACCAGTCGTCTCATGAGTTTCCACTCTGTTTCCCCCATTTCTACTTCTTATTGCTTTGTCTATCGGTTCTATATGTGATCGGGTTGGTTGGCTCGGGTTCATAAAGGTTTTGGTAAGGTTTGAGACACTTAGTCTCTTTTGAGGAAGTTTAAGTTGAAAAAGTCAATTGGATGTTGACTTATGTGTTAGAGGGCTCGGATGTGAATTCTGATGGTTCGGATAGCTTCGAGAGGTGATTTGGGGCTTAAGAACGTGATCGGAATATGTTTTGGAGGTCCGGTATAGATTTAGGCTTGAATTGGCGAAATTGGATTTTTGGCATTTTCCGGTTGATATGTGAGATTTTGATATAGAGGTCGGAATTCCATTCGGAATTTTGATATAGGTGCCATTTGGGATGTGTGTGCAAAATTTCAGGTCATTCGGACGTGGTTTGGTTGGGTTTTTTATCAAAAGCAGAATTTGGAAGATTTTTGGAAACTTAGGCTTGAATCCGATATGTTTTGGTTGATTCGATATTGTTTGAGGTATTTTGAAGATTGGTATAAGTTTGAATAAGGTTATGGGTCATGTTTGTGCTTTTGATTAAGGTCCTGGGGGCCTCGGGGTAATTTCGGATGGTTGACGGAGAGTTTGGAATTTTGATGAAGTTGCAGATTTTCTGCTTCTATTGTTTCCGCACCTGCAGATTAGGGACCGCATGTGCGATGCCGCAGATGCGAAGAAGAGGGCCGCAGAAACGGAAAGGGCCTGGGAAGGCTGGAGCCGCAGAAGCGGCTGAGGAGTCGCATCTGCGATGGCGCAGGTACGGGAAAGGGGACTGCTGAAGAAGAAGTGGGCATTTAAATGAAGAACCGCAGAAGCGGCTCTTGGACCGCATATGCGGTGGATTGACCGCATATGCGAAAATGCCTAGGTCAGAATGTATATATTTCTTCTTTCGCGAATTTCAGAGGGTTTTCACCATTTTAAATGTGAATTCTGGAGTTTTGGGCGATTTTGAAGAGAGAATTCAAGGAGACTTCATTGAGGTAAGGATTTTGGACCTAAACCTCGTTCCTATGGTATTATTTCACGGATTAGAGCTATGATTAATGGAATTTAAGGGTTAAAATTGGAGAAACTAGGGCTTTGTATTAAAGACTTAGACTTGAGGATTTGAGGAACCATTTATAGTCGGATTTTTGTACTTTTGATATGTATGAACTCGTGGGGAGATGATGAATCTATTGATGTGAACTTTATTGAATTCCGAGACGTGGGCTCGGGGGCCGGGTTTTGGTAATTTCGGGATTTATATTCTAAATTGATTATTTTTGCTTGGGCTTCGTTCTCTTAGTATATTTTGACGTCGCGATTCTAATTTTGGATAGATTCGACGCGAGTGGAGGCCGATTCGAGGGCAAAGGCGTCGCAGGCTAGAGTTTGGACTATATTAAGGTGAGTAATGATTGTAAATGATGTCCTGAGGGTATGAAACCCCGGATTGCACGTCGTTGTGCTGCATTGAGGTGACACACACGCTAGATGACGAGCGTGGGGTCGTGCACTGTTGAGGATTGTGACTTAGTCCGTCCCGAATGACTATTTTACCGCATATTTGACTGAAAACTATTTGTTATCATCATATTTTGGGCTGAATGCCATATTTGGGGCCTCGTGCCAACTATTTAAACCCTTAGGGGATTTTTTTTTATTGATATTTCTTCACTGTTTTGACTTTATACTTGAACTCAGTTATGCTATATTCTATTGTTTTCACAACTCAGCCATGTTTACTCGGTTTTAACACTTAAATGATATTTTGGGCTGAGCACTATGTTTTGTTATTGCCCGAGTGGCTGTGAGATTCTAACTGAGTAAGGCCGAGGGCCTATGTTGTGAGGAAACACTGATTATGATTATGAGGCTGGGGGCTTGAGATATGTACGTCACGATGTGACTTGTTGATATGAGGCCGAGAGCGTAGAAATGATGCCACGAGATGGCTTGATATTGCGCTTGGGCCGTAAGGGTCCCCCCAGGAGTCTGCATACCCCTAGTGAGCGCGGGTACCCATTGTGATGTGAGATATAACCCGAGGGGCTGGCATTGTTAACATTGTGCCCGAGGGGCAATCCTTTAGGTGCTTATCTGTCTTATTTGTCTGTCATTTACCTACTTAATTGTTAAAAAGCATTTCATTAAGTTTGAACTGAATTAAAATGATTTTACACATTATCACTGTTTCACTATTTTTACTAGCTTTTACTACTTCTGTATAGCCTATAATGTGCCTTACGTGATTTCTTGCTTTTAGTCTTTATTTATGATTATTACTCACTAAGTTGGAGTACTCACTTTACTCCCTGCACCCAGTGTGCAGATTCAGGCGTTGCTGATCCTACCAGCGAGGGTTGAGAGCTCCCGGCAGATTTCGGAGTTCACAAGGTAGCTGCTTGGCATCCGCAGTCCCGTGCTTCTCCCCCTTTATCTCATTTCTTCCTCTTTCTCAGTTATTATGTAATAGCTTGGTAGACATTTCAGACTTGTAGTGTATCGATAGATGCGCATGACTAGTGACATCCCGGTATCGGGTTGTGTTGGGTTTTATCTCCGCAAATTGTAACGTTCATTGCTTACTCTTGGATTATTTACTACGTTTTAGACTTAAATCTTATTGTTTAACTGCTTAAAACTGAAATGGGGAAGTGTCGGCTAGCCTCGTTTTCACGAGAGGCGTCATCACGATCGGGTCGGAGTTTAGGGGCATGACAAAGAAACTATATCAAACTAAAATAGGATGGGAAAAAGATGGGGAAAAAAGAGAAAAAAGAAACATGGTTCAAAATTTGGTATTTGTATTTAAAATCTGAACCTATTGTAGCCACGATTTTGGCATTATTGGGAGTTATTTTTTTAACTGATAATCATACTTAGGAGATTTTGTTGTCGGATAGAATAACCTTTTTAATGATAAAAAAAAATGTACACCGAAAAGCACCGAATCAAAATACGTCTGTTACCCATATATTAATTTATTAAATAATTGTTGGTCGTACAGTTTCATCTTTGTTCCTCCAAAAGAAGATGGAAACAATTTTCAAAATAAGTTATTTTGTCCATGAATATTGTTTGAAAAACGATAAATATTTTTTAAAGATGAAAATATACTTTTCAAGTGTTTATAAAATATTGTCCATGTTATGAATAGTTTGTACATTGGATACTACTTTGGATACTACATTGGATGTTACATTGGATGTCCATGTTGTGAATAACTTAAAGATTAAATTTTCTATTTTATGTCCATCATCTTTAATTTTTATGCCTATAAAAGGCCATGTAATTGCAATGAAAAATTACACCAAAGTAAAAGAAGAAAACACTTCTCCATTCTCTCTATCTCTTCTTGTTTACATTTTACTGCATTGCTTTTATTTTATAACACGTTATCAGCACGAAGCTCTAATTTTATTCTTAACTCCCGCTAAGTTGAGCCATATTTTATTAAGGTATGTATCATTATAATCATTTTATTTATGGCAGTACATATCATATGCTCATTGTTTGCAGATTACTTGTGCGCTTGGGCATCTTAAATAGTTTAAGTACATTGCAGTGATAAAATAACTATTTCCTTCCGTGCTCAACTCTTAGAGGACCTCAAAGTCATCAAACTAGCTATGCACTAATGTCATACTTATAATATTCATGGACTCCCTAGATCAAAACATATCTTTAAGGCATTTTGAAGAACTGTGAGAAATAAATTGACAAGCAATAATTTTATAGTTTAATTACTTTATATTTATTGGAACATATAAATAATGTTAGTCACGTTCAGTTCTATTAACACATATATATCAATAATATAAAGTGAAATGAAACAAGTATGTAATTTCTACTTTATGGCAAGAATAAAATGAAATAGTAGATTGTTAACATGATATAGCTCTATTTTCATTTCTTTTACCTTAATCGTTTTGTTTTCATTAATTGTTTATTATTATAATTATTTCTCTAACTTATTCATCTTTTATGATAGTTTTCACTATGTCAAATTTATCAAAACTTGAATTTGTGGCACTTGACATCACCGGGAGGAACTATTTATCATGGGTTCTTGATGCTGAAATTCACCTTGACGCTAAAGGTCTTGGAAATACTATTATACAAGGAAATGAAGCATCAAATCAGGATAATGCGAAGGCCATGATTTTCCTTCGTCATCATCTACATGAAGGGTTAAAAACTGAATATTTAACCGTAAAAGATCCACTTGAATTATGGATTAATTTGAAGGATCGATATGACCACCTAAAACTTACGGTATTACCGAAAGCTCGGTATGAGTGGATACATTTAAGGTTGCAAGACTTTAAAACCGTAAGTGAGTATAATTCTGCTATCTTTAAAGTAAGTTCTCTATTAAAATTATGTGGAGACACTATCACAGATGAGGACTTATTGGAAAAAACATTTTTTACTTTTCACGCTTCAAATGTGGTGCTACAACAACAATACCGTGAAAAAGGTTTTAAGAAATATTCTGAGTTAATCACATGTCTACTTGTGGCTGAGCAGAATAATACTCTATTAATGAAAAATCATGAAGCCCGTCTCACTGGGTCAGCTCCATTTCCGGAAGTGAATGTTGTAGCAACATATGATAAGTTTGAAAGAAAACAAAATAATTACCGTGGTCGTGGACATGGTCGTAAACGTGGACGTGGCAGGGGGCGAAACAATTATCGTCATTATGGTGGAAATAAATTGGAGAACAATAAGGGTTCTCAAATTAATCATTCAAAAGGTAAAGCTAGTATGTGTCACCGATGTGGTATGAGAGGTCATTGGGCACGCATTTGTCGTACGCCAGAACATTTTGTCAAACTTTATCAAGCCTCCCTCAAGAAAAAAGAAAATAATGTGGAGGCACACTTGACCTTTCAAAATAATGATGATGAAGCAGGTCCCTCAAATAAATATGATTCTAAGGCACATCTTGCATATAAAGATGATGATTTTGAAGGCCTAACAAATATTACTCATTTAGAAGTTGGGGACTTCTTTGAGGATATTGACTGAAGAACTAATCATCTTACTGGGGAATGAAGCTATAAAAGTTGTTATGTTTATGTTTGCAACTAGTTTATTTTTCTTGAGTGTATTTTCCTAATGCATCATGTGTTGCTAGTTTCTACATTTCTAATGTATTTCTTAATGTTTTTTTCCTGCTTGTCTTTCATATTTCTTATGATGTATTATTTGTCTTTTTTATGAAGAATATGAAAATTCCCCAGTCTTCAGTTGGACTCAAGATTAATAAAGATGATATATGTCTTCTGGATAGTGCTACAACACACACTATTTTAAAAGATAAGAGATATTTCTCTTATTTGGTAATGAAAGAAGCGAATGTTAATACAATATCCGGTAGTACAAGATTAATTGAAGGTTCTGGAAGAGCCAATTTATTACTACCAGGAGGAACAAATTTGGCTATTGATGAAGCACTATATTGTAGTAAATCTCAAAGAAACTTATTAAGTTTCAAAGATATTCGCCAAAATGGCTATCATATTGAGACTACAAATGATGAAAAGATTGAATATCTTTATATTACTACAATAATGTCCGGTAAGAAATATGTGCTTGAAATGTTACCTGCTCTTTCCTCCGGCTTATACTACACAAGTATTAGCAGGATTGAAACACATGCCGTAGTAAACGAGAAGTTTACTAATCAAGATAATTTTATTATTTGGCATGACCGGTTGGGCCATCCTGGTTCTAATATGATGCGTAAAATAATTGAGAATTCACATGGACATGCAATGAAGAATCAGAAGATTCTTCAATTTAAGGAATTCTCTTGTGCTGCGTGTTCTCAAGGAAAATTAATTATTAGACCATCAACTATTAAAGTTAGGATGGAATCCCCTGCATTTCTGGAACGTATACAGGGTGATATATGTGGGCCCATTCACCCTCCATGTGGACCATTCAAATATTATATGGTTTTGGTAGATGCATCTACAAGATGGTCACATGTGTGCTTACTATCAACTCGCAATATGGCATTTGCGAGATTGTTGGCTCAAATAATAAAGCTAAGAGCACAATTTCCAGATTATGCAATTAAGACAATTCGTCTTGATAATGCTGGTGAGTTTACATCCCAAGCCTTTAATGATTATTGTATTTCAACTGGGATAACAATTGAGCATCCGGTTGCTCATGTTCATACACAAAATGGTCTAGCAGAATCATTGATCAAACGCCTCCAATTAATTGCTAGACCAATGCTTATGAGAACAAAACTTCCCATTTCAGTATGGGGTCATGCTATTTTGCACGCAGCAGCACTTGTGCGGATAAGGCCCACAAGTTATCATAAAGTCTCCCCATTGCAATTGGCTTTTGGTCAGGAGCCAAATATTTCCCATCTTAGGATCTTTGGTTGTGCGATATATGTTCCAATTGCTCCACCACAACGCACAAAGATGGGTCCTCAAAGAAGGTTGGGGATATATGTTGGATATGAATCTCCTTCTATTATAAAATATCTAGAGCCGATGACTGGAGATTTATTTACGGCAAGATTTTCTGATTGTCATTTTAATGAATCAGTATATCCAACATTAGGGGGAGAAAATAAGCAGCTGAAAAAGAAGATAGATTGGAATGCATTATCACTGTCTCATTTAGATCCTCGAACAAATCAATGTGAACAAGAGGTTCAAAAGATTATTCATTTACAAAATATTGCAAATCAATTGCCAGATGCATTCACTAACCTACCAAGGGTGACTAAGTCACATATTCCAGCTGCTAATGCTCCAATTCGAGTTGATATCCCGACAGAACAATTAATTAAAGCAAATGAGTCTAAGCCATGCTTGAAACGTGGTAGACCAATCGGTTCTAAAGATAAAAATCCTCGAAGAAGAAAAGGAGCAAGTGATCAAAGTGAACATAACACAGAGGTAGTGGCTCAAGAAGAGCCCCAAGACGTAACAAATGATAAGACCTTAGGGGAGGTCCAGGTACCTAAAAATAATGAAAATGAAGAGATATCAATAAGTTACGTCTCAACCGGGAAAAGATGGAACCGAAATAATATTGTTATCGATAACATTTTTGCTTATAATGTTGCTGTTGAAATAATGCAACAAGATGAGGATCTTGAACCAAAATCTGTCAATGAATGTAGACAGAGAAATGATTGGCCAAAATGGAAAGACGCTATCCAGGCAGAGTTAACTTCACTTGGAAAACGTGAAGTCTTCGGACCCATAGTTCGAACACCTGAAGGCATAAAGCCAGTAGGGTATAAATGGGTTTTTGTGCGAAAACGAAATGATAAAAATGAAGTCGTTAGATATAAAGCACGACTTGTGGCACAAGGGTTTTCCCAAAGGCCTGGAATTGATTATATGGAGACATATTCTCCTGTAGTGGATGCTATCACCTTCAGGTATCTCATAAATATGGCAGTACAAGAAAAACTTGATATGCATCTAATGGATGTTGTTACAGCCTATTTGTATGGATCATTAGACAACGAAATTTTTATGAAAGTACCTGAGGGATTTAAAGTGCCAGAAGCATATAAAAATTTTCGAGAAACTTGTTCAATAAAGCTTCAGAAATCTTTATACGGATTGAAACAATCAGGACGTATGTCGTACAATCGCCTGAGTGAATACCTGTTGAAAGAAGGGTACAAGAATGATCCAATTTGTCCCTGTGTCTTTATAAAAAGGTCTGGATCTGAATTTGTTATAATCGTTGTGTATGTTGATGATTTAAATATCATTGGAACTCCTTGAGAGCTTCCAAAAACAGTAGACTGTTTGAAGAAAGAATTTGAAATGAAAGATCTTGGAAAGACAAAATTTTGTCTTGGTCTACAAATTGAGTATATGAAAGATGGAATATTTGTCCATCAATCAACATATACCGAAAAGATTTTAAAGCGATTCTATATGGATAAAGCACATCCATTGAGTACCCCAATGGTTGTGAGATCACTTGATATAAAGAAAGATCCATTCCGACCTCATGAAAATGATGAAGAGCTTCTTGGTGCCGAAGTACCATATCTTAGTGCAATTGGGGCATTAATGTATCTTGCCAATAATTCCCGACCAGATATAGCTTTCTCAGTAAGCTTATTGGCAAGATTTAGTACTTCGCCAACACAAAGACACTGGAATGGTATTAAACATATATTCAGATACCTCCAAGGGACCATTGATATGGGTTTATTTTATTCAAATGAATCCAAGCCATCATTGATTGGTTATGCAGATGCAGGATATTTGTCTGATCCACACAAAGGTCGATCTCAGACAGGCTATTTATTTACAAGTGGAGGTACAGCCATATCATGGCGTTCGACAAAACAAACTATGGTTGCTACTTCTTCAAATCATGCAGAGATAATAGCCATTCACGAAGCAAGTCGAGAATGCGTTTGGTTAAGATCTATAACTCAACACATTCAGCAAACATGTGGTCTTTCTTCGAAAGAGAATATTCCAACAATATTGTATGAAGACAATGCTGCATGCATAGCTCAATTGAAAGGAGGATATATCAAAGGAGATAGAACAAAACACATTTCACCGAAATTCTTTTTCACTCATGATCTTCAGAAGAATGGTGAAATAGATGTACAACAAGTTCGTTCAAGTGATAATTTGGCTGATCTGTTCACTAAGGCATTACCAACCTCAATATTTGAAAAGCTGATATATAAGATTGGAATGCGTCGTCTTCGAGACATTAAGTGATTTTTCATCAGGGGGAGTAACTACACGCTGCACTCTTTTCCTTAACCAAGGTTTTGTCCCATTGGGTTTTTCTGGTAAGGTTTTTAATGAGGCAGCAAGCAATGCATATTATAAATAACTATGTACGTCCCAATATATTTTTTTTTGTAAGTTTAGTGAGGCACATTATCTTACATGGACATCCAATGGGAAGTGTTATGAATAGTTTGTACATTGGATACTACTTTGGATACTATATTGGATACTACATTGGATGCTACATTGGATGCTCATGTTGTGAATAACTTAAAGATCAAATTTCCTATTTTACGTCCATCATCTTTACTTTTTATGCCTATAAAAGGCCATGTAATTGCAATGAAAAATTACACCAAAGTGAAAGAAGAAAACACTTCTCCATTCTCTCTATCTCTTCTTGTTTACATTTTACTGCATTGCTTTTATTTTATAACAGTCCAAACATATTATTGTAACAGTTTATTAGTTTAAAAATCATAATCGCTACGTAATTCACTAGTTTTAGATCATGACATTGTTCTCAGAATATTTTGACGTTGTTAATGAAGTTTAACATACCGTAATAAATTATTATCTTTAAATGATTTTTTTCCTTTTTATGTTACTAATTCACAATTATTTTTAAAAAAGTATTCATCGCTACTTTTCAAGTGACTTTATTGAATAAAAGTCAAATTCTTTCCCCATTTTTTTTGCATTTTATGACGCTAAAACTGTCGCCTCTCAACTTTTAACCGAATTCTTGAAAAATACAAACTTTTAACTATATTGCCCCAAAATTGAAGCCGTTAACTTTTGTGGAAAAGCTCCATAACCCGCACCGCCTAGTCTGGTGCTAACGTCAAAGTAAAAAAAGCCACGTCGACTCGCCACGTGTCAATCTATATACCTTTGTGTTTTTTTTTTTGGGGGGGGGGAGGGGGTGGGTGGGGAATGTCCATTTCAAAAAGAAAAGAGACAAGGATTTTCAGAAAACTTGAACGAATTTTAACTTTGAAAATTCTTTCTGCAGGTTTCAGAAAAATATTCATGGCAATTGGCAACCTAAGTAAAAAAAAAAATTACTGCTTTTTGTACCAAATAACATAATTTAATTTTTAATAATCTAAATAAAAATGAGAACATATATGCTAAATATAAGTAACTCGATACTGTGTATTTTAAAATACTGGTTTTCGTTGTTATACAAAATAAAAAATATATATTTTGACGAAAGAAAGGAGAGTCACTTTCTACTCCAAAAAGCATCATTCATCATTGGTTTTGAGCTAATGATTATTATCTTTAAATTTTGTTTTTCGTTAGCCCCACATATTAGCTTTTGTTAGTGTTTTCCTAAAGGTTAGCTTGCGTTTGTGATAATTTCAGCACCTTATAATAAGCCTAAGAACGGGAAAATGAAAAAAATAATTAGCACTACCATTTTATTTTATTTTGGAAATTCCTATGGAACCCGCAGCTGCTACTCTTCGAATGCAGATGTTATTATATTATATTTGTAAAATAATTCTGGAAAACATATAATAACGTATAAACATAAATGAAAAACAAAAATAGAATTTAATTTGAGTCCACTGAATTTACAGTGTTTCCTTAAGGAACTTAATCCCCTCCTAGTATCCAAGGTTGTGGATTATTTTCTCCCAGGATAGAATGAATTGCACACTGGTGTAGCGGTACTTCAAACCCAGTGTTTCAGCGAACACAATGATCGGTAGCAAATCACACTTACTATTGTTTTCTTTGTAGTTAAAACAATGCAGAAGAAAGGACGAGTATTTAGAAATTCATATGGAAAATCTGAAAGAATGAGCTGATATATATAGCCTTATGTTGAGTTCAAATTGAAGAGGTGCAACTCTTCAGAATTACGCAACAATAAAATGGGAATTCAAAACCTTATTTTTCCGTTACAAAAAGGGAAAACGGACAGGAAGGGAACCTAATTTTTCTGTTACAAAAAACGAAAAACGAACGTTGAGTAAACGGATAATTTGGATTTCATATTAATTTTCCGTTTATAGAAACCGTATATTTAATAATATTACGTTAATATTTACTATTAACAAATAAATTTGGTCCAAAAAATTAATCAATCAATCATTTGAAGCCGAAGCCGAGCAAGCGACGACGACGGCGTGAGACTTGCCTTCTTTTAACTCTTTAAGAGCTAGAAGAAAAATAATTGTATATATATATCCGTCAAAAATCTTTTCCTCTTCCAATATGGGACAATGTCCCTTTGTCAAGGAGAGAAATTCAAATATTTCATTTTTCCTCAATTTCCCATTTACCCACTTTTAAGCTTATTTTAGCTTAAAAAACTCAATATCGGATTGTGTAACCTGCTTATGATGCAATAACTCACAAACCACATAGAAGATGTAAATTGTACTAAACAAGCCTGGTACAACGAGCTCCGACTAAAAAGGTTGCTGGTAAGGGAGAATCGATCCTAGATCTTATATGTGCAAAATTATTCACCCAACCAACTAAACCAAACTTGCGGGTTAGCAGTACTATTTTCAAACTTGCGGGTTAGCACTACTATTTTTATTGTATCACATCTCAGCTTTTTTCGTGGTTATTCACCAAAGTCAACATACCATTTGTTCTTCAGTAAAAACTTTATTCTCTACTTGTCAATGGATGCTAATTATGGTTGATTAAATTGACTAATTCTACACTTTTTTGGGGCCATGATTTATGCACTCGACAATTGCTTTAAGTACTATTGCGATTTTCTTTCTGCTTATAGCTCCTATAGGCTATAAGTCCAATATCATTTTTTTTTCCCAATCTATATGTCAATATCAGTAAATGCGAAATAAATATACCCTTCTCGTGGCTTCCAAACTATATTCCTCTATGAATATAGAGAAAAAAGGCTCATGAAGTTTACTCCCTCAGTTTTAATTTAGATGAAACATTTTACTTATCGAGAGTCAATTTAACTAAATTTTGAAGTTAGCTTAGATTAATTCAACTTAATATTTTAAGATTAAAATTTAGATATTCAAAAAATATAACGAAAAGTATTATAACTTGTAATTTTTCTTAACTTAATATGATAAAAAAATTATCTTAAAATACTGGTCAAATTTTACACAGTTTGACTCATATGTCGTCTAAATTGAAACGGAGAGAATAATAATTTTTGTCCTCCCTTTTCTTTGCATAGACAAAGAGGAAACAATAGAAAAAACAAAAGCTAAACAATATCTCCACTTGTGATCTAAGCCTTATTAAAGCCAAAAAGGATGCAAATTTCACTTTTTCTTTCCTATCATTTCTCTCCAATCAATATGTATAGTATATCTGCTTATATTTTCTCTTCTTTTTTCACTAGCCACTTGATTTGAAATAAAAAGAAAACAATAAACTCTTCTTCTTTATATGTTTTTGTTGTTTATCTTTCCCAATTCCAACTGAAAGTTTTGTCCACTTGGTATTAACAGCTCATAAAAAACCTTCCCTTTTGTCTTTGGTTCTTCTCTCTCTCTCTTTTGCTTATATAGTACGACTCTACTTGAAAGAAAACACCCACAAAACTCTCTATAACTCATTTAAAGCTACTACTTGTTTTTCTGTTCAACAAAACAAATGGTGAATTTTCGTCTGGGAATTTTCATACTATGTTCTTTTCTTGTATTAGTTTCAGGGTCTTCAAAAAAGCTCCAAACGTTACCGTTTGATGAAGGGTACTCGCAACTCTTTGGTCATGATAATCTTATGGTTCTTGAAGATGGAAAATCAGTTCATATTTCTCTTGATGAAAGAACAGGTTCATTTCTTCTTTTTTGGCTTTATTTTTGTTTCAATTTGTGTGACGCAGTTAAATGAATATATTTGGTTGTCTTAAATAATTTATAATATTTATGTGGCTATAAAACTATTGAAATTTGTAGTATCAAATATGTCATAATATTTGTGTGACAATAAAACTTGTCATTATAATTAAAGGCGGACCTAGGAATATTGGAAAGTGGAGGGTGCACTTTTGGATTCAACCAAAATTTGTTTTGTATATAGGGTGTCCACTATTAATATATCATTATTTTCTAAAGTTATATACATGAAATTTTCGCCAACCAAAATTTGTTTTGTATATAGGGTGTCTACTATTAATATATATCACTATTTTCTAAAGATATATACATGAAATTTTCGCCAAACTTTACGGGTGCCGGTGACCACACTCTTGATATAACGTAAGTCAGCTTCTCATTAAGGCTATATAAGAAAATCAAGTTAGATTACTTCCAAATGTGTCATTATTTTTACGGAAGAACCTATAAGAAAATTCTGTAATATTTTATAAACTAGAACGAAAGGTGGCCTAGTTTAGTAGTAGCTTTTATATGGCTGTTTGTTTTTTTCAAGGAAATTTATTTATTTGGTTTTTGTGGAATTAAATGGATGAAATTACAGGAGCAGGATTTGTGTCTCAAGACCTCTACCTTCATGGCTACTTCAGTGCTTCTATTAAGTTACCTGCAGATTACACTGCTGGAGTGGTTGTTGCATTTTATGTAAGTAAAAAAACCAATACTATCTGATTGATTCTTTATTTATTTAACAAAAATAAGAGGAAGATTCTTGATGAATTTTGCATTTGGATTTTATGTTTTCAATTTTATTTTAAGCTTGGAAAAGTTTGGCATGTTCCAATTCTTGACAAAGGATGAGTGTCATGCTAGGTTGACGGTCAAGTGAAAATAGTCAGAATTATACTCTATTATAAATATAAAAGATTTATATAGTGGATATTATTTAGTTTAGGATTTCATAGGTGAAAGTTGTGGGTGCAATGAGGTGTCTAGGTAATTTCTTTCATTTTCGCAAGTTTTGTTAACAAAGTTACTCGATATTTATGTTGGTGGAAGATAATAATATATTCGATAAAGTATTTGAGATGCCCCTAAAAAATATACTCCTATATAATATGACAAGCATGCTCATTTGGGTTCTTGATGATTCTGGTTTTCTGATTATATTTTACCTGAAATTGGGTAAACATACCATCATATTACCAAAAAGGAAAAAGAGGAAGACAAGTATATTGAATTGTCTCCTAGATTAATCCCCTCTATTTCCTTCTTTTTATTCTTTTTTTTTTAATAATTGTTTGTGGGGCTGGGAACTGCCCACCTTCCCCTCTCTTCTTTCTTTTGTATCTTTTTACCTTTCAGACTGATTTTTACCACTTTTCAGAAACTGTAAATTTCAGAATCTGATAATATGATGAATCAAAATTCTCATTTTGGTTTTTAAAAGAATCATAGTGTTATTTCTTTGATAAGTAATTGGATTGTAATGTTACATAAAGTACTATCCTGCAACTTTCATTTTTAAAATTTTTTTACTATTTAAATGATGACAGATGTCTAATGGTGACATGTTTGAGAAGAGCCATGATGAAATTGACTTTGAATTCTTGGGAAATATAAGAGCAAAAAACTGGAGGATTCAAACTAATATATATGGGAATGGTAGCACAAATGTTGGCAGAGAAGAAAGATATGGACTCTGGTTTGATCCTTCTGAAGATTTTCATCAATATACCATCCTCTGGACTGAGAGCCAGATCATGTAAGTACCTAATTCCACCAGTAACAGCTCTCCCCTTTTAATTTATTTTTCTCCACAAAAAAAAAAAAAAAAGATAACGGCATGTTGGATCAGTTTGCACACACCTTAACTAATCCACGAACTAACTAATCCATGTATTAACTGGTAACTTTCACTAAAACAAGTGTCTCAGGTAGCATAAGCCACTGATGCTTGCATCAAGATAGGCTGCCTACATCACACCCCTTAGAGTGCGACCCTTCCCCGACCCTGCATGAATGCGGAATACTTCGTGCACCGGGCTACCTTTTATTTTTTGTGTTCTTTTTGTCTCTATTGAGATTAAAACCATAATAGCCTTTCTAGTTCCGTTGACAACTAGGTCACACCGGGGATGTTTTCGTAATTTTGATTTAAATACTTCGTGTCGTATGTGCCATGTTCCTAATTCAGTGTTATCCCTTCTCTTTTTCTGTGGTACTAAAGCCAGTGGATTAGTGTTTAATTTAACTCTAATCTTATACCACATCTTATTACAGTGATTAATACCCCCCTCTTATATAACCCTTCCAGTCAAACATAACAAACACACACCACCTTAATCTATATAACACTTTTGATTGATTCTGTTTTTTTTTTTTTCAGCTTAAGAACCAATTAGAGGAAAAATTAGAACTTGAATTAGTATATAACAACAATATATCTAGTATTATCTCACACCGTGGAATACGAGAAAGAACTTGAACTAGTGTAAAAAAAAAGGGGCAGCCTGGTGCACTAAGCTCCCGCTATGTGCGGGGTCCGATAAAGGGCCGGACCACAAGAGTCTATTGTACGCAACATTACCCTGCATTTGTGCAAAAGACTATTTCCGCGGCTTGAACCTGTGACTTCCTGGTCACATGGCAACAACTTTACCAGTTACGCCAAGGCTCCCCTCAAAACTTGAACTAGTGTGTAACTTGAAAAGATATCCTTATCCATATCACCAATTATGTACAAGACTAAGAGGGCCTCTTTCAACCAACTTTTTATTGGCTTTAGGGATTTTGGAGAGGGATTTTGCGGGGGAGGAGGGGGGGGGGTCACGGGAGACAAGGGCAGTCTTGCTTTTTGGCGCTGCAGTTCTTCCCTTCCTTTAAGCAAGACTTTTTAAATTATCTTTTACTTCTGCATTTGGTCCACTGTTTCAGAATGCAGGGAATCTCTCTTTTCTCCTTTTTTTTTGGCCCGGGGAGCGGGGCAGACAATGGCGGAGCTAGGGGGTTAGCGGGAAATTACTTCGTATATATAAGGTTAAAGAAAATATATATATATATGAGCAGTCTAATCCCCTAGGCTTTTAATTTTTTTTTTTTGAACCCTTTAGTGAAACTCCTGGCTCCGCCACAAGTAGGTACATAACTCAATATAAAATTTGAGCAACATTTCCTAAATTTGTTCTTGGCTTGAGTATTTAACTATTAGAGGTCCCTCTTGCTTTTCACTCTTATGGTATGAAACTACCAGTTTTTGTACACCCACATGTATTAGTGGAGGCACTGATTATATTTTGTTTGATTTGTGTGTTTTATGCATTTTGTTGCAGCTTTTATGTAGATAATATCCCCATAAGAGAGATCAAAAGGACAAAAGCAATGGGTGGGGACTTCCCTTCTAAGCCAATGTCTTTATATGCTACAATATGGGATGGTTCTAGTTGGGCTACCAATGGGGGCAAATACAAAGTCAATTACAAATATGCCCCTTACGTCGCCAAGTTTTCCGACTTTGTCCTCCACGGATGTGCAGTTGATCCAATTGAATTGTCACCAAAATGTGACACTGCACCTAAGTCTGCATTCGTTCCAACTGGTATATCCCCTGATCAAAGAAGAAAAATGGAGAGCTTCCGAAAGAAGTACTTGCAATATTCGTATTGTTATGACCGGACTCGATACAATGTACCTCTATCTGAATGTGTTATTGATCCTAAGGAAGCGGATCGTCTCCAAGGCTTTGATCCCGTGACCTTTGGTGGCGTCCAGCGTCATCACAGCAAACGACGCCGTCAGAGGCAATCGAGGAGAGAAGACGCGTCTTCTGAATAGAAAGAAGGGTATTAATTAGTCTCTACATTGGATGTTGATATTTGTCTCCAGTTTGATTGAAATTATGGTTATTTTTCCCAGTGAATAGAGAATATAGAGAGAAAGAGAACTAATTGGGATTACTATTATAAATATGCCATGATCATGGTGGGTTATGTATATATTTCATACCTTTAGGGTCCAGCATGTTCTTATTTGATGTTTAGTCTTTGGCCATTTATTATAAATTCAATTTGGTGATGATTTTTTCTGTACTTTCTGTGGACACTTTGAATAAATGTATAGTACTGTTAGCTTACATATTTAAAACATTCTTACATTTGGCAGAAGGAGCTGTTGATAATTATTGGTAATGTGTCAAAAGACTTTTTACATGTGGCATTGGTTTAGAGGATTGTGTGACAAATGGCTCTATTAAGCCAAGTGGCTATGAATACCTACCATGTGGCACTTTGCATGAAGATATGTAGCCAAATGGCTAAGCCATAAACAAGTGGCAATCACCCCAAGTACGTCTATAAATAGCATTCTTGTTCATCTGTATGACATTAACAAAAAATTGGTTCTTAGCTAATCATTGCTTTCTTCTTTAGCTAATTATTTTCGTAATTATTACTTCCACTATTGACTAAATCATTATCTCTTGTTATAATTTCTTCCCTTCAATTTCTTCTAACTTGATGGATTTATTATTTAATTTTGCTGAGATGAGCTTGTTTAATTTTGGGGAAACATTTCACATTGCTAAAATAGTTTCTTAGGACAGTGCCTAGCACGAGTCAAGCCAATTCGTGTATCCTCTTACAAAAGACTCAATTACTACAATCTTAAGAAATTATGGCAAGTAATACTACTGCGAAATTTTTTTATGGTGCTACCAATTTTGGTGATGTCTCCGCTGCTACTGTTCCAGCTGTCCTGCCAGATATTCATGATGTTGCAAATACATTATTGCATCCACAACTTTGGCAAACACTAATGTCAAAATACAGGTATGTAAATAGACATGGTTACATATCCAATGCTAAAATTAAAACTTTCAAGAAAAATACACCTAAATGCAAGAAGAGAGTTGAGATAAATGACAATCTCACTATCAAAATTAAATTTGACTAAAGCGAATAATATAATTATTGCGGTCATTTCCCAAATAAATATTGTGGTCAATGTGAGAAATTGAGTGATAGACTCTGGTGCTACTAGGCACACTTGTGTAGACAAAAATAAATTTTTGTCTTAAACCCAAATTGGAGAAGGAGAAGAATTTATTTATCTTGGTGACCCAAGAACAGCTCGCGTTCTTGGGAAAGGAAAAATTCTTCTCAAACTCACATTTGGTAAAACTCTAGCATTGAGTGATGTATCATGTTCCTAATATCCAAACCAATTTAGTATCTGTGGGATTATTAGAAAAGGTTGGAGTGAATGTTTCTTTCGAGAATGATGAGGTTGTATTATTGACCAAAAATAATATTTTTGTGGGCAATGGATATTGTAACCATGGTTTATTTATGCTTAATATTTCTGATACTAGCAATGAAAATGCATCTTCTTCTACTTATATGGTTGAGTCTATTTCTTTGTGGCATGCTAGACTAGGACATGTTAATACCGTGTATATAAAGAAAATGCAGTCGCTAGGATTAATAACTAGTTTGGACTCAAATAATATTAACAAGTGTGAAATATGTGCTGAAGCTAAAAGGTCTAGAAAGACCTGTTTTTCTGTAAATAGAGAAACTGAATTGTTATCCTTGATTCACAATGATTTAGGTGATTTAAAACAGACTATGACTAGAGGTGGTAAAAGATATTATGTGACTTTTATTGATGATTTTTCTAGATGTACTAAGTTATATTTGCTTAGAAATAAAGATGATGGTTTTAATGCTTTTATTTCGTATAAAACTGAGGTTGAAAATCAACTTAGTAGAAAAATCAACAGAATCAGATCTGATAGAGGTGGTGAATATTTGTCTTTGAATGAATTTTGTGAAAATAATGGAATTATTCATGAAGTAACTCCGCCTTATTCACCTGAGTCAAATGAAGTAGCTGAAAGGAAAAATAGAACACTGAAAGAAATGATGAACTATATGTTGATTAGTTCTAATGCTCCTAATAATTTGTGGGGTGAAACTATATTATCTGCATGTCACTTACAAAATAGAATACCACATAGAAGAACTGGCAAAACTCCGTATGAATTGTGGAAGGGTTATAAATCTAACTTGAAATATTTAAAAGTGTGGGGGTGCCTTGCTAAATTCTTTTGCCCGAACCTAAAAAGAGAAAAATAGGTTCTAAAACTGTTGATTGCATGCTAATTGGATATGATGAACATAGTGTTGTATATAGATTTATTGTTTTAAAAAGTGATGTGCTTGATTGCAATACTATAATTGAGACAAAGAATGCCGAGTTCTTTAAATATATTTATCCATTATCTGATAAATTTTCTCATACACCTATTGAAACAAATAATGAAATTATGAGCAACTGAGAAGGAGCAAAAGGCCTAGGAAAGAATATTTTCCTTATGTAAAAGATTTTCAAACTTTTCTTATCGATAATGAACCATCAAATTATTTTGAAGTTATATCTTCTTCAGATACTAAATATTGGAAAGAGGCAATAAAAGTTAAAATTGATTCTATTATGAAAAATAATACATGAATTTTAATTGACTTATCTCCTGATGCAAAATCTATTGGTTGTAAATGGATTTTCAAAAGAAATTTAATCCTGATGGATCTTTAGATAAATATAAAGCTCGATAAGTAGCAAAAGGATTTTCTCAAAAATAAAATATAGATTATTTTGATATATTTGCACCAGTGACTAGAATTTCTTCTATTCGAGTTTTAATTGCCTTAGCTTCAATTCATAAGCTTTTTATCCACCAAATGGATGTTAAAACTGCCTTTCTAAATGGTGATTTAGAAGAATAAATTTATATGGTTCAACCTGAAGGCAGAGTCATTCCTGGACGAGAAAATAAAGTTTG
This sequence comes from Nicotiana sylvestris, assembly GCF_000393655.2. Classification (NCBI taxonomy): domain Eukaryota; kingdom Viridiplantae; phylum Streptophyta; class Magnoliopsida; order Solanales; family Solanaceae; genus Nicotiana; species Nicotiana sylvestris. Next base: position 30,405,916 of record NC_091060.1, on the reverse strand, counting down.
TAAATTAAATTAAAGCTCTTTATGGCCTTAAACGAGCTCCTAAGCAATGGTATGAGAAATTTGAACAAGTTTACTGAGTGACGGTTTTTCTTCAGTGGAGGTGGATAAATGTGTTTATACTAAAGTGGTAGACAATGATTATGTGACATTGTGTTTGTATGTTGATGACATACTTATATTTGGTACAAATTTAAATATTGTGCAAAGTACTAAATTATTTTTGTTTGCTAATTTTGATATGAAAGATCTGGGTGAAGTAAATACAATATTGGGAGTTAAAGTTATAAGAAGTGAAGACTGAATAATGTTGTCACAAGAACATTATGTTGAGAGACTTCTTAAGAAATTTGAATATTTTAATGTCACATCTGTGAGCACTCCTTTTGATGCTAACTCTAAATTGAAAAAGAATAATGGTGACCCAGTTGCTCAGTCTAAATATGCTCAGATTATTGGGAGCCTGATGCATTTAATAAATTTTACAAGGCCTGATATAGCCTATGCAATGTGTAGACTAAGTAGATATACTCATAATCCCAACATGGATCATTGGACTGAATTAGATAGACTAATGAAATATTTGGGAGGAACCATGAATTATGGTATCCTATATAGTGGATTTCCTTCTACTTTAGAAGGGTACAGTGATGCAAATAAGATCTCTCATTCAGATGAAACAAAATCCACTAGTGGTTATGTATTCACCTTTAGTGGCGGTGCAATATCGTGAAAATCAGCTAAACGGACAATCATCGCTAGATCGACTATGGAATCAGAGTTTGTAGGTCTGGAGTTAGCTGGTTCTAAGGCTGAGTGGCTAAGAAACTTCTTAGCTAATATCCCTTTAATAAAGGACGTATTGCTTCCTGTATCTGTGCATTGTGATTGTCAAGCGACAATAGCTATTGCAAAGAATAAATCTTATAATTGTAAAAGTAGATACATGAAATTGAGACATGATGTCATAAAACAGCTGTTGAGAGATGAAATAATTTTCATTGATTATGTGAAGTCAGAGATAAATTTGGCGATCCTCTGACTAAACCTGTGGGAAGAAAATTAATTCTTCAAACCTCAAAAGAGATGGGGTTAAGGCCGACATGTTGTCAATAAAGATGGTAACCCAACCTATGTGATTGGAGATCCCATGAAGTATGTTCATATGGGTAATAACAAGTCAATATTGGTACTGATGCACTAAAAGATAGTGCTTGACTGCTACTTATAATTGAGAGGCTAAGTTATAACTCTTAATGAAATTCATAGTCCTTATGGATGGTGTATTTAAAAGCAGTATACACTTGATGAATTCACCTATATGAGAATAGAGCGGGCTGCTCCTATGAGATTTTGGCTTAGTCTCTAGAGCTCTCAGTATTATTTATAATGCAAAATCAAAAATTTCTTTTTGAAAATCCATTTACAACCAATAGCCATGGGTCTTTTTATTTTTCAATCTATTTCTAAGTGGCTTCTTGCGTGAAGCCTTAAAGCCAAGTGTTGAAGGGCTTTGACAAGTGGCTATGCAAATCTTCTGTGTCTTCATGCATGGAAGACTAGGTACACTTGTCAAATAGACTAATATATTTGGACAAGTGTTAAAAGACTCTCCACACTTGTCATACATGCAACTTCCCTAATTGCCTAAATAAGATGATCATTAGCCATCATATTCACTCAATTCTTAACCAATAATTCATCTTGCTAATCATCAATTTCTTCATACAATATTTTAATTTCCGTAACAACTACAGAAAAAAACCTTCATCTTCTCTTCTTTCTGGGCAACTGTTTTGTGCAAATTCTAAACTTTCAGCCACGAGTGCACGTATTTGGAGGTATTGTGGAACCTTGGGAGCGACCGGTCTTAATGATTTGTACCCAGTGGGGCCGAAATCGCTTTCAAGGCAGTGGCTTGCCACGACACAGTATTACTGATAAGTTGTTCCTCTTTCCTTCTTGTTCTTAGTCAATATTATCTACTCATTTTTCTTACACTTGACACACGCATGTCTTAAGTGCATGCGAAAAATTGAATGTACTTCAGTCATGTACATCTTAAGTCCAGCCAGCTTTTCGCATATACTTAAGACATGTGCGTCTGAAGTGCAGATGTTTAACTTTTCCAGAAACAAAAAGTTATTTTTCGAGTTTCAACAGTCTAACGCATGATTCGACGTTCAAATCTACTCCATATAAGCTCAAATTTGAAAAACAATTCCAAATATCATAAAGAATAAGCTTCAATCATCAATCTATAAAAACAACAATAAATCTAATAAACTTATTTTGTGCAACAGTAGTAATTCGCCAATATCGTAAAGCTTATTCAATAATACCTATTTGATTTAAAACTCACTTTTGATTTTCGAAATTCAATAATCATTTCTTCAAAGCATTATACTTGAATATATAAATTTGTAAAGACTATTGTACATCAACTAAAATGAGAATAAGAAGAAGGAGGAGGAGGAGTTGGAGAAAACGTAAAGAAAAAATAGCTTGTCTGAAATTACTTATATTTTATGTACGAGTTAAACTTTTTTAAAAGTGGATACAACTAGAACGATTAAATAGAACGCCGCATTAAATTTTTATTGTTTCTTGTGCAATGTCCGTCCTTGTAGCGCTATGGTGTTGCTTTTATTCCATACCCTGAACGTTGCTCCCCTAAATAGTAGTCAATGTTTAATTATTTGATATCTGAAACTCATTTGAATGAGTGAAACTATTTTAAAAGATACTGCTTCAATTCAATTCTCATTACAAGTTTCCTACTTCAAAAAAATAAAAACTAACTATACCCGGTTCAAACAAAACCCTTGGAAAAGAACCGCGGTACAAAGAAAAACCATGGGAAAATTGCTACACTACCTATAAAGAAAATATTTTTGTCCTTTTTCTTTAGACTTAAGTCCCTCAAGAAAAATGTCTAGGAGATCCATCGTCGGGGAAAAGTCCTTTGTTTTTTTTTTTTTTGACAAAACTACTACACTAAGAACGAATACTACAACTAAGCTGAAATAGCACAGAAACTCACCCAAACAATCTCCTCACCCCACACTTAAAATTGTGCAATGTCCTCAATGCATACTGTAAATAATAAGAGGGTAAAAGAGACTCCCTGGTAGGCCAAAGACCAAAGTATTAGCAGCTCACGGGATACTCAGACTTCTCCCAGGTATGATTTTTTGTGCGGGTACCTCACACTCAGTTTCAACCACCTGCTCGCTTTTGTACATGCCTATTGGCTTTGACTCCATGCTCGTACTCCTACAAAACACAAAAGTAATACTACAAAAAAATTAACACAATAAAATAAAATAATAAACAAAAGAAAAAAAAAGAATTGGGTTGCCTCCCAACAAGCGCTTGATTTAATGTCGCGGCACGACGCCATCACTTTCACCACTTTTCCTTCCACTTTGAAGATATGAATTGCGCCCCCAATTTTGCATCAATTTTTCTGTCACGTTCCTAGGGCAGTGGTATGAAAATAAAGGAACCAAGCAAATAATATCGCATCTTGCATTTCTTGGCTTTTAAGTGAGGGATGTCATTTTGTCTCCTCGGCATCACAAATTGCAGAATATATGCACTTTGTTCCTCATCCATTGACTCCTCCATATGCTCTACTGGATCAATTCTCATGTCACCAACCAAACACAATGTTGAAAAGTATTTAGAATGATGTCCAATACGCTCCAACTCCAAAATTGTATTATTTTTGACATCCTCAATTTTGCACTCTTCGTCAACCTTGGTATCATGAATAATATTTTGGTCGAATAGTTGAAATTCCTCTTTCCGCTCCACAAACTGGCTAGTATCCACAAAAATTGGTTGTCGGGCATCAGACGCCTCAACTTTTTTATTAAATTGATCATGCAGGCTATGGTTATCTAAGCCAAATTGGTCTATCTCTTGCCTAAGCTTAGTTCTTTCGCCTATCAGCTGTTCTATCATACTTGAAAGACCATCACGGAGAAACTCATGAGATTACATCAGTTGAGCTTGTTCCTCTAGCCAAGATTGGATCACTATATCTGCTTCTTCGCAATTACTTTCTGGAGGGAACTCGCTCTCTTCAGCCACTTCCTCCGCCTCGGCCTTCATTCTCATGATTGCTACACTAATTCTTTGTATAGCCTTTCGATTTTCATCGTGTTGCTCGGCTACTTGCCTCATCATCATGTCATGTTGCTGGATTATTTGCCTCATCATGTCCATGATACGAGCCATGCTTTCCATATCCTCCACTTTCTTGATCATATCAAACTCATAAACATTATTAGAAATATTATAATAAGAATTCTGTGAGGGATAATAAGAATTAGGACAACCATCCCAATGGTCACCTTGACCACCACACATATTACAAAAAATCCACACATCAGATTGAGATGCACAATTTTGCCCTAAGTGTGGTCCTCCACAATATAGACAAGGATCATCATAATAAGAATAACCAATATTCGACCAATTATCATTTCAAGATGCCATGTCAACAAAGATAGTAAATATTAACCTAAGATAAAAATTAAAAAAAAACTTGAATAGACAAAGAGTAAAAATCTAATCTAGTAGACTAGTTAATTTCTAAGTCCCAGGCAACAACGCCAAAAACTTGTTGCTCCTAAACGCACACGCAAGTATACGCGGTCGACAAGTAATATAGGATTGTAAGTCTAGATATCGTACCCATAGGGACTTGTGATTAACTATCAACTAAATTAAACCAAACAATTAATCTATTCAAGGGAATCCTAAAGTATGAATATTTAACTAAAATTAATCTAAATTAACAAATTAAGAGATTAAAGAAAACAAGTTGGCGAATTATAGAGATGAATTCAATGTGAGTGAATATTCTAGAGCTATGGGTTAGCTAACAATCCCGTTGAGTTTTCCAACGAGATTGTCTAATTAATTTATCTGGTTTATTGGTTGACAAAGTTAATATTGCTCGTAGCCTTCTCCCGAAGTACAACTCGCTTATTCAAGCTAATCTAATGCCTATATTCCTATAGAATTACAATTAACAAGAACGCATTAATAATTCCTGTATAGTAACCAAGCAAGGCGATTAGGTATATTTCTATCCTAACCGCAAACCCGCTCCCCCTCAGAGTTAAGATCTTTCTCTACTCAATCTTATATGCAATCTAGCATTTTCTCTCCCGAGTTCAATCCTAGATTCGTAGATAGTATTCAATTGGTGATCAATCAATCAAATAATTAAGCACAAAATTGAATAAATAAACCAATATGATAAAATAATAAGAACAATTCAAGCTTCAAACTACAACGTTCATGTAGCACCCAAAACTCTAGAACTAATAAACTATGAAGTTAAGAGAAGAGAAAAGAAGAAAAACTAGCTAGAAGCCTCCTCCAAGCGTGGTTTGTGTTCCTCCACGTCCAAGATGTGTCCCTAGGTCTAAGATCTGTCAAAAGTCTTCAATATAGCGTTTCTCCATGTATATATACCAAGTAGGGTCGGGCCCAGATGAAAACACCTTCTCCCGCGCGAAATACGACAATCACTCTGTAAAATTTTTATAGGCGCGCCACACCCTGTGCCGCACCATGCAGTGTGCTAATGGAGATTACCAGCAGCCTTGCATTTTTCTTGTCAGGCCATTTTTTACACTGCTGTGCCGCACCCTGTGGCGACTCATGCGGTGCGGTAGTAAGAATTTGCGAAAATGCAACACATGAAAGTTGTAGCGCTTTCAAATATCTTTCCAACGATATATTATGGAGCCCAAACGGAGTTCTGAGCGAAAAGTTATGTGTATTTTACAAGACAATGTGTCGTATGCCCGCTCGATTTTTCGTTTCGTTCTTAACTATCATCCGTTGATCCCCGAACACGATTCTGGCTTAATTCCTTAGGCTTTTACTCAGACTTCAAAGCTCCAAATCACTTGAATTCATTCCATAAAGCCTACATAGATCGGAATCACTCCTACAAGGCATAAAACACACAATTAGTGAAAAACACTAGCGATTAAAACTCAAACTCAATTAAAGTGCAGTAAATTAGAGTGTAATAAGCGACCAAAATACACAATTATCGCCTATCATCAATTATGATATTCTATATAGTGGATTTCCTTCTACTTTAGAAAGGTACAGTGATGCAAACGAGATCTTTCATTCAGATGAGACAAAATCCACTAGTGGTTATGTATTCACCTTTAGTGGTGGTGCAACATCGTGGAAATCAGCTAAACAGACGATCATCGCTAGATCGACTATGGAATCAGAGTTTGTAGCTCTAGAGTTAGCTGGTTTCGAGGCTGAGTGGCTAAGAAACTTCTTAGCTAATATCCCTTTAATAAAGGACGTATTGCCTCATATGTCTATGCATTTTGATTGTCATGCGGCAATAGCTATTGCAAAGAATAAATCTTATAATTGTAAAAGTAGACACATGAAATTGAGATATGATGACATAAAACAGCTGTTGAGAGATGGAATAATTTCCATTGATTATGTGAAGTCAGAAATAAATTTAGCCGATCCTCTGACTAAACCTGTGGGAAGAAAATTAATTCTTCAAACCTCAAAAGAGATGGGATTAAGGCCGACATGTTGTTAATAGAGATGGTAACCCAACCTATGTGATTGGAGATCCCATGAAGTAGGTTCATATGGGTAATAACAAGTTAATATTGGCACTACTGCACTAAAAGAGAGTGCTTGGCTGCTACTTATAATTGAGAGGCTGAGTTATAACTCTTAATGAAATTCATAGTCCTTATGGATGGTGTATTTAAAAGCAGTATACACTTGATGAATTCACCTATATGAGAATGGAGCGAGCTGCTCCTATGAGATTTTGGCCTAGTCTCTAGAGCTCTCAGTATTATTTATAATGTAGAGTCAAAAATTTCTTTTTGAAAATCCATTTACAACCAATAGCCATGGGTCTTTTTATTTTTCAATCTATTTCCAAGTGGTTTTTTGCATGAAGCCTGAAAGCCAAGTGTTGAATGACTTTGACAAGTGGCTATGCAAATCTACCATGCGTCTTCATGCATGGAAGACTAGGTACACTTGTCAAATGGACTAATATATTTGGACAAGCATTAAAAGACTCTCCACACTTGTCATACATGCAACTTCTCTAATTGCCTATAAATAAAATGATCATTAGCCATCATATTCACTCAATTCTTAACCAATAATTCATCTTGCTAATCATCACTTTCTTCCTACAATATTTTAATTTCTGTAACAACTACAGAAAAAACCTTCATCTTCTCTTCTTTCTGGGCAACTGTTTTCTGTAAATTCTAAACTTTCAGCCACGAGTGTACGTGTTTGGAGGTGTTGTGGAACCTTGGGGAGCGACCGGTCTTAACGATTTGCACCCAGTGGGGCCGAAATCGCTTTTAAGGCAGTGACTTACCACGACACAATATTACTAATAAGTTGTTCCTCTTTCCTTCTTGTTCTTAGTCAATATTATCTACTCATTTTTCTTACACTTCACACGCGCATGTCTTAAGTGCATGCGAAAAATTGAATGTACTTCAGTCAAGTACATCTTAAGTGCAGCCAGATTTTCGCATACACTTAAGACATGTGCGTCTGAAGTGCAGATGATTAACTTTTCCAGAAACAGAAAGTTATTTTTCGAGTTTCAACGGTCTAACACATGATTCGACATTCAAATCTACTCCATATAAGCTCAAATTTAAACAAAAGTTCCAAATATCATAAAGAACAAGCTTCAATCATCAATCTGTCAAAACAACAATAAATCTAATAAACTTATTTTGTGCAACAATAGTGATTCGCCAATATCTTAAAGCTTATTCAATAATACCGTTTGATTTAAAACTCACTTTTGATATTCGAAATTCAATAATCATTTCTTCAAAGCATTATACTTGAATATATAAATTCGTAAAGATTATTATTGTACATCAACTAAAAGGAGAATAAGAAGAAGGAGGAGTAGTAGTAGGAGAAAACGTAAAGAAAAAATAGCTTGTCTGAAATTAAATATACTTTAGGTACGAGTTAAACTTTTTTTAAAAGTGGATACAACTAGAATGATTAAATAGAACGCCCCATTAAATTTTTATTGTTTCTTGTGCAATGTCCGTCCTTGTAGCGCTATGGTGCTGCTTTTATCCCATACCCTGAACGTTGCTCCCCTAAATATTAGTCAATGTTTAATTATTTGATATCTGAAACACATTTGAACGAATGAAACTAATTTAAATTCATGTTAAGTATTTTCAAGGCTCGAATCCAAAATCCTTATTAAATATGAAGGAATCTATTCATCTTAACATATTTGTCGATGGTATAAGACCATATCTAAAATATTTAAACATGGGCTTATGTGATTTTATTGTTGGTATACATCGGTTTATATTCTTTATAGATGTCGAGAGAGGGAAGCAAAAGGGTCCATAAAAGGACCAAAAGTATTTTCGTTTTAGAAGTTAGAAAAAAGGATCGAGTAGGTGAAATGAATGTAGAGAACCCTACCATATTGCACATAGATAATTTTGTTTCTTCTTTTAAAAGTTTTGGCTTCATTGCACTTTCGGTGGAATCTCATGCTTAGCTAATTTAATTTTTTTTTCATTTTTTAACATCTTTTCGTTTTTAAGTCACGAGAATCATAGATATAACGATCCCAAGTCAACATACAATAGTATACACAATCAAATATTTATTAAATTTTTTAATACTATATAGAATTTGATCAAAAGTTATTGGGTTCATGTTAACCCGTAACTTAGTGCTAGATCCACCCATCGTGAGGACACATTTCATAGTGAGACAACTTAGAGCACGTTTGGACATAAAAAAAAAATTCTTTTTTACAAAATAAAAAAAAAAAATTCAAAACAATTTTTGGTTATGAAATTTTTACATTTTTACAAATCGAACTTGAAAATGCATTTCCGAATCTGAAAAACTGCTCAGAACTAGTTTTTTAATAGAAAAATTGGAAAGTTGGTATTTTTAAGCTTTACAATTTTATACTATATTTTTGAAATTTATAAAAGAGGACCCCAATCACTTATTAAATATAGGTAACACCTACAACTACGCACCATCTGATTGAGTGGCCTTAAATTATATTTTGACATCCAGTGTTGAGATCTACGATTTATACTTACCTGAAAGAGCCACTACAACTTCTATTTGAGATTATTCGTACAATTAAACAATTAGCATGTTTGATTGTTTGTTTCAAGTAGGATATTCAAGTCAGGGTGGTTTTGATATTGTTTTTACAAATTGTGGGGTATAAATCATGTTTCATGATTTTGAAAAAAGTACATCCAATATGTTGCAAAAATTATAATCAAACACAACTTCGTCTTCAAATCAAATTTTAGTGGAATTCCAAATTCGAAATAAAAATATATATTGCAATTTATGTCCAAACGCCTACTTAATTTTTTTAAAGAACCAACATTCACTATAAATGTTCTACGAAAATGGTTAGTAAAATATGAAATTATCTACTCTAAAATAATATTTGAGTTGAAGAAACTATATCAAACTAAAATAGTATGGAAAAAAGATGGGCAAAAAAGAGAAAAAAGAAACATGGTTCAAAATTTGGTATTTGTATTTAAAATCTGAACCTATTGTAGCCACGATTTTGGCATTATTGGGAGTTATTTTTTTAACTGATAATCATACTTAGGAGATTTCGTTGTCGGATAGAATAACCTTTTTAATGATAAAAAAAATGTACACCGAAAAGCACCGAATCAAAATACGTCTGTTACCCATATATTAATTTATTAAATAATTGTTGATCGTAAAGTTTCATCTTTGTTCCTCCAAAAGAATATGGAAACAATTTTCAAAAAAAGTTGTTTTGTCCCTGAATATTGTTTGAAAAACGATAAATATTTTCTAAGGATGAAAATATACTTTTCAAGTGTTTATAAAATATTGTCCAAACATATTAGTGTAAGAGTTTATTAGTTTAAAAATCATAATCGCTACGTAATTCACTAGTTAGAGGTCATGATTTTGCTCTCAGAATATTTTTACGTTGTTAATGAAGTTTAACATACCGTAATAAGTAATTATCTTTAAATGAATTTTTTTCTTTTCATGTTACTAATTCACAATTATTATTTTTTAAAAAAAATTATTCATAGCTACTTTTCAAGTGACTTTATTGAATAAAAGTCAATTTCTTTCCCCATTTTTTGCATTTTATGACGTTAAAACTGTCAACTCTCAACGTTTAACCGAATTCTTGAAAAATACAAACTTTTAACTATATTGACCCAAAATTGAAGCCGTTAACTTTGGTGGAAAAGCTCCATAACCCGCACCGCCTAGTCTGGTGCTGACGTCAAAGTAAAAAAGCCAGGTCGACTCGACACGTGTCAATCTATATACCTCTATGCCTTTTTGAGGGGGGGGGGGAGGGGAGGGAGGAGGGATGTCCATTTCAAAAAGAAAAGAGAAAAAGATTTCCAGAAAACTTGAACGAATTTTAACTTTGAAAGATTTTCAGAAAATTTTTCATGCCAATTGGCAACCTAAGTAAAAATAAAAATTACTGCTTTTTGTACTAAGTAACTGTATGAGTCAAAATTAGATCAGAAAAATTCGACATGCGAAGACATAAGGTCGAGGTCGGACAGACATAAGGTCGAGGTCGGACAATCATCAATAACCGAGGTCGGACAACGATGAAATAGCTAGTTTGCTATGGAAATTCCCTCTAATTGTTTTAAGATTTTCTATGGATGCCCCTTATAAATAGGAAGGGAAGACTTCCAAAAAGGGAGACTCTCTCCCTCTCCTTATCCCTCTCTCTAGAAAATATGTAAACACACCCCTTTGGAGGATATGTGATCCCAGACCTTCATCGGATCCAAAAAGGGTCCTAAGGTTCTTGTATTTGTCTATCATTCATCTTTATCAAATGAAAGAGGATCCGTCCCACTCAAGATTGGGTGAATCCTTTCCTTTATTCACATTTTATTGCCACTTAATGTTACTTAATGCATCTTTCTTTATGTTATTAAATCTGGCCATAATCACGGCTAATACTCATACTCGGCTATGTTTTCTATTCATATTATTCATCTCGGATCTAGAGTTAATTATCTTTAACTAAGATTTACCCTTTCATCTTCTTTGATTGATTTGTTCAAAAAGGTTTCGATATCTTTTGAGCCAAACAATTTGGCACCGTCTGTGGGGATTTTCTAGTTAAAATTTTGGTTTCCTTTAGATCTAAAATTCAATTCCAACTATGGAGCGTCTTCAGGGAAGCCAAACGAATTTGATACACCAAATAGTTTTTGTATTTGGTGCTTGTGCAAATGAGAGGCAGCTAATTAACGGGTCATCATTTGATTTTCTTTTTCTTCTTCCTCTTTATTTAAAGAAGACTACTAATTCAATAGGCTGCAGAAAACAAAAAAAAAATAATAAAGGTAGTAGGACAATTTTATATATGCTCCCCGTTGGAAGTTATTATAGAAGTTGAAGACTTTTGCTGCTGATGAATGATCATCAATATGGCCTCCTTCGATAAGCATTATCATGAGCTGAAAGTTATATTCATCTTTGCTTTTTTATGTTATCCTCATGTTAATGTTACAGTAAAGGGTAAAAGGAAAAGCAATAAGTTAGAAGATCACATTTCTTGATGATGAGAAAGGACAACCTGGCAAACGTCAATGGAACAAAGCTTAACAACAACACACATTTCTATCATCTAATTAATGTTTTCCACGATTCATTTTTTTTCTATTAAGTGCACTCCACTACTGTCCATAACAATTGATGTCTTCCTTGCAAATTTTAGTTTATTCCTTCTTTACAGTGGCCCAACATTACACTTGGTAGCTAAATTACCATGGTTGCGAGGTGTGGTTCTTCACAGTGGCGTCCTTTCAGGCCTTCGTGTGCTTTGCCATGCCAACTTCACTTTTTGCTTTGATATTTACAAGGACTGAAACTATCTTTCAAGTATGGAGCACGGCGAATCATCCTCCGATATGGCTCACAACCTGTCGTCAACCAAGTCACAGAGACTTTCCAAATAAATGAACAAAGGCTACGAAAATATCAGGAAGGAATTCATAAGCTACTGCCCGAGTTTGACGAGTGTCAACTCGACCAGATACCCCGAGCATAAAACATCGAAACAGACGGCCTTGCCAAATTGGTAGCGACCACCGAAAGCATAACCGGAGAAGGGAACGTGATCAAACTGAGGTAACAAATGCTTTTATTTTGTTTTAACTAACTATTTCTCCAAGTGGAATAAAAGTAGGGGCAGTCACCCGAGAAACGCGTTGTATTCTCCAATGCAAGCAAAATTAAGCAAACTGGGACTCACCCAAGAAATGCAGAAGCTAAACAAAACTGGGACTCACCTAAGAAATGCAGAAGCTAAGCAAAACTGGGACTCCCCCAGGGACACCCTTTAAGGCCAAGGGCCTTCGCCAAAGAAGAAGAGTTCAACCTTGATCGAACAACGACGGGTTAACATTTTGATAAGTTCGAAATAACACCCTTTAAGGCCAAGGGCCTTCACCAAAGAAGAAGAGTTCGACCTTGATCGAACGACAATGAGTTAACATTTCGATAAGTTCGAAATAACACCCTTTAAGGCCTTCGCCAAAGAAGAAGAGTTCGACCTTAATCGAACGACAATGGGTTAATATTTTGATAAGTTCGAAATAATACCCTTTAAGGCCAAGAGCCTTCTCCAAAAAAGAAGAGGTTGACCCATATGGCCAAGAGCCATCGCCAAAAAAGAGGAGGTCGACCCCGTACGGCTAAAAGCCATCGCCAAAAAAGAGGAGGTCGACCCCGTACGACCAAGAGCCATCGCCAAAAAAGAGGAGGTCGACCCCGTACGACCAAGAGCCATCGCCAAAAAAGAGGAGGTCGACCACGTACGGCCAAGGGCCATCGCCAAAAAAAAGGAGGTCGGCCCTGTACGACCAAGAGCCATCGCCAAAAAGAGGAGGTCGACCTCTACGGCCAAGGGCCATCGCCAAAAAGAAGAATTCGGCATCGACCGAATCAACATTCAGCCTCGTTCGAATCAATATTCGGCCTTGACCGAATCAACCTTCGACCTCGTTCGAACTATGACGGGTTAACATTTCGACCAGCTCGAAATAACACCCCTACGGCTAAGGTCCACACCAAAAAAGAAGAGGTCAGCCTCGTTCGAACCACGACGGGTTAACATTTCGACCAACTCAAAATAACACCCCTACGGCTAAGGGTAGTGCTGTATTTTGTCCCGGGCCCGGGCCTTAGTGGGCCTAACGGGCCGGGCCTCGCGGTCCCGGGCTTCGTGGTCCCGGGCTCTGGCGGTCCCGGGCCTGGCGGTCCCGGTCTTCGTGGGCCTAATGGGTGGAACCGGCCCGTGACGGGCCTAAGCCCACATGGTCCTGTGCTTAACGGGCCGGGCTCGTGGGCTTCGCGGGCCTAGCGGGCTTTTTTTTTTTTTTTAAGACAATTTCTTGTAGTATCATGGCTATATTAAAAATATATATGTAGTATATATGTATATCTAATTATTAAAGTGCTTGACGAAAAAGAAAATAACAAAACAATAGTAAAACACTAAATTGTCATGCATAAATATCACTTCTTGAAGTATATTATATTGTATCTTATGTATATATATTCTCTTATATATTTTCTTTTAGTATATGTATTGTATCTTATGTATATATATTCGCATAATAATATATTTTCTTGTAGTATATATATTGTATATTATGTATATATTGTAGCATAATATATTTTCTTGTAGTATATTATATTGTATCTTATGTATATATATTCTCTTATATATTTTCTTATAGTATATATATTGTATTTTATGTATATATATTCGCATAATATATTTTCTTGTAGTATATATATTGTATATTATGTATATATTGTAGCATAATATATTTTCTTGTAGTATATTATATTGTATCTTATGTATATATATTCTCTTATATATTTTCTTGTAGTATATATATTGTATCTTATGTATATATTGTAGCTTATAAATATATTTTCTTGTAGTATATATATTGTATATTATGTATATATTGTAGCATAATATATTTTCTTGTAGTATATTATATTGTATCTTATGTATATATATTCTCTTATATATTTTCTTGTAGTATATATATTGTATCTTATGTATATATTGTAGCTTATAAATATATTTTCTTGTAGTATATATATTGTATATTATGTATATATTGTAGCATAATATATTTTCTTGTAGTATATTATATTGTATCTTATGTATATATATTCTCTTATATATTTTCTTGTAGTATATATATTGTATCTTATGTATATATTGTAGCTTATAAATATATTTTCTTGTAGTATATATATTGTATATTATGTATATATTGTAGCATAATATATTTTCTTGTAGTATATTATATTGTATCTTATGTATATATATTCTCTTATATATTTTCTTGTAGTATATATATTGTATCTTATGTATATATTGTAGCTTATAAATATATTTTCTTGTAGTATATATATTGTATATTATGTATATATTGTAGCATAATATATTTTCTTGTAGTATATTATATTGTATCTTATGTATATATATTCTCTTATATATTTTCTTGTAGTATATATATTGTATCTTATGTATATATTGTAGCTTATAAATATATTTTCTTGTAGTATATATATTGTATATTATGTATATATTGTAGCATAATATATTTTCTTGTAGTATATTATATTGTATCTTATGTATATATATTCTCTTATATATTTTCTTGTAGTATATATATTGTATCTTATGTATATATTGTAGCATAATATATTTTCTTGTAGTATATTATATTGTATCTTATGTATATATATTCTCTTATATATTTTCTTGTAGTATATATATTGTATCTTATGTATATATTGTAGCTTATAAATATATTTTCTTGTAGTATATATATTGTATATTATGTATATATTGTAGCTTATAAATAATTCTAAGTATAGACAAAGAAATATTGCGAAAAGAAGCTCATGGGTAGAAGCAATAAATTTTATTACCAAAAAATGACATATCTTTCTTAGTCATCCTTCCCCCAATGGAATGAGCACAACAAGGTACTAATACCACCATTAGAAGGAAAAAAACTAAGGAAGATGTGCCAAAATACAAGTTACATATTATTCTATGTATTATCTCTAACAAATCTCATAAATCCTTCAAGGTTCGGAGGAGGTTGCGTTGGTGGTGGTGGAAAAGAAGCTTGTTCATCACCACTTCCGGGCGAAGCCGAATCCTCCGTAAGTTCCGCTATCATTTCTTCATAAGCTTCATCTATCGCCGGTTGTGCTTCTGCAATTCCAAAGTTTCTTCTTTCCGAGCGGATCCAATCTCTAAACAATACTGATTTTTCCAAGCTATCCCTCATAGACGCTCTATGATCACCTATTTGCAGTCTTGCTTGACTGAAAGCGCTCTCTGATGCAACAGTTGAAGCTTGAATTGATAAAATATCCCGAGCCATCCTTGCAAGAACAGGAAAATGTTTTTCCCTTGCCTTCCACCATTCCAAAAGATCAAAAGAGCCGTCTGGATTCTCCTTTTCAAGTCCCTGAGACAAATAAACTTGAAGCTCATTTAGATGTGAAGTTTCATCATAATTTTCACCTTGAGACCCCCTGAACTCCGTCCAAGATTTAAGAGCTTTTAAGCCCGCAACTCTTTTAGAGGATTGTGAGCTAGACGAAGTAGGGGTTGGAATAGTTGGCCTAGCATGCTCTAAGGCAAGTTGATAAGCATTATAAACTGTTTGAGCGTTAATCTTAATTGAAGCTTTTGCATCTGCAAGTGTCGCAATTTCCTCATTTGAAAGATCTAAAGCCTTATAAATATTTGAATACCAAAAATGAGGACCTCCCAATTTCATTGTAGGATTTAGCATTGCAGCAAGACCATAAATAGGAGGGATAGGAAAAAAATATTTTTTAAACTTTTGTTTCATTTCATTTATAGCAAGTTCATAAATATCCCCACCCTCACTAAATTCAACAAACAAATCAGATAGTGCTGCAATATAAACTAAACAGTTTGAAATAGTAGGATAATATTGCCCAGAAAATGCATTTGTTGCAATTTGAAAATGTTCTAAAAAATCTAAAAGAATTTTAACATTAGTCCAATCTTGAGTGGTAAGCATTTCATCATCATCTTCACCACCTACCCGAGAATTAAACGTTGCATTAATTGGGTTTCTATATTCATATGCTACTACTAAACTTTCGTACATACAATTCCATCTAGTCGGGCAAGGTTTAGGAACCTTTCTTTCTCTAAGGCCATATTCATCACATTTTTTAAAATACTCTCTAAGTCTACTTCTACGGTTTGAATAAAAAAGCCAATTAAGAGCCATTCTAACCTTTTCAATTTCTATGTTTAATATTCGCATACCATCACCGACAATTAAATGATAAATATGACAAATACATCTAACATGGAAAATATTAGTAAATGCAGGATTTAGTGTTGTTGTAAGCATGCCTATAGCACTGGTGTTACTAGAAGCATTATCCATTGAAATTGCCATTATTTTATCGCTAAAGCAAAAATATCTACAAATATCTGCAACAGTGTTAGCTATAAACTTACCTGTGTGACGCGAATTAATTATTCTATATGCAATTATGCGTTTTTGCATTATCCATTCCTCATCTATCCAATGACTTGTAACAGTTAGGTAATCACAATCATTACCACTTCTACCAATATCAGTAGTAATAGAAATCCGATTAGGTATATGAGTAAATAAATAACGCAAATATTGTTCATATTCATGTTTGAATTTATAAATATCACTCTTAACTGTTGCGCGAGGCCAACCTTTATAAGTAGGATTAAACACTCTTCTAATATAATGAACCCAATTAGGATTAGAAGCAAAAGTATAAGGTAAGCACATAACAGTAATCATCTTTGCTAATTCTTCACGATCTCTATTTGGATCGTAATATAAAATACCTCCAGTGACAGTGTTAATTCCTGGTTGAACTAGATTTGAACCTGTACTAGGGTTAACCGCAGAATCTACACTTGTCCCCTCTAGATGCGCTTTCATTTGAAAAAATCTAGCCTTATCTCTAGGGTGTGTTTTTATGTGCCTAGTCAAACTACCTGTGCCGCTACGGTCTCCTACATATTTATGCGACATTAATTTCCCACAAGTTTTACACTTAGCCTTATTTTTTTCTCTTACTTGAGTAAAAAAATTCCAAACTAATGATGTTTCTAAGCGTTTAGCAGGTTCTCTATTAAAAGTAGGAGTTTCTACAGGTGGGTCGACCGGTGCATCACTTGGGTTATTAAGAGGACTAGTAGGTGTATCATCTAAATCCGGTGCTTGAGTTTCATCATCATCCTCATTTTCCTCATTATTTTCTAAGATGGTTTCATTAGGATAAAGAGCATTCATAATTTCATCATCTAATCTATCACCTGGTGCAACATTATGATAAAATTCACTATCGGTAAATTGAAAACAAGGGTGATCACTATCAAGAATTACGGAAGGAGGAGGACGTCTAGGTTGACGACTACTTTCAACTTGCTTATCTTTTCTAGGTCGGGGAGCCGGGGGAAGGGTAGTTGGTTGGCCACTACTTTCACCGGTTTTATCTTTTCCTTTACCAAACATTTTTTTCAAAGTAAATGCCATATTAATTATAATTATGCAAACTAAACCACACAAAAATATATTCTAAAAACGTAAGAGTTGAAACGAGTTTACCGGATTGCCGAACAACTTCTTGAAAATTGAAAATCGTTGAACACTTGAAAACTTCAATTCAACAACTTCACAATTTTTCACGAAATTTCAACAATAAATTAAGTAATTGTAGTAGAGAGATTGAGAGAGATTGAGAGAGATTGAGAGATATTGAGAGATATTGATGAATTGGTGAATAAAAATGAAAGAATGAGGGGGTATTTATAGTTGAGAAATGGGGAAAAGTGTAATTATATAAAGTTTGGGGTTAAAATAAAGTTTGGGGGCCAAATGGCCATTTTTTTAACTTAAAAAAAGGTCATATTTTCAGCCCAAACGGCTAGATTTTAAATATGGCCGTTTGAAATTTTTTTTTTTTTTTTGAAAAATAGCCGTTGGGCCCGCCAGGACCGGCCCAGGCCCGCCTGCCGGTCCCGGGCTCGTGGGCTCAACCATGGAGACCAGCCCGTGACGGGCTCAGGAGGCCCACCAAGACCGGCCCACCCAGGACCGGCCCACCAGGCCCGTTAGGACCGCGGGCCCGGTCCGGTTCAGACCCGGCCCACCGAGCAGCATTAGCTAAGGGCCATTGCCAAAAAAGAAGAGGCTGACCTCGTTCGAACCACGACGGGTTAACATTTCGACCATCTCGAAATAACACCTCTACGGCCAAGGGTCATCGCCAAAAAGAAGAATTCTGCCTCGTCCGAATCAACCTTCGACCTCGTTCGAACCACGACGGGTTAACATTTTGACTAGCTTGAAATAACACCCCTATGGCCAAGGGCCATCGCCAAAAAGAAGAATTCGGCCTCGTCCGAATCAACCTTCGCTCTTGTCCAAATCAACCTCCAGCCTCGTCCGAATCAACCTCCGGCCTCGTCCGAATCAACATCCGGCCTCGTCCGAATCAACATCTAGCCTCGTCCGAATCAACATCCGGCCTCGTCCGAATCAACATCCGGCCTCGCCCGAATCAACCTCCGGCCTCGTCCGAATCAATATGCGGCCTCGTCCGAGTCAACCTTCGGCCTCGATCGAGTCAACATTCGGCCTCGACCGGGTCAATCTTTGGCCTCGACCGGGTCAATCTTCAGCCTCGACCGAATCAACACGGGCTCGTCCGAATCAACCTTCGGCCTCGACCGAGTCAACATTCGGCCTCGACCGAGTCAACATTCGGCCTCGATCGAATCAACATTCGGCCTCGATCGAGTCAATCTTCGGCCTTGACCGAATCAACACGGACTCGTCCGAATCAACATTCGGCCTCGCCCGAATTTACGTTCGGCGACCTCGTCTGAATTCACATTCGGCCAACTCGCCCGTCCAGATCCGAGGACGCGAATGACTTCCTCTGATGCTGCCATCCTTGCCGAAGCCGCCATCCCAGACTCGACGGCCTTCCCTAACTCTACCGTCTTCTAGATCAACTCATCACTTGAGTCATTGGCCCTGATCGAACTCTGCTAAAGTTCAGCCCACGGGGATACCACTTTGACCTAAAGATCGGCACCCTCAGCCGGGATCCACACTAGTCGACCTCCCCATCTGAATTTCTCGAACTACGATTAATGAAGTCCGCTCATCGAGCTCGACCAAGAGACGACCTCAATAAGCGGAGGGACTAAATGTATGGGTCAGAATTAGATCAGAGAAATTCGGTACGCGGAGACATAAGGCCGAGGTCGGATAGGCTGAGGTCGGACAGTCATCAATAGCCGAGGTCGAACAGGCCGAGGTCGGACAGTCATCAATAGCCGAGGTCGGACAGTCATCAATAAGACCGAGGTCTGACAGCGATGAAATAGCTAGTTTGCTTTGGAATCCTCAAAGGGAATATTCTACTGAATATTCCCTTTAATTGTACTTTTTTAGGATTTTTTATGGATACCACTTATAAATAGGAAGGGAGGACTTCCAAAAAGGTGGGACTCTCTCCCTCTCCTTATCCCTCTCTCCAGAAAATGTGTAAACACACCTCTTTGGAGGTTCTGTGATCGCAGACCTTCATTGGATCCAAAAAGGGTCCTAAGGTTCTTGTATTTGTCTATCATTCATCTTTATCAAATGAAAGAGGATCCGTCCCACTCAAGATTGAGTGAATCCTTTCCTTTATTCACATTTTATTGCCACTTAATGTTACTTAATGCATCTTTCTTTATGCTATTAAATCTGGCCATAATCATGGCTAATACTCATACTCGGCTATGTTTTTCTATTCATATTATTCATATCGGATCTAGAGTTAATTATCTT
Source organism: Nicotiana sylvestris (assembly GCF_000393655.2). Classification (NCBI taxonomy): domain Eukaryota; kingdom Viridiplantae; phylum Streptophyta; class Magnoliopsida; order Solanales; family Solanaceae; genus Nicotiana; species Nicotiana sylvestris. The sequence continues at coordinate 30,385,883 of NC_091060.1, read as the reverse complement.
TAACTAGGATTTACCCTTTCATCTTCTTTGATTGATTTGTTCAAAAAGGTTTCGTTATCTTTTGAGCCAAACAGTAACATAGTTTAATTTTTAATAATCTGAATAAAAATAAGAACATATATGCTAAATATAAGTAACTCGATACTGTGCATTTTTAAAATACTGGTTTTCGTTGTTATACAAAATAAAAAATATATATTTTGAAGAAAAAGAAAGGAGAGTCAGTTTCTACTCCAAAAAGCATCATCCATCATTGTTTTTGAGCCAATGATTATTATCTTTAAATTTTGATTTTTGCTAGCCCCACATATTAGCTTTTGTGAGCGTTTTCCTAAAGGTTAGCTTGCGTTTGTAATAATTTCAGCACCTTATAATAATGCCTAAGAACGGGAAAATGAAAAAAATAATTAGTACTACCATTTTATTTTATTTTATATTGGAAATTCCTATGGATCCCGCGGCCGCTACTCTTTGGGTGTGGACTGTGTAACCGGTTTAAGATGTAATAACTCGCAAATCACATATACCTGTATATAAATTTTACTAAGTAAGTCCGGTACAACGAGCTCCGACTAAAGAGACTGCTGAAAAAGAAAATCGATCCTAGGTTTCCACGTGCAAAATCATTCACCCAACTAATTCAACCACGAGCTAGCACTACTATTTTTATTGTATCACATCTCAGCTTTTTTCGTGGTTATTCACCAAAGTCAACATTTACCATTTGTTCTTCTGTAAAAACTTTATTCTCTACTTATCAATGGCTGCTAGTTACGGTTGAATAAATTGACTAATTTTACACTTTTTTTGGGCCATGATTTATGCATTTGACAATTGCTTTGAGCACTATTGCGATTTTCTTTCTGCTTATAGCTCCTATAGGCTATAAGTCTAATACTGTTATGAATAGTTTGTACATTGCATACTACTTTGGATACTACATTGGATGTTACATTGGATGCCTATGTTGTGACTAATTTAAAGATTAAATTTCCTACTTTATGTCCACCATCTTTACTTTTTATGCCTATAAAAGGCCATGTAATTGCAATGGAAAAATACACCAAAGTGAAAGAAAAAAACATTTCTCCCTTCTTTCTATCTCTTCTTATTTACATTTTACTTCATTACTTTTATTTTATTACACGTTATCCGCACGAAGTTCTAATTTTATTCTTAACTCCCGCTAAGTTGAACCATATTTTGTTAAGTTTTCACTATGTCAAATTTACAAAACTTGAATTTGTGGCACTTGATATCACCGGAAGTAACTATTTATCATGGGTTCTTGATGCTGAAATTCACCTTGACGCTAAAGGTCTTGGAAATACTATTATACAAGGAAATGAAGCATCAAATCAGGATAAAGCGAAGGCCATGATTTTCCTTCGTCATCATCTACATGAAGGGTTAAAAACTGAATATTTAACCGTAAAAGATCCACTTGAATTATGGATTAATTTGAAGGATCGATATGACTGTCACACCTCCTTTTTCCGCACCCGCGAGGGTGCGTGGGAGTTTTTCCAATTAAAGGACAATCGAGACGGGATTGGTTTATTTATTTCAGAGTCGCCACTTGGGAGATTTAGGGTGTCCCAAGTCACCAATTTTAATCCCGAATCGAGGAAAAGAATGACTCCATATTACAGTCTGCGTACCAGAAATCCGGATAAGGAATTCTGTTAACCCGGGAGAAGGTGTTAGGCATTCCCGAGTTCCGTGGTTCTAGCACGGTCGCTCAACTGTTATATTCGGCTTGATTATCTGATTTTATACAAATATGAACTTATGTGCAAATTTTATCTTTTAACCGCTTTATTATTATTGTTTTTAAAAGAAATATGAACATCGCTTAAAACACGTCTTTGGACTGCGTTACATGAAATGCACCCACAATCCGGAACACGTTTTATTTGATGTTTTGGGATTTGGATTCGGGTCGCATGAAATGCACACCCAGGCTTAAGAAAGTAAAATATTAAACACGCGCCTAAAGAGACTATCGCGTTATTATTTTGGGGAAGACCGTGAAATTCGCTAAACGGTCCTTCCGAATTCTAATTAAACCATACATTTTGTGAGGGCCCCGCAATCTATACGTTTTATTTGGCGAGGCTCGTCTCATTTTTATTTTTAAAGGATAAACCTACAATGACTATATTTTCTATTAAGTTCGTCTCTAAAATAAAAGAAAATCTCTTAATTATTTACATGCTGAAAAACGTAACTTATTAGTTATTAGTTTACGGCTAATGCGAATGGAAAATTGCGATCGAGTTTGTACAAAGAAAAACTGCTTTCATTTTATATTCTGTTATTCAATAATACTAGAACATGAGATTGACCATAATATCAAAACAGATTAATTATTCTCCGTAATTTAAACTAACATTATTAGATGAAGAAAGTATACATATGCAACCTCATTATTCATTAATCATTCAACTACATCTTTATACGAAGAAAGAAAAATTATATTCAACCACAAATCTAAACAGGAGGAATTCAACAGGAACAAAGCCTGATTAATATTTCATTTTTTGCTTCAAGCCGAGATTGTACAAATGTGTACCTGGAAACAGCAGTACAAGAACAAAAGAAGGAGAAGTCAGCAGCAGTAATAACACAGCAACAGCAGATTCAGCAACATCGCAAACCAGTACAGTAGGAATAGCAGAAAACCCAGGAGACTATAAACGACTCCAAGTATAGTGAAGAAGTAAAAGGTAGGAAGGTTCTGACTATTTCAGATCTTAAGCGAGGCAATGAAGCAGTAACTATTCTTTTTCAACTTCAAAACTCTCCAAAATGAATTCTGCCCCTGTATATTCAGTGTATCCAGAATGTATATCGGGTGTATACTTCTCACTCCGCCCCCTCTTTTTTTCTTCTCTCTATCTAGTTTTTCCTCTCTTTTTTTCCACCCTTCTTCCTAAATTTTCTCTTCTATTTATAGCAAAATTTTCGAAATTTTCAGATTTGTTTTTTATTATTTTATTATTTTTTTAATTAAAAGAAATCCCACTTACAAATTGCTTTTATTTTTTTAGAAAAAGAAATCTCACCTTTATTTACTTTTATTTTTAAAATTCCAACTTTAATTACTTTATCTTATTTAAAATCCCACTTTTTATTTTTTTAAAAGAGAATCTCACTTTATTTAACTTTTCTTTAAAAAATAAACCACTATCTTTTCTTTTTCTTTTAAAAATGCTACTTTCAATTACTTTAAATTTTTTAAATTTTCAGATATCTTTATATTTATTTTTTAATTCCAACCTTCTTTTACTTTTAAATTTTTTAAAACTTTTTACTTTTTTTTTAAAATTTTCTACATTCTTTTACATTTTTTTATTTTTTTATTTTTTATTTTTTTAAAATCATTTCCGAAATTACTATATATATATATATATATATATATATATATATATATATATATATATATATATATATATATATATATATATATATATATTTAAAATAAAAATAATAAATAAAATAAAATATTTTCGGATTTTTTTTATATATATATAAAAACAAAAAATAAAACTATTAATAGTGATAATTCACTTTTTATTTTTTTATTTTTTTTTTTGGTTTTGTTTTGTGTTGGACAAAAATGAAGAAGGGGTGTTGGGTTAATGGACTGGGTCGACCCAGTTCGAAATGGACTGGGTCGTAGGGAAGATTGGGCCATTTTTTGGGCCTATAGCTTGAAATTGAAGAAGAGGCCCAATTCCGACTTTCTTTATATTTTCGCTCTCTTTTCTTCTTTTATTTTTCTAAAACTAAATTATAAAAATACTTAAACTATTATTAAGAACTAAATTAAGTTATAAAGGCGCAAATTAACTCCCAATAACAATTAACGCACAATTAAGTATTAATTAAGCATAAAATTGTATATTTGGACATTAAATGCTAAAAATGCAAACGATGCCTATTTTTGTAATTTTTAGTTTTTGTAAAACAATTTTAATTACTAACAATTGTAGAATTAAATCCTACATGCAAAATGCGACATATTTTTGTATTTTTTATTAATTTAGCGAATAAACACGCACAGACAAATACAAATAATTCTTCAAAATATCACAAAATTGTACACCAAAGAAAAATCATTTTATTTTTGAATTTTTTGGGAGTAATTCTCATATAGGGCAAAAATCACGTGCTTACAGCTGCCCCTCTTTGCCCGGAGACACGAAGGGTTTTCGTGCAAAGATAAAGCGAGCGATTTTTGCCCATCCGAGTACTCCGTTGAAGCATTTTTTGAAAAAGATTTGACCGAACCTTTGCTTCAAAGGTTTCCTACATATCCTGGGCTAAACAGGAATCAGGTCAATGTAGTTCGAGAAATTTTGGTAGCTGGGACTACCGTTGGACTGCAATGTTACTGTTGTTGCATGTTATTACTACTGCTTACCGATCTCCTTGTTACACCGTGCTTAAAAAAAACAAGAAGCTAGGCTAGAGTACAATTTGTTTTTGTTGCCTTGCTTCCTTGTCTGCTTGCATTTCTTTCGGTGCTTTACTTCTTTTGACACATGTACTTGAGTTTGTACTGTGACCTCTTGTTGCAACCTTCTGTTTCCCGGTGCCGGGGAATTTTATTGTTTCCTGCTGGGGATTCCTATTGTAACCCTCTGTTTTATTGTCCTCTGACTTGATTTTGAAATGTATGCCTCTGTTATCTGGGCGGGCTCCCAATTTTAATACTTGAAAATTAAAGACTTGAAATGTATGCCTCTGTTATCTGGGCGGGCTCCCAAGTTCAATGCTTGAAAATTAAAGACTGAAATGTATGCCTCTGTTCTATGGGCGGGCTCCCAACTTCAACAACAACTTTAAAAATGAATGTCATTCCTCTCTTCAACCAATACATCGCCATTCTGTTCTTCAGAGGGGGCTCCTGATTTCAACAACTTTAAAAAATAAAATCCTATTCGAGGGCGGATGAACCCGAAATATCCTATTCGAGGGCGGATGAACCCAAAATATCCTATTCGAGGGCGGATGAACCCAAATATCCTATTCGAGGGCGGATGAACCCAAAATATCCTATTCGAGGGCGGATGAACCCAAAATATCCTATTCGAGGGCGGATGAACCCAAAATATCCTATTCGAGGGCGGATGAACCCAAAATATCCTATTCGAGGGCGGATGAACCCAAAATATCCTATTCGAGGGCGGATGAACCCAAATATCCTCTTCGAGGGCGGATGAACCCAAAATATCCTGTTCGAGGGCGGATGAACCCAAAATATCCTGTTCGAGGGCGGATGAACCCAAATATCCTATTCGAGGGCGGATGAACCCAAATATCCTATTCGAGGGCGGATGAACCCAAATATCCTATTCGAGGGCGGATGAACCCAAATATCCTATTCGAGGGCGGATGAACCCAAAATATCCTATTCGAGGGCGGATGAACCCAAAATATCCTATTCGAGGGCGGATGAACCCAAAATATCCTATTCGAGGGCGGATGAACCCAAAATATCCTATTCGAGGGCGGATGAACCCAAATATCCTATTCGAGGGCGGATGAACCCAAAATATCCTATTCGAGGGCGGATGAACCCAGAATATCCTATTCGAGGGCGGATGAACCCAGAATATCCTATTCGAGGGCGGATGAACCCAAAATATCCTATTCGAGGGCGGATGAACCCAAAATATCCTATTCGAGGGCGGATGAACCCAAAATATCCTATTCGAGGGCGGATGAACCCAATATATCCTATTCGAGGGCGGATGAACCCAAAATATCCTATTCGAGGGCGGATGAACCCAGAATATCCTATTCGAGGGCGGATGAACCCAGAATATCCTATTCGAGGGCGGATGAACCCAGAATATCCTATTCGAGGGCGGATGATCCCAAAATATCCTATTCGAGGGCGGATGAACCCAAATATCCTATTCGAGGGCGGATGAACCCAAAATATCCTATTCGAGGGCGGATGAACCCAAAATATCCTATTCGAGGGCGGATGAACCCAAAATATCCTATTCGAGGGCGGATGAACCCAAAATATCCTATTCGAGGGCGGATGAACCCAAATATCCTGTTCGAGGGCGGATGAACCCAAAATATCCTGTTCGAGGGCGGATGAACCCAAATATATCCTATTCGAGGGCGGATGAACCCAAAATATCCTATTCGAGGGCGGATGAACCCAGAATATCCTATTCGAGGGCGGATGAACCCAGAATATCCTATTCGAGGGCGGATGATCCCATTTTCAAAATCTTGGAATTGTCTTACCTCCGACTGTTTTTCTTCGAATCGTGTTGTCTTGCTATCTCTTAAAACTTGAATTGATTTCCTCGTTCTTCCGAGAAAATTTTCGACAATGGCAGAAAATCTTCTGCCCCAGTTTTGGTGCTTTTCCTTGTTCTCCAGGTGGACGCCTGACTTCTGATATTTCAACTGTTCTTCCTTGTTCTCTAGGTGGATGCCTGATTGCTGATACTTCAACTGTTCTTCCTTGTTCTCCAGGTGGACGCCTGACTACTAATACTTCCATTTCTCTTCCTTGTTCTCCAGGTGGACGCCTGATTTCTTCTTCAATTTTTCATCCTCATTCTCCAGGTGGACGCCTGACTTCTTCTTCAATTTTTTATCCTCCGCTCTGCTTTGTTCTTGCTTGCTGGGGATAATACCACTGTGGGAGTCTCCTTTCTTCCCCTCCTTCAAATTCAATTTTTTTTTTCAGAATTTATTTTCTCTCAACACTGCTGGGGATAAAAGTGTTATCTTCTTGGGATAACGTTGTTGAGGATAATGCTGCTGGGGAATTTTATCCCTTCAAATTGATGCATCATTCTTCTGGAAGCTGCTGGGGATGATAATGGTTTTTGCTCTTATGAGCACAAATGTCATCCCTTTGTTCTGTCTGCTGGGGAACAACTTCTTTTATTAAAACTTGTTATGCTGGGGATAAAACTGGTTCAAAGACCACTTCTCTTGAGACTGGTGCTATATTCATTTTACCCTGAATGGTTATCTGACTTCCAGAAAATTTTCCAAATGAAAGGAAAATTTTCTGCCCCAGTTTGACAGTCTCCCTTATGGCCTGCATTTCTGTCATCAATGCCACTTCCTTTACCTGTTTCAATTTAAACAAAATTTGTTAGTTTAAAACGCGGTGGTTGGTTGTGATACTCCCACTGGGATGGTTTTCCCTTTTCTCTTCCTTGCTCTGCGTTCCACAACTTGTTGGGGATGATATTATTTGCTGGGGATAATCCTTTTCTGCTGGGGATATCCCTCTTCTTTCGTGGCATGGCTCGGAAATTTGCATTTTCCCGACCTTTTAGTCTCGCATGAATTTCCCAAATCATGCTTATTGTTTTTCTTGTTTTGTCCATGGGCTCTGGTCTTGAGGTTTAATAACCTTTGATTTCGGCAAGGATATCCCTCTTGACACTCGTCAATTCTTTTGCTGGAGATATCTTTCTTGACACTGGCCTCGCGCTTGTTCCTTCCTGACTATATCACTTGGATGTATTAGTCAGATCTTATCTTGGAAAGCTGATGGCCTATTTTGAAATCATTTCCCACTGGTTCTGACCAAACAGACTCTACTGGGGAATTTTTCTATGAAAGGAAAAGATAAAAGGGAACAGAATAAAAGACAACGGAAAAAGATGACTCTTTAACAAAAGAAACTATAAATAAAACCCTATCAAACGCAGACACCGACTCTAATGGTCATGACATGCCTATGTGGCCTATCCTTCGTCAATCATCTTTCAAGATCTTCAATTGGCAATTCCCCATCTGATTCTTAATCTTATTCGACTTGTAGTGCCCGAAGGGTTTTCACTATCAAGCCTCTCTCATTTTGGGTTTTTCTCTCAACTTTCATCACCTTATGGTGCATGTGAAGGTTTTCACCGATAAGACTCTCTCATTTGTATCACTTTTCAGCTGGGGTTTTGGAGTGTTGCCGGTATGACTCTTTCTGTTGGAGATTAGAGTCCTTTCTGCTGTGGAACAAAATGTTATGCTCACCGGTGAGACTCTCATTTGTCTGACTTGAAATCTTTTGAAGACTGATCAGAAGGTCTTTCTTTGGACCGTAATGTGGGTTTTGGATAGGGCTAGAAAAAAAAGGTATTAAAGGCTCAAAAATGCATTAATTTTTGGGTTATTAGTTACAACCTTCGGAATTAGATTTATTTACAACAAATGCAACATTTGCCCCAGTTTCTTGCTTGGGGATATTTTAATTGATTGGTTTTTTTTTTCATTTTTTTCAAAACTATGACCGAGCCGTGAAGCGCCTACGTATCCTCTTTGAGGAATCAGGTCAAACGTAGTTCCCAATTCCTCTTTTTTCATTTGACTTTCTTTTGTTTTTGTTTTTTTTCATTTTTCTTTTTTTTTTTTTTTGATTTTTCTTTACCTTCCAGGCTCGTATTTCCTAGTCGTTGCTATTGATTCCGAACGAGGGGTATGAAAGAAAATAAATAAGGCTCAAAAGGGGTAACGAAGGATAAAGTGTTTAGGTAGCAGAATAAAATGCCTTCGTCATTCCAGTCTTCAAAACATGCCAAGTGCAAACAACACAATTGAACAATAGATTTATAGTCTCTTCCGATGGTGCTGGACTTGACAATTATATTCAACATCTGTTTGTTCATTTGTCACTTCTAAAGCACCGTTGGGCGACACTCTCATTCTCATTATTATGAACGACCCTCATGCCAATTTAGGCGAATCTTTCTTTAACGGTTTTCTTTGTGTTTAACTTGCCCCAGTTCCACATGACTCGGGCTCCAAATAATCTCAAACCGTTCTTATTTCCTTTAAATGCTTTGATCACCTTCCCAGGGTTTTATGATTAACTTTTAAGACTAGGCCCAAACTGTGTGCGCATGTCATGTCACTGGAATCGGCGCTGAACAAAATGATAAAAGGACTAAACAAAAGATGACTGGAAACAATAAAAGACCGGCTTTTGTATTAGACTACCGGTGAAATGGTTTGAATAATAAAACAAACAAAACAACCAGAATAAAATCTTAACACAACCTTGACAAAACTTAAACAAATTGATATGACAAACTGGAAAGATAAGAAGGTTTGACACAAGACAATATTCGGATTACAATCCTAATAATCCGAACAACAGAAATGACAACAAAATAAGACACCACCCGCTTCTCTTTTGCTAACCAAGGAACGGAGCGACCTCCCACTTTATCAAAATTGGCATCTTTAGCCACTGAGCTTTGCATCAGTATTGTCTAGACCATTTCCAACTTCGATATCGTCAACCTTAGTCAACAAGTCCCAATAGGATTCGAGTGCTTCTGCTATCTGGCCTGATCCCCGCAAAGTGTGCTTCTGGGTCTTGTATTTCCGGCTTACCACAAACCAACCACCTTCTTTCTTTGCGATTCAAAATAGGTTAGAATGGACTCCGTCGGTCCCCATAATTAATAACATCTTTTTTTTCATTTTCTTTCTTTCTTTTTTTTCGATTTTTTTTTTCATTTCATTTTTCTTTTTTTTCGATTTTTTTTTCATTTTTTTTTGTTGTGGTCGAATCTTATGGAGATTGCCTACGTATCATGACCCCGCATGAATCAGACCTTGCGTAGTTCGGACCAATAAAAGATAAGCAATACTAATCATTTTTTCAATTTTCATATTGAGTTTCAAAGGTTTAAAAATGACCTACAAACTTGAAAATCAAACGACCCACATATTATAATCAAAAGTTTTACAAACTCCAAAACAAACGGCAAGCTTCCTTTCTCCGTTTGACAAATGCAACCGAACGATTATTTTTGCAAATGTGGCCCTTCCGAATTTTGAGGCCGGAGAGGATTATTTTATGACACTTTACAAACTTGCTCATTCTTTTACGAAAATAGCCTTTCGACAACTGAAAGATACTCTAAGGCTATTTCGGCAAGAACGGTTTAAGACGCGGTCGAAGCTGGCTCGACTTATTTTGACCAAAAATCCAAACGGTATTCACCTGACCGCTGACTCTTTGTTTTGTTTTTTTTCAAATTACAATAAAATCGTGTGTTGCAAACATGGCCCTTCAGCGCCTCGAGGACGAAGATTTTTAAGGCCGTGTGGGTCGACTGGACCAAAATCCTACCCATGACCCCAAAAATGGTTGTTTATGCGAAGTCAGCCTTCCGGCGTCCCTTTCGAGAACATTCGGCTATTTTTGACAAAAACAGCACCACCCTGACTTATTTATGACTCTTTAAAATTTGTCATATATTTTTTTTTGTTGCTATTTTTAGCAAAAAGGGGGGGTTGGACACCACCCGACTTATTTATGACAAAATTAAAATTTTGACACGTTTTTATTTATTTATTGATTTTTGGCTATTTTAGCAAAAAGGTGGGGTTGGACCCGATGAGGGTTGCCTACGTATCTCACATCCGGTGAGAATCAAACCCGCGTAGTTCGGGCAGGTCATGAATAAAGTAAGTAAACTAATTTTAAATTATTATTATTTTGAATTTGTAAAAGAACTGCTTTGAAAGAAGAAATGAAGTATATATATATATATTTTTTTAATTTTTGATTGATTTTCTTTTTGAAAGAAAGACTTCTAAGAATTCCTTTTCTTTTGATTTAAACTTTGAGAATTTCAAAAGTAAAAGGAAGATTTTTTTTTGTTCTTTCTTATTCTAAGAAGAAAGAAAATATTTTTTTGGAATTTTACCTTTAATAAATGAAATGATTTCTAAAAAAAATATTTTTTTTTTGAATTTTGAATTTTCTTTTCAATTTTTAAAGAAGAAGGAAAATATTTTCGAATTTGTTTTATTTTATTATATATATATATATATATATATATATATATATATATATTTAATAATTAAAAAGACTTTCTTAAAGAAGTCAATAATGGAAAATATTTTTGGATTTTTTGTTTTGAAAATTGGGAGTCTAAAAAAAACTTTTCTAGACTTTTCGGCAGGACAAATATTTTTGCAACAAATAAAGATATATGTACATTTTTGGAAATAAAGAAAAACTTTTTGGATTTATATATATATTTGCAACAAATAATAAAACCACTTTCAACGCGACTCTTTTTATTTTATTATTTTGAATTTTTCAGAAACGAATAAAAAAAAACTATTTTAAAAGTAAGACTCTTTTTCATTGTCATTTTCAGGGGAAGACAAACTATTTTCCTTTATATATATATATATATATATATATATATATATTTCTTTTTTTATTTTTTATTTTTTTGAAAAATAAGACAAAACAACGATTTTTTTTCTTTCTATTTTTTCTTTGGTTTTAATAAAACAAACTAATAAGACATTTTTTTTCATTTTCTCAAAATTTCGGCAGAGTTTTGACAGTATTTGGGCATTGGTTTTTTTTTTCAAAAATAAACAGTCAATTCCCTAACCGCTATTTCTTTTTTTCAATTTTAAAATATTATTCATGATATTCAAAAGTCAGTCAACACACAAATCCGGATCAAATAAATGCGCAAGTAGCAGCAAGTAAGATGCATCAGGATGGTCATTTTTTTTTGGTACACCTGTCCTAGACAGACCCAACCCCTGTGTTGAGTCTCCAAAGTCAAATGCACGTGATGCAAACAATCGCTCCTACTAGGGATCCGGCATGAAGCTGAGTTATTCTAAGTGAAAAAACCTGAGGCATATTGATCTAGCCCTGGCTTACCCAAACGGACAGTTTGAGCCGAAGCGGGGGCAACGTACCGGGAGCACGAAAGTCTACCCGGCCTAGTTACTTGTCCCAACTTCGTCTTATTTGGTATGACTTTAACAGAAAGGTGGGCCACGCGCACGTGTGCACCATAAATTTAGAAGACTCAGAAAGAAGGGGGTTTCGTAGCAGTTGTATATATTCATAATTCAAATAATATTAAAGCGGTAAAAGTGTCATTTAGCACATTGGGCATATATCATGTAAAAAAATCAGATAATAAATAAAACCAACTATAACAATTATTTTAAGCTCGAATTCTTGAACCCTGAACCAGTGGTTCTGGGTTATGATCCCCAGCAGAGTCGCCAGAGCTGTCACACCTCCTTTTTCCGCACCCGCGAGGGTGCGTGGGAGTTTTTCCAATTAAAGGACAATCGAGACGGGATTGGTTTATTTATTTCAGAGTCGCCACTTGGGAGATTTAGGGTGTCCCAAGTCACCAATTTTAATCCCGAATCGAGGAAAAGAATGACTCCATATTACAGTCTGCGTACCAGAAATCCGGATAAGGAATTCTGTTAACCCGGGAGAAGGTGTTAGGCATTCCCGAGTTCCGTGGTTCTAGCACGGTCGCTCAACTGTTATATTCGGCTTGATTATCTGATTTTATACAAATATGAACTTATGTGCAAATTTTATCTTTTAACCGCTTTATTATTATTGTTTTTAAAAGAAATATGAACATCGCTTAAAACACGTCTTTGGACTGCGTTACATGAAATGCACCCACAATCCGGAACACGTTTTATTTGATGTTTTGGGATTTGGATTCGGGTCGCATGAAATGCACACCCAGGCTTAAGAAAGTAAAATATTAAACACGCGCCTAAAGAGACTATCGCGTTATTATTTTGGGGAAGACCGTGAAATTCGCTAAACGGTCCTTCCGAATTCTAATTAAACCATACATTTTGTGAGGGCCCCGCAATCTATACGTTTTATTTGGCGAGGCTCGTCTCATTTTTATTTTTAAAGGATAAACCTACAATGACTATATTTTCTATTAAGTTCGTCTCTAAAATAAAAGAAAATCTCTTAATTATTTACATGCTGAAAAACGTAACTTATTAGTTATTAGTTTACGGCTAATGCGAATGGAAAATTGCGATCGAGTTTGTACAAAGAAAAACTGCTTTCATTTTATATTCTGTTATTCAATAATACTAGAACATGAGATTGACCATAATATCAAAACAGATTAATTATTCTCCGTAATTTAAACTAACATTATTAGATGAAGAAAGTATACATATGCAACCTCATTATTCATTAATCATTCAACTACATCTTTATACGAAGAAAGAAAAATTATATTCAACCACAAATCTAAACAGGAGGAATTCAACAGGAACAAAGCCTGATTAATATTTCATTTTTTGCTTCAAGCCGAGATTGTACAAATGTGTACCTGAAAACAGCAGTACAAGAACAAAAGAAGGAGAAGTCAGCAGCAGTAATAACACAGCAACAGCAGATTCAGCAACATCGCAAACCAGTACAGTAGGAATAGCAGAAAACCCAGGAGACTATAAACGACTCCAAGTATAGTGAAGAAGTAAAAGGTAGGAAGGTTCTGACTATTTCAGATCTTAAGCGAGGCAATGAAGCAGTAACTATTCTTTTTCAACTTCAAAACTCTCCAAAATGAATTCTGCCCCTGTATATTCAGTGTATCCAGAATGTATATCGGGTGTATACTTCTCACTCCGCCCCCTCTTTTTTTCTTCTCTCTATCTAGTTTTTCCTCTCTTTTTTTCCACCCTTCTTCCTAAATTTTCTCTTCTATTTATAGCAAAATTTTCGAAATTTTCAGATTTGTTTTTTATTATTTTATTATTTTTTTAATTAAAAGAAATCCCACTTACAAATTGCTTTTATTTTTTTAGAAAAAGAAATCTCACCTTTATTTACTTTTATTTTTAAAATTCCAACTTTAATTACTTTATCTTATTTAAAATCCCACTTTTTATTTTTTTAAAAGAGAATCTCACTTTATTTAACTTTTCTTTAAAAAATAAACCACTATCTTTTCTTTTTCTTTTAAAAATGCTACTTTCAATTACTTTAAATTTTTTAAATTTTCAGATATCTTTATATTTATTTTTTAATTCCAACCTTCTTTTACTTTTAAATTTTTTAAAACTTTTTACTTTTTTTTAAAATTTTCTACATTCTTTTACATTTTTTTATTTTTTTATTTTTTATTTTTTTAAAATCATTTCCGAAATTACTATATATATATATATATATATATATATATATATATATATATATATATTTAAAATAAAAATAATAAATAAAATAAAATATTTTCGGATTTTTTTATATATATAAAAAAACAAAAAATAAAACTATTAATAGTGATAATTCACTTTTTATTTTTTTTTATTTTTTTTTGGTTTTGTTTTGTGTTGGACAAAAATGAAGAAGGGGTGTTGGGTTAATGGACTGGGTCGACCCAGTTCGAAATGGACTGGGTCGTAGGGAAGATTGGGCCATTTTTTGGGCCTATAGCTTGAAATTGAAGAAGAGGCCCAATTCCGACTTTCTTTATATTTTCGCTCTCTTTTCTTCTTTTATTTTTCTAAAACTAAATTATAAAAATACTTAAACTATTATTAAGAACTAAATTAAGTTATAAAGGCGCAAATTAACTCCCAATAACAATTAACGCACAATTAAGTATTAATTAAGCATAAAATTGTATATTTGGACATTAAATGCTAAAAATGCAAACGATGCCTATTTTTGTAATTTTTAGTTTTTGTAAAACAATTTTAATTACTAACAATTGTAGAATTAAATCCTACATGCAAAATGCGACATATTTTTGTATTTTTTATTAATTTAGCGAATAAACACGCACAGACAAATACAAATAATTCTTCAAAATATCACAAAATTGTACACCAAAGAAAAATCATTTTATTTTTGAATTTTTTGGGAGTAATTCTCATATAGGGCAAAAATCACGTGCTTACAATGACCACCTAAAACTTACGGTATTACCGAAAGCTCGGTATGAATGGATACATTTAAGGTTGCAAGACTTTAAAACCGTAAGTGAGTATAATTCTGCTATCTTTAAAGTAAGTTCTCTATTAAAATTATGTGGAGACACTATCATAGATGAGGACTTATTGGAAAAAATATTTTCTACTTTTCACGCTTCAAATGTGGTGCTACAACAACAATACCGTGAAAAAGGTTTTAAGAAATATTCTAAGTTAATCACATGCCTACTTATTGGCTGAGCAGAATAATACTCTATTAATGAAAAATCATGAAGCTCATCCCACCAGGTCAACTCCATTTCCGGAAGTGAATGCTGTAGCAACATATGATAAGTTTAAAAGAAAATAAAATAATTACCATGGTCGTGGACATGGTCGTAGACATGGACGTGGCAGGGGGCGAAACAATTATAGTCATTATGGTGGAAATAAATTGGAGAACAATAAGGGTTCTCAAATTAATCATTCAAAAGGTAAAGCTAGTATGTGTCACCGATGTGGTATGAGAGGTCATTGGGCACGCATTTGTCGTACGCCAGAACATTTTGTCAAACTTTATCAAGCCTCCCTCAAGAAAAAAGAAAATAATGTGGAGGCACACTTGACCTTTCAAAATAATGATGATGAAGCAGGTCCCTCAAATAAATATGATTCTAAGGCACATCTTGCATATAAAGATGATGATTTTGAAGGCCTAACAAATATTACTCATTTAGAAGTTGGAGACTTCTTTGAGGATATTGACTGAAGAACTAATCATCTTACTGGGGAATGAAGCTATAAAAGTTGTTATTTTTATGTTTGCAACTAGTTTATTTTTCTTGAGTGTATTTTCCTAATGCATCATGTGTTGCTAGTTTCTACATTCCTAATGTATTTCTTAATGTTTTTTTTCGTTTGTCTTTCATATTTCTTATGATGTATTATTTGTTTTTTATGAAGAATATGAAAATTCCCCAGTCTTCAGTTGGACTCAAGATTAATAAAGATGATATATGTCTTCTGGATAGTGCTACAACACACACTATTTTAAAAGATAAGAGATATTTCTCTTATTTGGTAATGAAAGAAGCGAATGTTAATACAATATCCGGTAGTACAAGATTAATTGAAGGTTCTGGAAGAGCCAATTTATTACTACCAGGAGGAACAAATTTGGCTATTGATGAAGCACTATATTGTAGTAAATCTCAAAGAAACTTATTAAGTTTCAAAGATATTCGCCAAAATGGCTATCATATTGAGACTACAAATGATGAAAAGATTGAATATCTTTATATTACTACAATAATGTCCGGTAAGAAATATGTGCTTGAAATGTTACCTGCTCTTTCCTCCGGCTTATACTACACAAGTATTAGCAGGATTGAAACACATGCCATAGTAAACGAGAAGTTTACTAATCAAGATAATTTTATTATTTGGCATGACCGGTTGGGTCATCCTGGTTCTAATATGATGCTTAAAATAATTGAGAATTCACATGGACATGCAATGAAGAATTACAAGATTCTTCAATTTAAGGAATTCTCTTGTGCTGCGTGTTCTCAAGGAAAATTAATTATTAGACCATCAACTATTAAAGTTAGGATGGAATCCCCTGCATTTCTGGAACGTATACAGGGTGATATATGTGGGCCCATTCACCCTCCATGTGGACCATTCAAATATTATATGGTTTTGGTAGATGCATCTACAAGATGGTCACATGTGTGCTTACTATCAACTCGCAATATGGCATTTGCGAGATTGTTGGCTCAAATAATAAAGCTAAGAGCACAATTTCCAGATTATGCAATTAAGACAATTCGTCTTGATAATGCTGGTGAGTTTACATCCCAAGCCTTTAATGATTATTGTATTTCAACTGGGATAACAATTGAGCATCCGGTTGCTCATGTTCATACACAAAATGGTCTAGCAGAATCATTGATCAAACGCCTCCAATTAATTGCTAGACCAATGCTTATGAGAACAAAACTTCCCATTTCAGTATGGGGTCATGCTATTTTACACGCAGCAACACTTATGCGGATAAGGCCCACAAGTTATCATAAAGTCTCCCCATTGCAATTGGCTTTTGGTCAGGAGCCAAATATTTCTCATCTTAGGATCTTTGGTTGTGCGATATATGTTCCAATTGCTCCACCACAACGCACAAAGATGGGTCCTCAAAGAAGGTTGAGGATATATGTTGGATATGAATCTCCTTCTATTATAAAATATCTAGAGCCGATGACTGGAGATTTATTTACGGCAGGATTTTCTGATTGCCATTTGATGAATCAGTATATCCAACATTAGGGGGAGAAAATAAGCAGCTGAAAAAGAAGATAGATTGGAATGCATTATCATTGTCTCATTTAGATCTTCGAACAAATCAATGTGAACAAGAGGTTCAAAAGATTATTCATTTACAAAATATTGCAAATCAATTGCCAAATGCATTCACTGACCTACCAAGGGTGACTAAGTCACATATTCCAACTTCTAATGCTCCAATTCGAGTTGATATCCCGGTAGGACAATTAATTAAAGCAAATGAGTCTAAGCCATGCTTGAAACGTGGTAGACCAATCGGTTCTAAAGATAAAAATCCTCGAAGAAGAAAAGGAGCAAGTGATCAAAGTGAACATAACACAGAGGTAGTGGCTCAAGAAGAGCCCCAAGACGTAACAAATGATAAGACCTTAGGAGAGGTCCAGGTACCTGAAAATAATGAAAATGAAGAGATATCAATAAGTTATGTCTCAACCGGGAAAAGATGGAACCGAAATAATATTGTTATCGATAACATTTTTGCTTATAATGTTGATGTTGAAATAATGCAACAAGATGAGGATCTTGAACCAAAATCTGTCAATGAATGTAGACAGAGAAATGACTGGCCAAAATGGAAAGACGCTATCCAGGCAGAGTTATCTTCACTTGGAAAACGTGAAGTCTTCGGACCCATAGTTCGAACACCTGAAGGCATAAAACCAGTAAGGTATAAATGGATTTTTGTGCGAAAACGAAATGATAAAAATGAAGTCGTTAGATATAAAGCGCGACTTGTGGCACAAGGGTTTTCCCAAAGGCCTGGAATTGATTATATGGAGACATATTCTCCTGTAGTGGATGCTATCACCTTCAGGTATCTCATAAATATGGCAGTGCAAGAAAAACTTGATAT
Organism: Nicotiana sylvestris; assembly: GCF_000393655.2. NCBI lineage: Eukaryota > Viridiplantae > Streptophyta > Magnoliopsida > Solanales > Solanaceae > Nicotiana > Nicotiana sylvestris. The sequence goes on along the minus strand of NC_091060.1, from coordinate 30,367,945 downwards.
GCATCTAATGGATGTTGTTACAGCCTATTTGTATGGATCATTAGACAACGAAATTTTTATGAAAGTACCTGAGGGATTTAAAGTGCCAGAAGCATATAAAAATTTTCGAGAAACTTGTTCAATAAAGCTTCAGAAATCTTTATACGGATTGAAACAATCAGGTCGTATGTGGTACAATCGCCTGAGTGAATACCTATTGAAAGAAGGGTACAAGAATGATCCAATTTGTCCTTGTGTCTTTATAAAAAGGTCTGGATCTGAATTTGTTATAATCGCCGTGTATGTTGATGATTTAAATATCATTGGAACTCCTGGGGAGCTTCCAAAAACAGTAGACTGTTTAAAGAAAGAATTTGAAATGAAAGATATTGGAAAGACAAAATTTTGTCTTGGTCTACAAATTGAGTATATGAAAAATGGAAGATTTGTCCATCAATCAACATACACCGAAAAGATTTTAAAGCGATGCTATATGGATAAAGCACATCCATTGAGTACCCCGATGGTTGTGAGATCACTTGATATAAAGAATGATCCATTCCGACCTCATGAAAATGATGAAGAGCTTTTTGGTGCCGAAGTACCATATCTTAGTGCAATTGGGGCATTAATGCATCTTGCCAATAATTCCCGACTAGATATAGCTTTCTCAGTAAGCTTATTGGCAAGATTTAGTACTTCGCCAACACAAAGACACTGAAATGATATTAAACATATATTCAAATACCTCCAAGGGACCATTGATATAGGTTTATTTTATTCAAATGAATCCAAGCCATCATTGATTGGTTACGCAGATGCAGGATATTTGTCTGATCCACACAAATGTCGATCTCAAACAGGCTATTTATTTACAAGTGGAGGTACAGCCATATCATGACGTTCGACAAAACAAATTATGGTTGCTACTTCTTCAAATCATGCAGAGATAATAGCCATTCACGAAACAAGTCGAGAATGCGTTTGGTTAAGATCTATAACTCAACACATTCAGCAAACATGTAGTCTTTCTTCGAAAGAGAATATTCCAACAATATTGTTTGAAGACAATGTTGCATGCATAGCTCAATTGAAAGGAGGATATATCAAAAGATATAGAACAAAACACATTTCACCGAAATTCTTTTTCACTCATGATCTTCAGAAGAATGGTGAAATAGATGTACAACAAGTTCGTTCAAGTGATAATTTCGTTGATCTGTTCACTAAGGCGTTACCAACCTCAATATTTGAAAAACTGATATATAAGATTGGAATGCGTCGTCTTCAAGACATTAAGTGATTTTTCATCAGGGGGAGTAACTACACGCTGCACTCTTTTCCTTAACCAAGGTTTTGTCCCACTGAGTTTTCCTGGTAAGGTTTTTAATGAGGCAGCAAGCATGCATATTATAAATAACTATGTACATCCCAATTTTTTTTTTTGTAAGTTTTTAATGAGGCACATTATCTTACTTGGACATCCAAGGGGGAGTGTTATGAATAGTTTGTACATTGGATACTACTTTGGATACTATATTGGATGCTACATTGGATGCCCATGTTGTGAATAACTTAAAAATTAAATTTCCTACTTTATGTCCATCATCTTTACTTTTTATGTCTATAAAATGCCATGTAATTGCAATGGAAAAATACACCAAAGTGAAAGAAGAAAACACTTCTCCCTTCTTTCTATCTCTTCTTATTTACATTTTACTGCATTACTTTTATTTTATTACAAATACTATCTTTTTCCCGATATATATGTCTATGCGAAATAAATATACCATTCTCGTGGCTCCTAAAGTATATTCCTCTATGAATATATAGAAAAAAGGGTTCGTGAAGGTTTTACTCCATCTTTTTAATTTAGGTGATGCATGAGTCAAATTGACTAAATTTTAAAGCTAAATTGAATTAATTCAACTTAATATTTTAAAACTAAAATTTAGATATTCAAAACTATAACGAAAAGTACCTATGAGTTGCAATTTTCTCAACTCAATAAGATAAAAAAATTGTTTTAAAAAATATTGGTCAAATTTACACAATTTGACTGTTGATGAATGAAATATGTCATCTAAATTGTCCTCTCTTTTCTTTGCATAGACAAAGAGGAAATAATAGAAAAAAAAAAAAACAAAAGCTAAACAATAGTTCCACTTGTGATCTTAGTCTTATTTAAGCCAGAAAGGATGCAAATTTCCCTTTTTCTTTCCAAGCATTTCTCTCCAATCAATTTGTATAGTATATCTGCTTATATTTTGTCTTCATTTTTCAGTAGCCACTTGATTTGAAATAAAAAGAAAACAATAAACTCTTCTTCCTTATATTATAAGTATGCTTTTGTCGTTTCTCTTTCCCAATTCCAACTGAAAGTTTTGTCCACTTGGTATGAACAGCTCATAAAAAACCTTCCCTTTTGTCTTTGGTTCTTCTCTCTCGTTTGCTTATATAGTACGACTCTACCTGAAAGAAACACTCACAAAACTCTATAAGAACTTCAACTCTCCATATATAACTCATTTAAAGCTGTACTACTTATTTTTCTGTTCAACAAAAAAAAATGGTGAATTTTCATCTGGGAATTTTCATATTGTGCTCTTTTCTTGTATTAGTTTCAGGGACTTCAAAAAAGCTTCAAACTTTACCGTTTGATGAAGTGTACTCGCAACTCTTTGGCCATGATAATCTTATGGTTCTTGAAGATGGAAAGTCAGTTCATATTTCTCTAGATGAAAGAACAGGTTCATTTTCTTGGCTTTGTATTTTAATTGTTTAGTAGTACTCCTTCCCTTTCATTATAGTTTAACTTACACAAAGTTTAACAGGAAAAAAAAATTTAAATTTATGGTCCTAAATATATTATTTTAAAACATGTCATATTATTTGTATGGCTCCAAAAGTTTAAGAGAACGAGAATATGTTAATTTTCTTGAAACAGATTAATATGAAAACTGTATCAAATAAAGTGGGACCGAGGGAGGAGTTTTTGATTAATATTTTATTTGTTCAAGGAAATTAACTTATTTTTGTTGTTTGGTAATTAATGGATGAATTACAGGAGCAGGATTTGTGTCTCAAGACCTCTACCTTCATGGCTACTTCAGTGCTTCTATTAAGTTACCTGCAGATTACACTGCCGGAGTGGTTGTTGCATTTTATGTAAGTAAAAGCCAATACTATCTGATTGATTCTTTATTTATTTAACACAAAGAAAAGGAAGATTTTGATGTATTTTGCATTTGGATTTTATATTTTACATTTTTATAGTGTGTTGGGAACTTTGTGATTGGCAAAGTTTACCATGGTCATATAACTATAATTTTTTTTCAAGAAAATCATATAACTATGTTTTCTCGCACAAAATCATAAAATTTTTACTAACTCACCCAAAAATCATAGTGAACTAAAAATACTAACTGTTCATGATATGTGAGATGCCCCTAAGTTGGCACGGCCACCACAATAGTAAAAGAAAAATATGGCAAGCATGCTTTGTTGATGATTCTGGCTTTCTGATTATATTTTACCTGAAATTGGGTATACATACCATCATATTACAAAAAAGGAAAAATAAGAAGAAAGTATAGTGAACGGTCTCCTAGATTAATCCCCTCTATTTCCTTTTTTTTATTCCTTTTTTTTAATAATTGTTTGTGGGGCTGGGAACTGCCCACCTTCCCCTCTCTTCTTTCTTTTGTACCTTTTTACCTTTCAGACTGATTTTTACCACCTTTCAGAATCTGTTAATATGATGAATCAAAATTCTCATTTTGGTTTTTAAAAGAAATCAATTGGATTATAGTGTTATTTCTTTGATAAGTAATTGGATTGTAGTGTTACATAAAGTACTATTGCAACTTTCATTTTTAATTATTTTTTTTACTATTTAAATGATGACAGATGTCTAATGGTGACATGTTTGAGAAGAACCATGATGAAATTGACTTTGAATTCTTGGGAAATATAAGAGCAAAAAACTGGAGGATTCAAACTAATATATATGGGAATGGTAGCACAAATGTTGGCAGAGAAGAAAGATATGGACTCTGGTTTGATCCTTCTGAAGTTTTTCATCAATACAGCATCCTCTGGACTGAGAGCCAAATCATGTAAGTACCTAATTCCATTAGAAACAGCTCTCCACTTTTAATTTATTTTTCTCAAAAAAATAGAGAGTATAATAGCGTGCCGAGATCAGTTTGCACGCACCTTAAATAATCCACAAAATAACGATTACCTCCCACTAAAACAAGTATATCTGATAGCATAAGTCACTGATACTTGCATCAGCGTAGGCTTCCTATATTGCATTGCACCCCGGCCCTTTCCCGGACCTCTGCGTGAATGTAGAATAAATAGTGCACAGGGTTGTCCTTTCTTTTTTGTGTAATTCCATTAGAAACAGCTCTCTCCTTTTAATTTATTTCTCTCAACAAATAAAATGTATAATGACATGTCTGGATCAGTTTGCACGTATCTTGACTAATCCACTGTAATCAGGGGCGGAGGTACAGTAGTGGGTGTGAGTTCGGGCGTACCCACTGACTTTTTCTGAAACCCTGTATTTGTATTGAAAAATTTACCACATCTATATAAATATATTATGCTGAACCCAGTAACAAAAGAGGTCTGGGTTCAATGGTAAGGGTTGTGGGTTCGCGGGAAAAAGATGAGGGTTCGATTCCTCTTTAAAGAAGTATGTTATTTTGTTTTTTTAATATATTTTTTACAAATCAACTGAACGACAAAGAACAGAAGCTTCTCATTTCCCAACTCTAAACACAAACTTTTTCTTCCAAATCTCAAATAAAAAAAAGCTAGGGTTCTGCTGCTTGTGTTGATTGACATCACTGATACCACAAATCCAGTGATCATTATATGCCTCCAACTCTCCATTGACATTGTGTATCAGTGTATGCTCTTTCTCCCTAACAAGTTAGACCCTTCCTTCTTAGTTCTTCCTTCTTCAATTCTTATTGAGCGATTCCTTGGTCTTGTTCATGTTAAAGGTACAACTGCACATGCATTACAAAAAGAAATATATTCTTTGCTTTTAAAACATTCATTGAGTTTATCTTTAATACGAGGACAAGGATATGATGGAGCTAGTAACATGCAAGGAAACATCAATGGTCTTAAAACTTTGATTTTGAAAGATAATCCTTCGGCTCATTGCATACATTGCTTTGCTCATCAGTTGCAATTGACTCTTGTAGCTGTTGCAAAGAAACACCATGATGTAAATAATTTTTTTGACATTCTTGCTAATGTTTTGAATGTTGTTGGAGGTTCTTATAAGCGTAGGGAAATGCTTAGAGATGATCAATCTAAAAAATTAGATGAGTTATTAGTGCTTGGTGAAGTTCATACAGGAAGTGGATTAAATCAAGAACTTGGGCTTCAAAGACCAGATGATACCCGTTGGGGATATCACTTTAAGACATTGCGTAACTTTATTATTTATTCTCATCGATTGTTCATATACTTGGATTTCTTGCAAATGAGGGTTCAAATTATCAGGAGAAAGCATTAGCCAAAAATCTAGTGGAAGATATAAGATCTTATGAGTTCATTTGTATATTACATTTGATATTAAAACTATTGGCAATTACATATGATTTGAATATGGCCCTTCAAAAAAAAAGATCAAGATATTGTTAGTGCAATGAAACTTGTTGATTTCACAAAGACAATTGCAAACAATGAGAGAATTAAATGGAATTCTTTGATAGAAGATGTCTCTTCGTTTTGTGATAAGAATGGTATTGTAATCCCAAAAATGGATGAGAAATATGCACTTGGAAAGTCGAAGCGTAAAAGCTTAACTGTTATATATTCCCATCATTTGTACGTAGAGGTTTTTTGTGCTGCTATTGATTTGCAATTTTTGGAGATTAACTGTCGTTTTAGTGAAGTGAATACTTCTCTGCTTCTTGGTATGGCTAGTTTGAGTCCCGATGATTCTTTTGTGAATTATGATAAAAACAAGATTATGAAACTTGCTACATATTATCCAAATGAGTTCACTACTTCTATGCTTCTATGCTTGAAGATCTTAGTTATGAGCTTGACAACTATATTGACTATGTGCGAGAAATGGACAAGGCATTCTCTAACTTGAAAGGGCTTGGTGATCTGTCGAAGACATTGGTTAAAACAAATATTCACAAGTGATGACTTTTAGAATGATTGTTTAGTTTGTTTTATAGAGGATGAAATATTTGAAAGTGTATCTAATGATGCGATTATTGATCGTTTTCAAAACATGACAACTCGTCGAGTGCAATTGAAATGATAATGTTAAATATCGATACTCATTCTTTAGTCAGTTTGATATTGTATATTAGTTTTAGGTCATAGTCTTATTTTAAATTTTAGAACCCACATACTCCAAATCCTATCTCCACCTCTGACTGTAATTGTTACCTCCCACTAGAACAAGTGTCTCGGATAGCATAAGCCACTGATGTTTGCATCAAGGTAGGCTGCCTACGTCACACCTCTTGGGGTGCAGCCTTTCCCCATACCCTGCAGGATGCTTCGCACACCGGATTGTCTTTTATTTTTTGTGATCTTTTTGTCTCTATTGAGATTAAAACCGTAATAGGCTTTCTAGTTTCGTTGACAACTAGGCCACACCTGGGATGCTTTTGGTGATTTTGATTTAAGTACTTCCTATTAGATGTGCCATGTTCATAATTCAGTTCTATCCCTTCTCTTTTTCTGTGGTATTAAAGCCAGTGGATTTTCCTTTTAATTTTATTTAATCTTATACCTTCCTCTTATATAACCCATCCAGTCAAACATAGCAAACACACACCACCTTAATCTATATCACACTTTTGATTGATTCTATTTTTGTGTTTTTTCAGATTAAGGACCAATTAGAGGAAAAATCAGAACTTGAACTAGTATATAACAACATACCCAGTATTATCTCACACTATGGGGTCTAGGAAAGAACTTAAACTAGTGTGTAACTTGAAAAGTTATCCTTATCCATATCACCAATTATGTACAAGACTAAGACTGCCTCTCTCAACCAACTGTTTGTTGGCTTTAGGGGTTTTTGAGAGGGATTTGGAGGCAGGGGCGAAGCCACCTTTGTATAAGGGTGGTCAATTGACCACCCTTCACCGAAATATTATGAAAAATTATACTGTGTATATAAGTAAAATATTAATTTTAGATGTTTAAAATATATATTGAACACCCTTTATCGAGAATTTCTTTTTTAGTTCTTTCAAGTCTGAACACCCTTGAAAACATTTCTGGCTTCGCCACTGTTTGGGGTGTTCACAGGAGAGAAGGGCAGTCTTGTTTTTTGGCAATGCAGTTCTTCCCCTTCCTTTAAGCAAGACTCTTTAAATTATCTTTTCCTTCTGCCTTTGGTCCACTGTTTCAGAATGCAGGGAATCTCTCTTTTCTTCCCTTTTTTTGGCTCGGGGCAAGCAGTGGCGGAGCTAGGGTGCTGAAGGGGGTTAGCGGGAAATTACAACGTATATATACATCTTAAAGAATATATATATATATATATATATATATATATATATATATATATATATATATATATATATATATAAAGTTGTCGAATCCCCTAGGCTTCTCCACATGTTTAAATTTTTTTTGAATCACTTTAGTGAAACTCCTGGCTCCGCCACAGATAGGTACATAACTCAATATAAAATTTGAGCAACATTTCCTAAATTTGTTCTTGGCTTGAGTATTTAACTATTAGAGGCCCCTCTTGCTTTTCATTCTTATGGTATGAAACTACCAGTTTTTGTACACCCACATGTATTAGTGGAGGCACTGATTATATTTTGTTTGATTTGTGTGTTTTATGCATTTTGTTGCAGCTTTTATGTAGATAATATCCCCATAAGAGAGATCAAGAGGACAAAAGCAATGGGTGGGGACTTCCCTTCTAAGCCAATGTCTTTATATGCTACAATATGGGATGGTTCTAGCTGGGCTACCAATGGGGGAAAATACAAAGTCAATTACAAATATTCCCCTTACGTCGCCAAGTTTTCCGACTTTGTCCTCCACGGATGTGCAGTTGATCCAATTGAATTGTCACCAAAATGTGACACTGCACCTAAGTCTGCATTCATTCCAACTAGTATATCCCCTGATCAAAGAAGAAAAATGGAGAGCTTCCGAAAGAAGTACTTGCAATATTCGTATTGTTATGACCGGACTCGATACAATGTACCTCTATCTGAATGTGTTATTGATCCTAAGGAAGCGGATCATCTCCAAGGCTTTGATCCCGTGACCTTTGGTGGCTTCCAGCGTCATCACAGCAAACGACGCCACCAGAGGCAATCGAGGAGAGAAGACACGTCTTCTGAATATAAAGAGGGGTATTAATTAGTCTCTACATTGGATGTTGATATTTGTCTCCAGTTTGATTGAAATTATGGTAATTTTTCCTTGTGAATAGAGAATACAGAGAGAAAGAGAACTAATTGGGATTACTATTATAAATATGCCATGATCATGGTGGGGTATGTATATATTTCATACCTTTAGGGTCAAAGCATGTTTTTATTTGATGTTTAGTCTTTGGCCATTTATTATAAATTCAATTTGGTGATGATTTTTTCTGTACTTTCTGTTGACACTTTGAATGAATACATAGTACTGCTAGCTTACATATTTAAAACATTGTTGCATTTGGCTGGGGGGCAGGGTTGGAGGGGTCTCCAATTATCAAATGAGTAAATGTTAAGGTTTCTTTTATTACATATTTTTTTTTGTTCAGTAATATCCTAAATTTTAGGCCTCTTCTGGTCTGTGTATGTCACTAGGGTAAGAGTTGTCATGATGTAGGCCAATATGAAAAGATTTAAGTAATATGCACCTTAAATTGAGGTAAAGCAGATGAATTCTTCTAAGAATATTCTCGTACATCTTTATAAAGTTTCCTAATTTATTAATGGAAAAGGTCCAAAAATATCCCTAAACTATGGTATATAGCTCATTTTTGTCCTCCCTTAATAAACTGGGCCAAAAATATCCCCCCCGTTAGCACAATGGACCACTTATATCCTTCAACCTAACAGCCCTCCACACAAGCCATTTTAATCCTACATGGCATCCACGTAGCTGTGGCATGACAGCCACATAAGCGGGCAACCTTCTAAACCCGCTCTGAAACCCATTTTCAACGATGGCCTGAAACTCAACCTTTGGAGCTGGTGTTTTTCCATAGACAAAAGTGACTATGTAGTTTAGGTCTAATATAGTTATTTCAACTAATTTTGACTCTTTTACATTATTTTTACTATAAAATTGAAAAATACAAAAAAATAGTTTCATTTTTCTCTATTTAATTAAGGTATTGGGTATTTTTAGAAGAATATTATTTTTTACCCATTTTTATTATAATCCTTGAAAATACCAAAAATAGCTTCATGTCATAATATAGTTCGTTTTAATTAATTAGTAATGATTTTACAATTTTATAGTATATTGTTTTAGGAAAGAAATCAACATTTTTAGTCTTGTAAAACTAAAGGGCCATTTTTAAAGACAATTTTAGCCCAAATAGAAGCCCAAATCTGAGACCGATCAGCCATTTTTGAGAAATTAATCCAAGCCATTCATTCCATCCCTATCTAAGGGCCAAAATCATTTCTTTTAGAAGAAGACCTAAAAAAAACCCATAGGAGCTACTTCATCTTCTAAGACAAAAAAAAACCCTAACCTATCTCCTTCTTCTTCAACCTATAACCATAGAAATAAAACCCTAGAAAGACACAAACATAGAAGATAGCCATGGCTTGATCTTCTTGAACCCAAAACGAGCTACAACAAACCCTAGATAAGAAGAGACAACAGCCGCCGCCACCTCCTAAAACAAGCAGCCGCCGCCGCCGCTCTTCTTCTTCATCACTGTAAGCACGTGATTTTTGCCCTATGTGAGAATTACTCCCAAAAATTCAAAATAAAATAATTTTCCTTTTGTGTGCAATTTTGAGAATTTCGTGGCATTTTTGGATAATTATTTGTATTTGTCCGTGCATGTTTATTTGTTAAATTAATAAAAATACAAAAATATGTCACATTTGCATTTAGGATTTAATTCTACAATTAGGAGCAATTAAGTTTGTTGTACAAGAACAAAAAATCTTAAAAATACTGTACGTTGCATTTTTAGCATTTAATGTCCAAATTGTGTGATTTTATCGTAATTGCTATTTAATTATGTGTTAATTGTTATTAAGAGTTAATTTGCGCTTTTATAAATTAATTTAGTTCTATAGGATAATTTAGGATTTTTAGAATTTAGTTTTAGTTTAAGAAAAAAATAAAAGAAGAAAAAAGAAGCAATAAAAGAAGAAGAAAATCAGATTGGGCTTTTTCTTCAATTCTAAACCACAAGCCCAAAACCAAATAACCCCTTATCCAACCCAAAAAACCCCACAGGGTCGACCCGACCCGGTCCACCCCATAACCCCAAACAAACACCCCCTTCTTCCATTTTTCATTTTTGAAAAAAAACCCTAAACCTAAAAACCTAAAACCACCCCCCTCTCCTCTTCATTTTCCCCAAACCACCCCCTTCCCCTCCACCATCACCTCCCATGGCTGCCCGCCCCCTCTCCCTTCATCTTCAACCAGCAAACCAAACGCCCAAGCTCCCTTCCTCTTCAACCAACAAACAACACCCCGTCCCCATTGTCCCAAACGACCATCTACTAAACGACCCCTCGTCCTAAACAACCACAGTCCGTCGAGCTCCAGCGTCGCCATGGCTGCTTCTTCTTCTGCTTCGTCTTCAACTCCAGCCATGGACGAACCACCATGAACGACCAGCTGACCCTCCAGTTGCGAGCTCCAGTCAGCTCCCATGGCTGCTGCTGCTTCACCCATCCCATGGCTGCTGCTGCTTCACCCATCCCATGGCTGCTTCTGCTTCACCTGTCGTCGTCCAGCTGACGACTAGCAGCTCCTTCAGTCGACCACCCATACCCACGACGAACAGCAGCCATGAAACAACTCCAAACGCCAGCTCCACTATCACGTCTTCAACACCCCAAGTCTCCGGAAAAACCAGCAACGACCACTCCACATGAGCAACCACCATCGCTTCTGCTACGTCCAGCCTTGAACTTGATCGTCACTGCGTCAAAAACGAAAATGGGTTGAAAACAGTGATGTTTGTTCAGGCGCGTCGAGTTTCCGTTCGAACCCGGACTTCAAACTAGTAGGTTTCCGTTCTCTTTTCTTTTAGTTTTCATTCAGCAAATTCATCCTCCGCTCCTTTTCTTCTTTCCATGATTATGTTCTTGTTCCGATAGGTTGGTTTGAATTCGAACCCAGGTCTTTGTTTGAGTTAGATTTAATTCGTGTTCATTTTTTGTTTGAAGTTCGTTAGTTTTTCATCAAGTGATTTAAATGTGAGTGTTTATGTGTTGGTCTTTAGTTTTTGATTTAGTTTGAATCATTCATCTTTGTTGTAATGTTGTTGGATTTAATTCGAAGTTCGATTGATGATCGAGTTTAGTGATTTGTATTTACTTGTTTGTTCTGCTGAGTTTGTTCGGATATGAATCTGACTTTGTTGTTAATTCATAAACGTTGTCGATTAGGAGTTTGTTTGGCAAGTTTATTATGCAGAATTTGATTATTAGTTGGAAATTGATTATAGCTGCTATAGTTTGGTTATAGCTGCTATAGTTTGGTTAATTGATTTAGGAGGATTGGATATAGCTGATGGGGTAGAATGGTAATTTCAGTAGTTTCAGGGGCATTTTCAGGATTTTAAATGAGTCTTAAAAAATGATTAATTGGAGTGCTCCATCCACTAGGTACTAATAATATTAAAATAATACATTGTTTAATACATGGTGGGGGACAAGACAAGTGGTAGTGAGAATTAATATATTTGTTTAATATAATGGGGGACAAAGCATGCGGCAGTGGGGAATAAGGGAATTAAATAAAGAAAAGATATGTGTTAGTGGGAATTAATATTTGTTTAATATAGTGGGGGACAAAACATTAAGTAGTGGGATTCAAAAGGGGGATGGGTAGAAGATGGTGAGAATTAATTTGAGTGCTTCAAGTTTGGCTATAAATAAGGGAGCTGGACACAAGTTAAAGGGGTCAGAATTTAGGGGTCAGAATTGAAGGGTAAAACATTAACTGGTCTTTCAATCTAAAAAAGGTGAGTAATTTAAGAACTAAAAACTGAAAGAGTGAGGTCTTGCTTTGACTACTGAAAATCAGAATTAGTGTTGGTTTTTTTTTTTTTGAATTGAATTTCTGAGTTTCTTTCCTTAAGAGTCTGAAAGGCAGAGAGTCAGAAATCGATTGTCCTATTGCATTCTTGGTTCACTTTGTTTCTGCCCGTTGATTGTTGTTGGTGTATCTGGGCTTTCATTTGGTTTGGTTCCTTGAGTTTGGTTGGTTATTTTTTATTGTTTCATAGGGGTGTTGCTGGAATTCTGCTGGTTTTATTAAACACTGTTGCTGGGTTGTTCTGATTCCGTTACTGGTGCTGTTGTTGTGTTGTTGCTACTGCTCCTGCTGATCCTTTTCTTCCTTTTCCTTGTGGTCCCTTTCCAGGTACACATTTCTGAGATTAGTACTGATGTGACGTCAAACTGCAAAAATGCTGAATTAAAAGGCTTAACAAATTGCTTATTAAAGTGTGTTCAATTAATGTATTAGAATGTACATTAGGAAATATTGTATATGTTTATGCTCATCTTAAACATTTTATTTACATTGTACAACTATACTGAAAATTGGACTGTGCTTAGAACTATTCTAAGTAGTTTGAATTGTTTTTCTATATGCCTATGGGTACATGAATTGATAGATAGTCATTATTGGAGATTATTTTGATTTAAGAAGTATAACTCTGAATTCATGCAAACCGGAATAGAAATGAGTCAAAGCTTATGAATTTTTAATCATGTTAGTAATGGAGATCTGTAAATATTAGGCATAATAAAAAATGGCCAATAATTTCGTATAATCAGTAGGCCCACTATATTTTAAGTTAGGATCGTAGTAGTAATTACTAAGATCATTAATCTAATAGGCATGAGTTGAGTTCAAACAAGACGAGTTAATGATTAAGTTTGACAAACTTCCGAATAAGCATTAATAATTAAGGTTAATTCCAGTTTCCAATAGTTATAAACAATTAATTCCAACGGTTTAATTCATCTAACAATGTGGGTTTAAATTAGTTAGAGGATAATTAGTTTATTTTGGTAATATTATTTGTAAATTTCGTATTCTATTTATAATTTCAATTTTAGTAATATTCAATTATAGAATAAGGCATGACACAATCTCCCTTTATCTCAATTGCAATTTTCAGTTTGCATTTGTCTTAATCCGATAAATAAGTAGCGGCCTTTTCAAGCATGTAATTAATTAGAATTTTTTTCTTTTTTAGAGACGAACTTAATAAAAATGTAGTCACTTTAGGATTATCCCTTTTAAAATAAAATGAGATGAGCCTCGCCTAGCAAAACGCACAGATTGCGGGGCCGTCACAAATGAACGTATTAATTACTTAGAACTCGGGATCGGCCGCTTAGCGAACTTCGCGGCCTTTTCCCAAAACAACCGCGCGTTAGTCTCTTTAGGCGCGTACTTTAATAATTTACCTCCTTAAACTCGGGTGCACATTTATGTTACCCAAATCCAAATCTCAACGGAGTCGAGATGTGTCAACAACCACGGGTGCATTGATTGTGACGTGGTTCGAGATGTATGTCCATGACGTTGCAAATTCCTTTAAAAAATAATGAATGAGACGAGACGAGACAAACAAGAATACACAAATTGCGGGGCCGTCAACGGATAGTTATTTCGAATGCTTATATTTCGAGACAGGCCGCATAGCAAACTTTACGGCTTTTCTCAAAATAACAACGCGTTAGTCTTTAGGCGCGTATTTAATAATTGTTATTTTCCTAAACTCGGGTGCACATTTATGTGACCCAAATCCAAATCTCAACGAAGTTCGAACGTATCAAAAATTGCGGGTACATTTATGTGGCGCAATTCGAGATGCATTCTCACGACGTTGCAATTCTTTGAATAGATAATAACAAAGCGGTAAACAGTTAAAATTTGCACGTAGGTTCATAATTGTATAAAATCAGATAATCAAGCCGAATATGACAGTTGAGCAACCGTGCTAGAACCACGGAACTCGGGAATGCCTAACACCTTCTCCCGGGTTAACAGAATTCCTTATCCGGATTTCTGGTGCGCAGACTGTTTAACAGAGTCATTCTTTTCCTCGATTCGGGATTCAACCGGTGACTTGGGATACCATAAATCTCCCAAGTGGCGACTCTGAAATAAATAAACAAATCCTGTTTCGATTGTCCTTTGATTGGAAAAACTCCACTTACCCCTTACGCCCCTTTGAGACGGCGCGGGTGAAAAAGGAGGTGTGACAGCTCTGGCGGCTCTGCTGGGGACCGAACCCAGAATCTCTGGTTCAGGGTTCAGAATTCGAGCTTAGATGAATTATTATATTTGGCTTTATTTATTATTTGATCTTATTATATATTTTGGCCTAAATGTGCAAAATGATGCTTTTTTTACTGCTTTGATATTATTTGAACTGTACATATAAACTGTGCCGAAACCTTCTCTTCTCACCTCCGGGGATGTGCTTACTGGTTGAGACTCCCTATTCTGTTAGTGTCATACCCTGAAATAAAAGAGGCTCAGAAAGTTTCTAAGCCGGCTGGCCTTTTGGTTCTCGGAAAGGAGCTCCTTCCTCAACTCGAGTTGTCCGCTCGGGTACACTGTCTAGAACATATACCCAGGTTGAACCTAGAATAACTTGACTTTATGCCGGATCCCTAGTAGGAACGTTTATTTGCATCATGTTGCATTTGACTTATGGGACTCAACACAGGGGTTGGGTCCGTCTAGGACAAACAACCTGAAATGAAAAAAGACCATCCTGCTGCATCCTGTTTGTTTTGCACATTTATTTTGCTTCAGATCTGCATGCTGACCGGCTTTTGAAATCGGGAATTTTTGAAAAATTGTGAAAAAAAAGAAAAAGAAAAATAGCAGTGTAGGGAGATAACTACTTGTTTTTAGAAAAATTAAAACCAATGTCCAAGTAATGTCAAAACTCTGCCGAAATTTTGAAAAATGAAAAAAAAATTGTCTTTTTTAGTTTGATTTATTTGAAAAACAAAAGAAAGGAGTCTTGTTTACAAGTTTAGTTTATGTTGCCCGAACTACGCGGGTCTGATTCTCATCGGATGTGAGATACGTAGGCAAACCTCTTCGGTTCCGGCCCACCATATTCAAAAAATCCAAAAATATTTTCCATTACTCGCCTCTTTAGAAAAATCCATTAAAAAATCCAAAAATATTTCTCTCAAAAATATTCCTTGTAAAAAAAAAATAATACAAAAATATTTCCTTTTAATCTCTCTCAAAATCCAAAAATATTTGTTTAAAAATTCAAAAGAAATTCAAGATTCAAAAATATTTTTTCTTTCATATTGTAGTATTTCTTTCATAAATTCAGAGTAATAGTCCAAAATTATTTCCTTTTTTCTTTAGAGTTTTTCTTTCGAAATTTCCAAAAAAAAAAAATAGAAAAAAAAAAGTTAAAATTTTAAAAAATATATATTTCTTTAGACGCCTTTCTTTCAAAAAAAAAAACAATCAAATCGAAATCCAAAAATATTTTCTTTCTTCTTTGTAAGTATTTTATTCGGGAAAAAAGAGTTAGTTTATTTCCTTTATTCCTGATCGGCCCGAACTACGCCGGTTTGATTCTCACAGGATGTGAGATACGTAGGCAGCCCTCATCGGGTCCAACCTCCCCTTTTGCAAAAATAGCCAAAAAATGTCAAAAATTTTAATTTTTCATAGAGTTGGGTGATGCTGTTTTTGTCGGAAATAGCCGAATGTTCCCAAAAAGGATGCCGGAAGGCTGACTTTGCATAAACGGCCACCTTTGGTCATGTTTTTAGGATTTTGGTCGGTTAGCTAAAACAGCCTTAAAATCTTCGTCCCCGAGGTGCTGAAAGGCCGCGTTGGCAAAACCCGGTCTTTTATTTTAATTTGAAAAATAATAAGAAAAAGAATCAGTGGTCAAGAATACCGTTTAGATTTTTTAAGCCGAGCCAGCTTCGGCAGTGTCTTAAAACCGTTCTTGCCGAGATAGCCTTAGAGTATCTTTCAGTTGTCAAAAGGCTATTTTTGTAAAAGAACGGACAAGTTTGTGAAGTGTCATAAAATAATCTTCCCGGCCTCAAAATTCATGTGAAATTGGGAAGAGGCCACGTTTGTAAAAATAGCCGTTTGGTTAAAATCAGCATATAGAGGAAGGAATCTGTCATTTTATTTTTCTTGAGTTTGTATTTCTTTTGATTAGAGTATGTGGGCCGTTTGACTTTCGAGTCTGTTGTTCGTCTTTAAGTGATTCCAAAAATATTTTATTGTTGTTTACCTTTTATATGGCAGAACTATGCCCGGTCTGATTCATGCGGGGACATGATATGTAGGCAATCCACGTAAGATTCGACCACCTTTAAAATAAAATAAAAAAAAGAAAGAAAAAAAAAGAAAAAGAAAAAAGGGAGCACAATTATAAGAAGCCGGAATGACGCACGTAACTGAAGCAAATGCATGATAGAAAGAGTTAACTGCCTAGTTGCATTGCATCCTCAATGTGTGTTTTTCCTATCTGTGAAAAACCCTAACGCTAACCGGCTGCTCTTATTTTTGTTCCTTTTTAATCTTTAGAAAGGTGGTTGGTTGTGGTCCTGAAAGTAACGCTTCCCTGCAACATAAAGGCAAAAGACAATGGCAGAGAACAACAGAACTGAGTGGGTTGGTACCGATGCCCGAAAGCAGTTGGTTGAACAGGACTACGAGTTGGTAGAAGAGGTGAGAATGTTGAGACAGCATGTGGCAGACATGTATCGGGTATGGATGGCTGGGAAAGCACCACCCCCGCCACCGCCTAGCTGCTTGAACTCTGTCCTTACCCAAGCACCTAACCCAATAACGGATGATCCTCCATACTCTCCATATCTACCCACTTATGATAGCTTTCCCAGCCACCCGAGCAGCTCCATCACTCATCATCCAACTATATCCTCCCAACACTACTCCCCTCCCCAACGCTACTTCTCTCCACGAGACTCCCAAAAACATGCTTCATTTTCCCAATACCCAGCTCCGCAAAATGCCTATCCACCCTCACAAGCCTACCGAAAGTCCTCTGGATCAGGTTTCCGGCCAAATCAAGCATTTAAGAATGAGAGGTTGCTGAAAAAAGAAAAGGCTTTCACCCCTGTTGGAGGACCATATGTCGGTTTGTTCCAAAAGTTGAAGCAATTGGACATGTTGAAGCCGATTCAGATAAAAATGCCAAACCCTCTGTCAAAGAAGCTTGATTTTTCTCGAAGGTGCGCATATTGCTCAGATGCCCCGGGGCATGACACAGAGAAGTGTTGGAAGCTAAAGAAAGCAATTTAGAAGCTTATTGATGCAGGTGACATTGTCATGCAAAGTCCAGATGCAACAGATACTAGCCAAAGTCCGTCGCCTATGGGTAATGAGATGCATATGTCGAATATGACTTGTTTTGAAAAGGAATATGAGAAGTCTTCTGAGATCCTCGGAGGTCCACGCGTTGCAGAGTTCTCAGTGCTATCAGAGGTGGCTCTTAAGAACGATCCCGCAAAGGGAACCCAAAAGCAATTTGTTAAGAACAATGAAATGGAAGCTTTACTTACCTCAAACCGGATAAAACTCTAAGCCGCGATGCCCTTGCCTCTCGACTCAGCCTCCAATCGCTCTGAATCTATTCACAACCATAACAATACCATCAATATGCACTAATGGAATGAATTCCACAAAAAAACTATCAAATTAAGCACAAATCCCGAAATCTACTCAAACCCGGCCCCCGGGTCCACGTCTCGGAATTCTACAAAAGTCACAAAACTAGAAATACAAATCACTCACGAGTTTACCCATACCAAATTCATCAAAATCCGACATCAAATGGCCATTCAAATCCCCAAAATCATCTCTCTAATTCTCTTTCATTTCCCCCCTAATTTTCACCCCAAATTCCCAATTTAGATGATAAAAATCAAGATACAATTATGAAATTGAATCAAAAACAAGTGAAGAACACTTACCTCAATCACTTCTCCGAAAATTCCTTCAAAAATCGCCTCAATCCGAGCTCCAAAGCTCCAAAAATACAAAGATGGTCGAAATCCTCGAAATAGAGTACTTTATAATCTGCCCAGGCATTTACCCTAGTTATCATGGACAAACTAATGTGATACCGAAGCAAAAAAATTTCTAGCCCTACTTTTACCCTATGTGATCGCGGCCATTCCCCCCGCGATCACGTAGAACAAATTTTTCCAACAACCTTCTCCAACTCTTCCGAACAGCCTCTAGTATAATGGTCATAACCTTTTTTACAAAACTCTAAATTGCAATTGGTTTAACTTTATGAAAACTACACATCAAAGGCTACAACTTTTATTTTTGAATCATCTCCAAATTCCTTATAGATTGTAAGATATAAGCTTCCAAAGTCGGGCAAACCCTTTCCTGTAATCAGTCCGCATTTTTGAAACCCAACTCTTTCCTGATAAATCTGATAAACCTTTTCAAAGTTGGTAAACATTTTTCTATATTAAATCTGCACCTTTTCTGAACCTTATTTTACTCTGTCAAAAAAACTGGCAACTCTTTATCAGTTTATTTTCGAAATCAGTAGTTCTATTCAACACATAGACAAAAGGTTGATTAATCAATTGGATCAGTCTTAGGGAACTGCATTTGCGCGAACCTAATGCGGACTTCCTGTTTAAAAGTCTGTGTTGAACCAGTCCGCTTATCGCCTTAATTTATTTTTAAGACTAAACCAGTACATGAAAGACATGCTAAACTCTATGGCCTATCTGATTTAAGGAGGTTTTGCTTGAGCCTTACTTGTTTATCTGCCTCCACTTTCACTTGTATTACGTGTTGTGATTGACGCCTTAGTATTTTGTCCTTTTGAAAACTATGAAAGAGCCCCAACTCCCTCCCCTTTAGGATTAGTAGTCTCAATGCCTCCGGGACTGATAGGATTGGGACGGGTACTAGCATGTAATAAGTAACGATACCATTCCACGCTTTAATACCTTAACGGGGTGGGAAGGGTAGATATGGATATGATGACCGGTGCACTAATATCACGTGCGACCCTTCTTCTGAGGAGTGATTGCTGGATATTGCATTGAAGTGATCCATATTAATCATAAACCTAGGACACCCCCTCCCTTTTATTTGCTTTCAGCTCTTCTTGTAAGACTATTCAATTTTTTTTTTTTATAAATTTCTGCCCTCTCTATTTACCTTCAAAAGTTTTCAACCTAATTGCAATGTTATATGCAAGTCCTTATTTGAGCCTTGATTATTTACCTATAAAGTCACAATTGTAACATGGCCGGGAACCACACTTGTGGATCTTGAGGGGTTCTTAACACCTTCCCCTCGGGATAATTTCTAGCCCTTACCCTAATCTCTGGTCTCTTTATCTCAAACCCTTCTTAAAGTGTCCTAATGCACTATAATCATTAGGTGGCGACTCTTCAAGTTCTAAACCCAATTCTCGAAAGGGAATAGAGTTGTCCTTCCAATGTCGTATACCCGATTTCTGACCCCACGGTTAGCGAAAAAGAGGGCGTCGACACATGCTAGGTAAGACTTTTAAAAATTTGCTTTCAATACTTTATTGTCATTAAAATACCATTAGCAACCTCTTGTTTGAACATAGTAGCTATCTTTTCTTTTTACTTCTTTTGAGCATTACATTAAATGTCCACATGAAAAAAAAGCACAATAAAGAAGGCATTGGTCCTATCACCAATTTCTGTATGAAATGTTTATTGTGAGAGTCCTTATTTCAATAGTTGTATAGTCTTTTACTTTTGACATTGCTATTTACACAAAAATCATGGCACAGTTTTTGGTTGGAAATCGTTTGGTATCATATGGTTTGAGATTGTGTGCAATTTGTTGCCAATGTTTCCATATCTTCATTTTCTTTTTAAAGGCCGTATGGTTTGCGTCTAACAAAATAGTGCTAATTGAATTTTTGGTAATGGACTGTTATTTGTTAGCTTTAAGGGGCTGTAGGATTGGTTTGGATTTTTTTAAGAAAAAAAAAGCATGTTGGGTTGCATAATCTTCCCCAAACCACCCCCTTCCCCTCCACCATCACCTCCCATGGCTGCCCGCCCCCTCTCCCTTCATCTTCAACCAGCAAACCAAATGCCCAAGCTCCCTTCGTCTTCAACCAACGAACAACACCCCGTCCCCATTGTCCCAAATGACCATCTGCTAAAAGACCCCTCGTCCTAAACAACCACAGTCCGTCGAGCTCCAGCGTCGCCATGGCTGCTGCTTCGTCTTCAACTCTAGCCATGGACGAGCCACCATGAACGACCAGCTGACCCTCCAGTTGCGAGCTCCAGTCAGCTCCCATGGCTGCTGCTGCTTCACCCATCCCATGGCTGCTGCTGGTTTACCCATCCCATGGCTACTGCTGCTTTACCCATCCTATGGCTGCTTCTGCTTCACCTGTCGTCGTCCAGCTGACGACCAGCAGCTCCTTAAGTCGACCACCCATACCCACGACGAACAGCAGCCGTGAAACAACTCCAAACGCCAACTCCACTATCACGTCTTCAACACCCCAAGTCGCCGGAAAAACCAGCAACGACCACTCCACATGAGCAACTACCATCGCTTCTGCTACGTCCAGCCATGAACTCGATCGTCACTACGTCAAAAACGAAAATGGGTTGAAAACAGTGATGTTTGTTCAGGCGCGTCGAGTTTCCGTTCGAACCCGAACTTCAAACTAGTAGGTTTTCGTTCTTTTTTCTTTTAGTTTTCGTTCAGTAAATTCATCTTCCGCTATTTTTCTTCTTTCCATGATTATGTTCTTGTTCCGATAGGTTGGTTTGAATTCGAACCCAGGTCTTTGTTTGAGTTAGATTTAATTCGTGTTCATTTTTTGTTTGAATTTCTTTAGTTTTTCATCAAGTGATTTAATGTGAGTGTTTATGTGTTGGTCTTTAGTTTTTGATTTAGTTTGAATCATTCATCTTTGTTGTAATGTTGTTGGATTTAATTCGAAGATCGATTGATGATCGAGTTTAGTGATTTGTATTTACTTGTTTGTTCTGCTGAGTTTGTTCGGATATGAATCTGACTTTGTTGTTAATTCATGAACGTTGTCGATTAGGAGTTTGTTTGGCAAGTTTATTATGCAGAATTTGATTATTAGTTGGAAATTAATTAGATGAATTGGTTATAGCTGCTATAGTTTGGTTAATTGATTTAGGAGGATTGGATATAGCTGATGGGGTAGAATGGTAATTTCAGTAGTTTCAGGGGCATTTTCGGGATTTTAAATGAGTCTTAAAAAATGATTAATTGGAGTGCTCCGTCCACTAGGTACTAATAATATTAAAATAATACATTGTTTAATACATGGTGGGGGACAAGACAAGTGGTAGTGGGAATTAATATATTTGTTTAATATAATGGGGGACAAAGCATGCGGCAGTGGGGAATAAGAGAATTAAATAAAGAAAAGATATGTGTTAGTGGGAATTAATATTTGTTTAATATAGTGGGGGACAAAACATTAAGTAGTGGGATTCAAAAGGGGGATGGGTAGAAGATGGTGAGAATTAATTTGAGTGCTTCAAGTTTGGCTATAAATAAGGGAGCTGGACAGAAGTTAAAGGGGTCAGAATTTAGGGGTCAGAATTGAAGGGTAAAACATTAACTGGTCTTTCAATCTAAAAAAGGTGAGTAATTTCAGAACTAAAAACTGAAAGAGTGAGGTCTTGCTTTGACTACTAAAAATCAGAATTAGTGTTGGTTTTTTTTGAATTGAATTTCTGAGTTTCTTTCCTTAAGAGTCTGAAAGACAGAGAGTCAGAAATCGATTGTCCTATTGCATTCCCGGTTCACTTTGTTTCTACCCGTTGATTGTTGTTGGTGTTTCTGGGCTTTCATTTGGTTTGGTTCCTTGAGTTTGGTTGGTTATTTTTTATTGTTTCATTGGGGTGTTGCTGGAATTCTGCTGGTTTTATTAAACACTGTTGCTGGGTTGTTCTGATTCCGTTACTGGTGCTGTTGCTGTGTTGTTGCTACTGCTCCTGCTGATCCTTTTCTTCCTTTTCCTTGTGGTCCCTTTCCAGGTACACATTTCTGAGATTAGTACTGATGTGACTTCAAACTGCAAAAATGCTGAATTAAAAGGCTTAACAGATTGCCTATGAAAGTGTGTTCAATTAATGTATTAGAATGTACATTAGAAAATATTGTATATGTTTATGCTCATCTTAAACATTTTATTTACATTGTACAACTATACTGAAAATTGGACTGTGCTTAAAACTATTCTACGTAGTTTGAATTGTTTTTCTATATGCCTATGGGTACATGAATTGATAGATAGTCATTATTGGAGATTATTTTGATTTAAGAAGTATAACTCTGAATTCATGCAAACCAGAATAGAAATGAGTCAAAGCTTGTGAATTTTTAATCATGTTAGTAATGGAGATCTGTAAATATTAGGCAGAATCAAAACTGGCCAATAATTTCGTATAATCAGTAGGCCCACTATATTTTAAGTTAGGATCGTAATAGTAATTGCTAAGATCATTAATCCAATAGGCATGAGTTGAGTTCAAACAAGACGAGTTAACGATTAAGTTTGACAAACTTCCGAATAAGCATTAGTGATTAAGGTTAATTCCAGTTTCAAATAGTTATAAACAATTAATTCCAACTGTTTAATTCATCTAACAATGTGAGTTTAAATTAGTTAGAGGATAATTAGTTTATTTTGGTAATATTATTTGTAAATTCCGTATTCTATTTATAATTTCTATTTTAGTAATATTCAATTATAGAATAAGGCATGACACAATCTCCCTTTGTCTCGATTGCAATTTTTAGTTTGCATTTGTCTTAATCCGATAAATAAGTAACGGCCTTTTCAAGTATGTAATTAATTAGAATTTTTTCTTTTTTAGAGACGAACTTAATAAAAATGTAGTCACTTTAGGATTGTCCCTTTTAAAATAAAATGAGATGAGCATCGCCTAGCAAAACACACAGATTGCGGGGCCGTCACAAATGAACGTATTAATTACTTAGAACTCGGGATCGGCCGCTTAGCGAACTTCGCGGCCTTTTCCCAAAACAACCACGCGTTAGTTTCTTTAGGCGCGTACTTTAATAATTTACCTCCTTAAACTCGGGTGCACATTTATGTTACCCAAATCCAAATCTCAACGGAGTCGAGATGTGTCAACAACCACGGGTGCATTGATTGTGACGTGGTTCGAGATGTATGTCCATGACGTTGCAAATTCCTTTAAAAAATAATGAATGAGACGAGACGAGACAAACAAGAATACACAAATTGCGGGGCCGTCAACGGATAGTTATTTCGAATGCTTAGATTTCGAGACAGGCCGCATAGCAAACTTTACGGCTTTTCTCAAAATAACAACGCGTTAGTCTTTAGGCGTGTATTTAATAATTGTTATTTTTCTAAACTCGGGTGCACATTTATGTGACCCAAATCCAAATCTCAACGAAGTTCGAACGTATCAAAAATTGCGGGTACATTTATGTGGCGCAATTCGAGATGCATTCTCACGACGTTGCAATTCTTTGAATAGATAATAACAAAGCGGTAAACAATTAAAATTTGCACGTAGGTTCATAATTGTATAAAATCAGATAATCAAGCCGAATATGACAGTTGAGCGACCGTTCTAGAACCACGGAACTCGGGAATGCCTAACACCTTCTCCCGGGTTAACAGAATTCCTTATCCGGATTTCTGGTGCGCAGACTGTTTAACAGAGTCATTCTTTTCCTTGATTCGGGATTCAACCGGTGACTTGGGACACCATAAATCTCCCAAGTGGCGACTCTAAAATAAATAAATAAATAAATCCCGTTTCGATTGTCCTTTGATTGAAAAAACTCCACTTACCCCTTACGCCCCTTTGAGGCGGCGCGGGTGAAAAAGGAGGTGTGACAATCACAACCACCCCAAACGACCACCCCGCACATAGCCAAATGACCTCGATCTCTAGCAGCGGCTGAACTCCGGAAACGACCCCTGCTCCTTCATCTTCTTCTTCATCTTCAACCCGAAAAGATTGCCCGAACGAGCCGCCTGTTTCCACCACTTCGCCGGAAAACCAGCGCCACCTCCATCTCCCTCACCAACAACAACCAACGACCAACCTTCCATCAACCAGAATCGCCGCCGCAGCAACGACGACCACAATGTCTTCAAGTAGCTGCTGCGGTTTCTCACGCCACCTCCATTCCAGCCGTCTCCACCTCCATTCTCACTTTAACCAAGAGAACAACAATCCATCACTCGCACGCCGGAAAACGAGCTGTAGAGCCGCTGCCGAAAACCAGAACCAAAAAAAAAAACAAAATTTCGTTTTCTGCTTTCTCAATCTAAAAAAAATGCATTTTAGTTTCTAATTTTGATCTTCTCTCGCGGAGTTGTTTACATTCGAGATGGGTTTCTGATTGAACGTTGTTTGGTTTTGAGTAAGTTCGCCGTTTGGAGATTTCCGTTGCCAGATCGAGTTTTCCGATCGAGTTTGAGTTTCCGTCCGCGGTTCGTTATATTTTGAGTTCAAAGCAGTGACGTAATTAGTTCCCCATTATATCGAGGTTTATTTCTCACCCTTCTCTTCAATTATGTGTGCCTTTACTATTATTTTGATGAATTGAAGCCATCTAATGCATTTGTGTGTGAGATTACATGAACATTTGTTTCACTGGGGTTCTTATTGTTTCCAAGTGCACATTGTTTAGTTTTAAGGGCTACTGCTGAATCATTAGACTATTAGTAAGCCTAATTAAGAGGAAGACTAACGAGATAGTGCATTGAAAGCTTCCAATTAAAATGAGCCGTGGACTAGGAAACCTTGCAAAAGAAATTTTGGGTAAGATTAGTGACATGGATTTGGGACGTGGTGTTGGAATTAAAAGGAAACAAAACTTAGATTTGAATACTATACGTCTATTAATTCACCCGCTAGGAGCATGCTTAGGCCGACCACATTTGGGTAGGCAATTTTAGGATTTTTCTATTTGTTTGCTTTTAATTTCGAGGTGAGAGGTCGTTCCCTTAGTTAAATTTATCCGGGAAATGCCCCGAGGGATTTGTATATATTTTTATCCGGGGTATGCCCTGAAGTATTTGTAAATGGAGGCCAAAAGTAGAAACTTGTAGTGTTTTTATTTTATTTTTATTTTTCTTTTACTTTTAATTAGGCGGGGACGACCTTGAGCCTCTTATGTGTTTATTTTCCTTTTTCTTTGTTTTCTACCTCAATTGAATGTTTTAAAAGCCAACTAGATCTAGTACGCAACCGTGATTTTCACGGGACTTGGAGAGTTCCTAACACCTTCTCCCCGAGTCAAATGAACCCCCTTACCCGAATCTCTGGTGCGGACTTTTTTTAGAGTCTGAAACATTTTAAAAGGAAAAATCATTTTTAAAAAAACGGTGACCTGACACACCGAAATCAAATGTCAGGTGGCGACTCTGAGTTAATCCTTTTGAAACGCCATTCTTTGTCACTTTCAAATGAGAAACCCTTTTCAAGCTTTACTAAATCTTTTAATATTTTAAGAGGGTTAAGTGAGGTTTGTAAGAAAAAAAGAGGTGTGACATCTCTGGCGACTCTGCTGGGGACCTTGCAAGTTCGAGCTGGTACTTGATCTTGTTGTCTTTTAGGATATTCGGTTGAGGTTTTTGTTTTCTTTATATGCTTTGTTTATTTGCTTTGTTTGCCTTATTTCCCTGTTTTGTTGGTTATTTGTTTATCGCTTTACTTAATGTGTTACTGCTTTATAAACTGTCATTATTTGCATAACCATGGGTCTTCTTTCTGTAACAAGTCTCGGAGTACGCATCGCATGCACGGACTCTTTGTTGAGTCACCCTTAATTTAGGAGGGGGGGCCGTCGGACGTATGGAGTGGGTGGAAAGCTTGAGCAGCCACCATCGACCATACGCTCCCCCGAATTGCCTTGTTAGTGAACCCCAAACTTAGGTCAGCCTTTAGGTCATTTTTATTTGCATCATGTCATTCGGACCTAGTAGCGCTCGGACCCAGGCACCATGTCCCTTTGTAGGAGGCCTATCCAAATTTTGTCAAAATGGGCTCGTGGCCCAAAAAGACATTCAATCATTCCCATGTGATACATGTTGCATCTTTGAGGGTAAAAAGGTCATTTGGCGGACCGATGTTTGGGAAAGAAGGGTGAAAAATGAAGCAAGTAGGGCTCGGTTATATTTTCTTTCACGACTTTTTCAAGAAAAAACAAAAAATTTTGAAAATAGAAAATCCAATTTTTATTTTTTACACTTTTCCATTATTTTCCAAAAATTCAAAAAAATGAAAAACGAAAAATCCAAAAAAAAGATTTTACAAGTTTCACTATTTTCCAAAAAATTCAACTAAAAATGAAAAAGAAAATCCCAAAAGATTTTACATTTTCTATCATTTTTTCAAAAAAAAAAAAGAGAAGACAATAGACAAAACAAAATATATTTTTCCAAATTAGTGTCATTTCTTAAGCTTTCTCTAATCTCTAATCTTTCCGAACTACGCGAACCTGATTCTCGTCTTTCGAGACGTGATACGTAGGCAACCCACATAGGGTCCGGTCTTCCTAGTGAGTTTTGGGTTCTTGGCTTCGCGGGGTCTTAGCCAAATCTTGCATGTCTAGCCACTTTTGGCCACATCGGCCATTGTTGCAAAATGGGGTCATTTTCGCAAAAGTGGTTCAATTACCCATGTCTTAAGATCTTGAGTCCACAACTAGGAGTCATATTACTTTAAGGCACATCCTTATTGAGTTTGCATCTTTAGCTACTTTTGGCCACATCGGCCATTCTTGCAAAATAGGTCATTTTCGCAATAGTGGTTCATGACCCATGTCTCAGAATCCTGAGTTCGCAACTAAGTGTCTCACTACCTTAAGGTCCGTCGTTTTGAGTTTGCATCTTCAGCCACTTCGGGCCATATCGATCATTTTTGCAAAATGGGGCATTTCCGCAAATTAATTTTGGGCCATGATGTTCGGACTTTGAATCCATAAAAGTCTTAGTGAGGCATTTTCCTTGTCCATGAGGCCAATCTTGTTGAGTTTGCATTAATAGCCACCCTTAGCCATGTAGTTTAATTTTCAAAAAATAGCCCAAGCTTGTCTTGCATGTGTCTAATAGGAGGTGTGGTCTCACATATTGTCTCGAGTCATTTAATCTGTTTGGTCTTATTTTTTTTCATTAAGGTATGGATTCATTTACCAGGACTCGAGCATGACGAATACCCCAGGTCCATTCTAGTCAAGACCATTGCATGCACGAGCTGCTTGAGGAAATTTTTTATTTTTTAGTCTATTTTATGTTGTCTTTTAATTATTAGTCTTGTACAGTAGTATCTGTAAGCACGTGAATTTTTCTTCACGGAAATTACTCCAAAAGAAAAGAAAAAATCAAAATATATGCATAAGTGTTTTCTGTCATTGGGTGATTGTTTTATTAAATGTTAGTTTGGGGGTGTGTAAATTTATTTTTACTTAGGAGTTTTGTTTAAATTAAAGTAGAAAAGCAAAGGAAAAATGAGGATACTCGGATTGGGCCCAGAAATTAAAACAACAGGCCCAAACCAGCTGCATGTATCCAGTCCAAACCAGGCCTGCCCAGGCACGACCCCCAAACGACGTCGTATAAGGCATCTGATCTGAGCCGTTCAGTCACACTCATCCAATAGTCCACACTCACTCCCATAACCCGACTTGTTTGCTCGGATCAACCCAACCCCTCACTTAAACCAAACGACCCCGTTTCTATAACGACCCCGTCCCGTCCCTCACCAGTGGATCCAAGCCGTTGAGATCATCTGATCTGACGGCCCTGATCTTTTTTCCCCTTCCGTATATAAACCCCCCATCACACCCCACGCCCCATATCCAAGCCCCCACCCTGTTCATCGTCTCCCAGAGACCAACCTTAACACCCAAACCCTAGCAACCGCCATAGCTTCCCTTTCACCTGAACCCGGCGGCAACAATGCCGATGACCACCAGACTAACACCCTTAAGACACAAGACCACCCCCAACCCCGATCTGGTAATGGTTTGGCTCGAATCTTCCTGGAACGTCTCGAATAATCGTTCGAAGGTTCGAGCCGAAACCCTAAGTCACCGGATGAGTCCCAAATTCACCCTAGTCACTCCCCTAACATCCCTCATACCCTAATCAGCTTTGGTTCCGGTCAAATATAAGCAGAACTCTTCGAATCCCAAATCTGAGTTCAAGAACCCTAAAAACCAAACCTGTTTCGTTTTGAGGTAAGTTTCCGATGTAATCGTCTTTCTTTCCTTTTGTGTAGGTGTTATGCATATGTTCGCGAATTTGTTCTAGATTTTTGATTATTTTTCTGTTCACCTTCAAAGACCCTTTTGTTTGGTCGATTTCTTTTCTTAAGTGTTAATTGAGTGTTATAAGATGTCTATTCGCTTCGATTGATATTGTCGACTAGTTAAGTTTCGTAAATTCCATGTTAAATGCCCCGAGTTTTGAAATAAATTAGTGCCCTATTTAGTCTGTGCTGTTCGTCGATTAATTGTTACATATAATAGTTCGTATAGTCGATTTGAGTAACGTCGTCAAATATTTAAGCTTCGTAAGTTCCATTGTTGACAGAAAAATGCCTGAATCACTCAGTTGTTCTGTTTTGAGTTTAGTTGATCAGCGACTAGTTAGTATACGTTATAACTCGCAAAGTCGACTCGACACATGTTGTCGTTTGTTTCGCAGTATTAAAATGACGAACGACCTAACTCTTACTGGCTGATTTAGTTGAAGGGTTGTGTTGGACTGATTATAGGTCTGTTTGTTAGCTGTGGGAGGGGTTCAAACTAGTTTCTCAAATGATTAATAACTGGCAGAAACAATAGAATGAAAGGGTGGGGCAAAGCAGCAATGATCAAGGGTCTGTGGGGTAGCTTTGGTTGGGAAAAAACTAATTAAGTGTTCAGGATTAAGGTAAGGGGGGGGCTATCAATTGTTTAGTCAGAATACTATTAATCTAGTATTAGTGGGGACAAAACATAAGAGAATGGGAGTTTAAAATGAATACTTAAATGAACCCATGACTCTTGAATAGAGCAATAGGCCAGGCATGGGGAACCAAATGACTTGCATCAAGAAGATGCTTAGGCATGGGAAATGAAGGGGATGGGCAGACCTGGGGGATGTGAAATTCTAGGCAGACCTTAGGGGTTTTCTTCCAGATTATAAATAGAGCTATTTTTAGCTAAGAAGGGGCTGGACATTTTTTAGTCTTCAGAAAAGGAATAACAAAAAAGAAAATTTCAGAACATTGTAACCAAAGACTGTCTGAAAACTGCATAAGAGATTAAGTTGGCCAAGCTGTCTTGGCCAAGTCAGTTACTCTAATTGAACTGCCGTTGCTTTTGCATTGAATATTCTAGTTTTCTCGGCTGTTTTACTACTCGGTGTCTGGGATTGTTTGCTTGGTTCTCGATCACCTGTGGGTTTCCTCGTTGTTGAAACTGCTGTTGGTTGTCTGTGGACTGTTGGCAACATTGTTGCTGATTGTTGTTGCTGTTGATAGTTGACTGTTGTTTACCTGCTGTTGCTTTGTTGTTGCATACTACTCGGCTGATCATTCTCCTTCTTCTTTTGGCTTTTCTATACCAGGTACACGACTAATACTGTCAATGTAACTTGAAAGTTGAGCATGAATACAAAAGAGAAGAGTTGAAGATGTTTACTTTCATACATAGCTTGTATATTGAATATCATGTGATGTATAATAGTTTACATTTTTTTGGCTTGGATACTGGAGGTAGCCCTCATACATAGTAAATGACAATGTATGGTAACTTGACGTCCTCTTGTGTGTGTAGGCTAATAGATAAAAGGTTTGACAGTGTAGTAGGCTATAGCTCAGACATTAGCTATGTTTGTGATTAGCATGTCCATTAATGCATGAAAACTATCCATCATTAGTTAATTTCCTTCCCTTTTGATAAAATGCCTCGTTATAACTGATAAACCACACCTTCAGAACAAAGAACAAGTTTACGGTCTCAACCTCACGGAGGTCGAGCCCAAGTCGAAACGGACTAAGCAGGCCCTCATCGGAAAAACAGTAGCCCAGGCCTGGCCAATCCCGCATGAGCTGGGTTTGGGCCCATAAGATGCGATCGATTGCCCGTGGGCGTGGTCATGTTTCTGATTTTGTAAAAGCATTCGGAATCCCGCTATAAATAACCTGCAAGCATATAATTAAGTAGGATTATTTTTGCTTTCAATTAGTAGAGACAAATGCGACTAGAAGCGTAGCTACTGTAAGATATCCTTTTAAAATAAAGACGAGATGAGCCTCGACAAATAAAAATGCACAAGCTGCGGGGCCCTCGTTAAATGTATATATCAAAGCACTCAGTTTCCAGGGCGGGCCGTTTAGCAAATCTCACGGCCTTCCCAGAATAATAACACGATAGTCCCTTTAGGCGCGTATTTAATAATGATATCTCCTTAAACTCGGGTGCACATTTATGTGACCCAAATCCAAATCTCAACGAAATCGAAATGTGTCCCCAATCACGGGCATATTGATTGTGACGTGGTTTGAGACGCGTTTCCATGACGTTGCTAATTCTTTTTTAAATAATGGATGAGACGAGCCTCGACGAACAAAAATGCACAAGCTGCGGGGCCCTCTAAATGTATATATGTTAAAATACTTAGAATTCGGGACAGGCCGTTTAGCGAATTTTACGGCCCTCCCCAAATAACAACTCGTTAGTTGCTTTAGGCATGCCTTTAATAATTTATTTTCCCTAACTCGGGTGCACATTTATGTGACCTAAATCCAAATCTCAACCGAGTCGAGATATGTCAATAAACCACGGGTGCATTGATGTAACGTGGTTTGAGATATGTTTTCACAACGTTGCAAGTCCTATAAAAAATAATAACAATTTTGAAAGCAGTAAAAAGTTAAAATTTGCACATCAGTTCATATTTGTATAAAATCAGATTAATCAAGCCGAATATAACAGTTGAGCGACCGTGCTAGAACCATGGAACTCGGGAATGCCTAACACCTTCTCCCGAGTTAATAGAATTCCTTACTCGGATTTCTGGTACGCAGACTATAATATAGAGTCATTCTTTTCCTCGATTCAGGATTGAAATTGGTGACTTGGGACACCCTAAATCTCCCAAGTGGCGACTCTGAAATAAATTAACAAATCCCGTTTCGATTGTCCTTTAATTGGAAAAAACTCCCTTGTACCCTCGCGGGTATGTAAAAAGGAGGTGTGGCAGCTCTGGCGACTCTGCTGAGGATAAATGACCCAGAACCACTGGTTCAGGGTTAGAAATTCGAGCTTATATAAATTGTTATATTTGGCTTTATCTGATTTTTACATGTTTCGAGCATAATGTGCTAAATGCTGCTTTTACCGCTTTGATATTATTTGAACTGTATATAAACTGTGCCGAAACCTTTCTCTTCTTACCTCCGGGGATGTGCTTACTGGTTGAGACTCCCTATTCTGTTAGTGTCATACCCTAAATAAAAGAGGCTCGGAAAGTTTCTAAGCCGGCTGGCCTTTTGGTTCCCGGAAAGGAGCTCCTTCCTCAGCTCGAGTTGTCCGCTCGGGTACACTGTCTAGAACACCGACCCAGGTTTTGAACATAGAATAACGTGACTTCATGCCGGATCCCTAGTAGGAACGCTTATTTGCATCACGTTGCATTTGACTTAGGGGACTCAACACAGGGGTTGGGTCCGTCTAGGACTAGCAACCTGATATGAAAAGGCCATCCTGATGCATCCTATTTGTTTTCCGTGCATTTATTTGTCTCGTGCCCGCATGCTGACCGGTGTTTGAATATTATGAATATTGTGAAATTGAAAAAAAGGAAATAGCGGTTAGGGAATTGATTGTTTATTTTTGAAAAAAAAAAGGAAAAAAAGAAAAAAAAACCTTGTCTACAAGTTTAGTTTGTATAGGGTGAACTACGCCGGTTTGATTCTCATAGGTGTGAGATACGTAGGCAACCCCTGTCGGGTCCAACCTCCCATTTTTGAAAATTAATAAAGTAGAAAAATGCCAAAAAGTGTATTTTTCTGTCATAGGGTCGGGTGACGCCATTTATATCAAAAATAGCCAAATGTTCCCAAAAGGAACTCCGGAAGGCTGCCTTTGTACAAACGACCGCCTCTTGTTTTTTTATCACACAACCTTAAAAATCTTCGTCCCTGAAGTGCTGAGAGGTCGTGTTTAGAAATCCTATTGAGGAAAGTGAGCATATGTTTTTTTTGTTTTGTTGTTGTTTTTATCAAAATAAGTTTCGTTTGTTAAAATCTTATTAATAAATGTGCAGAATGAGCACGACTCCAAATGAACCCTTTTCAATCATGAATAAAATTCCCCTCCAATTGCGGCTTTGGTGGAATGATTTAGGCAAAGAAGGGCATGACGAAATCAAGAAATATCTGAAAGGCCTCACGAGTTTGTTGGATATCAGGCCACGGGGAGATATCATAAGGGCACTAGTCCCTCACTGGGATCCTGCGCACAATGTCTTCCACTTCTCGGACTTTGAACTTACCCCAACTTTAGAAGAAATAGCAGGGTATATCGGCAGAGCTGAGGCTCCATTGAGGCATAAATACCTGGTTGCTCCGAGAGCTGTGGCAGTACACCGGTTCCTGGACTCATTAAAGATAGTCAGAACAATTCGTAACCCTGATTTGGCAAAAGGTTTTTGCACTATGAGTTTCATATACCAAAGATATGGTCACATAGGAGGATTCGACAAGCCAGAAAACCAGCTGTGCAACAAAAGTAACCGTCGAAAGTGGGATGAGCATAGACGGGTTGCTTTCATGATAACTTTCTTAGGGCTCTTAGTGTTCCCAAGAAAAGATGGGAATATCGACATAAAGATAGCGGGGGTCATCAGTACTTTGCTCACACAGAAAGATAGCATGCTGGCGCCCATGATTGTATCTGATATGTTCCGGGCTCTCACGTCCTGCAAGGCCGGAGGAAATTTTTTCGAAGGTTGCAAATTGTTGTTGCAAATGTGGATGATTGAACACCTATGTCACCGAGCCCAGTTTCTGAGCCATGGATCCGCTGAAAAGACCTGCATAGAGGAGTTTTATACCAGAGTTAATGAGGCCTACCTACCTGAAGGAATCTCGTCATGGACCTTATATTTCCGTGCCCTCAACGCCAGTCAAATACAGTGGACGCTGGGATGGTTACCGATCGACGAAGTCATTTACATGCCAACAACCAGGCCCCATTTTCTCTTAATGGGACTTAAGAGTATTCAACCATATGCGCCGCATCGGGTTTTAAGGCAACTTGGGAGGTGTCAAATAGTGCCGAAAGATGAGGATCTAAGCACCCAGGTGATTGAGATCAGTCCCGATGGTCAGTTTCCTGAAGCAAGGGTTCGCCAAATTTGGAGCCAATGTCAATACTTAGAAGCAAATACTTGTGTATTGAATCGGGCAAAAGGGGAAGTTTCGCCCGGGTATCAGGCTTGGTACAAAGGGGAAACATCATCTGGAAGGCCGGCTAGAAGACCTCACCTGCAAGAATTTGTCAGGTCCTCACAAGAGCAGTGGGGCTGGTTGGCCAAAGAGCGGGAATACCTTGCCGAAACAGGCAAACTGAAACAACAAGTTCAGGATATGAAGTTTGAAAGCCAATTACAGTCCGCTGCCCACAAGGGAGAAAAAAACAGATTAATCAGAGAAGGCGAGATCCTCAAAACTCAGATCCGGAAGATGAAAAGAGAGGCCAACAACCAACTGAGAAGCCGGGCGGATAGAAGGTTGATAGCAGGGTTGAGAAATCAGGTCGCGGAATGCCAGGAAGATTTGGAAAAATCCAAGGCTAGCATAGCAAGACTACGGACCAAGTGGGCAAAAGGTACAATGGCCCGTAGGCAGCGCCTGCAACAAGTCATAAGGGATTATGAACTGAGCATCGGGACATTAAGGGAAACGAACTCCACTCTTCAAGAGCGAATCTTCAAGCAAACACGAGATGCCCAAGCCGACAGAAGGCGCTGTTACGATGCGCTGACCAGAATGGAAAGGCAAAAGGAGATGTTCCAGGATCAACTTGCCAACAATGCGCAAACACTAGGATTGAAAAACCGACAAATAAAGCAGTTGTTCGTTGAAAGGGACAACATTCGAGGAAGGATCGACGAGATTAGGCACTACATCTAAATGAGATGCCTAGCATGCGAGCAAATGCCTCAGAAAACCCTCATTGTTTCCATCATGGGCTGCGTCCACCGGATCATGAATGAATTGAAAAGCTTGCAGAGAGACCTCACACCTAGAGCCGCGAAAAGGCCGAATGATGCCTCGTGGGCCCCTAAGTTGGAAAATTAATCTTCGGTCGAGTCCTGTTCATTTGGCTTTATGCTTTCTCATATGTTGTTTTCTTTTCTTTTAGCTAAATCAAGTTAAAAACTGTGGAGTCTGTACTGTTGCTATTCTTTGTTTGAAGTAATTTGTAATAGCAAATTTTGATGATGAATTCAATGATTCCAAAAAGAATTTTGTGTGTCTTTACCTTATGGCAGAACTACGCCCGGTCTGATTCGCGCGGGGACGTGATACGTAGGCAATCCCCATAAGATTCAACCGCCTCTAATAAAGAAAAAAAAATAAAAAAAAAATAAAATGAAATATAGGTTTTCCCCAAGTACTTTAAAAGGACAAATGAGCAAGCCGGGATGATACATGTTGTTTGAAGTAAAGCATGTCGAAACGGTTAACTGCTTAGGAGCATTGCATCCTCTATGTGTTGTTATCAAATCTGTTAAACTCTAACGCTAACAAAGTTTGTTGTTGTCTGAATCCAGACAGTTAGTTGTTAAAGAATTCTGGAAACACACTCTTACCAAACCAGATCCAAAGGACCGGTAGCAACAAGCATGACTACTTCAGAGAATAGTACCGAGGAAGAAAGGCCGACGAGCCAGTTGTTAAAAGAAGCGATGGAAAAAATTGAAAGGATGGGACTAGAGATGAATGCAATGCAGCTAGCTCTAGCCAAAGCACAAAAGAGCCCTGAGCCACTGGGGCACATGCCGGAATACCCTCACTTCGGCCCTTCAACAAGCCTCCCGAATCCCCGTTATCATCAGGAGAGAAGCCCCCATGACTCCCAAGCTCCACCACCCCATCAACCTCTCCCAACCCCAAATGTGCCCACTTTTGTGGGACCCACATCAGCCACCCTACAAAGAATGACCAGCGAGCCATTGTTTTAGGCTCACGATACGCAATACTATCCCCCCGAGCCCACATTCCATACCCCCGAACCACATACCTACAATCCGCACTTGGAGGTACCGGTAGGGATTGAAAAGCCGGTTAAAGTCCCAGAACAAGATGAGGTATTGAGGAAGTTCAAAAGCCTGGAGCAGTCCTTCAGGAACTTGCACGGATTGGGCAACCAGGTCAGCGTGGCCTACAAGGATCTATGCCCTTTCCCGGACGTCCAACTCCCGGCTGGGTTCAAGATGCCTAAGTTTGATTTATATGAAGGGCACGGTGATCCCATGGCACATTTTCGGGGATTCTGTAGTAAAATGAGAGGGGCAGGGGGCAAAGATGAGCTGCTGATAGCTTATTTCGGCCAAAGTTTGAGCGGATCGACACTAGAATGGTATACCAGGCAGGATTCCAGCAGGTGGTACACTTGGGATGATCTGGCGCAGGCTTTCGCAGGTCATTTTCAATACAATATCGAGATAGTCCCTGACCCTCTCACATTGCTGAGGACCGGAAAGAAGCCCGGGGAAAGTTTTCGCGAGTTCTGGTTCCGCTGGAGAGAGCAAGTGGCCAGAGTCGATCCTCCCATGAGAGAGGGAGAGATGGTAGACTACTTCTTGCAAACGTTGGATCCGACCTACTTTGGTCACTTGGTGACTACGGTTGGAAAATCCTTCAACGAGGTAGTGAAGATAGGGGTCATGATAGAAGAGGGTCTGAGGTCTGACAAAATCCTAAATTACTCAGCACTCAAGGCAACGACCCAGGCTATTCAGAGCGGTACGGGAGGTGCGCTAGGAAGAAGAAAGAAAGAAGAAATCGCCACGATTGCGGCAAGCAGCTGGGCCAGGTCTGACAAACCACACTACAACCAACCCAGACCTCACAGGCCAAACTACCCATATAGCCCACCACATCACTACTATCCACCCCAAGAACCGCATTTCACCATCCATCAAGCCCAGACATACACCCAACCTCCGGTTCACCCACAATGGCATGCGCCAGCTCCCCACAATACATACCCAGTTCCACATAATACCTACCCCCCACCACGAAATACCTACCCTCCACCCAGAGCATACAGGAACCCTCCAGGGACGGGTTTTTGAAGGAGTCAAGCTGCTAAAAATGATAGGCTGCAGAAACATCGAGCCTTTACTGAGCTGGGAGAGACTTATACCGCTGTATTCCACAAATTGAGACGGTTGGGTTTAGTGAATCTTGTCAAACCTAGAGAGAAAAACCCTCCACCCCAAAATGTGAACAGGTCAGTAAGCTGTGAGTATTGCTCAGGAATGTTGGGACATGATACTGAAAAGTGTTGGAGGCTGAAGCAGGCGATACAAGATCTCATTGATGATAACAAAATCGAGGTCCAAACGCCGGAGGCACCTAACATCAACCAGAACCTACTGCCTGCGCACCACGAGACTCACATGATCGAGTTGGTGTATGAGGGAGGAGAGTTGAGAAAGCCCTCACAGACAGTGATGATGATCCAGGCCACTCCGAAAGAGGGATCGACCAGTGGAAGACCGGGGGTACAGTCGCAGGGAGAAGGCGTCAAGCCAGTAGTGATATTGGGAAAGAGCCCGTCCGCCATAACAAGCAAACCCGAGCCAAACAAGTTGGTAATATCAGGGACTCCACCCACACCTGCAGTTGTGTTGAAAGGGGTATACAGGGAACTGGTCACCATAAATCCTGTAGTCCAGCTGCCTATGATTGATAGCAAGGCCGTGCCTTGGAAATACGAGAAGGCAGTGGTGATGTACAAAGGAAAACAAGTGGAGGAGGTTAGTTGTGAAGCGCAAGGGCTGACTCGATCAGGACGGTGTTTTGCTCCGGTGGAGCTGAGAAGACCCAACCCAGCTGCAACCAAAAAACCTGTGTCCGAAGAAGAGGCTGAGGAGTTATTGAGGAAGATGAAAGTGCAGGACTACTCCGTGGTCGAACAACTGAGGAAAACACCGGCCTAGATCTCGCTGCTGTCGTTGCTAATCCATTCTGAGGAACATCGTCGGGCCCTGATGAAGATATTGAACGAAGCTCATGTGCCCAACGAGATTTCTGTAAACCACCTGGAAACCATTGCCAACAAGATTTTCGAGGTGAACAGGGTAACATTCTCAGATGATGATCTGCCGGTAGAAGGTATGGAGCATAATAAAGCTCTCTACCTAACTGTCAAATGTGAAAACTCGGTAGTTACTCGGGTATTAGTGGATAACAGTTCAAGTGCCAACATTTTTCCATTATCCACTCTGAACCAGTTAAAGATCGACCACGGAAGAATCCACAAGAATAGCATCTGCGTCCGAGGGTTTGACGGAAATGGAACAACCACTGTGGGGGATATTGTACTTGAATTGACCATCGGCCCAGTCCTGTTTACCATGGAGTACCAGGTGTTAGATGCCACAGTATCTTATAACCTTCTATTAGGACGACCGTGGATTCACGCTGCCAAAGCAGTGCCTTCCACCCTACATCAGATGGTCAAGTTCGAGTGGGATAGGCAGGAGGTCGTACTGCACGACGAAGACACGGCGTGCACCATGGGTGGCACCATTGTGCCCTTCATAGAGATCGGTGATGACAAAGGTCCTTGGGTCTACCAGATTTTCGATACAGTGTCGGCAAACAAGATTTCTGAAGGAGAAATCATCCCTCACCCTAGGGTAGCTGCCGCAACAGTCATGATAGTCTCGGAAATGCTGGGTAATGGATTTGTGCCGGGAAAAGGCCTGGGAGTCGAGCTTCAGGGGATTGTCCAACCTGTTTCCCTGCCTAAAAATGTGGAAACTTTCGGGTTGGGGTTCAAACCAACCGCAACAGATGTAAAGCAAGCGCGAAAAATGAAGAAGAAAGTCTGGTATCTTCCCAAACCAGTGCCACGTCTCTCAAGGTCTTTTGTCAGAGCAAAGGCCAAGGGGCCACCGGTCCCAAAGATTCTCGGACCATTAATCAGGATGGACGGGGACCTAAATCAGAGTTTCGAGAGGCTATTCGCTGATGTTAGTATGGTAGAAGCTGGAGAAGGTTCCAGCAGAGCAGAGATACAGTTTGTGGGGCCTGAGGCCAAGACCAACAATTGGACAGTTACTCCTCTTCCTGTCCGAGGGGAGTCTTGGTAGTAGGCTTTGATTTATGTTTTGTTTGTTTGTTTGTTCGGATTATTCCAGGGTGTAATCCAAATTTTACTTTTGTTTTGTAAAAGTGTGAACCCTTTTATCCCGCAAGTTTAATAAAGTTCTCTTCTTTTGTCTCATTTTAATTTTGTTTTGTTCTTTTTCTTTCTGAACAGTTCTCTTTTTACTGGTTCTAATGACATGGCATGCACAGCGGATCTTCGACCTAGTCTAATAAATCAATCTGAATCCGACTCAATGATGCAAGAGGTCGTTTGTGATGATGAATCTGAATGTGACGAAGGTGAAGCCTTCGAAGAGATAAACCGAGAACTGTGCCAATTTGAAGAGAAACCCAAGCCTAACCTAAATGACACTGAGGCTGTGAATCTAGGAGACGCTGATAACGTCCAAGAGACCAAAATTAGCATCCACATTGAGCCGAATGTCAGAGAAGAATTGATCAAAACCCTCATGGAATTCAAAGATGTTTTTGCATGGTCATATGACGATATGCCGGGATTAAGCACCAAGTTAGTGGTTTACAAATTGCCCACTGACCCGGCATACCCTCCGCTCAAGCAAAATCTAAGGAAATTTAAAACAGAAATGAGTGTAAAGATCAAAGAAGAGGTGATTAAGCAGCTGCAGGCGAAGGTCATTCGGGTCACTCGATATCCCGAGTGGTTGGCCAATGTGGTACCAGTTCCAAAGAAGGATGGGAAAATCAGGGTGTGCGTCGACTACCGCAACCTCAACAAAGCAAGTCCCAAGGACAATTTTCCATTGCCCAACATCCATATCCTGATCGATAATTGCGCTGGGCGCGAGATCGAATCCTTTGTGGATTGCTATGCGGGTTATCATCAGATCCTAATGGAAGAGGAAGATGCGGAAAGACAGCTTTTATTACGCCATGGGGAACTTACTGTTATCGAGTAATGCCGTTCGGATTGAAGAATGCCGGAGCAACGTACATGCGAGCAATGAGTACTGTGTTTCACGACATAATACACAAAGAAATTGAAGTGTACGTAGATGATATGATCATAAAGTCTTGGCATCAGGAAGACCATGTAGCAGACCTAAGGAGATTTTTTCAAAGTCTCCGAAGGTATGATATCAAGCTCAACCCGGCCAAATGCGCATTCGGGGTTCC
This sequence comes from Nicotiana sylvestris, assembly GCF_000393655.2. NCBI lineage: Eukaryota > Viridiplantae > Streptophyta > Magnoliopsida > Solanales > Solanaceae > Nicotiana > Nicotiana sylvestris. Next base: position 30,328,181 of record NC_091060.1, on the reverse strand, counting down.
ATCAGGAAAGCTGTTAGGATTCATCGTCAGTCGACGGGGTATTGAGTTAGACCCATCTAAGATCGAATCCATCCGAGATTTTCCACCGCCAAATAACAAAACAGAGGTAATGAGTCTGTTGGGTAGACTCAATTACATCAGCAGGTTCATCGCTCAACTCACAGCGACTTGTGAGCCCATATTTCGGCTGCTGAAAAAGGATGTTGCGGTAAGTTGGACGGCAGAGTGTCAAGAGGATTTCGACCAAATCAAAGGGTATCTGTCAAATCCACCCGTGTTGGTTCCACCTAAGCCAGGGAAGCCCTTAATTCTTTATCTGACGGTCCTGGAAAATTCATTTGGTTGTGTATTGGGGCAACATGATGACACAGGAAGGAAGGAGCAGGCCATTTATTATCTTTGCAAGAAATTCACAGTATATGAGGTCAAATACACTCAACTCGAGAAAACATGCTACGCCCTAACTTGGGTAGCTCAGAAGTTGAAGCACTACCTATCCTCGTATACTACTTATCTCATATCCCGTTAGGACCCATTAAAGTATATCTTTCAGAAACCTATGCCCACAGGAAGGTTGGCAAAATGGCAAATTCTACTCACAGAGTTTGATATCGTCTATGTGATGAGGACAGCCATGAAAGCCCAAGTGCTGGCCGACCATTTGGCAAAGAATCCCGTTGATGAAAAATACGAGCCTTTAAGAACGTATTTTCCCGACGAAGAAGTGATGCATACAAGTGAGCTGGAGTTACCCGAGGAACCGGGTTGGAAGCTTTTCTTTGATGGAGCCGCGAACGTGAAAGGGGTTGGAATAGGAGCAGTACTCATTTCTGAAACAGGACGCCATTATCCTGTTACGGCTCAACTGCGCTTCTATTGCACCAATAATATGGCCGAGTATGAAGCTTGCATTTTGGGTCTGCGATTAGCTGCAGACATGGATGTACAAGACATTTTGGTCTTGGGAGACTCAGACCTCCTGGTACATAAGATTCAGGGTGAATGGGAAACACGGGATTTGAAACTTATACCATATCGACAATGCTTTCACGATCTGAGCAAGCAATTTCGATCGGTGAAATTCAAACATATCCCGAGAGTTCATAGCGAGGTTGCGGATGCATTGGCCACCTTAGCATCGATGTTGCACCACCCTGACAAAATGTACGTTGACCCTCTTCACATCCAGGTTCGTGATCAGCACGCTTATTGCAACGCGATAGAAGAGGAGGTAGATGGCAAGCCCTGGTTTCATGATATCAAGGAGTACCTCAAAATGGGGATATATCCGGAACAGGCCACTGGACACAAAAAAAGAGCCCTTCGGCGTCTGTCGAATGGTTTCTTCCTCAGCGGAGGAGTGTTGTACAAAAGAACCCTGGATTTGGGATTGTTAAGATGTATAGACACCGGTCAAGCCACGACGGTTATGGCAGAGGTACATGCTAGAGTTTGCGGGCCGCATATGAGCGGATATGTATTGGCAAGGAAGATCCTTCGAGCAGGGTATTACTGGCTCACCATGGAGCATGACTATATCACTTTCGTGAGGAAATGTCATCAGTGTCAGATACATGGAGATCTGATTCATTCGCCGCCAACAGAGTTACATACGATGTCAGCACCCTGGCCGTTTGTTGCATGGGGCATGGATGTCATTGGGCCTATCGAGCCGGCAACATCCAATGGCCATAGGTTCATTCTGGTGGCCATTGACTACTTCACCAAATGGGTCGAGGCTAAAACCTTCAAGTCGGTAACTAAAAAGTCAGTGGTAGATTTTGTTCACTCCCATATCATCTGCAGATTTGGGATCCCAAAAGTGATCATCACGGACAACGGTGCAAATCTTAACAGCAGCTTGATGAAAGAGGTATGCCAACAATTCAAGATTACACACCACAATTCTACCCTGTATCGCCCCAAGGTGAATGGAGCGGTCGAAGCAGCCAATGAGAACATCAAGAAGATACTGCGAAAGATGGTGGAAGGATCTAGACAATGGCACGAGAGATTACCCTTTTCTTTGTTGGGTTATCGCACTACCGTCCGGACTTCCATAGGTGCAACTCCTTATTTGTTGGTATACGGAACTGAGGCCGTAATACCAGCGGAGGTCGAAATTTCGTCCCTCCGGATTGTCGCTGAAGCCGAGATTGATGATAATGAATGGGTCAAAGCTCGATTGGAACAGTTGAGCTTGATAGACAAGAAAAGATTGGCAGCAGTGTGCCATGGTCAGCTGTATCAGAAGAGAATGGCAAAGGCATACAATAAGAAGGTGCGCCCCAGGAAATTTGAAGTAGAGCAGCAGGTATTGAAGCGGATCCTCCCGCATCAAGTCGAAGCAAAAGGCAAGTTCGGCCCAAATTGGCAAGGACCTTATATCGTGACCAGAGTGTTGTCCAACGGTGCTTTGTGCTTGACGGATATCGAGGGAAGATGTGTCGACATGGCTATCAATTCTGACGCGGTCAAGAGATATTATGCGTAATTTCTTTAATTATGGCAATTATTGGTTCGTTTGTTTGTATTTGGCACTTATTGGATAATGAAATGACGGAGGCAATTCTTTCTTCTATCCAAACACTGTTAACCCTTGTTTCCCCTTTTGAGCTTTAAGTTATTCTTTCATACCCCTCTTTTGGAATCACTACTGGAAAAGATATGAAAAGAGAAAGAAAAAGAAAAGAAATTTTTTAAGAGAAAATGAAAAAAAAAAGAGAAAAAAAAACAAAAACCGTTAGGAACTACGTTTGACCTGATTCCTCGAAGAGGATACGTAGGCACCTCACGGCTCGGTCATAGTGTGCATAGTGTACATAGTGTGCATAGTATGCACAGTGGGCGTAACGCACATAGATCAACATAGTGTAAAAATAAAAATCCCCCAAGCGAGAAAACTGGGGCAGAGGATATGTCTTAAAGTTTCAACAAAGGTTTGATTCCAAGAGTTGTAGTGGCTCACCCGTCAAAGTTATTTCAAATTCTTGATAGCCTTTATTTTTACCCCACACCAAAAACCAACATCGATGTCCAAAAAAGACCTCCCGATCAACCTCCAAGAGGTGCCAAGTCAGGCAAATAAAGCCGAGAATAATACGCTGATCCCCGGCAAAGAAGAGGATCATAAAACTGGAAATGAATTGATAGTCCAAAGGAATCTCCAGAAGAGAGGGTCATATCGACAGCACTCCAATTCTCCGTTGAAGAAATAAAATGAGAGAGTCTTGGCGGTGAAAACCTTCGCAGGCACCACAAGGCGACGAAAGATAAGAGATATGAAACGAGAGAGTCTTATCGGTCAAAACCTTCACAGGCACCATAAGGCTCCGGGAGCTGAGAGAAAAGAGAGAGTCTCATTAGTGAAAACCCCTCGAAGGGCACTATGAGGCAACAAGACAGATCAACAAAAGGGTCCACGTTCGCAAATAAATGGACACCCATTTAAACCCAGCAAGTAAGGTCATCAGGCAAGTTGATTGATGCAAATAGACTGGGTCGGGAATCTATGGTGTACGTCATGATCACAAGGACCAGTCATGTCATCCATATAAGTTTTTCTCTTTTCCTTTTTCCACCAAGTATTTGTTCAGAAAGATTTTTCTCCTTTTCTATCTTTTTCATTTTCTTTCTAAGAATTCGTTTTGAAGAAGATTTTTCAAAGTTTACTACCAGAGGCCGAAGGGGTACAGAAGCAAAATACGAAGGAGATAGGACAAAGGCCGAGGCAATAAGACAAAAGGCGTCAGTTGCAAAACCAAAGGACGAATTGTGCAGAAAGTTAAGGGTGATGTAAAGAGAGCGGAAAAGACGGGTGAAGGACTTGTGGACCAAATTCTGAGAAGGTTTCCCCGCAGAATGTCGATAAGTCACGGACCCAAGTCCGAAGTGGTCAGACGCCACAGGAAAGGGAAATTAATCCGATGCAAGATAACCCTAACCGTCCTAGAGGCTAGCCCCAGGCGATGCAATGTTGTGCCTTGCAGTTCTGGGAGGAAGTAAACTCCTAAAGGGAGTGGTTTCGGGATTAAAGCAGACTCATACAGCGTGTCCTGTAAAGAGAAAGCAGAAAAGAGGATATATGGAAAACCATCCCCAGCAGGCAAGGCACCCCCAACAAGCAACTTTATCCACCCACCATTTGTTGGAGCATAGAGCAAGGAAAAGAAAAGAAAAATCATCCCCCAGCGGGAAGGACACCGTTGCCCACCATGATTGAAACTAACTAAATCCTTTTGTCTGCTGCAGGAAAATAAAGGTTGATGATGGCAGCAGAACGCGATGCCAGAAAGGTCACCAAAACCGGGGCAGAAAATTTTCTGCCGTTGTCAAAAAATTTCTCGGAGGAACGAGGAAACAAATTCAAATATGTCTTAGTTTAGATAGGTGCCCACCTGTATAACGAGAGGAATATTTTTCATGTCTTAGTTTAAATAGGCGCCCACCTGTATAACGAGAGGAATACTATTCAGTCTTAGTTTAAATAGGCGCCCACCTGTATAACGAGAGGAATACTTTTCAGTCTTAGTTTAAATAGGCGCCCACCTGTATAACGAGAGGAATACTTTTCAGTCTTAGTTTAAATAGGCGCCCACCTGTATAACGAGAGGAATACTTTTCAGTCTTAGTTTAAATAGGCGCCCACCTGTATAACGAGAGGAATACTTTTCATGTCTTAGTTTAAATAGGCGCCCACCTGTATAACGAGAGGAATACTTTTCAGTCTTAGTTTAAATAGGCGCCCACCTGTATAACGAGAGGAATACTTTTCATGTCTTAGTTTAAATAGGCGCCCACCTGTATAACGAGAGGAATACTTTTCATGTCTTAGTTTAAATAGGCGCCCACCTGTATAACGAGAGGAATACTTTTCAGTCTTAGTTTAAATAGGCGCCCACCTGTATAACGAGAGGAATATTTTTCAGTCTTAGTTTAAATAGGCGCCCACCTGTATAACGAGAGGAATATTTTTCATGTTTTAGTTTAAATATTTCAGATTTTGAGAGCAGTAACCCCACCGGAAGGCCGAAGGTTACAGCAGGAATACCTAGCAGGAAATAATAAAAATCCCCAGCACCAGGAAGCAGAAGGTTGCAAACTCAAGTGCATGTGTCAAAAGGGAAGAAAGGACGCGTTTTGAAAGAAGCGGCTTGTGAACATTAAATCATGCCCAGCATAGAAAATCTGATGAAGAGAGCCGTACCACCAGAGGAACCACTGAAAAGCTTAATGAAGAAAGCCATGTCCCCAGCGGACCAAGCAAAATGATGAAAACTGGCATTCAGAAAGGCAAAGGACCAGTGTCGTCCCCAAATTCACGGAAGAAAAGCACTAGAGGAAGCACAAGCCGACAAGAAAGCAAGGCGACAAGAACAAGTTGAAGATAGATGAGATCTTAGGATCCATAGTCTAGCCTAGCTTCTTGTTTTTCCTTTTAGCACAATGTAACAAGGAGATCAGTAAGCAATAACAGCATACAACAAATAATAGCATACGACAGCATGTAACAGCACACAACAACAGCGAACATGACAGTCACACGGTAGTCCCAGCTACCAAAACTTCCCGAACTACATTGACCTGATTCCTGTTCAGCCCAGGATATGTAGGAAACCTCTGAAGCAAAGGTTCGGTCAAATCTTTTTAAAAAAATGCTTCACACGGAGTACTCGGTTGAGCAAAAATCACGCACTTTATCTTTGCACGAAACACTTCGTGTCTTCGGGTAAAGAAGGGCAGCTGTAAGCACATGATTTTTGCTTCACGGAAATTACTCCAAAAGAAAAGAAAAAATAAAAAATATATGCATAAGTGTTTCCGGTCATTGGGTGATTGTTTTATTAAATGTTAGTTTGGGGGTGTGTAAATTTATTTTTACTTAGGAGTTTTGTTTAAATTAAAGTAGAAAAGCAAAGGAAAAATGAGGATACTCGAATTGGGCCCAAAAATTAAAACAACAGGCCCAAACCAGCTGCATGTATCCAGTCCAAACCAGGCCTGCCCAGGCACGACCCCCAAACGACGCCGTATAAGGCATCTGATCTGAGCCGTTCAGTCACACTCATCCAACGGTCCACACTCACACCCATAACCCGACCTGTTTGCTCGGATCAACCCAACCCCTCACTTAAACCAAACGACCCCGTTTCTATACCAAACGACCCCGTCCCGTCCCTCACCAGTGGATCCAAGCCATTGAGATCATCTGATCTGACGACCCTGATCTTTTTTCCCCTTCCGTATATAAACCCCCCATCACACCCCACGCCCCCTATCCAAGCCCCCATCCTGTTCATCGCCTCCCAAAGACCAACCTTAACACCCAAACCCTAGCAGCCGCCATAGCTTCCGTTTCACCTGAACACGACAGCAACAACGCCGATAACCACCGGACTAACACCCTTAAGACACAAGACCACCCCCAACCCCGATCTGGTAATGGTTTGGCTCGAATCTTCCTGGAACGTCTCGAATAATTGTTCGAAGGTTCGAGCCGAAACCCTAAGTCAACGGATGAGTCCTAAATTCACCCTAGTCACTCCCCTAACATCCCTCATACCCTAATCAGCTTTGGTTCTGATCAAATATAAGCAGAACTCTTCGAATCCCAAATTTGAGTTCAAGAACCCTAAAAACCAAACCTGTTTCGTTTTGAGGTAAGTTTCCGATGTAATCGTCTTTCTTTCCTTTTGTGTAGGTGTTATGCATATGTTCGTGGATTTGTTCTGGATTTTTGATTGTTTTTCTGTTCACCTTCAAAGACCCTTTTGTTTGGTCGATTTCTTTTCTTAAGTGTTAATTGAGTGTTATAAGATGTCTATTCGCTTCGATTGATGTTGTCGACTAGTTAAGTTTCGTAAATTCCATGTTAAATGTCCCGAGTTTTGAAATAAATTAGTGCCCTATTTAGTCTGTGGTGTTCGTCGATTAATTGTTACATATAATAGTTAGTATAGTCGATTTGAGTAACGTCGTCAAATATTTAAGCTTCTTAAGTTCCATTGTTGACAGAAAAATGCCTGAATCACTCAGTTGTTCTGTTTTGAGTTTAGTTGATCAGCGACTAGTTAGTATACGTTATAACTCGCAAAGTCGACTAGACACATGTTGTCGTTTGTTTCACAGTATTAAAATGACGAACGACTTAACTCTTACTGGTTGATTTAGCTGAAGGGTTGTGTTGGACTGATTATAGGTCTGTTTGTTAGCTGTGGGAGGGGTTCGAACTAGTTTCTCAAATGATTAATAACTGGCAGATACAATAGAATGAAAGGGTGGGGCAAAGCAACAATGATCAAGGGTCTGTGGGGTAGCTTTGGTTGGGAAAAAACTAATTAAGTGTTCAGGATTAAGGGGGGGGCTATCAATTGTTTAGTCAGAATACTATTAATCTAGTATTAGTGGGGACAAAACATAAGAGAATGGGAGTTTAAAATGAATACTTAAATGAACTCATGACTCTTGAATAGATCAATAGGCCAGGCATGGGGAACCAAATGACTTGCATCAAGAAGATGCTTAGGCATGGGAAATGAAGGGGATGGGCAAACCTGGGGGATGTGAAATTCTAGGCAAACCTTAGGGGTTTTCTTCCAGATTATAAATAGAGCTATTTTTAACTAAGAAGGGGCTGGACATTTTTTAGTCTTCAGAAAAGGTATAACAAAAAAGAAAATTTCAGAACATTGTAACCAAAGACTGTCTGAAAACTGCATAAGAGATTAAGTTGGCCAAGCTGTCTTGGCCAAGTCAGTTACTCTAATTGAACTGCCGTTGCTTTTGCATTGAATATTCTGGTTTTCTCGGCTGTTTTACTACTCGGTGTCTAGGATTGTTTGCTTGGTGCTCGATCACCTGTGGGTTTCCTCGTTGTTGAAACTGCTGTTGGTTGTCTGTGGACTGTTGGCGACATTGTTGCTGATTGTTGTTGCTGTTGATTGTTGATTGTTGTTTACCTGCTGTTGCTGTGTTGTTGCATACTACTCAGCTGATCATTCTCCTTCTTCTTTTGGCTTTTCTATACCAGGTACACGACTAACACTGTCAATGTAACTTGAAAGTTGAGCATGAATACAAAAGAGAAGAGTTGAAGATGTTTACTTTCATACATAGCTTGTATATTGAATATCATGTGATGTATAATAGTTTACATTTTTTTGGCTTGGATACTGGAGGTAGCCCTTATACATAGTAAATGACAATGTATGGTAACTTGACGTCCTCTTGTGTGTGTAGGCTAATAGATAAAAGGTTTGACAGTGTAGTAGGCTATAGCTCAGACATTAGCTATGTTTGTGATTAGCATGTCCATTAATGCATGAAAACTATCCATCATTAGTTAATTTCCTTCCCTTTTGATAAACTGCCTCGTTATAACTGATAAACCACACCTTCAGAACAAAGAACAAGTTTACGGTCTCAACCTCACGGAGGTCGAGCCCAAGTCGAAACGGACTAAGCAGGCCCTCATCGGAAAAACAGTGGCCCAGGCCTGGCCAATCCCGCATGAGCTGGGTTTGGGCCCATAAGATGCGATCGATTGCCCGTGGGCATGGCCATGTTTCTGATTTTGTAAAAGCATTCGGAATCCCACTATAAATAACCTGCAAGCATGTAATTAAGTAGGATTATTTTTGCTTTCAATTAGTAGAGACAAATGCGACTAGAAGCGTAGCTACTGTAGGATATCCTTTTAAAATAAAGACGAGATGAGCCTCGACAAATAAAAATGCACAAGCTGCGGGGCCCTCGTTAAATGTATATATCAAAGCACTCAGTTTCCAGAGTGGGCCGTTTAGCAAATCTCACGGCCTTCCCAGAATAATAACACGATAGTCCCTTTAGTTGCGTATTTAATAATGATATCTCCTTAAACTCGGGTGCACATTTATGTGACCCAAATCCAAATCTCAACGAAATCGAAATGTGTCCCCAATCACGGGCACATTGATTGTGACGTGGTTTGAGACGCGTTTCCATGACGTTGCTAATTCTTTTTAAATAATGGATGAGACGAGCCTCGACGAACAAAAATGCACAAGCTGCGGGGCCCTCTAAATGTATATATGTTAAAATACTTAGAATATGGGATAGGACGTTTAGCGAATTTTACAGCCCTCCCCAAATAACAACTCGTTAGTTGCTTTAGGCATGCCTTTAATAATTTATTTTCCCTAACTCGGGTGAACATTTATTGACCTAAATCCAAATCTCAACCGAGTCGAGATATGTCAATAAACCACGGGTGCATTGATGTAACGTGGTTCGAGATATATTTTCACAACGTTGCAAGTCCTATAAAAAATAATAACAATTTTGAAAGCAGTAAAAAGTTAAAATTTGCACATCAGTTCATATTTGTATAAAATCAGATTAATCAAGCCGAATATAACAGTTGAGCGACCGTGCTAGAACCACGGAACTCGGGAATGCCTAACACCTTCTCCCGGGTTAACAGAATTCCTTACTCGGATTTCTGGTACGCAGACTGTAATATAGAGTCATTCTTTTCCTCGATTCGGGATTGAAATTGGTGACTTGGGACACCCTAAATCTCCCAAGTGGCGACTCTGAAATAAATTAACAAATCCCGTTTCGATTGTCCTTTAATTGGAAAAAACTCCCTTGTACCCTCGCGGGTATGTAAAAAGGAGGTGTGACAGTATCCAGTCTGTCAGTCTAGTTAATATTGTCGAGTCTTTTGTTATAGTACTTCCTTTTTTTTTGTATTTGAAAAACCAAAAAAAAAGATTTATAAATGGAAAATCTAAGAGATTTGTTTTAGTTTATTTTATCCATCATTTTTTTCCAGAACTACGCTTGATCTGATTCATGAGGGACAGGATACGTAGGCAACCTACATAGGGTTCGATCGAATCATTATTAAAAACAAAAATGAAGAAAGAAAAAAAAAGAAAAAGAAAAAAAGAAAATGAAGTTGTGGGACGTGAGAAATAGGAGGAAAGAAAAGTGCAATGATCAGAAAGAAAAGAGGGGAAAAGAAATGAAAAACCAAGCAGTGTTAGTAAGGAAGATGAAGAGGAAAAGGGGCAGGAAGAGTGAAATTGGGATGATGCCATATGACCTTCGTACCCTCGAAGTCATTCTAGAACCGTTAATTGTTGCTAGGGGCATTGCACGGAATGTGATATTTCTATTTGACAAATGCTCTAACGCTAACATGTTGGCTTTGTTTTGCTCCTCTTTGTTACTTTCATTGTTATTATAACAGAGGGTGGTTAGTTTGTGGTGCTTTGGTGATTCGTCCATACAACACCATAAAGCATAAGTTAGTCATGGCTAGCAAAGAAATAGACACTGAGGTTGTGCACCCACCAAGGGAGATTGTAGAATTAGAATCAGAACTGAAAGATGAGGTTCGGAGGTTGAAACAATAGATGGCAGAAATATATCAATCTTGGTTAAGGGGGCATCCTCCACCTTCATTCCCCACTAACTACACTAAAAACCCTGCAACCATCCCACCATTATCGCAAGCCCAGGTTCCCACAACCGTCGACCTTTCCCCTCAACTTGCACCGGGTTTTACCCCTTACTACAATTACCCTAGCACTTCCTCCCAAATGTTCTATGCTCCACCAGCCAAAACAACCTCATACCCTGCTCCGACATCTACTCCTATTTTTGTAGCTCCTCCACCAGCTACTCTTTCTCGATCCTCTAGCGAGACTGTGTTCAAAGTCCATGACGCCCAAGGAAAGAGGCCCAAGGAAAGTTTTAGGGAGTTTTGGTTCAGATGGAACGAAGAAGTTGCTCGGGTCAGTTCTCCAATTGATAGAAAAGATGTTGCTGAGCCTCGCCAACGACATGATCTAGTGGGCATTCCTGCTAAATGCTTTCAGCCTCAATACCGACCCCATGAATATCCTCGTACTCCAAATAATCCTCCCCAATGCTACTTTCTTCCACAGAATCCCCAAAGTCATACTTTACCTCCCCAGTACTCTATTTACAATGCACCGTCATATGCTCTACACTCACAAAACCCGCAACGACTTGCAACGCATCCACAAATGTCTTACCTGCCTCTACAATCATATCAACCCCCTACCCGAAAGAGGTTCCAACCAAGGCCGGAGTACAAGATGAGAAGGCAGCAGCAAAGAGAAAAGTCTTTCACTCCAATCGGAGAATCCTACACAAGCTTGTTTGAAAAGTTAAAACAGTCTGGCCTGATTGAGCCGCTCATCGGCTATACTCCGGACCCATATGCAAAAGGTTTTGATCCTACTGAACGGTGCATGTACCACTCTAATGTCCAAGGGCATAACATTAAAGATTGTCGTATTTTGAAAAGGGAGATAGAAAGAATGATTCAAAAAGGGATAATTGTAGTCCAAGACAGTGACACCCAAAACAATGCACAGAATCCTTTACTTGCACATGATGATGCACACTTTGTGGGGAAGATGCGTGGTGACAGGGAATATGAGAATCCTCTTGGGGACTTTCCGACTGAAGTTCATGATATTGAAATTGGTGAAGGTCCCGGTAATTTTGATGCACAACCCAGTGGCTAAGATGTCGAGCTTGGTAATTGGAAAGACATTCCTTTCTTGGCTATCTGGGGAGGAGTTTTGGTGGTTTACTTTGTTGTCATTTCTGTTGTCCAGGTTATTTTTGGGGTTGCAATCCAGACATTGTCTTGTTGGCCCAAACCCTTCTGCTTCTTATTTTCCTAGTTCGTTTAGTAGTAGTAACTCGTCTAGTGTTATCTAGGATTGTTCCAGGGTTGCAACCCATAACTATTTTGCTTGTTTTGTTCAAACCCTTTTCACCATCTGTCTAATGCAATTTCCTGTTTTCTATTAGTTCTAGTCAGTTTTTGTTTAGGTTACTTTTCCTTTTATAGTCCTTTTTAGCCTGACTCTAGTGACATGGCATGCATGCATAATTCTCAGCCTGGTCTTGAAAGTTAGTTTAATCATGAAGGAATGACACGGTTTTAAACATGATAAAAGAGGCATTTGAGGAAACAAGTAGAGATTCACGCATTCTGAGATGACCTGAAGCTTGAATTGAGTGAAACTGAGGTAGTAGACTGGAAAATCAAAAGGTTGATAGGAGCATACAACAAAGAAATGTCTCTCAAGCAGTTTAAGGTAAATCAGTCAGTGCTGAAATACATTCTTCCACATCAATATAAGGTTGAGTCAAGTCTGCTTCGAACTGGCAAGGATCATACATTGGGACAAAGGTATTGCCCATCGGCGCTTTCTGTTTGTGATGATTTCATCAATAGATATTGTGCATGATTTCTTTGGTTATCTTCAATTGCACGTTTGTACTCGGCATTTTTAAAGTTTGGTATGACAGAGGCATTTATTCTGCCACTCCAAATACTTTTATCTTTTGCTACCCCTTTTGAGCCTTAATTTATTTTGTTCCGTACCCCTCTTTTGGAATTAGAAATAGAGCTAGGAACTAGAAAAGGAAAAGAAAAGAGGAGAAGAAGAAAAAAAAGGAAAAGAGAAAAAGAAAAAAAAGAAGAAAAAAAAGAAGAAAAAAAAGAAGAAAAAAAAGAAGAAAGAAAAGAAGAAAAAAGGAAAAAAGAAAAGAAAAGAAAAGAAAAAAAAAGGAAAAGAGAAAAGGAAAAAAAAAAAGAAAAGGAAAAGGAAAAAAACTAACTTTGTTTTTGAACTACGTTCAACCTGATTCTTGTCACCACAAGATACGTAGGCAGCCTTACGATTCGGTCGCACCAAATAAAATGTTTCATAATCCCCGAAGTCAAGAGTGAGGCAGTTTTTCTTGAAAATCCCATCAAAGCAAAAATAAAAATAAATAAATAAATAAAAATTCCCCAAACTCCAAGAAACTGGGGCAGAAGTTTTAATTTTGCCAAAAGACCTGATTCCAAAAGTTGTAATTTTGACCCCTTTTCATCTTAAATTATTTTGAGCCTTTATACCACCCTTTCTTTCCAACCCTATCCAAAAGCCTATATTACGGTCCAAAGAAAGACCTCCTGACCAATCTTTGAGGATGCCAAGTCAAGTGTGTGGTGAAAGTATGATCTTCCTGCATCATGGGTAATACCTTTGTTCTCAGCACATGAGAGAAAATGATAATAAGAGAGTCTTATTGGTGAAAACCCTCAGGGGCACCGTAAGGCTACGGTGAGTTGAGAAAAGATCAAAATGAGATAGACTTGATGGTGAAAACCTTCAGGGCACTATAAGTCAACTGAGGATTGTGGATCAAATGGGACAATTGAAGCATTGAAGTCCAGTTGCACAGCGAGGAGGTACAACAAGAGTTGAATATTAGACTTGCTTGAGAGATTAGGCCACTTAATCCAAATGTGCATGTCATGGTCATTAGAGTTGGTATCCACATCTGATAAGTTTCTACTTCATCCTTTAGTTATTAGGTATCATCTCTTTCCCTTGTCCCTTATTTTGTTTCTCTCGTTTTGATTGAGTACCTTCTTGAGTCTATTTGGTCAGAACAAATAAAGAAATGACTTCAAAATCTACTACGAGCTTTCCAATTGCACAAAGCAGAGTCTGGCTAGCACATCAAAGTGGCATAAGTCAGGAAAAAGTGGTATGCGCATTGAGTTGGCAACAATCAACATGCTTTGGGATTCATGTGAAATGCAAGGGTTCAGTAAATGTCAATCCATGAGCAAAATGCAATAGATAGAGGATATTGGAAACGAATGGAGCAGAGGTGTTTTCTGTGATAAGGGTTGAAAGAAAATGGGCAGTCGATAACAGTCGAGGTCGTCCAGGTTGAAATCAAAGTTATCTTGGCAGTGGCAAAAGCAGACACTCAGCAATAACGCCACAAACTATCCACCGTTTTCAAACTAACAAAATTTTATTCATCTAAAATAGGGGAAAGATCCTCAAGATCCTCAACAAAATTTAAAAGTTTTCAAGATCCTCCTGGATAATGGGATTTAATTTTTGAAAGTTCTCAGGACCCTCCTGGATAATGGGATTTAATTTAAAAGTTTTCAGGATCCTCCTGGATAATGGGATTTAATTTTAAAAGTTCTCAGGACCCTCTTGTAATCCACAGGGACCCTCCCATGAAGAAGGCATGGCTCAGAGGCAAGAAATTTGGTTCAGAATCCTCCAAGAAGAGAGCACGGCTCAGGTAAGTTCATTCTCGTATTTTCAGGATCCTCCTAGATAATGAGATTTAATTTAAAAGCTTTCAGGACCCTCCTGGATAATAGGATTTAATTTAAAATTTTCAGGACCCTCCTGGATAATGGGATTTAAGTTAAAAGTTTTCAAGATCCTCCTGGATAATAGGATTTAATTTAAAATTTTCAGGACCCTCCTGGATAATGGGATTTAAGTTAAAAGTTTTCAAGATCCTCCTGGATAATGGAATTTAATTTAAAATTTTAGCGTAAGTTCTCCCTTTAGAAAATATAATTTAGCTTTAAAGTTATCACACTTAATATGAGATTTAATTTGAAGTTTTCAGGGCCCTCCTGGATAATGGGATTCAGCTTTTAAATTTTTAGAGCTCTGTAGGTAACATGATCCGCTTAACACTCACAAATATGCCTAGATCCCGATCTGGGGCAGAAAAATTTCTTTTGTTTTGTTTGTTTTGTTGAAATGTCAGGCGCCCACCTAGATAACGAGGGAATACAATTCAAGATCTGGTAATCAGGCATCCACCTGGATAACGAGGGAATACAATTCAAGCTCTAGTAATTAGGCACCCACCTGGATAATGAGGGAATACAATTCAAGTTTTGGTAGTCAGGCGCCCACCTGGATAATGAGGGAATACAATTTAAGTTTCTGGCAATCAGGCGCCCACCTGGATAACGAGGGAATACAGTTCAAGTCTTTTGCAATCAGGCACCCACCTGGATAACGAGGGAATATAATTCAAGTTTTTGGCAATCAGGCGTCCACCTGGATAACGAGGGAATACAGTTCAAGTTTTTGGCAATCAGGCGCCCACCTGGATAACGAGGGAATACAATTCAAGTTTTTGTTAATCAGGCACCCACCTGGATAACGAGGGAATACAATCAAGTTTTAACAATCAGGCACCCACCTGGATAATGAGGGAATACAATTCAAGTTTTGGTAATCAGGCACCCACCTGGAGAACGAGGGAATTTATTTCGAGTTCAAGTCGTTGGCAGGCACCCACCGGAAGAACGAGGGAAGTCATTTTAGAATTCAATTCAAAATATGAACTTCTCAAGACATGGTTGAAGTTATGAGCGCTGCATGCTAGGTCTTGATCCAAACAAATCGTGGAGGAATGAATCAACACCTGCAGCTAGCGAGCATCAAGGTTCAAATCAAAAAGTCTGCATGAAGAACCATTCAAGACTCAAGATCAAGCTTCAGTAGACTTGTGGATAGGGATCTTGTAACTCATAGGTGATAGGTTTGATTAGTTCTTTTAGATTTTGATTTGATGCAATAACAGGACCGTGGACCGGAACCTCAATGGAACGACACTTCAGTCGGCTCTCCGCCACGGTATACTCCATCACGTCATTCACTTCTGAACTACACGTGGCCTGATTCCTTTATAGTCAAGGATATGTAGGCAGCTTAGATACCAGGGCTCGGTCACATCCCCCTTTCTCTTAGTTTTGGTCTTCCTAAATAAGGGTCGGGTCTAAAAACATGTCTAGTCGTTCTTTGTATGAAAATACTTCGTATTTCCAGTCAAAGAGGGGCAGCTGTAGACATGTGATTTTTGACCCTCCCCAAGATTTTACATATTTTAGTACTTAAATACTTAGTTTAGGTCTAATATAGTTATTTTAACTAATTTTGACTCTTTTACATTATTTTTATTATAAAATTGAAAAATACAAAAAAATAGTTTCATTTTTCTCTATTCAATTAAGGTATTGGGTATTTTTAGAAGAATATTATTTTTTACCCATTTTTATTATAATCCTTGAAAATACCAAAATAGATTTTTGTCATAATATAGTTCGTTTTAATTAATTAGTAATGATTTTACAATTTTATATTATATTGTTTTAGGAAAGAAATCAACATTTTTAGTCTTATAAAGCTAAAGGGCCATTTTTAAAGACAATTTTAGCCCAAATCTGAGCTCAATCTTTTGACCCATCAGCCATTTTTGAGAAATTAATCCAAGCCATTCATTCCATCCCTATCTAAGGGCCAAGATCATTTCTTTTAGGAGAAGACCTAAAAAAAACATAGGAGCTACTTCCTCTTCTAAGACAAAAAAAACCCTAACCTATCTCCTTCTTCTTCAACCTAAAACCATAGAAATAAAACCCTAGAAAGACACAAACATAGAAGACAACCATGGCTTCTAATCAATTATAAATGTATATATCTTCTCGGGATATACTCCAATGAAATAAATATCAGGCTCTCACAGGGTCAGGATATCGTCTGAACATAAGCCGACAAGGACATACAATCTTTCATATACATTACATATGTCTAGAAGCCTCTAAGAGTACATAAAAGTCATAAGGACAGGACCCCGACATACCAATTAATACATGATCTTCTTGAACCCAAAACGAGCTACAACAAACCCTAGATAAGAAGAGACAGCAGCCACCGCCACCTCCTAAAACAAGCAGCCGCCGCAACTCTTCTTCTTCATCACAGCCACCCCAAACAACCACCCCGCACACAGCCAAACGACCTCGATCTCTAGCAGCGGCTGAACTCTGGGAACGACCCCTGCTCCTTTATCTTCTTCTTCCTCTTCAACCCGAAAAACTTGCCAGAACCAGCCGCCCATTTCCACCACTTCGCCGGAAAATTAGCGCCACCTCCATATCCCTCACCAACAACAACCAGCGACCAACCTTCCATCAACCAGAACTGCCACCGCAGCAACGACGACCACAACGCCTTCAAGTAGCGGCTGCTGTTTCCTCACGCCACCTACATTCTAGCTGTCTCCACCTCCATTCTCACTTTAACCAAGCGAATAGCAATCCATCACTCACACACTGGAAAACGAGCTGCAGAGCCGCCGCCGGAAACCAAAACAAAAAAAAACAACAAAATATCGTTTTCTGCTTTCTCAATCGAAAAAAATGCATTTCAGTTTCTAATTTTGATCTTCTCTCGCGGAGTCGCTTACATTCGAGATGGGTTTCTGATTGAACGCTGTTTGATTTTGAGTAAGTTCGCCGTTTGGAGATTTCCGTTGTCAGATCGAGTTTTCCGGTCGAGTTTGAGTTTCCGTCCGCGGTACATTATATTTTGAGTTCAAAGCAGTGCCGTAATTAGTTCCCCATTATATCGAGGTTTATTTCTCACCCTTCTCTTCAATTATGTGTGCCTTTACTATTATTTTGATGAATTGAAGCCATCTGATGCATTTGTGTGTGAGATTACATGAACATTTGTTGCACTGGGGTTCTTATTGTTTCCAAGTGCACGTTGCTTAGTTTTAAGGGCTACTGCTGAATCATTAGACTATTAGTAAGCCTAATTAAGAGGAAGACTAACGAGATAGTGCATTGAAAGCCTCCAATTAAAATGAGTCGTGGACTGGGAAACCTTGCAAAGAAATTTTGGCCAAGATTAGTGACATGGATTTGGGACGTGGTGTTGGAATTAAAAGGAAACAGAACTTAGATTTGAATACTATACGTCTATTAATTCACCCGCTAGGAGCATGCTTAGGCCGACCACATTTGGGTAGGCAATCTTAGGATTTTTCTATTTGTTTGCTTTTAATTTCGAGGTGAGAGGTCGTTCCCTTAGTTAAATTTATCCGGGGAATTCCCCGAGGTATTTGTATATATTTTTATCCGGGGTATGCCCTGAAGTATTTGTAAATGGAGGCCAAAAGTAGAAACTTGTAGTGTTTTTATTTTATTTTTATTTTTCTTTTACTTTTATTTAGGCGGGGGCGACCCTGAGCCTCTTGTGTGTTTATTTTCCTTTTTCTTTGTTTTCTACCTCAATTGAATGTTTTAAAAGTCAACTAGATCCAGTACGCAATCGTGATTTTCACGGGATTTGGGGAGTGCCTAACACCTTCTCCCCGAGTCAAATGAACCACCTTACCCGAATCTCTGGTGCGGACTTTGTTTTAGAGTCTGAAACGTTTTAAAAGGAAAAATCATTTTTAAAAAGACGGTGACCTGACACACCGAAATCAAATGTCAGGTGGCGACTCTGAGTTAATCCTTTTGAAATGCAATTCTTTGTCACTTTCAAATGAGAAACCCTTTTCAAGTTGTACTAAATCTTTTAATATTTTAAGAGGGTTAAGTGAGGTTTGTAAGAAAAAAAGGGGTGTGACAGGCTACACTTGCTGAAAAGTTAACAGAGAAAGGATTTTATGTTAATATTGTTAGGATAACTAACTTAGGGGTAAAGAGGGATTTTTTTCAGTTGTATAACCATAGAGCAAATTCTTCCAAAAGGGTAGCTGAGAATGAGATCATGCAGAAAATAGAGAAAAAAAGTCAAAAAGCTGGAATCTTGGATCTTCTTTTGAGAGACTAGGAATTCTTCCAAAAGTGATCATATTCAAGAAGTCATGGATAATATAGATATCCATATTATTGGTTGGTTAACCCGTTTTTTATCCGTGTTTGCATTACCCGTTTTCAACCTGCCCATATCCGACCCGACCCACCTATTTGCGTACCCTAACTGTAACCATCAAATAATAACACTAGGATCGACTATTTCAGGAACGGCTCTTTGTGTTATACAATTAGTGATATGTTACACAATTAGTGATTAGTGATGTATTAATAGTAACAGTGAGCTGGAATTAAAAAAGCTAGTGGTTGTTAGTTGATTAGTTCCGGAAGTTAGTTAAGGAGTCAAAAGTTAGTTAAAGTTAGTTGAGAAGTGGTTAAAAGAAATCTTTCATTCCAACTCATTTCATTACACATAGATGATTGTATTATATTTTGGAATATTATAATAACAATTATAATCTTCTTATACATTCTCTCCTCTCTCCTCGATTCTTCTTCTTCTTTTTCCATCGCCATAGCTAAGCTTCTAGCTTTCTATGTTATAGCTCCTAGTCTGCTATATTCAAACCTCGAATTATTATTGATCCCTGCATTTGGCTAACAATGGAATCAGATCTTCCGATTCTCAGAGATAAAAATGACAAAAGGTGGTAAATTTGCTAAAAATTCGACGACAGAATTAGGTGATCTCAAAGAATTGATGCAACATTTAATTTCTATAGTAGGCTCTTTAGCTGGTGAAGTTGCTCACTTGAACGATTTGGATCGGCAAATTGAAAGAAAAAAATGTTGAATCCCTTAGAAAGAAATGAAGAGGATGTGATTGGCCCTAGTGGATCTAAGTCCAGATCCAACAATAAGGATTCATCATAAAGGTATCATGTAGAGAGGGAAGGAAGTCAAACAGATGGTAGACAGTACTCCAAGTATACTCAGATTTCGTTTCCTAGATTTTTTGGAATGATTTGAGGTCATGGATGTTCAAAGTAGAACAATTCTTTCAAATTGATAAAGTTAGCTGAGGAAAGAGTCACGGTGGCTTCTCTATATTTAGAAGGTAAAGCTATGGAGTGGCATCAGGTTTTCATGAAGTATAGGAGTTATACTCAACCACACACGTGGACTGAGTATGTTATGGACCTAACTGAAAAATTCGGGGAGAACTATGATGATCCTATGGAGGAATTGAAGAAGATTGTTCAGTCTAGTAGTGTGAAGGAATATCAGACAACTTTTGAATGAAGTTTTACAAGAGTGAACTTATCATAGAAAAATGCAATCAGTTGTTTCATAGATGATTGAAGGAGCAGCTAAACATAGCAGTGAAGATGATCAATCCTAGATCCCTTGCTCAAGCATTTAAAACAGCCAGGATGCAAGAAGTCTATATAGATGCTCAATCCAAGGAGATTGTGCAGAGGATATTATTACCTCTAGCACAAACTACAAATTTTAAAAGAAAGTGGATCAAAGGTACCAGAACAAACTATTATTGGCTTTTCTTGCCCTAGGAAGGATCAGCAAACAACTTTTAATGGAGGATTTAACAAAAGAAGACTAAGCGTTGAGGAAGCCAATGAAAAAAGAGCCGAAGGGTGGTGCTACTTCTGCAATGAGAAGTATGTGCAGGGTCACAAATGCAAGAACCTTAAACAATTTTATGCATTAGAAGTTGAACAACAACTAGATTTTGAGTACTCTGAAGATGCTGAGAGCCTTGGGAATTCAGAACAAATATTGGAGTTGGCTGAGTAGACAAAACACATGAAATTTCAGTTCATGCACTGAATGGTTCTATGGGGTTCAAATGCTTGAGAGTTACTGGCTATAATGCTAAGAAACCCTTGGCACATTCTCATAGATACTAAAAGCACACACAATTTCATCAACTCTAAATTGGTGAAGCAACTAAGATGTCATGTAACAACCACATGCCCTCAGGTAGTGGCTGTTGCAAATAGTAGTGGCATGAAGGTGGATACTGCTTGTATATTATCTTGGGTATAGGGTGTTGAGTTTGAGGCCAATTTTATGTTGTTACCCTTATCAAATTATGATGTGGTACTAGGTATTGAATGGCTGATCACACTTGGTGATATCAAGATGAACTTTAAGAAGTTCACTATGGAGTTCTTTTACAAAGGTAGGAAGCATATGCTCAGAGGTGCTGGTGATCAAATCAAATCTTCCAATGTTGAAAAGATAGCCAAGCTATTAGGTATCAACCTCAACTTGGAATGATTCAGGTTATTCCATGTGTAGAAGATAAGAGTATGTAGTGGTACTTATTATAGACTAGTGCTGAAAATTGCAATAGTGATTCTGGTTTAACATCACTATTAGAGAAGTATAAGGATTTGTCTTTTGAACCTACTATATTACCACCATCTATAGGGATGTTTGATCACCAAATCATTCTTTAAAATGAAATTGAACCTATAAACAAAAGACCTTATAAGTATCCTGCAGTAAAAAGGATATCATTAAAGGTCTAGTAAAATAAATGCTGGATCAAGGTATAATTCAACCTAGTTGCAGCCCATTTGCATCTCTTGTAGTCTTGGTAGGTAAAAAGGATGGTACCTGAAGGTTGTGTGTAGATTACAGGGACCTCAACAAATAGACTATCAAGAACAAATTTTCAATTTTCATTGTGGAGGATTTGTTGGATGAACTAGGTGGTTCAGAGATTCTTCCTAAAATTGACCTTAGATTAGGCTATCATCAGCTAAGGATGGTTGTTGCTGACATTCCTAAAATAGCTTTTAGGACTCATTCAGGTAACTATGAGTATCTTGTTATGCCCTTTGGCTTATCCAATGCACCAGCTACTTTCCAAGGTCTTATGAACTCTATGTTCCATCAGCTTTTAAGAAGATTTGTTCTAGTCTTCTTTGATGATATCTTGATATACAACAAGAATATATTAAAGCAGTTATAACAATTACAATTGGTTTTTGAAGAAATGAGGAGGCATCATTCATTTGCAAAAATGAGTAAATCTTCTTTTGGAGTTCAAATGATTGAATATTTGTGTCATTTCTTCACTATTGAATGTGTTTCAACAGACCCACAGAAGATCACAACTATACAGTTAAAAGGGTTCTTAAGATTAGTAGGCTACTACAGAAGATTTATTAGAAGTTTTTGTATCATTAGTCGACCACTAGCTGATCTCTTAAAGAAGGAAGGCTTCAAATGGTCACCACAGGCTACTGAGGCTTTCAATGAACTGAAAAAAGCACTAACCCAAGCTCATGTACTAGCTCTACCTGACTTCACAAAACCTTTGTGGCCGAGACTGATGCTAGTGGTTATGGGATAGGGGTAGTACTTATGTAGCAGGGCCACCCCATTGCCTTCATTAGCAACACTTTATCTCAGAAGAAAAATCTTATGTTTGTATATGATAGAGAACTTCTTGTTATTTGACATGCAGTAATGAAGTGGTCTCAATACTTGTCTGGCCAAAAATTCATCATTAGAACTGATAAAAAATCCTTGAAGGTTTTGATGGAGCAGAAAATTCACACAAATAATCAACTTAGTTGATTAACTAAACTTATGCCCTTTGACTATGTCATAGAGTATAAGAAAGCAGCTGAAAATAAGGTGGTTGATGCACTCTCCATGTTTAGTGGTGTTGAATTATTAACCATGGTGGTTTTTCCTCAAACTTCTGAGATGTTGCAATCCATTATTGCCAGTGGGGACCAGGATCCAAAATTGAAGAAGTTAATTGAAGAAGTACCGATATATTATACCAAACACCCTCAGTACACTTGGTCCCATCAGCAGCTAAGAAGGAAGGGGAAACTACTTGTAGGCAAGGGATCCATTAGACAGACCATCATATCTCATTGGCATAATACCTTATATGGTGGTCACTCAGGAATAGAAGCCACCCTCAAAAGATTACAAACACGGTTCTATTAGAAGGACCTCAAGAAGGATGTCAAAATATTTGTACAAGGACGTGATGTGTGCCAAAAGAGCAAGGCTTATCTAGCAGCATCACCCAGACTATTAGCACTTTTACCCATATCTGATACTGTTTGGTCTCAAATCAGTATGAATTTCATTAATTGTTTACCAAAGGTTAAATGGTATAAAGGTATTATGGTAGTTGTTGACTGGTTGAGCAAGTATGCTTCACTTTCTTGCCTTAAAACACCCCTATAGTGCCCAAATAGTGGCTCAGATTTTCTTAGATAATATTGTCAAGCTACATGGTTTTCCTGAAGCCATAACTAGTGACAGAGATACAGTTTTCTTGAGCAACTTTTGGCAGGAGATCTTTGCATTACAAGGTGTGCAACTCAATACATCCTCAACTTACCACCCACAGTCTGAAGGTCAAACAGAGGTGGAAACAGGTGCCTGGAAACCTATATAAGATGCTTTTGTGCAGAAAAACCTACTGGATGGCTATCATGCCTTCCTATGGCTGAGTATTGATATAATACCAACTCTCATTTAGCCATCCATATCACTCCCTTTGAAGCCATATATGGCAGACCTCCTCTTTTACATCTTCCATACATTTCTGTTGAATCAGCTGCAAGCGTAGCGGACAACATTCTCACCACTAGGGAACTCAAACTCCAACTTCTCAAATATCATTTGTCTAGAGCCCAGCTAAGGCCCAACTAAGGATGAAGAATCAGGCTGACAAACACAGGAGTGATAGATCATTTCAAGTTGGAGATTGGGTCTATTTGAAGTTTCAACCCAATAAGCAGACAACCATCTCTGCTCAGACATATCACAAACTAGTTGTTATGTTTATGGACCATTTGTAGCGACCCGACCAGTCATTTTGAGTTTTAGCATTCCATTCGGTGGTTTGAGACTTTGAGTAGCTTCATATTATGTATTATGACTTGCATGCATGGTTGATTTCGATTTTCGAGCGGTTCGAGATTTATTTGAAAGAATGATTCTCGTTTTAGAAACTTTAAGTTGGAAGAGTTGGTCAAGGTTTAACTTTTGGATAAACGGACGCGGAAGGATTTTAAATATTCCAATAGGTTTGTATGATGATTTTGTACATGTACACAATGTTTGATTAAATTTTGATGTGTTTTGGATAAGTTTGAGTTGTATAGTGATTATTTTCAATTTCGACATCGATTTGAGCAAAAAGGTTACCATATTGAGCAAACGGCCTTTGATTCGTGCTTTAACTCAATTATTTTATTTGTATCATAATTTGAAACCACAACAACTGAAATCATCAAGTTTTGATATCGTATGAGGAATTTATGGTCATTTTACTAAAAATTGGGTTGTCAAATTTTTCAGATTAATTAAGAAATTGCCAATGAATTCGAATTTAAAAATCTGCACGATTTTCAAATATTAAAACCAACATATCTCCTTCATTACAAGGTCAAATTGAGTGATTCAAAAGTCGAACTTGACTGGAATTTTACGAGGAATCCATTGGAGACATCAAAAGCGAGATTTGGGATTGTTTGTCAGAAGAAACTAGGTAGAACAGCTGTGCGTTTTCGGCTATTAATGTTGGAGTTTTTCTCATATTGAAAGTTTAGGATTGGGAGAATTCAAGGATGTTCTTCAAGTTTCTTCTATGGGGTAAGTTCTAAACCATAACCTAAGAATTTTCCTTTGATTCATTCCCTTGGTTTAAGCTTTAGTCCATGATTTTAAATGAAAACTCATTTAATTCTTTAAATTAAGACCTAGGGTTATGTCCTAATTTTAAAAATTGAAAATGAGTTAGAGGCGTTTATTTTCCGATTCCTTTTGGGGTCTTATTCTTCTATATTAAGAGAACAATATACTCGAAGTTGGCGATTGGGCTCTTAGGTTATGAACACCCAAGAGCAATTTTTTTGTCGAATTGGTTGAGCTATCAGACTTTGATTGAGTTGGTTTTTATTCGTGTGAGCTTGTATTGGTTCGGGCTTTGCTGGGGTAAGCTTGAATTCGAAATCCAAGGTGGACCCAGCGTTGACTTTTGTTGACTTTTTGGAAAAAATATAAAGATCGTAACTTTTATTTATTGTAATTGGTTTCTCTCGCATTGTTTGATGTTATTAAGTTATTTTTTGGTAGATTTGAGTTACGCGGAGGAGAATTTTAGAGGAAAAGCTATTTCTCTCGCATTGTTTGATCTTGCCTAACTTTGTGTGGGGGAAACTACCCCTCAGGCTTTGGGTTGATTGTGCTATTTGTGTTATATGAAAGTCATATACCCAAGGTGACGAGTGGGTACACAGGCTAATGTGGTATTTGAGTAGTTTAGATTATCTAGACCTTTTTCATGCATTTAATTGAGTTGTCATAACATATTTTATCTCGCATTGTTAATCTACTCTTACACGTTCTATTTGACGTTGTTAGCACTTGTTCTACCTCTTACTTGTTATTTTGCTCTTATATGCTTTAGTTGAAGTTATTGCCTTCCTTATTATCTTGTTACCTCTTAATTGTTGAATCACTTTTAATTGAAGTTGTTATTTCGTGGAATATCACCTTGTTGAGTTATTGGTGTTGAAGTTGTAATATATGTTATGACATTGAGGTGAAGTTGTTAGTTGTTGAGATACCTTTCCTTGTTTAGCATTCTCATTCATTTTATTATTGTTGAAATACTTGTACACATTGTGGTTGATCCATGGGCTATTTGTTATAAAAATATTGGTGTTGTTGACTTTGTGGCAAGTTGTGGCATATGAACACTTGTGGTACGAATTGTGATATTGATACGCATGCGGTGGTATAAATAGGGGTTGATACGCATGCGGTGAAATAAGGTGGACTTGATACGCGTGTTGCTAGTAGGGAAACTACTCGAAGCCACAAGGTGATATACGGTGGGCTAAAACGCGTGTAGCTATTTCGGAAAAAAATAATTGTCAAAACTAAATGTATAGCTCACATGGTGATATAAGGAAATATTGTGATTGAAATTATGAAATGTGAATGCGAGGCGGTACCTCGGTTATGATTTTCATTTTACATTTCATGTTGGAACAACTTGTTGATTTGAGTGATCATTGTTCTTCCTTCAATCATTCATCCGCTTTTTGATTATGTTTGGTTATTTATTATTATCTTGGTGTTGGAACGATTATGGTTTCTTGTTTGAGTCATGCATTCTACGTGATTTATTGTGTTGCTTTAATATGCCAATATATGCTCCCGTTATAACTTGGTGAATTAATTGTCAATGTAAATTTAATTGCATGGAGTCACTATATCATATTCTATTGAGTTGTTGGTAACATAATAGTTTAAATAAACGATTTATTAACATGATTTATTCCATGTGGCTCTTAAGATAGAACTCGTTATCTCACTCGGTGCCTTATTATTCTAATTGGTTATCGCACTTTCACTATAATTGGCTTCTCAAATTATACTCAACACCTTGTTAGATGTTTACCTTACTTAAAATTATTATCACGTTTTTCCTTAAAAAAATTCTATATTTAATTCGTTAATTTAACTTGTGTTTTGTTTTGTTTAAAAATGATACTTTTACTCAATTTTATTGATTTCTAAATTAAACTCATCTTATAATCTATTTCGTACAAATCGCATATTATTTTACTTTACTTGATTTCTTAAATAAACTCATTATTTCATTTGACACCTTACTTTATTTAAGATTGTTATTATGTTTTATGGTGTTTAAATATATCTTTCGTTCATCTAAATTAATATTTATCATCGTTGCAAGTACATGGTAGTACGTGGGCTTTCCCGTGTGAAGGTGATTGTTATTGTGGGCACGAGGTGCCATACATGTAAGATTTGAAAATTGTGATCCACGACTTGTGGCTTATGAGGTGTGGTAGTGCCTCAGGGTAATTCTTGTTGTACGTCCATGCGTTGGGAGAAATTTGATTGTACCTCAGGGTAATTGTTCAGTGTTCTGACTATGTTGTTTCTTTATTACTCCTTTACTACTTGCTGCCATTTATATTTCTATTACTTCATTGTTAGTTGTAAATCAATAGTTTTTTCATCGTTGTTCTTACATTGATGTTCCATCCATTGTTAGCATGAACATGTCTCTATGTCTAGTAGGTGTCTTGACTTGGCCTAGTCACTACTCCAACGAGGTTAGACTTGATACTTACTGGGTATTGTTGTGGTGTACTCATGCTATGTTTTTGCACATTTTTGTGCAGATCCAGGTATTCTGTTTATGTTGTTGATAGTTGCGTCTGCACGGCGGGAGACTTCAAGGTATACCTGCTTAATGTTCGCAGGCCTCGGAGTCACCATCTTACTTCATTATGCTACTATTATATTGTAATTCAAATCAGTATTGTGTTTAAAAATTCTAGCATGTTTTAGTAGTGTTTATGGCTCCGTACTACCAATTTTGGGAAATGTATAACTATTGGCCTCTTGCGGCTATGTATGTCATTTAATGGTTTATGATAAATTATTACATAGTGTAACGACCCGACCAGTCGTTTTGAGTTTTTGCACTTTGCTCAACAGTTTTCTGGCATGACTTGCCCCGTTTGATGGATTATGACTTATGTAAATCGTTGGTTTTGATTTTCAGGGTAACCGAAATGAATTTGGAAGAACAGTTCTCAGTTTGAAGCTTGAAGTTTGAAAAGTTTTACCAAGATTTGACTTGTTGGTAAATGATCTCGGATCAGAATTTTTATGATTTGGTTAGCTCCATTAGGTGATTTGGGACTTAGGAGTGTGATCGAAATGCATTTTGGAAGTCCGTGGAAGGTTTAGGCTTGAATGGGCAAAATTGAGATTTTGGCGTTTTCCGGTTGATAGGTGAGATTTTGATATAGGGGTCGGAATGGAATTTCGGAAGTTGCAGTAGCTCCATCGTGTCATTTGTGACGTATGTGCAAAATTTCAAGTCATTCGGATGTGGTTTGGTTGGGGTTTTGATCAAAAGTGTAATTTGGAAGTTCTTGGAATTCTTAGGCTTGAATCCGATGCGATTTTGGTGTTTTGATGTTGCTTTGAGTGTTCTGAAGGTTGGACATGTTCGAATGAGGTTATGAGATATGTTGGCATATTTGGTTGTGGTCCTGAGGGGCTCGGGCGAATTTTCGGATAGATTCCGGGCTATTTTTCCTTCATGTTTCACTACTGTGTTCTGCTGATATCTGGTGCCTCAATTCTTCATCGCATTTGCGAGGCACGTGTCGCGAATGCGTAGTGTATTCGCATGGCAGCAACAAAATTTCTGTGTCCCACGTTCGCATAGTGTACGGAGAGGACTCCTTCGCGTTCACGTATGGCATATCGTGTTCGCATAGAGTCGGGCTATGAGCTAGGCTAGAGGACCTTTCTTCATCGCATTCGTGAGTCTTGGGACGCGTTCACATAGCTCTGTATCCAATGTGTATCGTGTTTGCGAGGCTGGTGCCACGAACACATAGAGCATTTTTTATGGCTGGTGATTTTGTTCATCGCGAAAGCGATGGTTATCCCGCGTTCGCGAAGAAGGTTTTTGATGCTTGGGCAAAATATTTAAATAGCTATTGTCCGCAATTTTGGGGCTATCTTTCACCATTTTTGGGCGATTTTGGAGTTGCTTGAGAGGATTTGAAGAGGGATTCAAGATATAACTCCTGGAGGTACGATTTGTGAACTCAATACTCGATCCTATGTTGATTCTTACTTGTTTAATCATGAAATATGTGGAAACTAAAGCCTAAAATTGGGAAATTAGAGCTTGACTTTGGAGAGTGTAAATTGGGAATTTGAAGGGGCAATTGAGGTCCGATTTTGATGTTCTTGGTATGTATAGACTCGTGAGAGGACGAGGATTCTATTGATGTAATTTTTATCAGATTCCGAGACGTGGGTACAGGGTCCAGGTTTGAGCAATTTCGGGATTTTGATGTAAATTGGATATTTTCGAGTGGGCTTTGTTCCCTTAGCATATTTTAATAGTTATGTACTGATTGTGGATAGATTTGGAGCATCCGGAGGTCGATTCGTGAGGGCAAAGGCATCACAGGCTAGAGTTTGGACCGGATTGAGGTAAGTAATGATTGTAAATGTTGTCCTGAGGGTTTGAAACCCCGGATTTCACTTCATTGTGCTCCTTGACGTGACACACACACTAGATGACGAGCGTGGAGTCATACACCATTGGGGATTGTGATTTGGTCCGTCCCGTACAACTGTTAAGTCGCGTATTTGATTTGAAATCTTATGATATTTCATATTTTTTAGATTGATATTATATTTTGGGTTGTATGCCATGTTTGGGGCCTTGTGCCGACCTGTTGAGACCCTTAGGGGCAT
The DNA here is from genome assembly GCF_000393655.2 of Nicotiana sylvestris. Taxonomy (NCBI): domain Eukaryota; kingdom Viridiplantae; phylum Streptophyta; class Magnoliopsida; order Solanales; family Solanaceae; genus Nicotiana; species Nicotiana sylvestris. The sequence continues at coordinate 30,299,437 of NC_091060.1, read as the reverse complement.
TTTTACTATTTTTCCTCACTCTGTTTGTTTTGAAAGCATACCCTCAATCATGATTTAACTGTTTATTATTTAAACCTGGTTTTATCACTTTAATTCTTAAAATTTTGAAAACTATTTGGGTTGAGTTCCCTGTTTTACTGATTGCTCTGAGTGATTGTGAGGGTATTGACTGAGATAGACCGAGGGTGTGATGGTGAGGTTAATGACTGAGAGAAGCCGAGGTCCTGGTTGTGAGGATTATATATTTACTGATCGGGCTACACGTCGCATCAATATATATATATATATATGGATCGGGTTGCACACCGCAGCGATATAGCGCTTGGGCTGTAGGAGCCCCTCCGAAGTTTGCACACCCCCAGTGAGCATAGTCGACTATATATATGGATCGGGCTGCACGCCGTAACGATATATGGATCGGGCTGCACGCCGCAGCGGTTACTATATGGTACTTATGGAGTGTGAGCGCTGATTGATAAGAGTTGAGTCTCGAGTGACTGTGAGGCTTGCCTGAGGGGCTGTATACATATATGAGTGATGCTTTGCCCGAGGGGCTTGTTTTTATGAAATTGCTATTTCCACCCCTCTTTATACTGAGCCTCTGTTGAAAATGTTGAACAAATCCTTTTAAACAACTTTCATTTAAGCTAGAGTTTTTATGCGATATTCAGTATTTAATCACTCATTTGGCTTTGTTATTTCCACTAAGACTTTTATGATATGAGGTGTTTATGATTCTTGTTTTGCCCGAGGGGCTGTATACGAACTATGTTCTGCCCGAGGGGTCGATTATGATTTTCATCTCTTTAATTATAAATTGTATTGAACCTCTACCGAAACTGTTGGAAATCATGTTCAAATGATTTTTACCGAAAGCTGGATTTTAAATGAGACGATTGACTCGTATTCTGATTTGAAAGCTTGTTGTGCTTATTGAGTTATTCATAAATGTGGATTCATTGTTTCCTACTGCTTAGTCTTTATTTACTCTTATTACATACTAGGTTGGAGTACTCACATTACTCGCTACACCTCATATGCAGATTCAGGTATTTCGAAACCCAGTAGCGGGTGTTGATTTCTCAGAGGCGGAGTCATCGGAGTTAGCAAGGAGGTTGTACGACATTCGCAGCACTGCATTTCTTCCCCTCATTTTTCATTACTGTATTTAGTACATTTTTAGACTCTTGTTGTATTCAGACCTTGGTAGATGCTCATGACTAGTGACACCCCGATGTCGGACTTGTGTAATTATTCCACACTTTTCTTTAAAAAATTTCGTTATGAGAACTATTGTTTATAAATGGTATAAAAATAAATTTTATTGGAAGATGGTTGATTCGGGAGTTGTGTTGGGTGGCCTAGTTTCACGATAGGCGCTGTGAGCACGTGATTTTCTCTTCACGGAAACTACTCCAAAAAAAATCGGAAAAGAAATAAAACAAGTTACCTTCGGGTACAATTTTGAGGATTTGTGTGACATTTTGATAATTGTTTTGACCGTAAAAATTCGCCTTGCTATAGTTTAAAAATACAAAAATACATGTTGCATGCATTTAGGAAAAATGGTACATTTGGGAATTAATTAACCATTATTTGGTTTTCAAAAGCGAAAATCACAAAAATATACATTTTATTCTATTTTGTTGTCATGGTGTTTTTATTAAATGTTTTAATTCGTGTGATAACCGTTGTAAAGTGTTAATTAAATGGTTTTAATTCGTGTGATAACCGTTGTTAAGTGTTAATTAATATTCGTGTAGTTTAATTTTTGGTTTTAGGAATTTTGTTTAATTGTAAGAAGGAAGATGTCGGATTTGGGCCCAAAAATTCAACTGAAATCAGGCCCAAACAAACACAATGACCCAGTCCAAAACCAGGCCTTCCAGGCACGCCCCCAAACGACGCCGCATAGGGCGTTTGATCTGAGCCATCCATCCAGTCCAATCCAACGGTCCAAGATCCCTTTCAGCAACCCGTTTCCAAACTCGACCTAGTAACCGGTTCAAACCGACCCCTAACCAAGGCCAAACGGTGCCGTTCCACCTTAAGTGAAAGATCCTGGCCATCAATCTCACTTTATCCAACGGCCAGGATCTAACCGCCCATTACATATATAAGCCTAAACCTTTACCCAGCCCCCTATCCGAACACCCCCCCTTCCATCGTCCCAAACACAAACCCAAACCCCCGTTCCAAACCCTAGCCGCCCCCATACACTCTCACCATGAACCCGGCGGCAACGATGCCGGTGACCACCAAAGTAACACCCATGATGCACCCAACCACCCTGAACACGGATCTGCAAACCGTTGGGTTCGAATCAGTCCCCATCATCTCGAATCTTCGTTTGAAGGTTCGGGCAAACCCCCGATCTGCACCAACCCACCCCGAATTCATACCAGCCATTACCCTGCCCTCACTCATGACCAAACCAAGCTTGGTTTGGTCCGAATCCACCCATAAATCCTCAAGCCCCAAAATCGGACTGTTCGAACCCTAGAACACAAGAACTTTGGAATCCGGTCAGTTTAAACGGAGGGTTGGGGTTTAATAGACCTTAATCGAAGTATTCTCGGTTGAGAACACCTCGATTAAAGTCTGTTCGACCTCAAATGGTCAAATCCAGTTCAGGCCTAGGTCGTTGGGTTTTGAGCTTCCACAGTGAGTTTTCTTTTTTCTTTTCTATTTTGTTTAAGTGTTGTTTGAGTTTGTCAGCATGTTTAATTAGTTTGTTTGATATTTCTGATGTGTTCTTTAAATTCCCTCCATCTTCGTAAGACCTTTTTATTTGGTCGATTATTCTTCTGCTTATTGTTAAATACGTATGATGAGATGCATATTCGATTTGTTTAATATCGTCGAACAGATAATTCATATAGATTTCCTGTGTCGTACAAAGTTATTGAAGGCAGTTGATGCCTTATTCGTATTGTTTGTTTAATCGATTGATTGTTCTATGTTATAATTAGTATAGTCAATTAGATAAACGTCGTCGATTAGTTTTATAGGACTGAATGTTCAAATATTCTGATTCGTATAGATTCATATGATTGATCAAACCATTGTCATTTAGATGATTGTTTGACATTATCTGTAAATGATTTGTAGCTGCAGTGTAATAGCTAGAACTTAGTTTAGGGCAGCTTGAAATTGAACTTTCAGAAGTTCAAAATTTCCTGCTGTTGAAGAAGGGCAAGACAGTGATAACCAGGGGCTAACAGGGGTAGTTTAGGGGTGTGAAAAGAGTAGAAATGGTTAGTTTAAGTGGGCTGACAGTAGGGTACTGTAATATGATTAAACTAATACAATAAGTGGGGAACAAAACTTGATAGCATGGGGTTAATTGAATATTATAGGCTGCCCATACCTTTGGGCAGAAAACACATGTTAGGGGGATGTCAGAAGGATGGGCATTGGGGATTAGTTTAACGAGGTAAGGGCCGAAGGGATGAAGGGAGCTGGTGCTTGCCCTTTTGGCTTATAAATAAGCTCATTCAGAACAATAGGAGAGAGTTAGAAATCAGAGGTTAAGAGGTTAGAAAATCAGAAACTAAGGCTGAACACTAAGATTTCAGAATTTGAAAAGCTTTCAGCTGCTGTTTTTCTGAACCTTCACAAGTTAGAAATAGGCTGAAAGTTGAGTTAATTTTCCAAAGCTAAAAGAGTAGTTTGAGAGATTAAAGAGGTCTTTTCTGTTGCACTATTGAACATTAGGACTGTAACTGGTGCTGTTTATTGGGTCTTCTGGGTTTTCTTTGTTCACTGATTCTGCTGGAGTTCTGTTTAGTACACAAAAATTTGCACTGTTTATTGGTTATTGTTAGCACTGGTTGTTGTTGTTGGGTTTTCTGAAATTTCTGTTGGGCTATCTCTTAAGTTACTGCTGAGTTTTGGTCTGTTATTGGGCTGTCTCTGTTGTTGTTACTAGTTTGGGGTTGTCGACTGCCTGTGTTGCTGTGTTGTTGCATACTGCTCTACTGATCATTCCTTTTCTTCTCTTGCTTTTCTTAATACCAGGTACACCACTGATACACTCTCAATGTAAGCTGAAAGTTGAAACATGAATACAAAAAAGGAAGAGTTGAAGTTGTTTTTTTGAATCATACATAGTCTGTATATTGAACATTAAGTTGTGTATAATAGTTCATATCTTCTAGGATAATGAAGGTAGTCATCATGTATAAGTAGACGTCATGTATGGCAACTTAATGTCATATTGTGTATGTATGCTGGTAGATAAAAAAGGTGATAGTGTAGTAAGCAATATCTTGAATTTTAGTTGTGTTTATGGTTAGCATATCTTCTAACGCATGTTAAGTGCTGAACTATCCATTGCTAGTTAATCTCACTTCATTTAGTAGGCTGCCTCGTTATAAATTGCAACAATACCGTTAGAATAAAATAACATTGGTTACCATTTCAGCCTTATAAATGTTGGGCCTAAGTCGAATGAATTAACAGGCCCTTATCGGAAAAGGAATGGCCCAGGTCCAGTCCATACAGTGTGCGCTGGGCCTGGGCCCATAACTGCCAAATGGACTGCCCGTATCACGTCCCTCTTTTAACAAATCACGTTCGAAACGTAACTATAATAACTCATAAGTATGTAAATAAAGTAGGAGATTTTTCTTTTATTTTAGAGACGAACTTAATAGAAAATGTAGTCGCTATAGGTTTATCCTTTTAAAATAAAAATGAGACGAGCCTCGCCAAATAAATCACAAACCGCCGGGGCCCTCAATAAAATACATAACCATTGACTAGACTTTGGATTTGGCCGTTTAATGAACCTTCACGGCCTCTTCCTAAAATAACAATACGTTAGACTCTTTAGGACGCGCCTTAATAAATCTTACCTTCTTAAACTCGGGTGCACATTTATGTGACCCAAATCCAATTCTCAACGGAGTCGAAATGTGTTTCTAATCACGGGTACATTGATTGTGACGTGGTTCGAGATGCGTGTCCATGACGTTGCAAATTCATTTTAAAAAAAATAAGAATGAGATGAGCCTCGCCAAATAAAATACAAATTGCGGGGCCCTCAGTAAATATTTGCTTTAAAAATTGTTTAGACTTCGGGATGGACCGTTTAGTAAAATTCCACGGTCCTACCCAAAATAAATACGCTAGTCGCTTTAGGCGCGCCTTTAATAATTTAATTTCCTTAAACTCGGGTGCACATTGATGTGACCCAAATCCAAATCTCAACGGAGTCAAAGTGTGTCGACGACCACGGGTACATTGATTGTAACGCGGTTCGAGATACATTTTCACAACGTTGCAATTCTTGATAAAAACAGTAAATGATAAAAGCGGTTAAAAGTTAAATTTTGCACATAAGTTCACACTTGTATAAAATCAGATAATCAAGCCGAATATAACAGTTGAGCGACCGTGCTAGAACCACGGAACTCGGGAATGCCTAACACCTTCTCCCGGGTTAACAGAATTCCTTATCCGGATTTCTGGTACGCAGACTGTAATACAGAGTCATTCTTTTCCTCGATTCGGGATTAAATTGGTGACTTGGGACACCCTAAATCTCCCAAGTGGCGACTCTGAAATAAATAAACAAATCCCGTTTCGATTGTCCTTTAATTGGAAAAACTCCTTCACCCCTCGCGGGGGCGGAAAAAGGAAGCGTGACAGCTCTAGCGAATTTGTTGGGGATTAGATACCCAGAACCACTGGTTGAGGGTTAAGAATTCGAGCTTAGAATAATTATTATTATTTGGCTTTATTTATTATCTGATTTTATTACATGTTTTAGCTTAAATGTGCAAAATGTTGCTCTTACCGCTTTGATATTACTTGGACTGTATATATAAACTGTGCCGAAACCCCTCTTTTCTCTCTCTTGAGAAGTGCACGCTGGTCGTGACTTCTTTCTGTTGGTGTCATATACCAAAAATATAGCGAGGATTCGGAGGAGTTGCAAAACCGGATGGCCCTTTGGTTACCGGTACACAGCTCCCATCCTCGGCTCGAGTTGTTCGCTCGGGTAAGCCAGGTCTAGAACAAACACCTAGGTTTTAAAACTTAGTATAACGAAGCCTCATGCCGGATCCCTAGTAGGAACGCTTATTTGCATCATGCGCATTTGACTTAGGGGACTCAACACAGGGGTTGAGTCCGCCTAGAACTAGCAACCTGAAATGAAAAGACATTCTGCTACATCCTGTTTGCGTTATGCATTTATTTGCTTCAGACTTGCATGCTGACCGGTTTCGAAAGATCTGGAATGTGGGAAAATTGTGAAAAAAAGAGTGAGGTAATAGTATAGAGAGTTAATTGCCTATTTTAGAAAAAACATGCCCAAATACTGTTGAAATTTTGCCGAAATTTTGGGAAAAGGAAAAAAAATGTTTTGTTTATATATATATATATATATATATATATATATATATATATATATATATATATATATATAGTTTGTCTCACTCAAAAAAGCAAAACAAAATAGTCTTTTATTTTGGTTTGGAAAATAGGATGGTCATTGTTTGTTACAAAAAAAAATCCAAAAAACAAAATAGTTTGTCATGGTTCCGAAATTTGGTTTATAGTCTCTGCCCGAACTACGCTAGTTTGATTCTCGAAGGGTGTAAGATACGTAGGCAACCCCCGTCGGGTCCAACTTTATTTTGCAAAAATAATCCAAAAGAAAAAAAAATTTACTTATATTTGAAATTAGTTAGGGTGATGCCATTCTTTTCAGAAATAGCCGAATGTCCCTAAAAGGGCGCCGGAAGACTGTTTTCGCAAGAACAACTGCATATGGTCGTTTTTCAAGGTTTTCACCGGTTAGCCAACACAGCCTTAAAATCTTCGTCTTCGAGGTGTTGAAAGGCCGTATTCGCAAAACCGGATTTTATTTTTGAAAAAAAAAGGGAAAAGAAAAAGTGTGTCAATTTTGTCTTTGAGTCAAATGAGTCTGGATATTTGCTTAATCACCCTAATAAACATGCAGAATGAGCACAGGTCCAAGTTTGCCGGTAACAGTTAGGAGCAAAATCCCTTTGGAGTTGCGCTTGTGGTGGGAGGATTTGGAAAAGTCAGAGCAAGACAAGATCAAACTGCATCTGGGAGGTCTGACCAGTTTGTTGAATGTCAGGCCCAGATGCGACATCATAAAGGCTTTGGTTACATTTTGGGACCCGGCCCACAATGTATTCCACTTCTCGGATTTTGAACTCACCCCAACCTTAGAAGAGGTAGCAGGCTACATGGACGTTACTGAGGGGTTAAGGCACAAATATCTGATCGCTCCGAGAGCCGTAAATTCGCACAAGTTCATGGATCTACTGAAGATAAGCAAGGGAGTCCCGTACTCTGAATTGGATAGGGGTTTTTCTACTTTGCAATTCACATACCAGAGGTATGGGCATATAGGAGGGTTTGATGATCCCGAAAGTGGTGTTTGCAGCAGAGGGAATCGGACAAAGTGGGATGAACATAGGCGGTTCGCCTTCATGGTAGCATTCTTGGGCATTGTGGTGTTTCCCCGGAAAGATAGAAATATCGATTTGAAGGTGGCCGGAATCGTCAAGGTCCTGATTACCAACGACAAAAGCACGCTTGATCCTATGATAGTGTCTGAGATATACCGAGCTCTCACAGCCTGTAAAGCTGGGGCAGATTTCTTCGAAGGGTGCAATTTGTTATTGCAGATGTGGATGATCGAGCACTTATGTCATCATCCTCGGTGTATGTGCTATATATCTACGAACGAAGGCTGTATCGAAGGATATAACCTGAGGGTTTCAGGGCTCAGATTACCGGAAAGGTTTGAAGACTGGGTATCCTATCTCCGTGCCATCACCGCAGTACAAATAGATTGGACATTGGGTTGGCTTCCTGTTGAAGAGATTGTGTATATGCCCGCCACTGGTCCTTACTTCCTCTTAATGGGACTCAGAGGTGTTCAGCCTTATGCTCCTTACCGGGTGATGAGACAATTGGGAAGATGTTAGGTGGTACACCCAGACGAAGATCTCAGTATTTATGCAGTCGATGTCAGCAACGACGACCAATTTCATGAAAAGACATTTCGTTATATATGGAGCGAATGCCAGTATTTGCCGGCGAATACTCGAGTGTGTGACCTATCCAGAGGTGAAGTCTCACCTGCCTATCTCGCTTGGCATAGAAAGAAGAGCATTGCGAGAGACGAACCAGAACGGCCAACCAAAAGACCTCACCTCCAAGATTTTGTTGAGTCATCGCAAGAACAATGGGGCTGGCTTGCAAAAGAAGAAAACTACAGGACAGAAATAGGCAAGCTAAAACAACAGATTAGGGACCTAGAATTTGGAAACGATGTGCAAGTTGCTGCCGACAAAGGGGAAAAGAATAAGTTGGCCCAAGAAAACAAGGCCCTGAGAGCCCGAATCCGCCAAGACAGAAAGAATGCCGGTGACCAACAGAAAAATTGGTCCAATGAGAGGTTGATAGCAGAGCTAAGGAGTCAGGTCAGCAAAAGCCGAGAGGACTTGGAGAGATATGAAGCTTGCATAGCAAGAAAGAGGGTCAGATGGGCAAAAGGTACAATGGCTCGGAGGAAGCATCTGCAACAAGTCATAAGGGATTCTGAAATGAGCATCGGGCTATTAAGGAAAACGAACTCCACTCTTCAGGAGCGGATCTTCAAACAAGCCCGAGATGCCCAAGCTGACAGAAGGCGCAGTTATGATGTGATGACCAGAATGGAAAAACAAATGGAAAGATTCCAAGATCGACTCGCCGACAATGCTCAAGCACTGGGACTGAAAAACCGGCGAATAGAGCACTTATTCAGGGAAAGGGACAACATCCTAGATAGGATTGACGAGATTGGGCACTACATTTACAGGAGATGCTTGGCATGTGAGCAGATGCCTCGTGATACCCTACTCGCCTCTGTCATGGGCTATGTTCACCGGATCATGAATGAGTTGAAAAGCTTACAAAGAGGTCTCACACCAAAGCCCGCGGAAAGGCCGAACGATGCCTCGCGAGCACCTAAGTTGAAATCCTTAATGTATCCCTAGTTCGAGTCTTGTTTGTTGACTTTATGGGTCCGTTATCTTCCCCTATGTTGTTTTTGTTTCTTTTATCGATTCAGGTTAAGAATTTTGGAATCTGTACTATTGCTATTCTTTGTTTAAAATAAGTAGTTTGTAATAGCAAATTTTGGTGATGAATTGAATGATTCCAAAAGAATTTTGCATCTTTTACTTTGTGGCAGAACTACGCTTGGTCTGATTCACGCGGGGACGTGATACGTAGGCAATCCACATAAGATTCGACCGCCACTAAAAAGGGAAAGAAGAGGAAAAAAAAGGAAAGAAAGAAAAGGAAAAAAAAGAGAGAAGGAAGAAAAAGGAATAATAGAGAGAAAAGTGGGGGTTCCCGAAACACTTTAAAAGCACAAATAAAGCAAGCCGGGATGACGCATGCGGTTGAAGCAAAACATGTTAGAAATGGTTAACTGTTTAGGAAGCATTGCATCCCCAATGTGCTATTACCAAATCTGTTAAACTCTAACGCTAACAAGTTTGTTGTTTTCCACAAATACCAGACAGTTACTTGTTAAAGCGTTCTGGCAACACATACTTATCAAACCAGATCCAAGGACCTGTACCAATAATCATGACTACTTCAGAAAACAATGCCGAGGAAGAAAGGCCAGTAAGCCAGTTGCTGAAAGAGGCAATAGAGAAGATAGAAAGGATGGGATTGGAGATGAATGCGATGCAGTTAGCCTTGGCTAAAGTACAAAAGAGCCCTGAACCACCCGCTGGTCTTACACCAGGGCATATGCCGGAATACCCTCACTCTGGTCCTTCAACAAGCCTCCCGAATCACCGCTATTATCAGGAGAGAAGCCCCTATGATTCCCAAGCTCCACCACCCTATCAACCTTTCCCACCACCAAATGTTCTCACCTTTATGGGACCCACACCAGCCACACTGCAAAGATCGACTAGTGAGCCGTTGTTTCAGGCTCACGATGTGCAGTACTATCCCCTTGAACCCACATTCAATGCACCAGAACCCCATACCTATAATCCACACTTGGAGGTCCCGGCGGAGATTGAAAAGTCGGCTAAGGTGCCAGAGCAGGATGAGGTAATGAGGAAGTTCAAAAGCCTGGAGCAATCCTTCAGGAGCCTACATGGATTGGGCAACCAGGTCAGCGTGGCCTACAAGGATCTATGCCCTTTCCCGGATGTCCAACTCCCGTCTGGGTTCAAGATGCCTAAGTTTGACTTATATGAAGGGCATGGTGATCCTATGGAACATTTGCGGGGTTTTTGCAGCAAAATGAGAGGCACAGGCGGCAAAGATGAGCTACTGATAGCTTATTTTGGTCAAAGCTTGAGTGGATCGGCATTGGAATGGTACAGGCAAAATCCCAGCAGATGGTACACTTGGGATGATCTAGCGCAGGCTTTCGCGGGTCACTTTCAATACAATCTCGAGATATTCCCTGACCGTCTCACATTACTGAGGACCGGAAAGAAGCCTGGGGAAAGCTTTCGTGAGTTTGGTTTCCGCTGGAGAGAACAGGCAGCCAGGGTTGACCCTCCCATGAGAGAGGGAGAAATGGTGGACTACTTCCTGCAAACGCTGGATCCAACTTACTTTGGTCACTTGGTGACGACGGTTGGAAAATCCTTCAATGAAGTAGTAAAGATAGGGGTTATGATAGAAGAGGGGCTGAGGTCTGATAAAATCCTGAATTACTCAGTGCTCAAGGCAACGACCCAGGCTATTCAGAACGGCACAGGAGGTTTGCTGGGAAGGAATAAGAAAGAAGAAGTCACCACGATTGAGGAAGGCAGTTGGTCCAGGTCCGGCAAACCATACTACAACCAACCCAGACCCCACAGGCCAAATTATCCATACAGCCAGCCACAACACTACTATCCACCTCAAGAACCACACTTCTTCGTGCACCAAGCCCAAATATACACTCAGCCTCCGGTTCGCCCGCAATGGCGCGTGCCGGCTCCCCAAAACACATGTGCACCACCACAAAACACATACCCTCCACCTCAAAATGCCTATCCTCCACCAAGAGCATACAGGAACCCTCCAGGGGCAGGCTTTCGAGGAAGTCAAGCTGCTAGAAATGACAGGCTACAGAGACATAGAGCTTTTACTGAGTTGGGAGAGACCTATACCGCCGTGTTCCACAAATTGAGGCGGCTAGGTTTGGTGAGTCCTGTCGAGCCTAGAGAGCCAAACCCCCCACCCCCAAATTTGGACCGATCGATAAGTTGCGAGCACTGCTCAGGAATGCTAGGGCATGATACCGAAAAATGTTGGAGGTTGAGGCAGGCCATACAAGATATTATTGATGCCAACAAGATCGAGGTCCAGACGCCGGAGGCACCCAACATCAACAAGAACCCAATGTGAGCACACCACGAAGCTCACATGATTGAGTTGGTGTATAAGGGAGGAGAGCCGAGGAAGCCCTCACAGACAGTGATGATGATCCAGGCCGCTCCGAAGAAGAATCGACCGGTGGGAGACCAGGGGTACAGTTGAAGGGGGAAGATGTCAAGCCAGTGGTGATATTAGGGAAAAATCCGTCCACCACAACAAAGAAACCAGAGCCAGCCAAATTGGTAGTATCAGGGACATCATCCACACCCGTAGTTGTGTTGAAAGGGGTCTGCAGGGAACTGGTCACCATAAAGCCGGTAGTCTAATTACTAGTGATTGATAGCAAGGCCGTGCCTTGGAAGTATGAAAAGGCAGTGGTGATGTACAAAGGAAAGCAAGTGGAGGAGGATAGTTGTGAGGCGCAGGGTCTGACTCGATCGGGACGATGTTTTGCTCCAGTGTAGTTGAGAAGGTCCAACCCAGCCGTAACAAAGAAACCCGTGTCAGAAGAAGAGGCGGAGGAGTTCTTGAAAAAGATGAAAGTGCAGGATTACTCCGTGGTCGAGCAATTGAAGAAAACACTGGCCCAGATCTCGTTGTTATCATTATTGATCCATTTGGATGAGCATCGCCGGGCCCTGATGAAGATACTGAATGAAGCTCATGTGCCCAATGAAATTTCAGTAAACCACCTTGAAACGATTGCCAACAAATTTTTTTAGGTAAACAGGGTAACGTTCTCTGATGATGATCTGCTAGTGGAGGGCACGGAACATAATAAAGCTCTCTACTTGACTGTCAAATGTGAAGATTTGGCAGTTACTCGGGCGTTGGTGGATAATGGCTCAAGTGCCAATATTTGTCCATTATCCACCCTGAACCAGTTGAAGATTGACCATGGTAGAATCCGTAAGAACAACATTTGCGTCCGAGGATTTGACGGAAGTGGAACAGCCACCGTGGGGGATATTATACTCGAGTTGACCATCGGCCCGGTCCAGTTTACCATGGAATTCCAGGTATTGGATTCCGCGGTATCTTATAACCTTTTGTTGGGACGACCGTGGATCCACACGGCCAAAGCGGTGCCATCCACCTTGCATCAAATGGTCAAGTTCGAATGGGACAGACAAGATGTCGTGCTGCATGGGGAGGACACTGCGTGCACCATGGGAGGCGCCATTGTGACCTTCATAGAAACTAATGGTGACAAAGGTCTCTGGGTTTATCAGATTTTCAACGCAGTATCAGCAGACAAGATTCCCGAGGGTGAAAGCATTCCACACCCCAGGGTAGCTTCCGCAACTATCATAATGGTTTCAAAGATGTTGGGTAATGGGTTTGTGCCAGGAAAGGGCCTGGGGACTAAGCTTCAGGGGATTGTTCAACCTGTCTCCTTGCCCAAGAATTTAGAGACCTTTGGATTGGGGTTCAAACCGACTGTGGCATATGTAAAGCGAGCGTGGAAAATGAAGAAGAGAGTCTGGTTTCTTCCCAAACCCGTTCTGCATCTCTCAAGATCCTTTATTAGAGCAAGTGCCAAGGGGTCACCGGTCCCGAAAATTCTCGGACCATTGATTGGGATGGACGGGGATTTAAATCAGAGCTTCGAAAGACTATTCGCTGATGTCCATGTGATAGAAGTTGGAGAGGGTTCCAGCAGAGCAGGCATACAGTTTGTGGGGCATGAGGCCAAAACCAACAATTGGACGGTTACTCCCCTTCCTACCCTGGGGGAGTCCTGGTAGTAGGCTTTGATTTTTCTTTCGTGTTTTTCGGATTATTCCAGGGTGTAATCTAAATCCCATTTTATTTTGTAAAGTGTGAACCCTGTTATCCCGCATTTTTAATAAAATTCTCTTTTATTGTCTCATTTTAATTTTGTTTTGTTCTTTTCTCTTTCTGAACAGTTCTCTTTTTACTGGTTCTAATGACATGGAATGCACAACGGATCTTCGACCTATTCTAATAAATCAATCTGACTCTGACTTAATTATACAAGAGATCGGTTATGACGATGAGTCTGAATATGACGAGGATGAAGCCTTCGAAGAAATAAACCGAGAACTGTGCCAATTTGAAGAGAAACCCAAGCCTAATCTGAATGACGCCGAGGCTGTAAATCTACGGGATGCAGATAATGTCGGAGAAACCAAAATTAGCATCCACATTGAGCCAAACATCAGGAAGGAATTGATCAAAGCCCTCATCGAGTTGAAAGACATTTTTGCATGGTCATATGATGATATGCCGGGATTAAACACCGATCTAGTGGTTCACAAGTTGCCCACTGACCCGACATACCCTCCGGTCAAGCAAAAACTAAGAAAGTTTAAGACGGATATGAGTGTGAAGATCAAAGAAGAATGACCAAGCAGTTGCAGGCAAAAGTTATTCGGGTCACTCGATATCCCGATTGGTTGGCCAATGTGGTACCAGTGCCGAAGAAGGATGGGAAAATCAGGGTATGTGTCGACTACCGCAATCTCAACAAGGCAAGTCCTAAGGATAATTTTCCATTTCCCAACATCCATATCTTGATCGATAATTGTGTTGGGCGCGAGATCAGATCCTTTGTGGACTGCTATGCAGGATATCATCAGATCTTAATGGATGAGGAAGATGCAGAAAAGACGACTTTCATCACGCCATGGGGAACTTACTGCTACCGGGTAATGCCATTCGGTTTGAAGAATGATGGGGCAATGTACATGCGAGCAATGACTACTGTGTTTCACGACATGATACACAAAGAAATTGAAGTGTACGTAGATGATGTGATCATAAAGTCTTGGCGTCAGGAAGACCATGTAGCAGACTTAAGGAAGTTCTTTCAAAGACTTCGAAAGTATGATATTAAGCTCAACCCGGCCAAATGCACCTTCGGGGTACCATCAGGAAAGCTGTTAGGATTCATCGTCAGTCGACGGGGTATTAAGTTGGACCCATCCAAGATTTGCCACCGCCAAAGAACAAAACGGAGGTAATGAGTCTATTGGGAAGACTAAATTATATCAGCAGGTTCATCTCTCAACTCACAGCGACTTGTGAACCCATATTTTGGCTGCTGAAGAAAAACACTGCGGTAGACTGGACGGTGGAGTGTCAAGAAGCCTTCGACCAGATCAAAGGGTATTTGTTAAATCCACCTGTGTTGGTCCCACCTGAGCCGGGGAGACCACTAATTCTTTATCTGACGGTCTTGGAGAATTCATTTGGCTACGTGTTGGGGCAACACGACATTACAGGAAGGAAGGAGCAGGCCATTTATTATCTTAGTAAGAAGTTTACAGTATATGAGGTCAAGTACACTCAACTCGAGAGGACATGTTGCGCCCTAACTTGGGTGGCTCAGAAGTTGAAGCACTACTTGTCCTCGTATACTACTTATCTCATTTCCCATTTGGATCCATTAAAGTACATTTTCCAGAAACCTATGCCTACAGGGAGGTTAGCAAAATGACAAATTTTGCTCACATAGTTTGATATCGTCTATGTGACGAGGACGGCCATGAAAGCCCAAGCGCTGGCCGACCACTTGGCTGAGAATCCCGTTGATGAAGAATACGAGCCTTTGAGGACATATTTTCCAGACGAGGAAGTAATGCATACAGGTGAACTGGAATTACCCGAGGAACCAAGCTGGAAGCTTTTCTTTGATGGAGCCGCAAACGCGAAGGGGGTTGGAATAGGAGCGGTACTCATTTCGGAAACAGGACGTCACTATCCTGTTACAGCTCAGCTACGTTTCTATTGTACCAACAACATGGCCGAGTATGAAGCATGTATTTTGGGTTTGCGACTAGCTGCAGACATGGATGTCCAGGATGTTTTGGTCTTGGGAGACTCGGACCTCCTGGTGCATCAGATTCAGGGTGAGTGGGAAACACGGGATTTGAAACTCATACCATATCAGCAATGTTTGCACGATCTGAGCAAGCGATTTCGATCAGTGGAATTCAGACACATCCCGAGAGTTCATAATGAGGTTGCCGATGCATTGGCCACCTTAGCATCAATGTTACACCACCCCGACAAAATGTATGTTGACCCGTTGCACATTCAGGTTCGTGATCAGCATGCTTATTGCAACGTGGTAGAGGAGGAAATGGATGGCGAGCCATGGTTTTATGACATAAAGGAGTACCTCAAGATGGGGATATATCCAGAGCAGGCCACCGGAGACCAAAAAAGAGCCATTCGGCGTTTGTCAAATGGATTCTTCCTCAGTGGAGGAGTGTTGTACAGAAGAACCCCAGACTTGGGATTGCTAAGATGTATAGACGTCGGTCAAGCCACGACGGTTATGGCGGAGGTGCATGCTGGAGTTTGTGGGCCACATATGAGCGGATATGTACTGGCAAAGAAGATTCTTCGAGCAGGGTACTATTGGCTCACTATGGAGCATGATTGTATCAATTTCGTAAGGAAATGCCATCAATGTCAGATACACGGAGATCTGATCCATTCTCCGCCAACGGAGTTGCATACAATGTCAGCGTCGTGGCCATTTGTCGCATGGGGCATGGATGTCATTGGGCCTATTGAGCCGGTAGCGACCAACGGCCATAGGTTCATTGTGGTGACCATCGATTACTTTACCAAGTGGGTGGAAGCTAAAACTTTCAAGTCGGTAACCAAGAAGGCAGTGGTGGATTTTGTTCACTCCCATATCATCTGCAGATTTGGGTCCCAAAAGTGATCATTACGGATAATGGTGCAAATCTTAACAGCGATTTGATGAGAGAGGTATGCCAACGGTTTAAGATTACACACCGCAATTCCACCCCATATCGTCCCAAGGCGAATGGAGCAGTTGAAGCAGCCAATAAGAACATCAAAAAGATACTGAGGAAGATGGTAGAAGGATCTAGACAATGGCATGAGAAATTACCATTTGCCTTGTTGGGTTATCGCACTACAGTCCGTACTTCCATAGGTGCAACTCCTTATTTGTTGGTGTACGGAACTGAAGCAGTAATACCGGCAGAGGTCGAAATTCCGTCCCTCCGGATTGTCGCTGAAGCCGGGATTGACGACGATGAATGGGTCAAAGCTCGACTAGAGCAGTTGAACTTAATAGATGGAAAAAGGTTGGCAGCAGTGTGTCATGGCCAGTTGTATCAGAAGAGAATGGCAAGGGCATACAATAAGAAGGTGCGCCCCAGAAAATTCGAAGTAGGGCAGCAAGTATTGAAACGGATCCTCCCACATCAGATCGAAGCAAAAGGCAAGTTCGCCCCAAATTGGCAAGGGCCTTATGTCGTGACTAGAGTGTTATCCAATGGCGCTTTATGTCTAACAGATATCGAAGGAAGATGCGTCGACATGGCTATCAATTCTGATGCAGTCAAAAGATATTATGCGTAATTTCTTTGATTATGATAGTTATTGGTTCATTTGTTTGTACTTGGTACTTATTGGATAATGAAATGACGGAGGTAATTCTTTCTTCTATCCAAACACTTTTAACCTTTGCTTTCCCCCTTTGAGCCTTATTTATTCTTTCATACCCCTATTTTGGAATCACTAATGGGAAAAATATATGAAAAAAAAAAGAAAGAAAGAAAAGAAAAATGAAAACAAGATAAAGATCATAAGAAAACAAAGGAACCGTAGGAACTACGTTTGACCTAATTCCTCAAAGAGGATACGTAGGCGCCTCACGGCTCGGTCATAGTGCACCGTAGTGTGCATAGTGTGCGTAGCTCCACATAGTGTAAATATAAAAATCCCCAAGCAAGAAAAACTGGGGCAGGAGTTATGCTTTTGAAGTTTCAAAAAGGGATTGATTCCAAGAGTTGTAGCGTTTCACCCGTTGAAGTTATTTTTGGATTTTGCTAGCCTTTCTTTAAACCCACACAAAGCCAACATCAATGTCCAAAAAAGACCTCCCGATCAATATCCGAGAGGTGCCAAGTCAGGCAAATGAAAGCCGAGAATAATACACTGATCCCCAGCAAAAAAGAGGGTCATAAACTCGAAACAAATTGATAGCCGAAAAGAATCTCCGGAAGAGAGAGTCATATCAGCAGCACTCCAATCTCCCGCTGAAAAATAAAATGAGAGAGTCTTATCGGTGAAAACCTTCATAGGCACCATAAGGCGACGAAAGATGAGAGAAATAAAATGAGAGAGTCTTATCGGTGAAAACCTTCACAGGCACCATAAGGCGACAGCAGCTGAGAGAAAGGAGAGAGTCTTATTAGTGAAAACCCCTCGAAGGACACTATAAGGCGACAAGATAGATTGGCAAAAAGGCTCCGCGTTTGCGAATAGGTGGACACCTATTTATCCGCAGCAAGTGAGGCCATCAAAGAGATTAATTGATACGAATAGACTGGGTCGACTAATCCGTAATGCACGACATGATCATTGGGACCAGTCGTACCATCCAGATAGGTTCCTTCTTTTTTCTCTCCCAGCACTTGTTCAGAAAGATTTTTCTCTTTTTCTATATTTTTCATTTCTTTGTCTAAAAGACTTTTTCCAGAAATTTGTTTTGAGAAGCATTTTTCAAAGTTTACTTCCAGGGGCCAAAACGGTACAAAGCAAAATGCGAAGGGGACAGGCCAAAGCCAAGGCAATAAGACCAAAGGCGGTTGTTGCAAAACCAAATGACAAACTGGCCTAGAAATTAAGGGGAACGTGAAGAAAGGCGGAAAACGATGGTTGAAGGACTTGTGGACCAAGTTCCAAGAAGATCCCCAACAAGAACTTCGATAGATCACGGACCAAGGTCCAAGGGGGTCAGACAATAAAGAGCGGGGAAAGGGTAAATGGAAAACCATCCCCAGCAGAAATACCATCCCCAGCAGGCCTATCATCCCCAGCAAGCAACTTTATCCCCAACCAGTTTTGGGAGCATAGAGCAAGGGAAAGGGAAAGGAAAATCATCCCCCAGCAGGAGTGACACGATCACTCGCCATGTTAAAACTAACAAGATTCTCTTTGATTTCTACAGGAATATAAAGGTTGATGATGGCAGAAAGACACGCCACAAGGAAGATCACCAAAATCGAGGCAGAAAATTTTCTGTCGTTGTCAAAAAAATTTCTCGGAGGAACGAGGAAACAAATTCAAATATTTTTATGTCTTAGTTAAATAGGCTCCCACCTGTATAATGAGAGGAATATTTTTTAGTTAAATAGGCGCCCACCTGTATAATGAGAGGAATATTTTTATGTCGTAGTTAAATAGGCGCCCACCTGTATAATGAGAGGAATATTTTTATGTCTTAGTTAAATAGGCGCCCACCTATATAATGAGAGGAATACTTTTATGCTTTAGTTAAATAGGCGCCCACCTGTATAATGAGAGGAATACTTTTATGTCTTAGTTAAATAGGCGCCCACCTGTATAATGAGAGGAATATTTTTATGTCGTAGTTAAATAGGCGCCCACCTGTATAATGAGAGGAATATTTTATGTCTTAGATAAATAGGCGCCCACCTGTATAATGAGAGGAATATTTTTATGTCTTAGTTAAATAGGCGCCCACCTGTATGATGAGAGGAATATTTTATGTCTTAGATAAATAGGCGCCCACCTGTATAATGAGAGGAATATTTTTATGTCTTAGTTAAATAGGCGCCCACCTGTATAATGAGAGAAATACTTTTATGTCTTAGTTAAATAGGCGCACACCTGTATAATGAGAGGAATATTTTTATGTCTTAGTTAAATAGGCGCCCACCTGTATAATGAGAGGAATACTTTTATGTCTTAGTTGAATAGGCGCCCACCTGTATAATGAGAGGAATATTTTTATGTCTTAGTTAAATAGGCGCCCACCTGTATAATGAGAGGAATATTTTTATGTCTTAGATAAATAGGCGCCCACCTGTATAATGAGAGGAATATTTTTATGTCTTAGTTAAATAGGCGCCCACCTGTATAATGAGAGGAATACTTTTATGTTTTAGTTAAATAGGCGCCCACCTGTATAATGAGAGGAATACTTTTATGTTTTAGTTAAATAGACGCCAACATGTATAATGAGAGGAATATTTTTATGCTTTAGTCAAATAGGCGTCCACCTGTATAACGAGAGGAATACGTTTCCGTCTTTACATTTCATGTCTCAGGCACCCACCTGTATAATGAGAGGAATACTTTTCAGTCTTATACTGCAGATCCTGAAATCAGTAACCCACCGGAAGGAAACAATAAAAATCCCCAGCACCGGAAAGCAGAATGTTACAACAAGAGGTCCCAGCACAAATTCAAGCGCATGAGTCAAAAGGAAGAAAAGACGCGTCTTGAAAGAAGCGGCCTGTGAACATTAAATTATGCCCAGCATAACAAATCTGATGAAGAAAGCCATATCCCCAGAGGAACCACCAAAAGCTTAATGAAGGAAGCCATATCCCCAGCGGACCGAACAAAATGAGGAAAATTGGTATTCAGAAAAGCAAAAGGCCAGTGTCATCCCCAAGTTCTCGGAAGAAACACAAGCTGACAAGAAAGCAAGGCATCAAGAACAAATGGAAGATGGATGGGATCTTGTAATCCGTTATCTAGCCTAGCTTCTTGATTTTTCTTTTAAACACGATGTAATAAGGAGATCGGTAAGCAGTAGTAACAGCATGCAGCAGCAGTAACAGTAAATCGCAGTTCCCTGGTAGTCCCAGCTTCCAAAACTTCCCGAACTACATTAACCTGATTCCCTTCTAGCCAGGGATATGTAGGAAACCTTTGAAGCAAAGGTTCGGTTAAATCTTTTACAAAACAAAATGCTTCACACGGAGTCTTCCAACGAGCAAAGTCGCTCGTGTCTTCTCACTTTATCTTTGCACGAAAGCTCCTTGTGCTTTCGGACAAAGAGGGGCAGTTGTGAGCACGTGATTTTTGCTTCACGGAAACTACTCCAAAAGAAATCGGAAAAGAAATAAAACAAGTTACCTTCGGGTACAATTTTGAGGATTTGTGTGACATTTTGATAATTGTTTTGACCGTAAATGTTCGTCTTGCTATAGTTTAAAAATACAAAAATACATGTTGCATGCATTTAGGAAAAATGGTACATTTGGGAATTAATTAACCATTATTTGGTTTTCAAAAGCGAAAATCACAAAAATATACATTTTATTCTATTTTGTTGTCATGGTGTTTTTATTAAATGTTTTAATTCGTGTGATAACCGTTGTAAAGTGTTAATTAAATGGTTTTAATTCGTGTGATAACCGTTGTTAAGTGTTAATTAATATTCGTGTAGTTTAATTTTTGGTTTTAGGAATTTTGTTTAATTGTAAGAAGGAAGATGTCGGATTTGGGCCCAAAAATTCAACTGAAATCAGGCCCAAACCAACACAATGACCCAGTCCAAAACCAGGCCTTCCAGGCACGCCCCCAAACGACGTCGCATAGGGCATTTGATCTGAGCCATCCATCCTGTCCAATCCAACGGTCCAAGATCCCTTTCAGCAACCCATTTCCAAACCCGACCCAGTAACCGGTTCAAACCGACCCCCAATCAAGGCCAAACGGTGCCATTCCACCTTAAGTGAAAGATCCTGGCCATCTATCTCACTTCATCCAATGGCCAGGATCTAACCGCCCATTACATATATAAGCCTAAACCTTTACCCAGCCCCCTATACGAACACTCCCCCTTCCATCGTCCCAAACACAAACCCAAACCCCCGTTCCAAACCTTAGCCGCCCCCATACACTCTCACCATGAACCCGGTGGCAATGATGTCGGTGACCACCAAAGTAACACCCCTGATGCACCCAACCACCCTGAACACGGATCTGCAAACCGTTGGGTTCGAATCAATCCCCATCGTCTCGAATCTTCGTTTGAAGGTTCGAGCAAAACCCCGATCTACACTAACCCACCCTGGATTCATACCAGCCATTACCCTGCCCACACTAGTGACCAAACCAAGCTTGGTTTGGTCCGAATCCACCCACAAATCCTCAAGCCCCAAAATCGGACTGTTCAAACCCTAGAACATAAGAACTTTGGAATCCGGCCAGTTTAAACGGAGGGTTGGGGTTAAATAGACCTTAATCGAAGTGTTCTCGGTTGAGAACACCTCGATTAAAGTCTGTTCGACCTCAAATGGTCAAATCCAGTTCAGGCCTAGGTCGTTGGTTTTTGAGCTTCCATAGTGAGTTTTCCTTTTTCTTTTCTATTTTGTTTAAGTGTTGTTTGAGTTTGTCAGCATGTTTAATTAGTTTGTTTGATATTTCTGATGTGTTCTTTCAATTCCCTCCATCTTCGTAAGACCTTTTTATTTGGTCAATTATTCTTCTGCTTATTATTAAATACGTATGATGAGATGCATATTCGATTTGATTAATATCGTCGAACAGATAATTCATATAGATTCCCTGTGTCGTGCAAAGTTGTTGAAGACAGTTGATGCGCTATTCGTATTGTTTGTTTAATCGATTGATTGTTCTATGTTATAATTAGTATAGTCGATTAGATAAACGTCGTCGATTAGTTTTATAGGACTGAATGTTCAAATATTCTGATTCGTATAGCTTCATATGATTGATCAAACCATTGTCGTTTAGCTGATTGTTTGACATTATCTGTGAATGATTTGTAGCTGTAGTGTAATAGCTAGAACTTAGTTTAGGGCAGCTTGAAATTGAACTTTCAGAAGTTCAAAATTTCCTGCTATTGAAGAAGGGCAAGACAGTGATAACCAGGGGCTAACAGGGGTAGTTTAGGGGTGTGAAAAGAGCAGAAATGGTTAGTTTAAGTGGGCTGACAGTAGGGTACTATAATATGATTAAACTAATACAATAAATGGGGAACAAAACTTGATAGCATGGGGTTAATTGAATATTATAGGCTGCCCATACCTTTGGGCAGAAAACACATGCTAGGGTAGTTGAACACTAAGATTTCAGAATTTGAAAAGCTTTCAGCTGCTGTTTTTCTAAACCTTCACAAGTCAGAAATAGGCTGAAAGTTGAGCTAATTTTCCAAAGCTAAAAGAGTAGTTTGAGAGATAAAAGAGGTCTTCTCTGTTGCACTATTGAACATCAGGACTATAACTGGTGCTGTTTATTGGGTCTTCTGGGTTTTCTTTGTTCACTGATTCTGCTGGAGTTCTGTTTAGTACTCAAAAATTTGCACTGTTTATTGGTTATTGTTAGCACTAGTTGTTGTTGTTGGGTTTTCTGAAATTTCTGCTGGGATATCTCTTAAGTTGCTGCTGAGTTTTGGTCTGTTATTGGGCTGTCTCTATTGTTGTTACTGGTTTGGGGCTGTCGACTGCCTGTGTTGCTGTGTTGTTGCATACTGCTCTACTGATCATTCCTTTTCTTCTCTTGCTTTTCTCAATACCATGTACACCACTGATACACTGTCAATGTAAGCTGAAAGTTGAAACATGAATATAAAAAAAGAAGAGTTGAAGTTGTTTTTTTGAATCATACATAGTCTGTATATTGAACATTAAGTTGTGTATAATAGTTCATATCTTCTAGGATAATGAAGGTAGTCATCATGTATAACTAGACGCCATGTATGGCAACTTGATGTCATACTGTGTATGTATGTTGGTAGATAAAAAGGTGATAGTGTAGTAAGCAATATCTTGAATTTTAGTTGTGTTTATGGTTAGTATATCTTCTAACGCATGTTAAGTGCTGAACTATCCATTGCTAGTTAATCTCACTTCATTTAGTAGGAAGCCTCGTTATAAATTGCAACAATGCCGTTAGAATAAAATAACACTGGTTCCCATTTCAGCCTTATAAATGTTGGGCCTGAGTCGAATGAATTAACAGGCCCTTATCGGAAAAGGAATGGCCCAGGTCCAGTCCATACAGTGTGCGTTGGGCCTGGGCCCATAACTGGCAAACGGACTGCCCGTATCGCGTCCCTCTTTCAACAAATTACGTTCGAAACTTAACTATAGTAACTCGTAAGTATGTAAATAAAGTAGGAACTTTTCATTTATTTTAGATACAAACAAAATAGAAAACACAGCCACTATAGGACGACCTTTTAAATAAAAATGAGACGAGCCTCACCATATAAAACGTACAGATTGCGGGGCCCTCACAAAAAATGTATGTGTTAATTACTTAGAACTCGGGATAGGCCGCTTAGCGAACTCCACGGCCTTACCCAGAATAACAACACGCTAGTTCTTTAGGACGCGTCTTAATTAATCTTACTTTCTTAAATTCGGGTGCACATTTATGTGACCCAAATCCAAATCTCAGCGGAATCGAAATGTGTCTCTAACCACGGGTGCATTGATTGTGACGTGGTTTGAGATGCATGTCCATGACGTTGCAAATCCCTTTAAAAAATAAGAATGAGATGAGCCTCGTCGAATAAAAATACAAAAATTGCGGGGCTCTCAGTAAACATTTTCTTTTAAAAAAGGTTTAGAGTTCGGGATGGACTGTTTAGTAAAATTTCACGGACCTACCCAAAAGTAAATGATACGCTAGTCGCTTTAGGCGCGCCTTTAATTTTCTTAAGTTTGGGTGCACATTTATATGACCCAAATCCAAATCTCAGCGGAGTCAAAATGTGTTGACGACCACGGGTACATTGATTGTGACGCGGTTCGAGATACATTTTCACAACGTTGCAATTCCCCGTAAAATAATAATAAATAATAATGAAAGCGGTAAAGAGTTTAAATCTGCCCATAAGTTCATATTTGCATAAAATCAGATAATCAAGCCGAA
This sequence comes from Nicotiana sylvestris, assembly GCF_000393655.2. NCBI lineage: Eukaryota > Viridiplantae > Streptophyta > Magnoliopsida > Solanales > Solanaceae > Nicotiana > Nicotiana sylvestris. The sequence goes on along the minus strand of NC_091060.1, from coordinate 30,275,383 downwards.
CATAACAGTTGAGCGATCGTGCTAGAACCACGGAACTCGGGAATGCCTAACACCTTCTCCCGAGTTAACAGAATTCCTTATCCGGATTTCTGGTTCGCGTACTGTAATACAGAGTCATTCTTTTCCTCGATTCGGGATTAAATTGGTGACTTGGGACACCCTAAATCTCCCAAGTGGCGACTCTGAAATAAACAAACAAATCCCGTTTTGATTGTCCTTTAATTGGAAAAACTCTTTCACCCCTCGCGGGGGCAGAAAAAGGAGGCGTGACAGGCGCCATCACAACCGGGTCGGTTTTAGGGTCCTGACAAGTTGGTATCAGAGCTTAGGTTACATAGGTCTCACGAGTTATGAGCAGGTTTAGTAGAGTCTCGCGGATCGGTAAGGAGACATCTGTATTTATCTTCGGGAGGCTGCAGAACCTTAGGAAATACTTCACATTTCTTGAATTCTTATCATGCATCCTTGATTCGGCTTGAAAAGTAACTCTTTGAATTCCTTCCACGCGTTCGTATGCGCACATGAGCACTCGGTATCAGGTGTGCATCGATGGATTGTGATTCCCTGATCGAGGGGCGAGATGTGATCTCTGTGTGTTGATGTTAGGCCAGTCTAGAGGACTCGAGGCCAGATTTTTTGCCTATAGCTTGAGCACCAAGGTGTTGATTGTGTGAGAAAGTATTTTTTGAACTTATACATTCGGTATTGCCCTATTGGTAGGGGTAATGACTGGATAGCTACGTGATGTGTATGTTATGACTACGAGGTGTATTCATATGATTTGGAAACGACGAGAAGGGTCTACTAGAGGATAAAAGAACTATTAGGTACTTGATTTTTATCTCGATTGGAGGTATAGCCCCGAGTTAGGAGTGTATGAAGAATCTTTTCATGTGTTCTAATTGGGAGTGAAGTAAATTTCATGTTACGATATGAGTTCAGACTCAGGAAGATTAAGTGTCTGCGTAATATTTATGACAATGGAAGGTATACAGAAATATTAGTTTGAGGAAAGCAGGTGGGGTTATCTCCTGCGGAGTGTTCTGAAGTTGTGTGATCCTTATGTTGTCTGTTAGAAAATCTCATTTACAAGTAAATTATATGTGTTGGAATTTAAATTTGGGTCTCTTAAGAGAATAGGTTTGACTGTTACGAGAGTGAGGTACGAGATTACAAAAGATTTAAAGTACCAGATGTCACATCTTCTTTTACCTACCCCGGAAGGGGTATAAGGGAGTTTTTTCCAATTTAAGTAACAATCGAAATGGGATTATTTATCAGATTCAGAGTCGCCACTTGGGATAATTTATGGTGTCCCAAGTCACCGGTTTAAAATCCTGAATCGAGGAAAGATTGAATCTGTTTTACAGTTCGCGAACACAGAAATCCGGGTAAGGAATCTGTTAACCCGAGAGAAGGTGTTAGGCATTCCCGGGTTCCGTGGTTTTAGCACGGTCGCTTAACTGTTATTATTGGCTTATTTATTTGATTTTAAAAACATCTTTGAAACCTATGTGCATTTTATTCTTTTTAAACCGCTTTTTTTAAATTAGTGTTACATATTGCGGATCATGTCACGGGAACCATACCCAAGATCTACAATATATTTATTTTATTAACAAAATTAAATTGTGGCCGGGTAACATAAATGTACCCCAGAATTTTTAGAAATTAGGCATCACAACTACGTCACGGGAACCGTACCCGTAGCTATGACAACTATTTAATTAACGCGCCTAAAGCAAACTACGCAAGTTCAGGGTATTTTTTATACTAATTTTGTATTTATGTGAGGGCCATACATTATGGATTTTATTTGCGTATGTTGAACCTCAAATAATTAGTGAGCATAATTAATTAAAAGGTCTAGAGGAGTTCAGATTTATCTCAAATTAAGGGTTGGTCTAAGCCTAATAATTAATGAGCTTGCATTGTATAAGACCATGTGTTTAATTACTTGAGGGACCAGGGCTGGCAAGTAGCAATAGGCTCAAATGTCACCTGAAAGCTTTCGTGACAAACGCAAAGGCAACTGGACTCAACACGCAGCCCAAAATGCAACATATTCGGCAAGGGGTATTTGGCATAACTGGGCCAACGACAAAGGCCCAGTTGCATAGTTCATATTACTTGAAGCCAATCACATTTTTATAAGAAATTGGAGATTAAACAGACAATTATTGCAAAGTTTTGAACAATATGCAAAGCATATTTCAAGGCCAAATCACGTTGCTATAGTGATGAAGCAGTACCCGAAGTTAGAGCTCACACACAATTTGTCTCACCACTTAAAATGTAGCAGAATTCCCTACTTTAGCCAAACTTCTCATGAATTCAAAAGTACAATCATTAAAATAGACTCAACTTGGTTCAACATCCAAAACATTGGACCCCAAGGCAATAATAAATTAATTCTATGAACCCTTTAACACTAAGTTCACAGATATCCTTTCACCAACATTTATACATCTAAGAAACCAAAGGTTAACCATTAGCTCTGCATCATAGTCACAGAAGAACCAAACAAACCCTAAAAAAGTACTAAGGCATCAAACATAGGTCCAATTAAACTCTAATCCAGCAAAAGAAACAAGACAAACATGCTGATTTTCTCATGGCTTCAAACTTAACTATTACACAGCACATCTAAAGCATGAATCATTAAGTGTTTGTCACTAGATAATCCAGTGGGTGAGGGGTTAACACATCAAATTTACACATGATAAGAAAGAGATGAGAGGGACAAAGTAAAAATAGAAGAATGAACAGCTCAAAGGCCATGTGCAAACTGAAATCCAAACAAAATATTCTTCATTAACTCCTGCACTTCAGTAGTCATTACAACTGAGAAAATACCTGATTGCAGCAAAGATAAACAGAGAACTTTGAGAATCAGCTTAAAGTAGCACTAAGCTAACAGGTACAACAGAGATCAGCAGTAAAACTAAATCAAACAGCTCTCAAAAATCCAGCAATTTCATCTTCACCCAGATAACACAAGAGTTCTATGAAACTTTTTGAATTCCAGTCGAAACTCAAGATTAGGGAGCAAATTCAGAACCAATTATCACCCCAAAAGATGCAAAAATCCCAATGTGTTTTCAGAATAACTTCTCTTAGCCGTTTTGTTTTTCAGTATTTTTTTAGAGTGTTTTTTGCCCCTTGAAAAATGAAGGGAAAGAGATCATATATAGGCATGCCTAAGGCAACCCTAGTACAGCTAACCAATTCCCTTTTTTACCCCTTCTTTCTTGGTTATTTTTACCCTTTTAGAAAAAAATATCTGAAACCCTCAGCTCTTATCTTATCCTCTAAAACCTTCTATGCTAACAGAAAATGATTCCCTCACACCTCAAATCCCTAAATTGACCCTAGACAGCCTACTTATTACAGTCTCTGCCTAACCCTTATCACCCCTTTAAGTTTTCATACTTACAATTATCCCCCTACAGATCCCTAAAGATTGACAAACAAGACCAATCAAAACAAATAGCACCAATCGGATCAAAACAGACTCACAAGCCCAAAAACTTTGAACAACTTTAAGGTTTGAAAAAAATCTTAAGATGAACCAATTTCATAATGAAACCCAGGCAAATATGAACTTTATCGGAAACATTTAAGCTAATTAAAACACGCCTAAGCAAATTAATAGCGGATTCAACTGCAAAACCAATTTCAATTTAGACTAACATGACTTTAACTATTTTAAACACCTAATTTAACTGAGGCGACTGACTGAAATCTCAACAAACTAGTGATTAACACTAACAATTTAACACTAACAAAACTGAAACCAGTAATTAACATTGACAAAAATGAAACCTAAAAGACAACACATCTTAACTAAGGGGAAGACAAGAAGCACAGGAATGACCTAGAACTATACACAGCAAGATTTCGAAAAAAAATGAGAGTAACCTAAGCATGTGGGAAAAAAACCTAAAGAAAAGGAAGAGGAATGAAACTCTCAGAACAATAAGGGTATAAAGATTTACCTGAGAAAAGAATCAAGGGGTTCAAATCCCATTGGATTGATGCCACGGCCGGAACTATCTCGAAATGACCCAAAATTGAGGCTAATTAGTTGTTCTTGCCAAGAACAACTAACCAGTCTGTATTTTCAGCTAGTTCGAAGCTTGAAAACAAATTGAGGACTTCTAACTTGTTGTAGATTTAGGATTTAGGGTTCCTGGCGGGGTTTTTGGGATATCAACAATGAAATCACGATGGGGGGGGGGGGTCAAGGAAGACGGGATTTGATTTTTGAGCGATTTAGGGAAGTTAGGCTTTTGATCGGGTTTTTCGATCTAAAATTTGAGCCAACCTACATGTATTCGAGGGTAGTTGGTCGGAGATTTGGAAAAAGGAGGATGAGAGGGTTCTGGGGTGTTATTTCGGGTGGATTGGAGTGGTTTGCGGCATCGCCGCCGGTGTAGGGTTTCAAGGCAGCGTCTCTAGAGTTTCGGAATTCAGAGATGAAGATGGGAGGAAGAGGATCTGAGGGGGGTAGGGCTAGGTTCGGACAAGTTTTATACGGGGGACGGGTCGATTTCAAGTCTGTTAGATCGAATGAGATCAACGGTTGAGATGGGAAGGGGTGGAATGGCGTCGTTTTGATTAGTAAAAGGGGGAAGACCAGGTTAAGGAAACGGGTTTAAGCCTGTTTGAGCGGGTTTGGACGGGTTTCCGGAGAAAGGTGTTTGGGCCTGGGGGGAAATTCAATTAATGAGCCCAAAAATTAAAATTCTCTTGTTTTAAAACCTTTTCTCTTTTTCAATTTCAAATTTTCTTTTCTTTTCAAAATTAAAAATAAAACCTAAATTATATCCTAAACCAAATGATCCTACCAAATTAGATCAATTACTCAAAATAATACTTACCACAACTAGTTAATTACCAAATTAAAAGAAAATTACAAAATTCGAAGCTAAATGCAAAAATAAGTTATTTTTTGTGATTTTTCTATTTTTTAACACTACTAAATTACTAATTAATTTAAAAATTCAAAATTAAATCCTAAATGCAAATGCAATGTATTTGTTTGTATTTTTCATGAATTAAATAAAATAAACGTGCACAGACTAATGCAAGCAATTGACAAAAAATGCTACAAAAATCCACGAAACTGCAAAACAATGGGATTTATTTTGTTCGAATTTATGGGAATAATTCATATAGGGCAAAATCACGGGCTCACAGCTGCCCCTCTTTGCTCGGAAATACGGAGAGTTTTCGTGCAAAGATAAAGTGAGCGGATATGAGCAATTTTTGCCCGTTTGAACACTCTGTGGGAAGCATTTTTTGAAAGATTTGACCGCACCCTGCTTCCGAGGTTGCCTACATATCCTTGGTTATAAAGGAATCAGGTCAGTGTAGTTCGGGAAGTTTCGGTAGCTGGGACTACCAGGAAGCTGTGATTTCACTGTTGTTGCTGCTGCTACTGCTACTGCTTACTGAACTCCTTATTGCACCAAGACAAAATGGAAGAAGCTAGACTAAACTATGCTCTATGCATTACAAGAATCATATCTATATCTTCAAACTTGATCTTGCAGTTCCTGTCGCCCTGTTGACTCGTACTCTCCAGGTGAAATTCCTTTGTTGCCGATTTGAATTGTAATCTGAGATGCTTTTCCCTTTTCCTCAAGTGGGCGCCTAATTGCTGAACTTGATCCGTCTTCTTTTGACTACTGTCGCCTTCCCTTTATTCTTCCAGGTGCATTTCATGTAGCATGACCCCTTTAATTAGTTATGCTCACTAATTATTTGAGGTGTGCCATAAGCAAATAAAATTCATAATGTATGGCCCTCACATAAATATAAAATTAGTATAAAAAATGCCCTGAACTTGCGTAGTTTGTTTTAGGAGCGTTAATTAAATAATTGTCATAGCTACGGGTATGGTTCCCGTGACGTAGTTGTGATACCTAATTTCTAAAAATTCGGAGGGTACATTTATGTGACCCGACCACAATTTAATTTTGTTAATAAAATAAATATGTTGTAGATCGTGGGTACGGTTCCCGTGACATGATCCGCAATATGTAACACTAATTTATAAAAAGCGTTTTAAAAAGAATAAAATGCACATAGGTTTTAAAGATGTTTTTAAAATCAAATAAATAAGCCAATAATAACAGTTAAGCAACCGTGCTAAAACCACGAAACCCGGGAATGTCTAACACCTTCTCCCAGGTTAACAGATTCCTTATCCGGATTTCTGTGTTCGCGGACTGTAAAATAGAATCAATCTTTCCTCGATTCGGGATTTTAAACCGGCGACTTGAGATACCATAAATTATCCCAAGTGGCGACTCTGAATCTAATAAATAATCTCGTTTTGATTGTCACTTAAATTGGAAAAAACTCTTTTATACCCCTTCCGGGGAAGGTAAAAGGAGGTGTCACATCTCATTTTTACCACTCCCAGAAGGGTATAAGGGAGTTTTTCCAATTTAAGTGACAATCAAAATGGGATTATTTATATTAAAATCAGAGTCGCCACTTGGGATAATTTATGGTGTCCCAAGTCAACGGTTTAAATCCCTAATCGAGGAATTTTGACTCTGTTTTACAGTCCACGAACATAGAAATCCGGGTAAGGAATTCTATTAACCCGAGAGAAGATGTTAGGCATTCCCAGGTTCTGTGATTTTAGCACGGTCGCTCAACTGTTATTATTGGCCTATTTATTTGATTTTAAAACATCTTTGAAACCTATGTGCATTTTATTTCTTTCAAACCGCTTTTAGTAATCTGATTGTTATACAACTAATTATTTGATTACACGTTGTGAATTATGTCATGGGAGCCGTACCCACGATCTACAACATATTTATTTTATTAACAAGATTAAATTGTGGTCGGATCACATAAATGTACCCCCGAATTTTAGAAGTTAAATGTCACAACTACGTCACGGGAACCGTACCCGTAGCTATGATAATTTATTTAATTAACTGGCCTAAAGCAAACTACGAAGTTTCAAGACATTTTCTACACGAATTAAAGTAATTAATATGAGGGCCATAGATTATGATTTTTTTGCATATGGCACGCCTCAATTATTAAAAGACAAGGCATCCAACTAAATGAACTAGGATATTCATATTTAAAACTAATTAGGGATTAAGTATCACAACTACGTCACGGGAACCGTACTCGTAGCTATAATAATTTTATTATTGGTCGCGCCTAAAGCAAGCTAAGATGATTCAAGAATTACGCAACTTCTTAAAACTTTTCTTTAAAACGAAGTCACTGTTCATTTCATTTTGTTCAAAATTCTCCTAATTGCTTTCAATAACTTGATCATCAGAACAATTGTCTATCAATGAGGTAAACTCCTCAAGGGATTTGGGAGCTTTCGCTGCACTCATCTCCATCAGCGACTTTACAAGCAAATTTAAAAGCTTGAAATTCAATGGCTTCTTATTTGCCAACACAGCAAAATATTGCAGCAATACCCCGTAAAAAAAAACTTGCATTTTCTTTTATTCTTTGCTGCGACAGTTATTGCATTGAATGCACGAATTCTCCTTGTTAATAATGTTCCTACAAATATAATTTCTCTAAGTACCATGCCTGTAACCAAGTCCACTCCTGAATCCAATATTCCATAAGTACATAACTGATCTTACCCATGAAAACCTCTACATTCACAATTTCCAAATATGAAATACCCTCTTACAAGCACTACGCAACAGCAACTACATATATAATCAAGATGCAACCAAAAAACAAAATTTCTTCAGCTGTTAAAACTCCCTTTCAGAAAATACAAAAGATAGGCACGCCCAAAAACCCTACCAATTAAATAGAACAACAAAACAATAAAACACAAAAGAAGAAGCCATTCACGCTAAGAACCAGTCACGAGAACTTAAGGCACAAAGCAAGTAATTCCAAATATTGACTTATCATTTTCGAAAAATAGACTCTTCTTCTGGATCGAGCAAGAACAAATCAATACACCAAATATCACATATTTATAAGATCAAAAGGAGTAATAGATATGGACAAGAGGGGGACCTTTATTTCTGCATATTTTTCAACGTATACAATGAAAGAAAGTTTCCGACGCAGCAGACCAAAACGAGCTAACGACCTGATCCTTGAACCTGTTGGGAATAAACCCCCACAGAAATAATATTCACGGTAATAAAAGTAGAATAATAATGTAGCACCAAGATACGGTAATTAACAAGAATAAAAGAGTAACAACGACACTAAGATTTTTACGCAAAAAACCCTTTTAATAAGGGAAAAAACCACGGCCCCGAGAAGAGCAATTGATATTACTATAGTAAGGAATTTTACACTTTGTAGGTCGGAGTAAAATACTCCAAAGACCACTACAACACTCAAAAGAAATAACCCTCTTTTGATATTCCCACCTCACTACAATATCGCTCACTCTCTATTTTCCTCACAGACTATTTTCTTATACCCTGTCTATGAAACCTCACTCTTTCTTTCTCTCTTTGTTGGTGTGTAGAAATGAGAGTTGAAGCTCTCCTTTTATAGCCAAAGTTTCACTCTCTAAAGCCTACAATATTTGACAATTTACATACATTTTTCACAATTCAACAAGGTTGGCTACCAAACCAAACTAATTCAACAAGGTTGGCTACCTAACCAAACCAAGTCAACAAGGTTGGCTACCAAACCAAAGAAACTTTTATTAGGCACATGCCTAATACTTATTCAATGAGATGCACATCATCAATCTCCCCCTCCAGTCTCATTCATCTAGAGGAGGTAGCACTGTCTTCTAGTTTGAGTGCATGCCGACAAGTTCTTTGCATAGCTCGAACTTGTTCCTTGGTACCACCTTGGTCAGCATATCTGCGGGATTCTCACTTGTAGAAATCTTCAAGACTTTTAGAGATTCATCATCTACCATTTCTCGAATCCAATGATATCTCACATCAATGTGTTTGGTCCTTGCATGGTACATAGAGTTCTTGCTAAGGTCTATTGCACTTTGACTGTCACAATAGACGACATACTCCTTCTGATGCAATCCAAGCTCTTGAAGGAACCATTTGAGCCATACCATCTCCTTGCCAGTTTCTGTAGCGGCAATGTACTCTACTTCAGTTGTTGAAAGTGCAACACACTTCTGCAACTTAGACTGCCATGATATAGCTCCCCCTGAAAATGTAAACAAATATCCAGTAGTGGATTTTCTGTTGTCAATGTCACCTACCATATCACCATCTGTATAGCCCTTCAAGATTGGATCAGATCCTCCAAAGCACAAACAATCTCCCGTGGTACCTCTTAGGTACCTGAGTATCCACTTGACTACTTCCCAATGTTCCTTTCCAGGATTTTCAAGAAACCTGCTGACAACACCAACTGCGTGAGCAATATCAGGTCTAGTACATACCATTGCATACATCAAGCTTCCGACTGCTGAAGAATAAGGAACTTTAGCCATGTTCCCTTTCTCTTCCACTGTTGTAGGACACATCTTTTTACTCAACTTTAGATGACCAGCAAGAGGTGTGCTGACTGGCTTAGCATTCTTCATGTTGAAGCGTTCTAGTACACGTTCAATGTACTTCTCCTGAGATAGCCACAACTTTCTACTTGTTCTCTCTCGAACTATCTTCATCCCTAGAATTTGTTGTGCTGGGCCCAAGTCCTTCATATCAAATGACTTGGACAGATCTCCTTTCAACTTTGCTATCAACCCCTTGTCTTTTCCTACAATTAACATGTCATCCACATACAACAACAATATAATAAAGTTATTCTCAGAAAATCTTTTGAAGTATACACATGGATCAGAATAGGTCTTTAGGTATGTTTGACTTTTCATGAATGAGTCAAACTTCATGTACCACTGCCTTGGTGCCTGCTTCAATCCATAAAGACTCTTATTCAATTTGCACACCATGTGTTTCTTTCCAGCTACTTCAAATCCTTCTGGCTGCTCCATATAAATCTCCTCTTCCAAATCTCCATGAAGAAATGCAATTTTCACATCCAACTACTCCACTTCAAGATCTAGGCTAGCTGCTAAGCTCAAAATTGTTCGAATAGAAGTCATTTTGACAACAGGTGAGAAAATTTCGTCAAAATAAATACCTTTCTTCTGTTCGAAGCCTTTAACCACCAATCGAGCTTTGTATCTGACCAGCTTGCCATTTCCATCTTTCTTGAGTTTAAAGACCCATTTGCATTTGAGTGGTCTTTTACCCTTTGGAAGTTCAACCAGCTTGTATGTGCCATTTTTCTGTAGAGATTCCATCTCTTCTTGCATAGCTTTCATCCACTGGTTCTTTTCTGGATGGGACAACACCTCCTTAAGACTTTCTGGCTCCCCCTCATCACTGATGAGGACATACTCTGTGGAAGGGTACCTGCATGACTCTACCCTTGGCCTCTCTGATCTCCTCAGAGGTTGAGGTTGTTCTTCTCCCTGAGTGGGGTGCTCCACTTCCTCGACACCTTCATCAAGTTGCTCCCCCTGCTCAATAACCTCACCAGGTTGCTCCCCCTGCTCGGCAACCTCGTCGGTCGTACTTTCTGCACTTGTGGGATTGTTAGAAGTAGAAGGAATAGTAACAAAGTTAGGAATTATACCATTCTTCGCCTTTTCTGACATATCAGCAGCAGTTCCAACTTCACTTTCTCGGAAGACTACATCTCTGCTTCTGATGACCTTCTTCTTTACAGGATCCCACAGTCTGTACCCGAACTCTTCATCTCCATATCCGATAAATATGCAGGGAACAGATTTATCATCCAGCTTTGTTCTCTGCTCTTTTGGTACATGTGCAAAAGCTCTGCAACCGAACACCTTCAGATGCGAGTAGGACACCTCCTTGTTGGTCCAAACTCTCTCTGGGATTTCAAACGCCAACGGAACTGATGGACTCCTATTGATCAGGTAACAGGCTGTCTGAACTGCTTCACCCCAGAATGACTTAGGCAGTTTAGCCATTCTGAGCATGCTTCTCACCTTCTCCACAATGGTGCGGTTCATCCTCTCGGCTACGCCATTGTGCTGTGGGGTTCCAGGAACTGTCTTTTCATGTCTGATCCCATGACTTGAACAATACTCTTCAAATTCCCTTGAAGTGTACTCACCTCCATTGTCACTTCGGAGACGCTTTAGCTTTCGACCCGTCTCCCTTTCTACTAGAGCATGAAACTTCTGGAAAACTTGAAACACCTGATCTTTGGTTTTCAAAATATAAACCCATAATTTTCGTGAAGCATCATCAATAAAAGTAACAAAATATTTGTTACCGCCCATTGATTCAATTTCCATTGGGCCGCAAACATCAGAATATACTAAATCAAGTATATTCAATTTTCTTTCAGACGATGTCTGAAATGAGACTCTATGCTGCTTACCAAATAAACAGTAGTCACAAGGTTTTACCGTTGTACCTTTGGCATAAGAAATGAGTGATTTCTTGGCAAGAATCTGCAATCCCTTCTCGCTCATATGACCCATTCTTTTGTGCCACAAATCTACAGAAATCTCATCTTGTGCCGCGTTCAATTCACCTTGGCATATTTCTGCATTTGTCCTGTACAACGTGCCACGAGCAACTCCCTTTGCAATCACCAATGATCCCTTAGTGAGTCTCCACTTTTGATTTGCAAAATAGCTCTCGTATCCATCTCGGTCTAAAGCAATTCCCGAGATCAAGTTCATCCGCAAATCAGGTACATGCCGCACATCCTTTAGAACCAATGTGCATCCGACATTTGTCTTGATACAAATGTTACCAATCCCCACAATCTTTGAGTAACTTGTGTCACCCATTCTCACTGTGCCGAAATCACCTGCTACATATCTGTAAAGAAGATCTCTTACTAGTGTGGCATGGTAAGATGGCGTTGTGTCAACCACCAATTCTGACTCTGGACCTGACAGGTGCATGCATTCCTCTTCCTCATTTATAAAGAGGACAACATTATCATTGTTTTGCACCATGGCGGTTCTGTTGTCGTCATTCTTCTGGCCACTGGTTTCACCTTTGCCCTTCCTTGGATTTGGGCAATCTCTTTTGAAGTGGCCTGGTTGATCACAGTTGTAGCAATTTCTGGCTCTTGATTTGGATCGGTTCTTTGACTTCCCACGAGATCCGGATCTACCATAGTTGTTCGAACTCCTTTGATAACTCCTACCTCTACCTTCTGTGATGAGAGCATGTCCTTGATTTTCAGGCTTCTTTCTCATCTTCTCATTGAGTAAAAGAGCCGATGTGACATCTTTCAACTCAATAGTAGTCTTACCGTGCAGGATAGTTGTTGCCAAATTATCGTACGAAGATGGCAACGAGTTCAATAGCAAGATGGCTTTATCTTCTTCCTCGATTTTCACTCTGAGGTTGGCAAGCTGCGTGATTAGTCTGTTAAACACATTTAAATGTGACAAAAAATTCATACTTTCACCCATGTGTAGGGCGTATAACTGCTTCTTCAGGTACAATTTATTTGTCAGCATTTTGGACATGTATAGGCTTTCCAACCTTGTCCAAATTCCACGTGCAGTGTCTTCATCAATGATGTTATTTACCACATCATCTGATAAGTGCAACCTGATTACACTAGCAGCTCTTTCATCCAAGTCAGCCCAATCCTCAGCTTTCATGGTATCAGGCTTTTTGACATCAGCATCTAGTACCTTGTGTAATCCTTGTTGGATGAGCATATCCCTCATCCTTCTTTGCCATGTTGAGAAACCGTTATCTCCGTTAAATTTTGCTACCTCGTACTTTACTCCGGACATTTTTATTTTTCACCGAGTATAGTACTACTGATAGTGAATAGTATTTCAGTGAACGAGCAGAACATGTGCTCTGATACCAGTTGTTGGGAATAAATCCCCACAAAAATAATATTCACAGTAATAAAAGCGGAATAATAATGTAGCAAAAAGATACGGTAATTAACAAGAATAAAATAGTAACAACGACACTAAGATTTTTACGTGGAAAACCCTTTTAATAAGGGAAAAAACCACAGCCCCGGGAGGAGCAACTGATATCACTATAGTAAGGAATTTTACACTTTGTAGGTCGGAGTAAAATACTCCAAAGACCACTACAACACTTAAAAGAAATAACCCTCTTTTGATATTCCCACCTCACTACAATATCGCTCATTCTCTATTTTACTTACAGACTATTTTCTTATACCTTGTCTGTGAAACCTCACTCTTTCTTTCTCTCTTTGTTAGTGTGTAGAAATGAGAGTTGAAGCTCTCCTTTTATAGACAAAGCTTCACTCTCTAAAGCCTACAATATTTGACAATTTACACACACTTTTCACAATTCAACAAGGTTGGCTACCAAACCAAACTAATTCAACAAGGCTGGCTACCTAACCAAACTAAAGAAACTTTTATTAGGCACATGCTTAATACTTCTTCAATCATATGGAAATCATCAGAACCGATACCAGAACCTCGAACGATTCAAATCGAATGAGTTGGACGACGATTTTGGGTTGATTTTCACACTGATTTGGGGTGGTTTGAGGGCGTTTCTGGAGCTGAATTCATTGTTGGGTTTGAGCTCTATTTCGCCGGATTTAATGGTATTTTCGGCGAGTTTCTGCCCTCCCATCGACTATTTGGCGTTTGAGAGGGGTTGCTGGGCGTGTTTGTTGAAGAAAATCAAGAGGATCATCTTTAGTTCTTAGGTTGTTGCTTTAAAGAAAGAGAGAGAAGCCGAAGTTCAGGGGTGGGGGGTCTCTTTGGTGTCAAGTGGAGGATCTAATCAGGGGTTAACACATCAAATTTACACAGCTCTAGAGACTCCGCTGGGGATACGCACCCAGAATCTCTGGTTCAAAGTTCAAGAATTTGAGCTTAGAATAATTGTTATATTTGGCTTTATTTATTATCTGGTTATATTACATGTTTGGGCCTAATGTGCTAAATGCCGCTTTTTACCGCTTTCATATTATCTGAACTGTATATAAACTGCTACGAAACCCTTATCTTCTCATCTTCGGGGATGTGCACGCTGGCGTGACTCCTCTTCTGTTAGTGTCATACCTTAAATTAGGAAGAGGCTCGGACAAGTTACAAAGCCGAATGGCCTTTTGGTTCCCGGTACGTAGCCCTCCCCCGACTCGAGTTGTCCACTCAGGTGCACAAGTCTAGAACAACATACCCAGGTTTTGAACTTAGAATAACTCAGCCTCATGCTGGATCCCTAGTAGGAACGCTTGTTTGCATCATATGCATCTGACTTTGGGGACTCAACACAGGGGTTGGGTCCGTCTAGGACAGGCGTACCCGAAAACAACAAACCAACCTAATGCATGTTTATGTGCTACCTGTGCATTTAATTTGTTTCGGACTGCATATTGACCGACTTCTAGATTAAGTGAAAAAAACCAGAATTTGTTAGAGAAAAGAAAAAAAAGACCAAGTGCGGAGAATGAGAGAAAATGTCATCTGTTGCCCAAAATTCGGTATCCAAAACATCCCGAAACTCTGCTGAAATTTTGAAAAAAAAGAAGAAAAAGGATTCCTTTAAAAAAAAGGTTTCTTGAAAAGAGAAGAATTATTCCAAAATAATTTTTGTTTTTTTTCCTTTCATGTCAAAACTAGCCGAACTACGTGGGTTTGATTCTCACCGGATGTGGGATACATAGGCAACCCTTATCGGTTCCAGCCTCGCTTTTTGGAAAACTTTGAAAAAATATATGAAGCATCGTCGTTTTGTCGTAAATAAAGTGGGTAATGTCATTCTTGTCTAAAATAGCCGAATGTCCCAACGGGACACCGGAAGGCTATTTTTGCAAGAATAGCCACTGACTGTGTTTTGTCAAATTTTGGCCTTTTAGCGAGCACAACCCTAAAACTTCCATTTCAAAGTGTTGAAGGGTCGTATTCACAAAAGTAGCCCTGACTTCTTGATTTTTGCAAAAATAACCCCTTTTTGTCAGTTTTCAAATGAGATTCACTTTGTGTGTAAACCAATCACCCTAATCTAAATGTGCAGAATGAGCACGAGTCAAAATTACCAATGAAGGTCATGTCCAAGATTCTGTTGGATCTACTCATGTGGTGGGAAGATTTGGGTGAATCAGGACAAGATGTGGTCAATCAGTACTTGGGGGTCTCACCGGGTTATTGAAGATCATGCCTAGAGGAGACATAATAAAAGCATTGGTTACATTTTGGGATCCAGCACACAACGTGTTTCATTTCTCAGACATTGAACTCACACCCACTTTAGAAGAGATAGCCGGTTATGTTGGGAGTATCGAAGCTTTGAGACATAAATATCTGGTAGCCCCAAGAGCCGTCACCTCTCACAAGTTTCTTGATTTGCTAAAAATAAGCAGGGGGGTCGAATATGTAGATTTGGCGGTTGGATTTTCTACTCCACTGTTCATATATCAGCAATACGGACACATAGGGGGATTCGAAAACCTGGAGAGCAAAATTTGCAGCAAAGGGAATCGACTAAAATGGGAAGAGCATAGATGTTTCGCTTTCATGGTAGTATTTATAGATCTTTTAGTGTTTCCCAAGAGGGACGGAAATATCGATGTACGTGTAGCCGGAGTTGTCAACACTTTGCTTACCCAGGCTAAAAGCACTCTCGCACCCATGATAGTGTCCGAAATATTCCGAGCTCTCACAGCCTGCAAGGTTGGGGCAGACTTTTTCGAAGGGTGTAACTTGTTGCTACAAATATGGATGATTGAGCATCTATGTCATCGTCCCCAGTACATGAACCATGGGTCAATGGGAGAAAGCTGCATAGAGAAGTTTTATACAAGGGTCGACGGGTTCAACATGCTAGAAGGGGTCGCAGAATGGATATCTCGCCTCCGCTCCGTCATGGACGATCAAATAGAATGGAAGTTGGGTTGGCTTCCTACTGATGAAATCATATACATGCCTGCTACCGGTCCCCACTTCCTCTTGATGGGTCTCAGGAGCATACAGCCTTATGTCCCGTACTAGGTTTTGAGACAGCTGGGGAGGTGTCAAATAGTTCCAAAGGATGAAGACCTTAGTACTTAGGTAGTCAAGATCGGTTCCAATGGTCAGTTTCACGAAGCGGCAGTTCGCCAGATCTAGAGTGAGTGTCAATACTTGACAACAAGCACCCAAGTGCGTGATCTATCCAAGGGTGAAGTCTCGCTTGGTTACCTTGCATGGTACAAAAAAAGTGTTGAGTTTGGAAGACTAGCCAAAAGACCCCATCTTCAAGAATTTGTCGAGGCATCACAGGAACAATGGGATTGGTTGGCCAAAGAAAATGAGTATAGGGCCACCATAAGCAAGCTGGAAAAGCAAGTTAGAGATCTTCAATTTGAGAATGGTTTGCAAGCCTCTGCGGATGAGGGTGAAAAGAAAACGCTAGCTAAAGAAAATGATGCCCTACGAGCCCAAATTCCGGAAATGAAAATAGCAGCTGAAACCCTGCTAGAAGTGCAAAAGATGAAAAGCTTATAAGTAACCTTAGGCAGAAAGTTAGTGAATATGGTTTTGATCTGAACAAGGCTAAAGGCGAACTCACAAGAGCTTGAACAAAATTGGATAAAATGCGGAGGAACGAGAACGCTTGGTCAAATAGTTAAAAGAGAAATATGACAATGGAATCGTGGGGTTGAAGAAAAAGATCACCGCCCTTGAGAATGAAATGACCAAGCAGGCAAAAGATTTCAAAGCCAAGAGAGAACAATGCTACGCTTTGATGGAACAATTAGAGGGAGACCTACAGCACTTGCAAGAGCAAAATCATACAGCCACCCAGATCTTAGAGGCTATATCCCAGCAGATTGGGCGTTTGTTGCAAGAAAAGGGCATCATAAGGGAAAGGGTCAGAAGGATCGCTGACTACATCACGATGAAGTGCAGCAAGTGTGAGGGCATGAACAGATCCATGTTCTTTGCCATTGTAATGATCTTTTCTGCCAAATAATGGAGGATCTCTATCGTCTCCAAGGGGATCTGGCGCATAGGCTCATGGCGAGACCGACTGATGTCCCGCGGGCCCCCGGAGCAGTTGAGGCATTGATGTATTCATGATTTTCGTTCGAGTCTGTATTTTTCACTTTTTTTGTTGGAGTCTGTTAGTCCCCCTTTTCGAGTCTGTTAGTTTTTATGATTAAATTCGGTAGGATGTGTCATTGTAATCAAGACGCTTTTATTTTATGTAAAATTTGAAAATCCCAAAATATTTTTTTTAATTACTTATTTTTACACTTATCCCCCAGAACTACGCTTGGTCTGATTCATGCGGCGTCACGATACGTAGGCAATCCCCATAGGATTCGATCATAACCAAAAAAAAAAAGAAAAAAAAAGAAAAAAGAAAAAAAAGGAGAGAGAGAAAACAAGAAACTGTGGGAAGGAAACAATGGCAAAACAAGAGAGAAAATGAGAGAATAAAGAACAATGAGAAATCAAGCAAAGAAAGGCAGGAGTGAAAAAGAGAGAAGTTGCAAAATGGACATTAGGGAAAGCCGGGATGACGCAAGCAACCGATCAAATGCATAATAGAAATGGTTAACTTTTTAGGTGCATTGCATCCCCAATGTGCGGTTACCTATATGTTACGCTCTAATCGCTAACAAGTTTGTTGTTGAAATTAGTACAGGCATGTGGTTAGTTTGTTTGGAATTCTAGCAACTCATCCGTACAACACCAGGTCCAAAGACAAGTTGATCATGGCTAACCAAGAACTGGATGCAAGTGTTATTGATCCGTCAAGAGAAGGGGAAGAGTCTGATGTTAATCTGAAAGAGGAGTTGTATAAGCTGAAACAACAGATGGCAGAGATGTACCAGGCATGGGTGAAAGGGCATCCACCACCATTCTACCCCGCCAACCCTGCTTTCGTCCCACCGTTGGCTCAATCCCAGGAACCTCCCACTATTGATTCATCTCCAGGCTTTCCTATTTACCACCATTACCAAGGCACCACTTCCCAAACAGCACCAGCTCCACAACCCAAACCAGTTCCATACCCTCCTCCACCAGCCACACATGTTTTCGTGGCACCCCCACCCGCTACACTCCACCGATCCTCCAGTGAGACTTTATTCCAGACCCAAGATAACCAATACTATCCCCGGAGCCTACTTTCAAGGCTTCAGAACCTTACTCCTACACTCCTCGTTTTGACCTCCTTGTTAAGACTGAGAAACCACCTAAAAATCTAGAACAAGAGGAGATGTTCAAGAAGGTTAAGAGCTTGGAATAGTCATTCAGAAACATGCAGGGATTGGGAGGCCAGGTGAGCGTGGCCTACAAAGATTTGTGTCTATTTCCCGATGTTCAACTGCCAGTGGGATTCAAGATGCCCAAATTCGATCTATATAAGGGGGGTCCATTTGAGGGGATTCTGCAGTAAATTGAGAGGAGCTGGTGGGAAAGAAGAGCTGTTGATGGCATACTTTAGCCTTAGTCTGAGTGGCACGGCGTTGGAGTGGTACACTCGTTAGGATCACAGCAGATAAAATACATGGGATGATTTGGCCCAAGCATTCGCTTGTCATTTCCAATACAACCTCGAGATTGTTCCAGATCATTTGTATCTGACTAAGATTGAGAAGAAGCCTAGTGAAAGTTTCAGGGAGTATGGTTTTCGTTGGAGAGAACAGGTGGCAAGGGTTGACCCTCCGATGAAAGAGAGCGAAATGGTGGATTACTTTCTGCAGGCCCTGGAGCCCACTTACTACGGCCATCTGGTATCGGCCATAGGCAAGTCCTTCAATGAGGTAGTGAAGATGGGTGTCATGGTAGAAGAAGGGCTTAAGTCAAACAAAATCCTAAGTTACTCGGCTATTAAGGCAACTACCCAAGCCATTTAGAATAGTACTGAGGGAGTAATCGGAAAGAAGAAGAAAGAAGATGTAGCAACAATTGATTCAGGATCATGGTTTGGACCCAGGGGCCCGTCACACCATTATACTCAGCCTCGACCCCACCACCAAACCTACACTCAAACCCCGTATAATCTACCCCAACATTACTTCCCATCACCAAACCCTTATTTTTCTGTCCACTACGCCTAAACATATGCTCAATCTTCTGCCCACACACAATGGCGTGTGCCAGCCCCACAAAACACCTACACAGCTCCACAAAATGCTTACCCATCCCCACGAGCCTACCAAAACCTTGCCAACCCGGGTTTCCAGCCCAATCAAGCCTTTAAAAATGAGAGGTTGCAACGGAAGAAAACCTTCACCCCGTTGGGAGAGTCCTATACTAGTTTGTTCCACAAATTGAGGCAATTGGATATGCTGAGGCCAATTGAGTCGAAATTGCCAAACCTTCCTCCAAAGAACCTTGATTACTCTGTAAGTTGTGAATATTGTTCTGGTACTCCAGGCCATGATATGGAGAAGTGTTGGCACTTGAAAAATGCTATCCAGGAGATCATTGATACAAACCGTATTAAGGTCCAAACTCCAGAGGCATACAACATCAACCAGAACCCACTACCAACCCATCAGGAGACAAACATGATCGAGATAGTACATAAGGGAGGGGAGCCCAAAAAGCCTTCATAGACCCTCATGATGATTCGGTCTAGTAAGGTCAAACTAGCTAAAAACCCAACAGTTAAAGAATCAGTGAACAAGTTGAGTGGGGCAAACGGTGAACCATCTGCAGTAGTCAAGAAAGGGTCCACAAATGATGTTGTAGCAAAACAAGAGAAGCCAAAAGTGGTTGTGTCAGGAGTGGCAAACAAGCCTATCATAATTGTAGAGGGTGCCCGTACGGATCCTGTCATCATCAAGCCTGTAACCTAGTTGTTGATAGTCAATAGCAAGGTTATCCCGTGGAACTGTGAACGGGTGATAGTAACTTACAAGGGTAAGGAAGTGAAAGAAGAAGTCAATGAGGCCCATGTATTAACTCACTCGGGGAGATGCTTTTCTCCAGAAGAGTTAAGGAAAGCTAAAACATCCAGAGATAACCCAGTTCTAGTGAAAAAAGTAGTGACTGAAGAAGAAGCGGAGGAGTTTCTGAGAAAAATGAAGGTACAAGACTATTCTATCATGGAGCAGTTGAGAAAGACACCTGCTCAGATTTCATTGCTATCATTGTTATCCACTCAAACGAGCATCGTCGGGCCTTGATGAAAATTCTAAACGAGGCTCATGTTCCCGACAAAATTTCAGTAAACCATCTGGAAAAGATTGACAACAAAATATTTGAGGTGAAAAGGGTCACTTTCTTTGATGATGAGTTGCCTGTGGAGGGTACTGAACACAACAGAGCTCTTTATCTTACAGTAAAATGTGAAAATTCTGTGGGTACCAGGGTATTAGTTGACAATGGTTCTAGTGCAAACATCTGCCCTCTCTCTACTCTGAACAAGTTGAAAGTGGATGATGAGAGGATTCACAAGAACAACATCTACGTTCGGGGTTTTGATGGTGGATGGAAAGATTCAGTTGGTGATATAGTGCTTGAGTTGACAATAGGACCGGTGGAATTCACCATGGAGTTCCAGGTGTTGGACGTTGCCGTATCCTACAATTTTCTATTAGGTCGACCTTGGATTTATGTCGCCAAAGCAGTCCCGTCCACTCTGCACCAGATGGTCAAGTTCGAATGGGATAGAAAGAGATCGTCGTACATGGCAAGGATAATTTGTATGCTCACAGTGATGTCGTTGTCCCATTCATTGAGGTTGAAGATGACAAAAGGTCATGGGTCTATCAGGTTTGTGAAACAGTGACGGTCGAGAAAATTCCAGAAGGGAAATGCGTTCCAACTCCTAAGGTGGCCGCCGCATCAGTCATGGTGGCTTTTGAAATGCTGAAAAATGGCTTTTTCTTTTCTTCCCTGTACAGTTATTTTTATGCTGGTTTCAATGACATGACATGCATGAGGAATCTTCGTCCCAGTATTAAAAGTCAGTCTAATTCTAAAATAATAATTCAAGAAATAGAGTGCGATGATGAACCAGAATATGATGAAGATGAGGCCTTTAAAGAGATTAGTAAAGAACTAAGTCATTTTGAGGAAAAACCCAAGCCTAACCTGAATGATACGAAAGCAATCAATTTAGAGGACCCAGATAATGTCAGAGAAACTAAGATAAGTGTCCATCTTGAAACGCAAATCAGGGGAGAGATAATTAAAGCGCTGTTTGAAAATAAAGATATTTTTGCATGGTCATATGACGACATGCTGGGTCTAAGCACTGACTTGGTGGTTCACAAATAACCCACTGACCCGGTATTCCCTCCCGTCAAGCAGAAGTTGAGAAAGTTCAATACTGATATGAGTGTGAAGATTAAAGAAGAGGTCACAAAGCAGTTTGATGCAAAGGTCATTCGAGTCACGCGGTATCCCACTTGGTTAGCCAATGTTGTGTCTGTGCCAAAGAAGGATGGTAAGACCAGAGTGTGTGTTGGTTACTGTGATCTCAACAAGGCAAGTCCAAAGGACAACTTCCCGCTACCAAATATCCACATTTTGATTGATAATTGTGGCAAGCATGAGATTGGGCCTTTTGTGGATTGCTATGCGGGCTATAATCAGATCTTAATGGATGAGAAAGATGCGGAAAAGACGACATTCATCACGCCATGGGGGACGTATTACTACTGGGTCATGCCTTTTGGTTTGAAAAATGTTGGGGCAACTTACATGAGGGCAATGACGACCATATTCCATGACATGATATACAAGGAGATTGAGGTCTACGTGGATGATGTGATCATAGAGTCCAGGAAGTAGTCTGACCACGTCAGAGATTTGAGGAAATTTTTCCAGAGGCTTCGCAGGTACAATCTTAAGCTTAACCCCACCAAGTGCGCATTTGGTGTTCCATATGGAAAACTGCTGGGATTCATAGTCAGTCGTCGAGGTATTGAATTGGACCCATCAAAGATCAAGGCTATCTAAGAATTACCACCGCCAAGGAACAAGACCAAAGTGATGAGTCTGTTAGGGAGGCTAAACTACATCAGTAGGTTTATTGCTCAGCTCACGACAACTTGTGAGCCTATCTTTAGGTTGCTGAAGAAGGATATTGTGGTCAAGTGGACTGATGAGTGTCAGGAAACATTCGATAAGATAAAGGGGTACTTGTCAAACCCACCTGTGTTGGTCCCACCAGAACCAGGGAGACCTTTGATTCTGTATTTGACAGTCCTGGATAATTCATTTGGTTGTGTGTTGGGTCAGCACGACATCACCGGTAAGAAGGAGCAAGCCATCTATTATCTCAGCAAGAAGTTCACATCTTATGAGGTTAGGTACACTCACCTTGAAAGGACATGTTGCGCCCTAACTTGGGTAGCACAGAAGTTGAAGCATTATTCGTCATTTTACACTACTTACCTCATTACTCACTTGGATCCGTTAAAGTATATCTTTCAGAAGCCTATACCCACAGGGAGACTTGCGAAGTGGAAGATTTTGCTCATGGAGTTTGACATTATCTATGTGACTCAGACTGCGATGAAAGCCCAAGCATTAGCCGATCATTTGGCCGAGAACCCGGTCGATGAAGAGTATGAACCATTGAGAACTTATTTTCCCGATGAAGAGGTAATGCACATTGATGAGTTGGATTAGGTTGGAAACTTTTCTTTGATGGGGCTGCTAATATGAAAGGCGTTGGGATAGGAGTTGTACTTATTTCTAAAATAGGGCATCACTACCCTGTTACGGCTCAGCTTCGTTTCTATTGTACCAACAACATGGCTGAGTATGAGGCATGCATTTTGGGTTTAAGGTTAGCTATGGAAATGGGTGTCCAGGAAGTCTTGGTCTTGGGAGACTCGGACCTTATAGTGCACCAGATTCAAGGAGAATGGGAAACACGGGATTTAAAGCTCATATCGTACCGACAATGTTTGCATGATCTTTGTCAACGTTTTCGATTAGTAGAGTTCAGGCATATTCCAATGATCCATAATGAGGTTGTCGATGCTTTGGCTACTCTGGTGTCAATGTTACATCATCAGGACAAAGCTTATGTCGACTCTCTGCATACTCAAGTTCGCGATCAGCACGCTTACTGTAACATGGTGGAAGAAGAACTTGATGGTGAGCCGTGGTTC
Organism: Nicotiana sylvestris; assembly: GCF_000393655.2. Classification (NCBI taxonomy): domain Eukaryota; kingdom Viridiplantae; phylum Streptophyta; class Magnoliopsida; order Solanales; family Solanaceae; genus Nicotiana; species Nicotiana sylvestris. The sequence continues at coordinate 30,252,340 of NC_091060.1, read as the reverse complement.
CACGACATCAGGGAGTATATCAGGATGGGGGTGTATCCAGTACAGGCCACAAGTGATCAAAAGAGAACAATTCGTCGTTTGGCAAGTGGATTTTTCTTCAGTGAAGGAGTTTTGTACAAAAGAACTCCAGATCTTGGATTGTTAAGATGCATAGATGCTAGACATCCACGGCTATCATGACCAAAGTACATTCCGAAGTCTGCGGACCGCATATGAGTGGGTATGTTATGGCAAAGAAAATTCTTTGAGCGGGTTATTACTGGCTCACCATGGAGCGAGATTGTATCAATTTTGTGCGTACGTGTCATCAATGCCAATTACACGGAGATTTGATTCATTCTCCGCCATTTGAATTGCACACAATGTCTGCACCATGGCCTTTCGTTGCTTGGGCATGGATGGCATTGGACCAATTGAGCCAGCAGCATCCAATGGGTACAGGTTCATTCTGTTGGCCATTGATTATTTCACTAAGTGGGTTGAAGCTAAAACTTTCAAGTCTGTGACCAAGAAAGCAGTGGTCGATTATGTCCATTCAAATATCATTTGTCGGTTTGGGGTCCCAAAGGTGATCATCACAGATAATGGTGCTAATCGTAACAGCAATCTGATGAAGGAAGTGTGTCAATAGTTTAAGATTACGCATCGAAATTCCACACCATATCGCCCCAAGGCGAATGGAGCAGTCGAGGCAGCCAACAAGAATATAAAGAAGATACTTTGGAAAATGGTAGAAGGTTCTAGGCAATGGCATGAGAAGTTGCCCTTTGCATTGTTGGGTTATCGCACTACTATTCGCACTTCAGTAGGTGCAACTCCTTATTTGTTGGTATATGGCACAGAAGTAGTAATTCCCGAGGAAGTTGAAATCTCATCCCTCCGGATTGTTGCTGAAGCCGAGATTGATGATGATGAGTGGGTCAAGGCCCGTTTAGAGCAATTAAGTTTTATTGATGAGAAGAGATTGGCAGCAGTGTGTCATGGCTAGTTGTATCAAAAGAGAATGGAAAGAGCATACAATAAAAATGTGCGTCCCCGGAAATTTGAAGTGGGTCAGCAAGTATTGAAATGCATCCTTCCACACCAGGCTAAAGCAAAAGGCAAGTTCGCCCCAAATTGGCAGGGGTCGTTCATCGTAACAAGAGTGTTGTCCAATGGTGCTTTATATTTAACAGATATAGAAGGCAAATGTGTAGATATAGCTATCAATTCTGATACAGTCAAAAGATATTATGTATGATATCTTTGGTTTAAATTGTGTTTGTTTGTACTTGGCATGTTTTGAAGAATGGAATGACAAAGACATTTTGTTTTGCTATCTAAACACTTTATCCTTTGTTACCCCTTTGAGCGTTATTTATTTCCTTTCATACCTCTCTTTTGGAATCAGTAGCAAAGTTTGTAAATGCGAGTGTAAAAGATATGTAAAGGAAAAGAGAGAAAAAGAGAAAGAAAAGAATGGAAAAGAGTGGGAAAAAAAGAAAAAAAAACAACAAAAGAAAAAGAAGAAAAGAAGAGAAAGAAAAGAAAAGAGAAAATCACAACAACAGAGTAATTTCTATGACATGAACTACGTTCGACCTGATTCCTTTTAAGGATATGTAGGCAGCCTCACGGTTCGGTCCCATCAAAATAAAATTCAAAAGCCCCAAGCAAAGAAACTAGGGCAGAAGTTATGGTTGTTGTAAGAAATCTGATTCCAAAAGTTATAATTTTGAACCAATTTGAATTGTTTTGAGCCTTTTGATATCCTTTCTTTCTAACCCTATCCAAAAGCCCACATTACGGTCCAAAGAACGACCTTCCGATCAATCTTCGAGATATGTCGAGTCGAGCAAGTAGAGGTGATTCATATCAGGGGCAACACTCCGGTACAAGCAGGAAAAATGAAAATAAGAGAGTCTTATTGGTGAAAAACCTCCCGGGCACCGTAAGGCGACGGAAGCTGAGAGAAATTAAAATGAGAGAGTCTTATTGGTGAAAACCCTCACGGGAACCGTAAGGCAACAGTGAGAGAGAGGTTTGTTGGTGAAACCCCTTCAGGGCACCGCAGGCCGAACAGGGTCAGGGATTTGGTGAAGAATTAGGGTTTTTAAGGTCTCGAGGCATAGAGTACGACAACTGAAAGTTGATTGGTTGGATAGACTGGGCTGATTAATCCAAAATGCATGTCATGATCATCGGTACCAGTTGCTCCACTCAGATAAGTTTCTTTTCTTTTTCCGCTTCAAACAGTCATCCAGTTTTGGATTTTTCTTCCCTATTCCTAACTCTCAAAAGTCATTGCATTTCATTTCTTTTGGGTTTATTTCTCTAAGATGTTTCCAATATCAGTCTTGTTTAAGCAAATAAGAAAGGATTTCAAAGCTCACTACCAATTTCCAAAATTGTACAAAGCACAGTGCGGCCAAAGCATGCCAGAGATAGTATGATGTAAAGTGGGATATAAAGTGTCAGTGAAAGTTCCATCGGTGGAATGGTTTAGTAATTTCATGGAAGATGCAGAGGTTCAGATAGAGGGGTCAGAAAGGTAAAATAACGGTTGGGTATAGAGCACTCGGGTCATCCAGGGTCCTACGGTTGAGGATCAGTCAGAAAGTCAAAACTTAACCAGTTCAAGGCAGCCAGTCAAAGCAAAGCACGACAAGGGAAGAGCCACCTTCAGCAAGAATGCCACAAACTAACCACCATATTTTTAAACTGACAAGATTTTTTTTTATTTAAAACAGGGGCAAGAAATTTCGTTTGTTTCGGAGAAACCCTCCGTAAGGAAAGCAAGTACCAGACAGGTTTGACCGTAAATTCTCAGGACCCTCCTGAATAATGGGATCTAGTTTAAAATTCAAACATGCATGAATAACAAGATCTAGCATAAGTCTTACCCCAAAGAAATATAAGTTGGCTTTGAAGTTTTCATTCTTAGGATAGGATTCAATTCGAAATTTTCAGGACCCTCCTGAATAATGGGACCTAGCTTTAAGATTTCCATTAGATAACAAGGCTTAGCGTAAGTTCTGTTGTAGGGAAGTATAATTCAGCCTTAAATGTCGTCACTCTTAATATAAGACTTGATTTTGATTTACAGGACCCCCTGGATAATGGGATGTAGTTTTAAAACTTTCTTAGATAACAAGACTTAGCGGAAGTCATATCTTTAGAAGATATAATTTAGCTTTAAAACTTTCATTTTACTAGGAGTTTTCAGGACCCTCCTGGATAATGGGATCTAGCGCTCAAATTCTTAGAGATATTGGGTAACATGATTCAATTAACACTCACAGATGTGCCCAGCTACCAAACTGGGGCAGAAAATTTTCTTTGTTTTGTTTATTTTGTTGAAATCAGGCACCCACCTGGAGAACGAAGGGAAGCAATTTAAGTGTTGGTAATCAGGAGCCCACCTGAAGAACGAAGGGAAGCAATAATTCAAGTGTTGGTAATCAGGAGCCCACCTGAAGAACGAAGGGAAGCAGCAATTTAAGTGTTGGTAATCAGGAGCCCACCTGAAGAACGGAGGAAAGCATCAATTTAAGTGTTGGTAATCAGGAGCCCACCTGAAGAATGAAGGGAAGCAGCAATTCAAGTGTTGGTAATCAGAAGCCCACCTGGAGAACGAAGGGAAGCAATTTAAGTGTTGGTAATCAGGAGCCCACCTGAAGAACGAAAGGAAGCAGCAATTCAAGTGTTGGTAATCAGGAACCCACCTGGAGAACGAAGGGAAGCAATTTAAGTGTTGGTAATCAGGAGCCCATCTGAAGAACAAAGAGAGGCAGCAATTCAAGTGTTGGTAATCAGGAGCCCACCTGGAGAATGAAGGGAAGCAATTTAAGTGTTGGTAATCAGGAGCCCGAAGGGTTTTCACCATCAAGCCTCTCTCGTTTTGTTCTTTCTCTCAACTCATCGTCGCCTTATGGTGCCTATAAAGGTTTTCACCAATAAGATTCTCTCATTTTGTTCTTTTCTTCTTATTTCCTCTGATTCTACAGACGATAAGGTATTAACCATGGTAAAAACATCACATACTCTTGGCATGTCTAAACTCAACACTCTCAAAGATTATCTGGGAGGTTTTTTTTGGACTGTAATATGGCTTTTGGACAGGGTTAGAAAGAAAGCATATCATAAAGGCTCAAAATAACAAAGACAGCGAGATTAATTAATTTACAACTTTTGGAATCCATTCTAACAACTTTGCCCCAATTTCTACAACAAGGGAATTTGATTCCTTTTTTTGTTTTCTTTGTGAGATGGAATTTCTAAGAAAGACTGCCCCACTCTCGACTTCATGGGATTATGAAATATTTTATTTGGTATAACTGAACCGTAAGACTGCCTACGTATCTTGTGGGGACCAGAATCAGGTCAAACGTAGTTCACAAAGATATTTTCTTGTTACTACTTTCCTTTTTCTTTTTCTTTTTCTTTTCCTTTTTATCCTTTTTTTCTTTTTTCTTTTTTTATCTCTATTTTTCTCTTTTTCTTTTTTTGAATTTTCCTTCTGGAATGAACTTTCTAAAATAAACCTATGGGGACATGAACTCTTCTTTTTTTTAACTCTAACTTGATTCCAAAAGAGGGGAGGTCAAAGAGATCAGTACAGGCTCAAAAGGGGTACCAAATGGTATAAGTGTTTGGGTAGCTGAAAGAGGGCCTCCCAATCCCTGAAAATGCCGAGTACAACACATGCAACATGAGGATAAAAATTGAAGATCATGTACAGTATTTCTTTTGCGGCTTCGGCATTGATATCATTGATATGCCTTCCACTTTTCTTTAGCACCTTGTCAAGTACAAAACCCTCGTTGGGTGATTCCCTTTTCACAATGGATATCCTCCGTCAATTCGGAGAAAACTTCCTTAACTTTATCTTGTTACTTGAGGTGCACTTGAACTCAAAGTTGCTTGCTTCAAATCGTCCGAGATGCACTCTCCTTTATCGAATTATTGTCACCCTATTAACTTCCCAAATTATCTGCCCTAGTTTCACACAATTCGGGCTTCAAATGATCTCAAAATGTCCAAATCTATACTTATTTCCCTCAAGTGTCCATATCATCTTCAAAATTATTTCATTGCTTCCTGATTAAACTAACTTTTGAGACTAGGCCTAGAATTATGCGTGCATGTCATGCCACTAGAGCCAGGATGAGAATAACTATAAAAAGGAGAAGAGAACTAAACAAAAAAATGACTAGAAATAACAGAAAGCAGAACATTACATTAGACAGATGGTGAAAGGGTTTGAACAACGAGACAAACAAAACACACTGGGGTACGACCCTGGAAAAACCTAAATAACACTAAAAGGGGTACTACAACTAAATGAACTAGGCAAAACAAAAGGATAAAAGGGTTTGAGTCACAAGACAATATCCGGATTACAACCCTGAAATAACCCGGACAACAGAAATGACAACAAAATAAACCACCCAGACTCCTCCCTGTCTAGCCAAAAAAGGAGCGTCTTTCCAATTACCAAGCTTGACATCCTAGGCACTAGGTTCCGCTTCAACATTACTAGTTACTTCACAAGTCTTCATTGCATTGTCCTTAGCAAATTGCTTTTAGGTCCCTTTGGTCGGCTCGTTCTTAGGATCAACTTCTGGAACCAAGAGTGATAGCGCTGAAAGCTTTGCAGCAAGTGGCCCTCCGAGGATCTCAGAAGAGTTCTCATATTCCTTTTCCACACAAATCATGTCCACCATATGCATCTCATTATGAACAGGCAATAGACTTTGGCTAGTATCTGCTGCATTTGGATTTTGCACGGTAATGTCACATGCATCAGTAAGCTTCTGGACTACTCCTTTCAGATGCCAACACTTTTCTGTGTCATGCCCTGGGGCATCAAAGCAATATGCGCACCTTTGGAAAAAATCAAAATCCTTTGGAAGAGGGTTTGGCATATTTATTTGAATCAGCTTCAACATGTCCAATTGCCTCAGCCTTTGGAACAGACTGGCATATGATTCTCCAATAGGAGTGAAAGACTTTTTGCTTTGCTGCTGCCTTCTCATTTTGCACTCTGGCCTTGGTTGAAACCTTTTGCGGGTAGGTAGTTGATATGCTTGAGGAAGCGGGTAAGATATGTGCGGCAATGGTGTAGGCCATCGCAGGTCTCGTGAATGTGGAGCATATGGCGGTGCATTGTGGATAGGGTACTGGGAATGTGAGGTATACCTTTGGGGATTTTGTGGAAAGAAGTAGTATTGGGGAGAAATATTTGGAGCACGAGGATATTCATGGGGTCGATATTGAGGCTGAAAGCGTTGAGCGGTAATTCCCACTGGATCCTGTCATTGGCGAGGCTCAGCAGCATCTTTTCTATCAATGGGAGGACTGTACCGAGCAACTTGTTCATTCTATCTGACCCAAAACTCCCTAAAACTTTCCTTGGGTTTCTTTTCCATCTAAGATAGGGAGGAGCTGTTTGGGACAATATTTATATTGTACTGAAAGTGTCGCAAAAAATCTTGAGCCATATCATCCCATGTATGCCACTTACCGACATCTTGACGAGTATGACATTCCAAAGCTTCCCCAGTCAGGTTTTCACTGAAATACGCCATCATCAAATCATTTTCCCGCCAACACTTCTTATTTCACTACAATAACCCCTCAGATGGGCTACTAGATCTCCACGCCCATCATACAAATTAAACTTTGGCATCTTAAACCCTTTCAGCTTTCTGGATATTTTATCTTACTCCACTATCTTAGCAGGTTTTTCAGTCTCACCGAGAGGCTCAAAATGAGGAGCGTAAGAGTATGGACCCGAGACCTTGAAAATTGGTTCTGGAGCATAGTGTAGGGCATCGGGGATTTTGAACACATTCTCACTAGAGGATAGAAGAAAGATACTAGGTGGATGAGCCACAAAAATATGAGTGGTCAAAGGAGCGGGATATGAGGTGGTTCTGGGGGTGGAGTGTGAAAAGGTTGTGGGGAGATATCCTGGACTTGTAACAGTGGAAGAATGGTGACAAGGCTTTCAGTGTAGTTAGTGGGAACTGATGGTGGAGGGCACCCACTAATCCAGGCTTGGTATATTTCGGCCATCTATCCTTTCAACTTTAAGACCTCTTCTTTCAACTCAGATTCTGATTCAACAATTCCCTTAGACGGATCAATAACCCTTGTGTCCAAGTCTTTGCTAGTCATGGCTACCTTGCTCTTTGACCTTGTGTTGTATGGACGAGTTACTTAAAAACCACAAACCAACCACCCTTCTGCTCAATGAAGATAACAAAAGGAACAAAATGGGTCATCCTGTTAGCATTAGGGCATTTAACAGCTAAAAACATCACCTTACGTGCAATGCACCTAGCAACAATTAACGGTTCAAGAATGACTTCAAGGGTCACAAGGTCACTTGGCATCATCCCAAATTTGTTCATTTCAATCTCCTCTTTTCTTTCTTTTCTAGCAATTCTGGGCTTGCTCATTTTCCTTCCTTTTTTTTTCTAATTATCACTCTTTTCTTTCCTCTCTTTTCTCACATCCCATAATTTTATCTCTTTTTTTCTATTCGTTTCCTTCCCTTTTTTTCTTTTCTTTTTTTTCTTTTTCTTTTTTTTTTAAAAAGAAATGATTCGATCGAACCCTATGTAGGTTTCCTACGTATAATGACGCTGCATGAATCACATCTTTGCGTAGTTCAGAAAGATCGGGATAAAGGAAACAAACTAACGTTCTCTTCCCCCCCCCCCTTTTTTTCTTTTTTACCTTAATAACTACTCTGGTGATAAAAGAGAAATAAAAGAAGCACATCTTTTTTAATTTTCTAAACTTAATGTTCTATAACCTATTCTAAACTCAAGTTTAACGAGCATATATTTTTCTTTTCTTTTTTTTTGAAACAAATACTCTATGGGAAATTATTAAGGAAAAAAACCCTACAAGAGAAAAATATTTTTTTGATTCTATTTTTTTTTAGGAATGAAATCTAAAAAATAAACCAAAGAAAAATATTTGATATTTTCATTTGATATCCCTGAAAAAAGATTTCGAAACGAGAAATGAACAAGATAAAAAATATTTTTGGATTTCAGTTTTGATTACCTAAGGAATAAACTTTAAAGATAAACAAAAGATAAAGTATGTTTTTTCCCTTCTTCTATACACAATGTCCTAGAGTTCTAGTAAAAGTAAAAAAGATTTTTTTTTTCTATTCATTTTTCATTAATTTCCCAAAGTAGAAACTCAAAAGAAAATCTTTTTGGATTTTTGGAATTAATATCTTAAAGAAAACTTTTACAGAGATACTAAAAGAAAATTCTCTTTTTGTTTTGAATTTTTAGTCTTAATATACTAAAAGGAAATATAACAGCAATTTTTATTTCAATAAAGGAAAACCACCTAAAATAATTTTTTTATTCCTAGAATTAGTATTCTAAAGAAAACTTCTAACGGAAATATAAAACGCAACATCTCTTTTTTAGATTTTTGATTTATAACACATTTTTTTCAAACACTAAATAGAAAGTACAATAATTAAAAAAAAATCGACATTACTGTACAAAATTTGAAGGTAAAAGATGACATAAAAAAAACAGACTCAAAACATAAAAAGAAAAGAAAATCTCCTTTTAATTCACTCCTGAATGAGCAATCCTGACTAGATGGTCCTGGGGCTTTGTAATGCTCAAACTCCGGTAAGTAAGTCCACATCTGTATGAAAAAACTCAAACCAATACTATGTGAGACAATAACATCACGTACTAGACACATGCAAGATATGGTTGTGATTATTTTTCTAAAATTAACCTATGTGGCTAAAAATGCAAGATTTGGCTAAGACCCTGCGAAGACAAGAACCTAAACTCACTAGGAAGACCGTACCATATGTGGGTTGCCTACGTATCACGCCCCGAAAGACGAGAATCAGGTATGCGTAGTTCGGGCAGATTGGATACAGGCGAGAATTAAAAAAAAATTAGAGAAAATATATTTTTTGCCTTTTTTCTTTTGAAAAAAATGATGAAACATGTAAACTATGTTTTTGGATTTTCTTTTCCATATTTGTTATTTTCGGAAAATTATGAAAAAGTGCAAAATCTTTTTTTTCATGTTTTTTTTTTCTTTTTCTTAACAAAAATGTGAAAGAAATATAACTAAGCCCTACTTGCTTTATTATGCTTCACCCTCTCTTTTTCTTTTTCTCTCTTTTTTTTCTTTTTTTTTCTTTTTCATTTGCCCTCAACTATCATTGGTCTTCCAAAAGACCCTTTTACCCTTGAAAAATTGCAAAATGTAGCATATAAGATGCATTAGGATGGTCTTTTATTTTTGGGGTACACCTGTCCTAGACGGACCCAACCCCTGTGCTGAGTCCCCAAAGTCAAATGCACATGATGCAAACAAGTATTCCTACTAGGGATCCGGCATGGGGCTGAGTTATTCTAAGTTCAAAACCTAGGTATGTTGTTCTAGACTTGTGTACTCGAGCGGACAACTCGAGCTGAGGGGGGCTACATACTAGGAACCAAAAGGCCATCCGGCTTTGTAACTTGTTCGAGCCTCTTCCTAATTTAAGGTATGACACTAATAGAAGAGGAGTCACGCCAGCGTGCACATCCCCGAAGACGAGAAGAGAAGGGTTTCGTAGCAGTTTATATGCAGTTCAAATAGTATCAAAGTTGTAAAAGCGGTATTTAGCACATTAGGCCCAAACATGTAATAAAACCAGATAATAAACAAAGCCAATTATAACAATTATTCTAAGCTCGAATTCTGAACCCTGAACCAGAGATTCTGGGCTCTTGTCCCCAACAGAGTCGTCAGAGCTGTCACACCTCTTTTTTCTTACCCTGAAGGGGTATAAGGGAGTTTTATCCAATTTGAGTGACAATCGAAACAGGATTATTTTATTTAAAATTCAGAGTCGTCACTTGGAATAATTTATGGTATCGCAAGTCACCGGTTTAAATCCCGAATCGAGGAAAGATTGACTCTGTTTTACAGTCCGCGAACACAGAAATTTGGGTAAGAAATTCTGTTAACCCGAGAGAAGGTGTTAGGAATTTCCGAGTTCCGTGGCTTTAGCATGGTCGCTCAACTATTATTATTGGCCTATTTATTTGATTTTAAAACATCTTTGAAACCTATGTGCATTTTTATCCCTTTTTAAACCGCTTTTAAAGCCGATTGTCATATTGCTAATTGTTTGGTTACACATTGCGAATCATGTCACGGGAACCGTACCCACGATCTACAACATATTTATTTTATTAACATTGTTAGAAGTTGTGGCCGGGTCACATAAATGTACCCCGGATTTGGAAATTACGTATCGTGACCATGCCACGGGAATCGCACCCATAGTCACGATAAATTATTTATTTTAAATGTCGAAAGCATCTAGCAATATGAATTATCTAAAGACTATTTGTGAAAGAAATATGGGAGGGCCTATGGTAACATTAATTTTGATGGTATATTAATTCTTATCTAACAATCCAACTTATGTGTACTTTTACAGAAAAGACAAACTATTTAATATCTATGTATTTATTATCACCACTGGAGGGTTTGTCTTGAATTAGATATGCTAAATCACAAAGCCACAATAACGTAAATCAATTAGCACAGGAAAAAGCACAAGCAATTTGCAATCAAACAGCCATAGAGTAACGACTAGCATTCTAGACCAGTTTATTTAATAAAAAAACAAAATCTAAATTGAATGATAACAAAACATAAGCTTACTAAGTTAATCCAACATAAACAATAAAACAACTCTAAGGATAATTACACTAACAACAGAAAAAGTTAAAAATCACTTTAACTTCAAACAAAGCCCATTTTTATTAACTGTCACTAATTCTCAGAAAATTCCAGCCATGTAAAGCAAAACCAAATAAAATTATACAATAGCCTTAGATACGTACCTAATTGCCAGCAATCCAAAGGAAAATTAGAAGAATAACTGAACGGGACCGTGACCGGATCAGAAACTAACGCCGGCGACCTCGAACAGACCTCAAATCAGAAAAATGTTGCTTAAATCCTTAAATAGGCAGCGAGCTTTAAAATAAAGAAACTGATTTTGCAAAGTGGATAATGAGAAGAGTGTTACAGGCAACCACTACTGAAGCCAAACCAGATTGTTTAATCCTTAAAGCTTTTTCTAATGCTATTTCACAAAATGGGTTCATTGACATCTTAACATTTTGGTCTCTACTCCACTCTTGTCAGGTTTAACTCGGATTTTGACGGCGTAATCAACGATATTTTTGATCTCTACCATGATCTTCATCGTTGGTCGGAAATTGCTCGGCGAAAATGGAGATTATTTTGACCTAGACACGGAAGTTGCTATTTGTTTTCTTAATGCGGTTGTTTCATTTTTTGGAATTGGAGTGTGCCGTTTTGGAGATTAAAAAGGTGAGGTAATTTCTAAAATGGGTGGCTGTCGTTTCTTCTTTTAGTCTAGGTCTAGGTCTTTTGTTATTGTGAAGAAGATGATATGAGATCTTAGCCGATGGGGTCTCCTTCTAAAAAAATGGTTGCCCTTTGTTTGTAGGTCTAGGGTCCCTTTTAAGTGTCTTCCTATGGTTTTAGGGGTATTGGCTTGAGTCATTATGGTCTAGGTCCAAAAATTAGACCAAAAAATAGTTGTTTGAGCCCAAATTTTTCTCCCCGCGAACGAGACTAAAAATACGATCTTATTTATTAATTAATCCTACTCAAGTAAAATAACTATTAAAATAAGACTGACCGTTAAAACAAAACTTTTTTTGATATTTTTTAAGATTAAAAATGACTACAAAACATTAATGAAACTATTTTTTTATAATTTTTATTTTCTTGTAATAAAATAAAGTAAAAGAGTCAAAATTAGCTGAAATAGCGATATTAGGCCTAAATTAAATATTTTACGCTAAATGGGTGAAATTTTGGGGAGGGTCAAAAATCACATGTCTACACCGGATGGTCTGTGTTTCACGAGCTTGTGAAGGATTGAGTTTAAATCTCACTATGGTATTATGGCAGCAATATAGTATATGTGTTACAAGTTATTGTGTGTGTTTTGGTCTATGGCTTCGAGCCAAGTGGGGGAGTCCGCTATTGATTAGTTGATTGTACGGTTATGTGCTATATTGGTTCCAGTTTGAGGCGTGCGGGTGAATCAGTTATGGCTTACGGAGATTGAGACCGAGGATGGCTCGAGTAAAGGAAAATTTTGGCAAAGGTTATGTCATGCTTCATAGGTGTATGAGAATTACAGAATGTCTTGAGTTGTTGTTGGTAATGGATGCTTTGTGCATAGACAGGAAGTTGCCTGGTTGTTCTAGGATGAGGTTACATTCTGCGGTGTTGGAGTGCTATTGAGGCACGGGTGGTTCTATTCGTTTGATCAGGCTAATTGCAGTTTGAATAGAGTGAATGACTCTCGAGAATGGTTCTAATGTGTTCAAGATTTTACATGTAACAATTGGGTATTTTCAAGTTGTATATGTGGCTAGAAACTGAGTTTTCATTGGAAGATGTCAAAACTTGTGGTATTTTCTATATTAATTATGGGATTCTATGTATCAGTATCAGGAAGGTAAAGGTAACGGATTTAGATTCACAGGAAGTCTCTTCAGAGTAAAGTATTTTGAATGTGGTGCTTTTGGGAATACTTATGAGAGTAATCAACAGCTTATGAGTTTTAGACGGTGTGGTTTTATGCTTGGGTCTCGTGTGGTGAGTCTGGGTTGAGGAATTGTAGTGTTGTAGCAAGAAGGAGTATCAAGTTAAAGGTAAATCAGAAGGGAACTTGGATAGATGGGATAGCTTGGTAGTAGGTCGAATGATATGGTAAGGATATGATTAGTTCTTTGGATGCTTACGAGGTAATGAGTTTCTACTGGTGATTCATGACAATTCTCTTAGGTTTAGTGACCTGCGTAGCTCGATTGAGTTAGAAGGATTCAGTCCTGACGATTTAGTGCTATGCAAATGGAATTCGGAGAGCTCTAGATGGTTTCCACCACAGTTAGAGAGGTATATTTTTCCTATTGGCATGAGGAGCATGGGATGTATAGTGATTTCCTTCTAGATGGGATCAATGGGAAGTTCTTGGCTGGTTGAGTAAGTAGTTGCTTGTAGCTCGGAGTGGATTGCAAAGTTCTCATAATTTTTATTTCGGTGGTATAGTATATGCGGTATGTTGTGTGGGGTTGAGGTTTGCATGTGTAATGTCACGGTTCAGTTTTGAAAGAAAGGTCATAAATTCTTAAATAGCTTAGGCAGCTTTCGGTGACTAGATAAATGAGATCACTAATTGATGTGGCTTGATGAGGATACACGTTTCAGAAGGGGCGATGTGTTTGAGTTATGGATGCTTTATTGGTATTGCGGCACTATCTCGTCTAATCGACTGATGATATTCAAATTTGTTAGGTGGCACAGAAGAATTATGGGTGTACCCCTCATGGGATGATTGAGTATTAGAGGTGTGTTGTATATTCGAGCGGTGAAATTGGGATCAGATATGGTAATTTGTGTTCCTTATGGACTTGGAGACTAAAAGTTCTCATATACAGGTTAGCTCGTGGTTGTGGACGGTAAAGATGTGGGCAAGTTAGTCAGACGATAGTATGTGCTATGATTCGTCATTGTGAACTTTCGGAGGGTTATTTATCTAATGTGGGTGACTAGAGTTGATGTGTGGTTCATTGGTAGATCTATATGGATGTGTGTTCTGCATCGAGATGGCTTTGTTGACTTCGAGTTGCTATTGGTGAGGGATGTGTTGATTCGGTTGTTATGGAGTTGTTAGTAATCAGGGGGATCTATGAGTTATCTTCCGTGTCACGAGACGTTAGAATTTGTTGGTTATAGGCACATATGGTGCGGTGCTATTGGGGCCTCTCCGTGGAATTCGAGCGAGAAGAGCACTCGGTATTGCTCATTGGATGGCGTATCAGTTATGTCCTTTCGAGTTGTGTGGTGTTATGTAATTGCCTCGCGGTGGTTATGATGATTGCTTTGGTTTTAGACATCATATTACGCACGGTTGTCAATTTTGAGCATAGTAACTTAAGGTGTCTCATGTGGACTAGTGTTTGGATGAGGTCGCGCATTGGAGCGAAACTATGGAACGTATGATCCTGCGGGTTAGATTCATGCGTTCTGTTTCTACAATGTATGGCGGGTTCTCAGCCTTGTATTGTGGTAGTACTAGTGAGCTGGTGGTACAGCCCTTTCATTTGAGTCATTTTCATGATTTAAGTAAGTTCGGATTGTGGCTTATTGGTGCACAGATTGCACAAGTTGTGGCTTTAGTCTATATTGATGTGTCAATGTCACCAGAGTAGTTATGTTGGATTAGATGAGATCGTCGGGATCTAGAATGAGTACAAATGGATTCGATTTTTGCATGTTGGAAGGATAATATCGAGGTTCGACTCAAAAATTTGCTATGGTCTTTACCAAAGGAGAAGTGGCTTCATGAATGGTTGATCTGAGAAAACGATCATTGCTTACTGCGTGTTTCATTTATCATTGGCAGTATATGAAAGTGTTAGAATGAGACTTTAGTTGATAAGAGGTTTTCTATCGATATTCGGTAGTTGTGTGCAGCTGTTGTGATTAGAAATTATCGCAGCAAGCATTTGAGTTATGTGGTATATCATGTAATTGCACCAAGGTTGCGGGTATGGGTTATTACAGCTTGTTCGGGCTTAGTCAGAGTATAGATGTGAGATTTTGATCTTGTGGATGATTTCAGAAGTGGAAATGTGGTTCTAAGGTTCATGGGCTAGGTTGGATTATGAAATTTCAGCTACATTGTGTTGTCGGACCTATACGAGATAGGGTGACGTGGGATCACCCCCAGGTATGTTCATGGTAAGGTTATTCAGCGATTGGTTGGCTTTTGGAACAATTCTGGGCGTGTTCGAGGACGAACATATGTTTAAGTGGGGGAGGTTGTAACGACCCGATCGGTCGTTTTGAGCTTTTGTACTTTTCTCGTCAGTTCTCAGGCATGACCTGACCCGTATGATGGATTATAACTTATGTAAATCATTGGTTTTGTTTTTCAGGGTAACCGGAATGAATTTGGAAGAACAGTTCTCAGTTTGAAGCTTGAAATTTGAAAAGTTTGACCAAGATTTGACTTGTTGGTAAATGATCTCGGATCAGAATTTTTATGATTTGGTTAACTCCGTTAGGTGATTTAGGACTTAGGAGCGTGATCGGAATGCATTTTGGAAGTCCGTGGAAGGTTTAGGCGTGAATTGGCAAAATTGAGATTTTGGCGTTTTCCGGTTAATAGGTGAGATTTTGATATAGGGGTCGGAATGGAATTCCGGAAGTTCCAATAGCTTCGCCGTGTTATTTGTGACGTGTGCGCAAAATTTCAGGTCATTCGGACGTGGTTTGGTTGGGTTTTTATCAAAAGCGTAATTTGGAAGTTCTTGGAATTCTTAGGCTTGAATCTGATGCGATTTTGGTGTTTTGATGTTATTTTGAGTGTTCTGAAGGTTGGAACAATTTTGAATGAGGTTATGGGATATGTTGGCATGTTTGGTTGTGGTGTCGAGGGGCTCGAGCGCATTTTCGGATTGATTTCGGACTATTTTTCCTTCATGTTTCACTGTTGTGTTCTACAGATATCTCGTGCCTCAGTTCTTCATCGCGTTCGCGAGGCACGTGTCGTGAACGCTTAGTGTATTCGCATGGCAGCAGCAAAATTGCTCTTCGCGATCACGAAGTGTGTCCTGCGTTCGTATAGTGTAAGGGGAGGACTCCTTCGCGTTCGTGTATGGCATATCGCATTCGCATAGAATCGGGCTATGAGCTGGGTTGGAGGACCTTTCTTCATCGTATTCGCGAGTCTTGGGACACGTTCGCATAGCTCTGTATCCAATGTGTATTGCGTTCGTGAGGCAGGTGTCGCGAATTCATAGAGCATTTTTGATGGCTGGTTATTTTGTTCATCGCGAACGCGATGGTTATCCCGCGTTCGCGAAGAAGGTTTTTGATTCCTGGGCAGAATGTTTAAATAGTCATTATTCGCGATTTTGGGGCTATCTTTCACCATTTATTGGGCGATTGTGGAGCTTTTTGAGAGGATTTGAAGAGGGATCCAAGATATAACACATGGAGAAAAGATTTGTGAACTCAATACTCGATCTTATGTTGATTCTTACTTGTTTAATCATGAAATATGTGCAAAATTAAAGCCTAAAATTGGGAAATTAGGACTTGACTTTGGAGAGTGTAAATTGGGAATTTAAAGGGGCAATTGAGGTCCGATTTTGATGTTCTTGGTATGTATAGATTCGTGAGAGGACGAGGATTCTATTGATGTAACTTTTATCGGATTCCGAGATATGGGCCCGGGGGCCGGGTTTGAGCAATTTCGGGATTTTGATGTAAATTGGATATTTTTGAGTGGGCTTTGTTCCCTTAGCATATTTTAATAGTTATGTACTAATTGTGGCTAGACTTGGAGCATTCGGAGGTCGATTCGAGAGGGCAAACGCATCGCGGGCTAGAGTTTGGACCGGATCGAGGTAAGTAATGATTGTAAATGTTATCTTGAGGGTTTCAAACCCCGAATTTCACATCGTTGTGCTACTTGAGGTGACGCACACGCTAGATGACGAGCGTAGAGTCGTGCACCGTTGGGGATTGTGACTTGGTTTTCCCCGTATGACTGTTAAGTCGCGTATTTGATTTGAAATCTTATGATATTCCATATTTTTTAGATTGATATTATATTTTGGGTTGTATGCCATGTTTGGGGCCTTGTGCCGACCTGTTGAGACCCTTAGGGGCATTTTTACTATTTTCCTCACTCTATTTGTTTTGAAAGCATACCCTCAGTCATGATTTACCTATTTATTATTTAAACCTGGTTTTATCACTTTAATTCTTAAAATGTGAAAACTATTTGGGCTGAGTTCCCTGTTTTACTGATGGTCCAAGTGATTGTGAGGGTATTGACTGAGATAGACCGAGGGTCTGATGGTGAGGTTAATGACTGAGAGAGGCCGAGGGCCTGGTTGTGAGGATTATATATTTACTGATCGGGTTGCACGCCAGCAATATATATATACATATATATATATATGGATCGGGCTGCATGCCGCAGCGATATATTAGATCGGGCTGCACACCGCAGCGATATAGCGCTTGGGCTGTAGGAGCCCCTCCGAAGTCTGCACACCCCCAGTGAACGCAGTCAACTATATATATGGATCGGGCTGCACGCCGCAGCGATATATGAATCGGGTTGCACGCCGTAGCGGTTACTATATGGTACTTATGGAGTGTGAGTGTTGAGTGTGAGCGCTGATTGATGAGAGTTGAGTCTCGAGTGACTGTGAGGCTCGCCCAAGAGGTTGTATACATATATGAATGATGTTTTGCTGGGGGGGCTTGTTTTTATGAAATTGTTGTTTCCACTCCTCTTTATACTGAGTCTCTGTTGAAAATGTTGAACAAATGCTTTTAAACAACTTTTATTTAAGCTGGAGTTTTTATGCGATATTCAGTATTTAATCACTAATTTGGCTTTGTTATTTCCACTGAGACTTTTATGATATGAGGTGTTTATGATTCCTGTTTTGCCCGAGGGGATGTATACGAATTATGTTTTGCCCAAGGGGCCGATTATGATTTTCATCTCTTTAATTATAAATTGTATTGAACCTCTACTGAAACTGTTGGAAAGCATGTTCAAATGATTTTTACTGAAAGCTGGATTTTAAATGAGACGATTGACTCGTATTCTGATTTGAAAGCTTGTTGTGCTTACGGAGTTATTCATAAATGTGGATTCTTCGTTTCCTACTGCTCAGTCTTTATTTATTTTTATTACTTACTAGGTTGGAGTACTCACATTACTTCCTGCACCTCGTGTGCAGATTCAGGTATTTCAGAATCCGGTAGCGGGTGTTGATTGCTCAGAGGCGGAGTCATCGGAGTTAGCAAGGTAGTTGCACGACGTTCGCAGCACTACTTTCCTTCCCCTCATTTTTCATTACTATATTTAGTATATTTTTAGACTCTTGTTGTATTCAGACCTTGGTAGATGCTCATGACTAGTGACACCCCGATTTCGGTCTTGTGTAATTATTCCGCACTTTTCTTTAAAAAATTTTGTTATGAGAACTATTATTTATAAATGGTATAAAAATAGCTTTTATTGGAAAATGGTTGATTCGGGAGTTGTGTCGGCTGGCTTAGTTTCACGATAGGCACCATCACGACCGGGGACGGTTTTGGGGTCGTGACAAATAGTTCAGTTCTATTATTAAATCAACATGTGTTAGGTTTACCTAGTCTTAAGATGAGAAATTGGGGTCGTGACACATTTCAAGTGACCAAGAAGATAGGCGTTATAGCCTATATTCTTTTGCTACCAGCATCAGTCAAATTTCATCCAACTGTCCATGTGTCCTGACTGAAGAAGTATCATGTTCTTCCTGATCATATCTCTTATCCTCCAGTAGTGGACATTGCAGACCCTCATTGCCCTGAACCAGAGATGGTTTACATAAAAGAATGGTGAAAAGGGGAAATAAGGTTGTGGCACAAGTGCTCGTTAAATGGATTGGCATACCAGCTGATGATGCTACATGGGAATACTACAATGAGCTTAAAATTGGATTTTATCACTTTGATCCTTGAGGACATGGATCTCTTTTTGGGGATGTATTGTTATACAATTAATGATTACTGATGTATTAGTAGTAAATGTGAGCAGTAATTAATAAAGCTAGTGGCAAATAGTTGGTTAGTCCTAGAAGTTATTTAAGGAGTCAAAAGTTATTAGAGTT
Organism: Nicotiana sylvestris; assembly: GCF_000393655.2. Taxonomy (NCBI): domain Eukaryota; kingdom Viridiplantae; phylum Streptophyta; class Magnoliopsida; order Solanales; family Solanaceae; genus Nicotiana; species Nicotiana sylvestris. The sequence goes on along the minus strand of NC_091060.1, from coordinate 30,233,558 downwards.
AGTTGAGAAGTGGTTAAAAGGAATCTTTCATTCCAGCTCATTTCATTATATATAGGTTATTATATTATATTTTGGAATATCATAATAACAATTAAAATCTTCTTATACAGTCTCTCTTCTTCTCTCTTCTCTCTCCTTAATTCTTCTTCTTCTTCCATCGTCATAGCTAAGCTTCGAGCTTTCTCTATTATAGCTCCTAGTCTGCTATATTCAAACCTCAGATAATTACTGATCTCTGCATTTTGCTAACACCTTGTCGTGTTATTCATATCCCTCCTCCCACAACCTTAGCTACTAACTTACTCGTAGTTCAACTAAGGATAGTGAGGATTCGGTGAAGAGAATTAATTGATTGGTTCATAGCCAAGTTTGGTCAGCTGAAGGGGATTTTACATTTCCAGGTCATTCTGGTTGAAATAGTTTAGCTCTAGGTTGTCAACGGGTCAATGAAACATTTGATAATGATGTTGATAGGATTAGTTGTAGAAAGATGTAAGAAGAGTAGGTAAAATGACGTGAGTTTTGCATTTTTAATACAGCTATTTATACATATGTACACCAAATCATATCTAATCCTCTAATTATACAAAAATATTGTGCAAAATCATATCTGATCCTATTATACCAAAATATTCTAAGAATCAAATCCTACATTATATAAAATCAAATACAATCCTTAAGATTCTACTCTATCATCCCCCCTCAATCTGAGCATAAGATGTAATGTGAAGATTGGAGCATAATATATGAAACCGAGAAACTGATAATCCTTTGGTGAAGATGCCAGCTATCTGTTTCTCTGTTGGTATATGCTTAACAATGAGATCACCACTTGCAACTTTATCTCTGACAAAATGAAGATCAATCTCTATGTGCTTAGTATGAGCATGTTGCATAGGGTTAGCAGCCATATATGTAGTGCTAATGTTCTAACAATAAGATGTAATAGGACTAGGAAGTAAGATACCAAGTTTTTTGAATAATGACTGAAACCACAAAACCTCAGCGACAACCGAAGCAACAGCTCGATATTCAGCTTCAGAACTAGAACGAGAAACTATGTGTTGTTTCTTAGCTGACCATGTAATTAAATTAGAGCCAATGAAACAACAATATCCCTTAACTGAATGACGGGTATCCAGACAACCAGCCCAATCAGCATCAAAGTATGCAGTGAGAGTAAGAGGGGAGTTTTTCTAAAGAAAAAGACCATGAGAAGAAATACCCATGAGATATCGAAGAATGCATTTGACAACAAGGAGGTGAGAGAAACGTGGATCATGCATAAATTGAGATACATAAATCACGACATATGAGATATCAGGACGAATGAAGGTGAGATATTGAAGGGATCCAACGAGACGACGATATTATGTAGGATTAGACAATAACACACCATAAAAAAGAGTGAGTTTGAGCTTAGGACTAATAGGAATAGAGACGGGATTACAGTTCTGAAACCCATTTTTGGACAACAAATCATAGATATACTTGGATTGTGACAGAAGGATGCCAGAGGAAGAACGACGAACTTCAATGTCTAAGAAAAAATGTAAGGAGCCTAGATCTTTCATTGAAAATTCAAGCTGTAGAGGATTAATGAAGAAGTTTAGATGAGATGATGAGTTGTTGGTAAATATAATATCATCAACATATAAAAGAAGAACAAGAAGGACTTTCTCATCTCGAAAAATAAAGAGAGAATTATCGGATCGCCTACTGAAGAAACCATGAGAGGTTAAGAAAGAGGCAAATCTATGAAAACATGCTCTAGGTACTTGTTTTAAACCATACAATGCCTTTTGCAGATGACACACATGATTGGGGTGGTCTTTCTCAACAAAACCCGGGGGTTGTTTCATATAAACAACTTCATAGAGATGACCATAAAGGAAGGCATTTTTTCACGACCCAAACTGAATGGTTACGACGGGCACCCGGTGCCTTACTCAATCGAGTACCAACGTAACGTATCTTTCTCATTACATCAACATGGGTAAATGGGCTAGAAGGGTCGTATGAGGTAACAAGAATAAAATATAAGGGAACACTCGATATAAAACGACTCAACCTGATATACTGACTTATACATATGACGTACGGGCCTATAAGGCCAAAATAATTACTCGTACACTGAATATAGGCCGACAAGGCCATACAATCTTTCATATACATGACATATGTCTACAAGCCTCTAAGACTACATAAACGTCATAAGGCCAGGACAGGTCCCCGACATACCAATCAATACATGTCTAAATCATACTGACCAAATAACCAACTCCGGAGCAAATGGATCGCACCAACATCTTCCGCTGAGCTGATAGCCTACTTGGAGGACTCTCAACCTGTCTATCGGGACCTGCAGGCATGAAACACAGTGACCCCAGGCAAAAAAGACGTCAGTATAAATAATATACCGAGTATGTAAGGAATGAAAATCAGTAAACAATAGTCATGAGAGAAGCACAGAGTAAAAGACTCAAGCATATGCATATAAATGTCATGTATATCTAAATAGCTATGTGAATCATTTAATATTATAATGTCATGCATATGCATATAAATATCATACCATGCATGGATATATGCGTTCATAACATCATCAGACCTCTGAGGGCATCCCATCGTATCATCTTGGCCATTGTGGGCAAATCATCAACGTATACCAACTGATCAGGCGTTGGTGCATATATAATGTTGTAACTTTTTCTCATATCCCATATACATATAGTATACATATATACATGTATATAATGTCATCTGGTCACGAGTCAATGTGCATGTGTAAATGAATGCAATGCATGAGAAGTACGTCAATAAAATCTCTTGGAATGTCATAAGACCATTATGCCTTTGAGTAATATCATGAAGTAAAAACTTTATCAACTTACATATTTTCTGATATCCATGAACAGATAATAGAATAATAGGACACATGGGGAATCAAGAATATAAGTATCACTAGCATTTCTATGAATAGAGTCATTTATGAAAATTGTGCATTTGCTCGTTTCGTTTGTATCGTAGGGATCATGCCAAAACCAAAGAATGGATAGCCTTAACATACCCGAGCCGATTCTCTTGACAATCCTTCCAACACATGTCAATTGCGACAACATGTAACGGCGGATTGAAGTAGGAAAAAATCCATGTGATGTTCTTAATAAAGATTGTACCGTGGTCTCTTAGAATTGCAAATCTCATTGCGATTACACCGAATAACTTCGTTGCAAATCTCTTAGAGTTGTGAATCTATATTGAAGCTTAATCCGTCTCTTGCCATACTTAGAATCATACCTTAATAAGGTAAATTTCTTAAAATTGTTGGATTTTTGTGGGCCCTACTTGATAGGGATGTCTTGTCCAAATAATGTACAAATTATGACACTTTGCAACATAATTTAAGAGTCATTTGATTGACCAGATTTTGCTGGGGGTTCAACATTTATCTAAAATATCTTAGTTAATCACCAATTTCCTAATTAACTTAGTAATTCCCCACTAATCAATAATTAACCAATTATCCATATAATCAAAAATTATCTCAAATTACTTAAAATATTACTCACTTTTAACGTATCTTATATACCTCACTATCATGATCATGTGGTACCTTGTATGGCACTAGCCCATAAATACCAGGTATTATAGCTCGGACCGTATTTTTTTCCAAATCGATAAACTTCGACGAAACTCATTTTCTTTGATTTGCCTACCTCTCACCTTCATGAATTTACTTATCACTTGTTTGAAATAGCATAATACTTATAATCCCTAGATAATCTCATTCATGAACTTACGTCGATTAACTTACGACGAAACTTCAACATACGAAAATACGGATGTAACATCTCATTTCCGAACTTTCATCAATTTATTTATGGCGTACTTTCACATACGAAAACATGGGGTGTAACTCTTTTTTTACATCAAGTTGGCGTATTGGCCAGGATTGCATGATTGCAAGGCTAAGGATAGTGTGAATAGTAGTAGGCTTGACAACTAGACTAAAAGTCTCTAGAAAATCCAACACAGGTTGCTGTTTACAACCTTGAGCAACTAGGTGTGCTTTATAGCAAGATATTTGACCATTTGCATCACGCTTAATACGGTGTACCCATTTTCACCCAATGAGATTTTGTTGAGGAAACGGTGGAACTAGAACCCATGTTTTATTTTGGATGAGAGCATTATATTCATCACTTATTGCATCACGCTAGTGAGAATATTTGCTAGCCTCAGTAAAAGAATTTGGTTCACAATCAGAAGAAGAAGAAGAAGAGGCTACTAAAGAGGCTAGGCGTTTAGGTTTAGAAATCCCATTTTCGGCTCTAGTAACCATCGGATGCAAATTGTTAACCAAAGTAATATTTTCAACTGTTACAGAAGGAACAGAAATGGAAAGGTTGAAGATGCAATAGGGAATGGACGGGAAAAAGATGGAGTGGCGTTAACCAACTTTGGAAGTAAAACAGAGGGATTAAGAAAGGTGGATATTGAGTCATGTGAAGAAGAGGGTAGTGAATGCCATTGAGATTGTCAGTTACTGTGACGACCGGCCGGTCGTCTCATGACCGCTCCATTTCCCCCATTTCAGCTTCTTTACGCTTCGTTATCCATGTTTTATGGGATCGAGATGATTAGTTCGAGTTCGGAGAGGATTTGGTAAGAAATGAGACACTTAGTCTCTTTTAAGAAGGCTTAAGTTGGAAAAGTCAACCGGATGTTGACTTATGTGCTAGAGGGTTCGGATGTGAGTTCCGATGGTTCGGTTAGCTTCGGGAAGTGATTTGTGACTTAGGAGAGTGATCGGAAATGATTTTGGAGGTACGGTGTAGAATTAGGCTTGAATTGGCGAAGTTAGTATTTTGGCGAATTCCGGTTGATAGGTGAGATTTTGATCCGAGGGTCGGAATGGAATTCCGAGAGTTTCTATAGCTTCGTTATGTCATTTTGGACTTGTCTGCAAAATTTGAGGTCATTCGGACGTGGTTTGGTTGGGTTTTTTATCAAAAATGGAATTTGGAAGTTCTTGAGATTCATAGGCTTGAATTCGATGTGATTTGATGATTTTGGGTGTTAGTCGAGGTGTTTTGATGATTGGAACGAGGTTGAATAATGTTTAGGATGCGTTGGTGCTTTTGGTTGAGGTCCCGTGTGTTTCGGGTGAGTTTTGAGCGAGTACGGACACCCCGGAACTTAGAAAAATGGAGGGAGCAGCAGTTTTGGCGCAGACCGCGCTCCTTTTCGTGTTGGGCGCGCTGGCCTAGTGCTGGCCGCGTCAAAGTGGCCGCGGCCGCGGTCGTGAAGACTGTAGGTTGCTGGTCCTACTTCAGAAGCTCATATCTTTTGATCCATAAGGCATTTTGAGGTGATTTAAAAACAAAAATTGTAGCCCTTTGTGTTGAGTTTCCAGAAATGTAAAGATATCGCAATTTGGACATCTGTAGCGAAAGTTATGGCCAAAATACTAAAGTCTGTCCCTGCAGAGCAAGACCTGCGCGGCCGCGGTCATTTTTGTGCGGTCAGCGGTGTCGGAATCCGAGGGGTACTCTATAAATACGAGGTTTTGGGTTTTATTTGATATTTTGACCTAGAGAGCTCGGATTTTGGCGATTTTTCGAAGGTTTTTCAAGAAATTGGTTGGGGTAAGTGATTCTAACTCAGATTTGGTTAGAGTACATGAATCTATCACTGAATTCATCGTTTAATTCTTGATTTGAGATGGAATTTGTGAAAGAAAATTATTGAACCTTTCAAAAATGTAAAATGATGATTTGAAGGATCAAATGGTATCGGAATTGGATAATTTTGGTATGGTTAGACTCATGAGGGTATGAGAATTCTGAAAATGTAAATTTTACCCGATTCCAAGACGTGGGCCCGGGGCTCGGGTTTTGCTAATTTCGAGATTTTTGATATTTTTCGAATGTTTTCGCTTGGATTTTGTTCCCTTAGCATATTGTGACGTATTCGTTCTGATTTTGGATAGATTTGACGCGTGTGGAGGCCAATTCAAGGGGCAAAGGCGTCGTGAGCTAGAGAATTAGCCAGTTCGAGGTGAGTAATGGTTGTAAATGATGTCCTGAGGGTTTGAAACCCTGGATTTGCACATCGTAGTGCTATATCAAGGTAAGATACGCGCTGGATGATGAGCGTGGGGTCTTTCACTACTGGGGATTGTGACTTGGTCCATCCCGATTGATGACTTTACTGAATATTTGACTGAAATTCATTTGTTATCATCATGATTTGGCTTGATTGCCATATTTGGGCTTCGTGCCAACTATTTGAACCCTTCGGGAATTTTTATCACTATTTCCTTACTGCTTGACTTATCATTTGAACTCAGTCCTGTTGATATTTACTGTTTTACAAACTCAGCCACTTTTACTCAGATTTGAAACTTAAATGATATTTCTACATCATGTTTTGGGCTGAGAACTACTGTTTTACTAATGCCCAAGGGGCTTATGATGATTTCTGGACTGAGTGAGGCCGAGGGCCATATGTGAGGATATGCTGAGTGATATGAGGCCGAGGGCCTGAGATACTATTTATGCCATGCGGTGGCTTGAGTGATGTGAGGATATGCTGACTGATGATGCCACGAGGTGGCTTGATATAGCGTTTGGGCCGTAAGGGGCCCCTTCGGAGTCTGCACATCCACAGTGAGCGCGGGTACCCATGTGATTTGAAACAGTGGTAACAATGACACTGTTTGATGAAAGTTGGTCAGGTAACAATGGCTGACCATTATGCTGAGTGATTGTGAGGTAGCCCGCGGGGCTGATACTGTACTGAGAGTGAGCCTGAGGGGCTGATACTATGCTGAGCGATTGATACTGTGCCCGAGGGACGGATTTCTACTTGTTAATTACCGAGGGGCGGATTTCTACTTGTTAATTACCTGTTAAATTACCTGTTTTACTTGTTTTAAAAAGGAATATCATTTGATTTCTTCACTGATTTACTGCTTTAAGTGATTTTACTGCTTGATATGGAATTGCTTTGTGCCTTTACGTGTTTTCATACTTTCAGCCATTATTTGTAATTATTACTCACTGAGTCGGAGTACTCACATTACTCCCTAGACCATGTGTGCAGATTCAGGTATAGCAGAGTCCACACCTAAGCGCTGATTCCTTCTAGGCTAGGCAGTGATTTTGAGTTACGAGGTAGATGTTGACGTCCGAAGCCCCTTGACTCTCTTATCCTCTATCATTTATGTTTTCTTCAAACTGTTGTATCGGATTCTGTACTTTGTAGACCTATAGTAGATTCTGTAGTAGCTCATGACTTGTGACACCCCAGTTTGGGCTATGTCGGGATGGTTCCTGCTGTTATTATCGTTAAATTCCGCAATTTATAAGCATTATATTATATGTTATTACTGTTTATGATGATTAACTGTTTAAAAGAGGTGTTCCGTTTTGGTCTGGCTGGCCTTGTCTTCACGAGAGGTGCCATCATGACCGGGTTCGGGGATTGGGTCGTGACAAGTTGGTATCAGAGCCTAGGTTACTTAGGTCTCACGAGTCATGAGCAGGTTTAGTAGAGTCTCGTGGATCAGTACGGAGACGTCTGTATTTATCCTCGAGAGGCTGCAGAACCTTTAGGAAAAATTTCATATTCTTGAAACTCTTATCGTGCGTCCTTGATTCAGCTTGAAAAGTAACTCTTGAAAATTCCTTCCACGTGTTTGTATGCGCGTATGAGCGCTCAGTATCAGATGTGCATCAATGGCTTATGATTCCCCGATCGAGGGGCGAGATGTGATCTCTATGAGTTGATGTTGGGCCGGTCTGGAGGACTTGAGGTCGGATCTTTGCCTATGGCTTGAGCACCGAGGTGTTGATTGTGTGAGCAAGTGTTTTGAACTTATATGTTCGGTATTGCCCCTATTGGTTTGAATGACGGCTGGATAGCTACGTGATGAGTATGTCAGTATTGCGAGATGTATCTATATGACTCGGAAGTGGGGAAAAAGGTCTGTTGGATGATAGATAAACCATTAAGTGTTTGATTTCCATTGTAATTAGATGTGTAGCCCCGAGTTATGGGCGCGTGAATAATCTTTTCATGTCTCTTATCTGGAGTGAAGTAAATTTCATGTTACGGTATGAGTTTGGACTCAGGAAGATTAAGTGACTGTGTATGTGTATGGCAGTGGGAGGTATACAAAATGTTAATTGGAGGCAAAACATGTGGGTTATCTCCTGCGGAGTGTTCTAAGGTGGTGTGATCCTTATGTTGTCTATTAGAAGATCTCATTTACAAGTGAAGAATATGCGTTGAAATCTAAATTGTGCTGCCTAGAGAGTGGGCTTAACTGTTGTGTGAGTGAATACAAGAATTGCAGAAGAGTTAAAAATTCCAGATGATTTGTGTTTCCACAAACTTATGAAGGAGTGAGTTCAATCTCACTATGGTATTACAGCAACAATAGGGTATGTGCGTTATGATTTATTGAGTGCGTTTTGTTATATGGCTTTGATCTAAGTTGGGGAGTTTGCTATTAATTAAGTGGATTGCACGGTTAAGAGCTATATTGTTCCAGCCTACCACAGAGATGCCTCGGTATTATTCGATCCCGGTTCCACCTATTCTTGTATGTCCTCATATTTTGCTCATTATCTGGGTACGCCCCGAGAGTTTCTTTCTTTACCTATTCATGTATCTACCTTAGTGGGCGATACTATTGTGGTAGACCGTGTGTACCGGTCGTGTGGTGACTATTGGGGGTCTGGAGACCCGAGTGGATCTATTGCTATTGAGCATGGTGGATTTTGATGTCATTTTGGGCATGGATTGGCTATCTCCGTGTCATGCTATTCTAGATTGTCATGTTAAGACAGTCACTTTGGCTATGCCGGGTGTACCGCGGATCAAGTGGCGTGGTGTGACTGATTATATCCCTAGTAGAGTGATCTCATTCTTGAAGGCCCAGCGTATGGTTGGGAAGGGTTGCCTTTCATATATAGCATTTGTGAGGGATGTTGGAGCTGAGACTCCTAGTATTGATTCTGTCCCAGTTGTGAGGGATTTTCCCGATATTTTTCCTGCAGACCTGTCGGGCATGCCACCGGACAGGGATATTGATTTTGGTATTGACCTGGTGCTGGGCACTCAGCCCATTTCTATTCTGCCATATCGTATGGCACCAGCAGAGTTGAAGGAATTGAAAGAACAGCTTCAGGAACTCCTAGATAAGGGGTTCATTCGGCCTAGTGTGTCCCCTTGGGGTGCACCAATTTTGTTTGTGAAGAAGAAGGATGGCACGATGAGAATGTGCATTGATTATAGGCAATTGAACAAAGTAACAATCAAGAACAAGTATCCTTTGCCTCGCATTGATGATTTATTTGTTCAGCTTCAGAAAGCGAGGGTGTTCTCCAAGATTGATCTCCGTTCGGGTTATCACCAGTTGAAGATCAGGGATTCAGATATTCTTAAGACTGCTTTATGGACCAGATATGGTCATTATGAGTTTCTTGTTATGTCCTTCGGGCTAACCAATGCCCCAACAACATTCATGCCCTTGATGAACAGTGTATTTCGGCCTTATCTAGATTCGTTCGTTATTGTATTCATTGATGATATCCTGGTATACTCGCGTAGTCAGGAGGAGCACGCGGAGCATTTGAGAGTTGTGTTGCAGAGACTGAGGGAGGAGAAGCTTTATGCAAAATTCTCCAAGTGTGAGTTTTGGCTCAGTTCAATGGCTTTCTTGGGGCACGTGGTGTCCAGCGAGGGTATACAGGTTGATCCGAAGAAGATAGAGGCGGTCTAGAGTTGGCCCAGACCGTCCTCAGCCACAGAGATTCGTAGCTTTCTTGGGTTAGCAGGCTATTATCGCCGGTTTGTTCAGGGATTTTCATCCATTGCATCGCCCTTGACCAAATTGACTCAGAAGGGTGCTCCTTCGTATGGTCAGACGAGTGTGAGAAGGGCTTTTAGAAGCTCAAGACAGCCTTGACCACAACTCCAGTGTTGGTTTTGCCATCAGCTTCAGGTTCATATATTGTGTATTGTGATGCTTCAAAAGTTGGGATTGGTTGTGTGTTGATGCAGGAGGGTAGAGTTATTGTTTATGCTTCTCGGCAGTTGAAAACCCATGAGAAGAACTACCCCGTTCATGATTTAGAGTTGGCTGCCATAGTTCACGCATTGAAGATTTGGAGGTATTACTTGTATGGCGTATCTTGTGAGATGTTCACTGATCATCGCAGTCTTCAGCATTTGTTCAAGCAAAAAGATCTTAATTTGAGGCAGCGGAGATGGTTGGAGTTGCTTAAGGATTATGATATCACTATATTGTACCATCCGGGAAAGGCCAATGTGGTGGCCGATGCTTTGAGCCGAAAGGCAGTGAGTATGGGGAGTTTGGCATATATTCCAGTTGGGGAGAGACCTCTTGCGGTTGATGTTCAAGCCCTGGCCAATCGGTTCGTGAGGTTGGATATTTCGGAGCCTAGTCGGGTGTTGGCTTGTGTGGTTTCTCGGTCTTCTTTATATGATCGCATCAGAGAGCGCCAATATGATGATCCGCATTTGCTTGTCCTTAGGGACATAGTTCAACATGATGATGCCAGATATGTGACCATCGGTGATGATGGTGTGTTGAGGATGCAGGGCTGGATCTGTGTGCCCAATGTGGATGGGCTTAGAGAACTGATTCTGGAAGAGGCCCATAGCTCGTGGTATTCCATTCATCCAGGTGCCGCGAAGATGTATCGGGATTTGAGGCAGCACTACTGGTAGAGAAGAATGAAAAAAGATATTATGGGATGTGTAGGTCGGTGTCTCAACTGTCAGCAGGTGAAGTATGAGCATCAGAGACGGGGTGGCTTATTTCAGCAAATGGTTATTCCCGAGTGGAAGTGGGAGAGAATCACGATGGACTTTGTGGTTGGACTTCCTCGGACTTTGAAGAAGTATGATGCTATTTGGGTGATTGTGGATCGGCTGACCAAGTTTGCACACTTCATTCATGTGCGTACTACTTATTCTTCAGAGCGGTTGGCAGGGATTTATATCCGGGAGATTGTTCAGTTGCATGACGTTCACGTTTCCATCATCTCAGATAGAGGTACTCAGTTTACTTCGCAGTTTTGGAGAGCCGTGCAGAGAGAGTTGGGTACTCAGGTAGAGTTGAGCACAGTGTTTCACCCTTAGACGGATGGTCAGTCTGAGTGTACTATTCAAATATTGGAGGACATGTTGCGTGCTTGTGTTATTGACTTTGGAGGTTCATGGGATAAGTTTCTACCACTTGCAGAGTTTGCTTACAACAACAGCTACCAACGAGTATTCAGATGGCTCCATATGAGGCTTTGTACGGGAGGTGGTGTCGATCTCCGGTTAGTTGGTTCGAGCCCGGCGAGGCTAGACTATTGGGGACAGATTTGGTTCAGGATGCCTTAGAGAGGGTGAAGGTGATTCAGGAGAGGCTTTATACAGCGCAGTCACGTCAGAAGAGTTATGCGGACCGGAAGGTTCGAGATGTGTCCTACATGGTCGGTGAGAAGGTCCTGCTGAAGGTTTCGCCCATGAAGGGTGTTATGAGATTTAGGAAGAAAGGCAAGTTGAGTCCTCGGTTCATTGGGCCTTTTGAGGTGCTTCGGAGGATTGGGGAGGCGGCTTATGAGCTTGCTTTACCACCCAGCCTGTCAAGTGTGCATCCGGTATTTCATGTTTCTATGCTCCGGAAGTATATTGGGGATTCGTCTCATGTTTTGGACTTCAGCACGGTTCAGTTGGATGACGATTTGACCTTTGATGTGGAGCCAGTAGCTATTTTGGGTCGCCAGGTTCGGAAGTTGAGGTCAAAGGATATAGCTTCAGTGAAGGTGCAGTGGAGAGGTCGGCCCGTGGAGGAGGCCACCTGGGAGACCGAGCAGGAGATACGGAGCAGATATCCTCATCTGTTTGAGGCTTTAGGTATGTTTCTTGACTCGTTCGAGGACGAACGTTTGTTTAAGTTAGGGAGGATGTGACGACCGGCCAGTCGTCTCATGAGTTACCGCTTCATTTCCCCCATTTCAGCTTCTTTACGCTTCGTTATCCGTGTTTTATGGGATCGAGATGATTAGTTCGAGTTCGGAGAGGATTTGGTAAGAAATGAGACACTTAGTCTCTTTTAAGAAGGCTTAAGTTGGAAAAGTCAACCGGATGTTGACTTATGTGTTAGAGGGTTCGGATGTGAGTTCTGATGGTTCGGTTAGCTTCGGGAGGTGATTTGTGACTTAGGAGAGTGATCGGAAGTGGTTTTGGAGGTACGGTGTAGAATTAGGCTTGAATTGGCGAAGTTAGTATTTTGGCGAATTCCGGTTGATAGGTGAGATTTTGATCCGAGGGTCGGAATGGAATTCCGAGAGTTTCTATAGCTTCGTTATGTCATTTTGGACTTGTCTGCAAAATTTGAGGTCATTCGGACGTGGTTTGGTTGGGTTTTTGATCAAAAATGGAATTTGGAAGTTCTTGAGATTCATAGGCTTGAATTCGATGTGATTTGATGATTTTGGTGTTAGTCGAGGTGTTTTGATGATTGGAACGAGGTTGAATAATGTTTAGGATGCGTTGGTGCTTTTGGTTGAGGTCCCGGGGGCCTCGGGTGTGTTTCGGGTGAGTTTTGAGCGAGTACGGACACCCCGGAACTTAGAAAAATGGAGGGAGCAGCAGTTTTGGAGCGGACCGCGCTCCTTTTCGCGCTGGCCGCGCTGGCCTAGTGCTGGCCGCGTCAAAGTGGCCGCGGCCGCGGTCGTGAAGACTGTAGGTTGCTGGTCCTACTTCGTAAGCTCATATCTTTTGATCCACAAAGAATTTTGAGGTGATTCAAAAACAAAAGTTGTAGCCCGGCGTATCTAGTTTCCAAAAAGGTAAAGATATCGCAATTTGGACATCTGTAGCGAAAGTTATGGCCAAACTACTAAAGCTTATACCTGTAGAGAAAGACCTGCGCGGCCGCGGTCGTTTTTGCGCGGACCCTGCTGGTTTTGCGCGGACCGCGGTCATTTTTGTGCGGTCAGCGGTGTCGGAATCCGAGGGGTACTCTATAAATACGAGTTTTTGGATTTTATTTGATATTTTGACCTAGAGAGCTCGGATTTTGGCGATTTTTCGAAGGTTTTTCAAGAAATTGGTCGGGGTAAGTGATTCTAACTCAGATTTGGTTAGAGTACATGAATCTATCACTGAATTCATCATTTAATTCGTGATTTGAGATGGAATTTGGGAAGAAAATTGTGGAACCTTTCAAAAATGTAAAATGATGATTTGAAGGACCAAATGGTATCGGAATTGGATAATTTTGGTATGGTTAGACTCGTGAGGGTATGAGGATTCTGAAAATGTAAATTTTACCCGATTCCGAGACGTGGGCCCGGGGCTCGGGTTTTGCTAATTTCGAGATTTTTGATATTTTTTGAATGTTTTCGCTTAGGCTTTGTTCCCTTAGCATATTGTGACGTATTCGTTCTGATTTTGGATAGATTTGACGCGCGTGGAGACCAATTCAAGGGGCAAAGGCGTCGTGAGCTAGAGAATTAGCCAGTTCGAGGTGAGTAATGGTTGTAAATGATGTCCTGAGGGTTTGAAACCCCGGATTTGCACATCGTAGTGCTATATCGAGGCAAGATACGCGCTGGATGATGAGTGTGGGGTCTTTCACTACTGGGGATTGTGACTTGGTCCATCCCGATTGATGACTTTACTGAATATTTGACTGAAATTCATTTGTTATCATCATGATTTGGGCTGATTGCCATATTTGGGCTTCGTGCCAACTATTTGAACCCTTCGGAGATTTTTATCACTATTTCCTTACTGCTTGACTTATTATTTGAACTCAGTCCTGTTGATATTTACTGTTTTACAAACTCAGCCACTTTTACTCAGATTTGAAACTTAAATGATATTTCTACATCATGTTTTGGGCTGAGAACTACTGTTTTACTAATGCCCAAGGGGCTTATGATGATTTCTGGACTGAGTGAGGCCGAGGGCCATATGTGAGGATATGCTGAGTGATATGAGGCCGAGGGCCTGAGATACTATTTATGCCATGCGGTGGCTTGAGTGATGTGAGGATATGTTGAGTGATGATGCCACGAGGTGGCTTGATATAGCGCTTGGGTAGTAAGGGGCCCCTCCGGAGTCTGCACACCCACAGTGAGCGCGGGTACCCATGTGATTTGAAACAGTGGTAACAATGACACTGTTTGATGAAAGTTGGTCAGGTAACAATGGCTGACCATTATGCTGAGTGATTGTGAGGTAGCCCGCGGGGCTGATACTGTACTGAGAGTGAGCCTGAGGGGCTGATACTATGCTGAGCGATTGATACTGTGCCCGAGGGCGGATTTCTACTTGTTAATTACCTGTTAAATTACCTGTTTTACTTGTTTTAAAAAGGAATATCATTTGATTTCTTCACTGATTTACTGCTTTAAAAAGGAATATCATTTGATTTCTTCATTGATTTACTGCTTTAAGTGATTTTACTGCTTGATATGGAATTGTTTTATGCCTTTACGTGTTTTCATACTTTCAGCCATTATTTTTAATTATTACTCACTGAGTCGTAGTACTCACATTACTCCCTGCACCATGTGTGCAGATTCAGGTATAGCAGAGTCCGCACCTGACCGCTGATTCCTTCCAGGCTAGGCAGTGATTTGGAGTTACGAGGTAGCTGTTGGCGTCCGCAGCCCCTTGACTCTCTTATCCTCTATCATTTATGTTTTCTTCAAACTGTTGTATCGGATTCCGTACTTTGTAGACCTATAGTAGATTCTGTAGTAGCTCATGACTTGTGACACCCCGGTTTGGGCTGTGTCGGGATGGTTCCTGCTGTTATTATCGTTAAATTCCGCAATTTATGAGCATTATATTATATGTTATTACTGTTTATGATGATTAACTGTTTAAAAGAGGTGTTCCGTTTTGGTCTGGCTGGCCTTGTCTTCACGAGAGGTGTCATCACAACCGGGTTCAGGGATCAGGTCGTGACAGTTACTAAGAGGGAAGACATCTTCATGAAAAGTAAATATATAAACATACTTAGTACAAGGATCATAACACCGAAACCCTTTGTAACCTTTCGAGTATCCTAAAAAGACACATGCAGCTGAAGGAAGAAAAAGTTTTATGTGGAACAATGGCAGTGAGATTGGTGGTAGCATAGACAACTAAATGTACGGAGATAAGAAAAATCAGGTGACTTATTGTAGAGCCGCTCAAAATGAGACTGATATTTAAACTGATGTACAGCCAACATGTTAATAACAAAAATAGAAAAATTCAGAGCTTCAAGCCAAAAAGAGGCAAGTAACCCAGCTTGGAATAACAAAGTGCATGTTGTATCTATGAGATAATCGTGTTTTCCCTCAACTACACCGTTTTCTTCCGGTGTATGGGGACAACTAAGACGAGGAAGTATTCCATGTTTATCAAAGAAGGATTGAAAGTGAAAGTTGACATATTCCCCACCTTCATCAGATTGGAAGTATTTGATATGTGCATCAAATATATTTTTGACCATGGCATGAAATTTTTAAGAAGCCGGAAAAATATTAGATTTCCTCTTAAGAGGATAATGCCAACAATATCGGGAAAAGTCATCTAAAAATATCACGTAGTAATGAAAACCCAACACTGAGGATATACGGTAAAAATAGTATGGTATAGCCAGTTTTCGGACTGGTCATTCAAAAATAACCAACGTTTATCAAGTCAATGAAAAATAGCCACTATTTTGCTGCAACAGAGACCGGTCCAGCATAATATACTGGAGTTCGGTGCACCTGTGTATGAACTCCAGCATATTATGATGGACCGATATACTTTGTTGGCTCCGGTATAATATACTGGAGACTGGAGCACCGGTGCTCCAAACTCCAGTATATTAT
Source organism: Nicotiana sylvestris (assembly GCF_000393655.2). Taxonomy (NCBI): domain Eukaryota; kingdom Viridiplantae; phylum Streptophyta; class Magnoliopsida; order Solanales; family Solanaceae; genus Nicotiana; species Nicotiana sylvestris. Next base: position 30,217,644 of record NC_091060.1, on the reverse strand, counting down.
GTTGGACCGGTATACTTGCTAGAATTCTAGTATATTATGTTGGAGTTTTAGTGTACTTATGCTGGAACTCCATCATATTATGCTGGAGTTCCAGCATACTTATCCTGGAACTCCAGTATAATATGCTGGAGTTCCAGCATACTTATCCTGGAACTCCAGTATAATATGCTGGAGTTCAAGTATACTTATGCTGGAACTCCAGCATAATATACTGGCGTATTTTCCGGGTTTTGAACAGTGTTTTCGTTCAAATTTATCTTTACATGAAAAATGGCTAAATTTCGATTACTTTTGAAACTGGACTATTTTTGAACAACCAGTTGTAAATCTAGCTATTTTTGAATTTCTCCCGGATATACGGGAGCGCCATACATCGCTATGAATCACCTCAAAAGGAGAATGAGACGAGGATTGCGATAATTGAAATGGTAACTTATGATGTTTGCCCAAGGCACAAGAATTACATGGCGCAAAGTTAAATTTTTATTGAGAACATGAAAGAAACTTATTACGAATCAAAAATGATAAAACTGACTGACCCGCATGAGCAAGACGCTTGTGCCAACGTTCTGGACTAACTCGACTTGTAACATATGCATGAATACCGGAGGAGACAGTAGCATCTTTAGAAGATATGGGATAGAGAGGACCCGTACTACTAGACTGAAAAAGTATTTTCCCATCACCATTTACTTCACACAAAAACCAGAGTCAGAAAATTCAAAGATACAGTGATTATCCTTACAAAACTTATAATTAATAGAAAGAAGATTAGCACGAAGCGAAGGAACATGAAGAACATCGTTTAGTTTGAAGGTGCACAAGGCGGTGTGAAGGATAGAATTACCAACAGCTTTATTAAGGAACCATCACCAATGAAAATTTTGTCAGAACCAAAGTATGGAGGAGAATGAAGTATACTAGAGTTAGAAGACAAATGAGCGGAAGCGCCAGTGTACGGATAGCAGATAGTGTCATCAATTTTTATTGTAGCAAGAGAATGAGAGAGTACGATAGCATTTGCACTAGCTGAAGAATTTGTACAACAGTTCCGAGTAGTGTGACCAAATTCGTCGCACAACTGACATTGAACGGCGACAGAAGCAGCACCTAAAATGCCTGGAGTAGGGGCAACAAGTGGTTGTTGGTATGTTGTAGACGAAGAAAGCATCTGTTGAGCATAAGATTGTCGTTGTGGCTGAAAAGAGGAAGAACCATGGGAACGAGTAAACTGTTGCTGAGAGCCACGACCATTAGAAGAATTGCGACCACGACCATGACCTTTAAAAGAACCACGACCACGATGAGAGACTAGAGCAGTAGACTGAAGTTCATCATCTGTAGTGTTGCGAGAGGTGATGCGAGTTTCATGGGCGAGAAGAAGAGTTCGAGTCCTCTCAAATGAAGGCAGCGGTGATTGAGAAAGAACATTAGCCACCAAAGGATCATATTCAGTTGGAAGATTATTCAACAATTATTGCACAAATTCATCAATGGTTTGAGAAACACCAAGAGCGAGGAGAGAGTCTCTCAAGTGCTTGAACTTTTGAAGAAAGGCATACATAGACATGGATTCCTTACTCAAATTCCACATTTCAATCTTGATTTGAAGTTGGCTGACCGATGCATAATAATCCAGAAATAACTTATGGATGGATTCCCATGTTTCTTTGGCAATGAGTTCAGAAGTGGGATCAAAGATTTGTTGGAGAACTTCAACAGAGATAGTGGCATTTATCCAAAGAAGATCAATGGCATCTTCATGAAGCCATTGATCTAGGCAGGGACGGCCAATGAATTTTGTAGCCTAAAGCCAAACTTTAGGAGGAGCATTAACTTTTTAATTTTTTTTAATTATTTATTTGAAGTTTATTTTTATTTTTTTGATTTTCTTAGATACAAAGTTATTTTTAATCAATAACTCCTAATTAGTATTTTTCAATTGACAATATAGCTAATCCATTTAACCTTTCTTGTGGCATTGTTGTTCTTAGGTAAGATTTTATCAATTTTAATTTTGGAAACTTCTTTCCGCTCAAGCAACAGTAACATGAATTATGAACACTATTCCATAAGTAATGTAGGCATTTGGAAAAAAATTAAATCTTTTTAGTTGATTAAGTGTATCAATTAAATTGTTATCTTCTAATTGTACTATTTTCTTAATACTTTTGATTCAAAAAATAAATCTAGACCATCAATATCGAATTGATTATTATGCTTTAAGGAACATTCAAGATTTAGGCAATATATTTTTCAAATTTCCAATACCTAGTGATCTTAATTTTTACTGTCAAATAGAAAACCAAAAATATTTTCATATGTTTTGAATTGTTCAATTCTATTTTGAAAAGAAAAAATAGTCTTGTCTATTATGTATAAAAGTAATCAACTCTAAAGAATTATTCGAAAGATTTTGAGATTTCATTATCAACATTCGCATCAAATTGTGACTTGCTATATATCACACGTTTCTTACGAAACTCGGGTTCGATATTCATTTCAAGTGCAATTTCCTTAGTAGAAATCATAGTTGTTACAAATCCTTCTTCTCTATATTTATTTAAGAAAGAAATCAAAGTTTTTCACTTTACATAACTCTTTTTTAAACTTATATATAATCTATTAGGTGTAACATAACTCTTTACATAACTCTTTTTTAAACTTATATATAGTAGAATCTGGGTTATTTTTTATAGGGGTGGGCTTTTGGTATTTCGGTTCGGTATTTAAGAATTTCGGTTCGGTATTCGGTTTATCAATTGTATATACCAAATACCGTACCATAATATTTCGGTACGGTTCGGTATTTCTTATTTTGGTTCGATACTATTTCGGTACGGTTTCAATTTAAACCAAATCTTCACCGTCTCCCCCTCCATTAACTAGCAAAATCTGGCGCCAACATTATTTTACCTTCAATTACTCTAATATTGTGCTTTCTTTTTCTTGATCCAGGCAATTTAAGTACAAATAATATAGGCCTGGCCATACAAACCTCTTATGCAGAATATCAGCGATCCTCCAATAATCATCAGCTTCAAAGGCTGCACGTGATATTAGTCTCATGGTTTGCATATTTGGTGCACTCAAATCTCCATTTGTTGCTTCTTCTGCCAGCCTTTAATACAAAAATGATAAGTAAGAAGAAACTGACTGAAAAGATAAATCAATGAAAGTTAGTTTTCAAAAAAAGTTACAGTTGAGGAGGAGTAACATCTGTAAGAGCCAGTCGAGCAGTCCTGATTTTCTCTCTGAGGAACAAGGAAGCCTGCCTTCTGAATTCATGTAACACAGGAGAATCCATGTCGAATTTGTGATGGGATAATCGATCAACTGAAATATATATATATATATATATATATAGTGTTTGAAAAAATTGTCGATGGGAATACAACTAACTACTCCATTAGCGTAACAACCAACAACTACTCTATAAAGTGGATTTGCGTATGTGACTGAGACTAATGGAACTATTAGGAAGGCTTCAACATTTGACAATTAGATATTCTAAAGACAAATACCGCAACGTCATAATGGAAATTTCCATTTGTCAAATGTAATCAGGCAGATTTTGCTAGTTAATGACAGGGACACCCAAATATTAATCTCACCTCGTTAAACTATTTCGGTATTTATCGAAATATCAATAATTCAATTTCTGTACCGAAATACCGAAAAAATCGAAACCGAAATACCAAATTAATTCGGTTCGATTCGGAATTCAGTTTTTCGGATTTTATACCCACCCCTAATTTTTGATATAGCAAAAAGGGAGGGAGAGGAACCATCAACAGGCCATATAAGATTGTACAATAGGAGAGAATTGAAAAAACTATGTCGCCGGAGCAAGTAATTGTTCAAGTCAAGAACAACTTTAACCAAACTTTTGATGTTGGGAATAGCAACCATATAATTGACATTGAAGATTTGAGTAGAAGAAATATAAGGGAGAAGCTTCAGAGCACATGATTGGAGATGGAATAGAAAGAAAGAAAAATAGTTAAGTAAGGAGTGGAGGTTTAGATTTAAATTGAAGGGGAAAACAGAGAAAAAAATGGAGTTTGGAAGGTAAAGGATCACTGTGGCTACTCTGATACCATGTAGAAAGATGTAAAGAGAGTAATTAGAATGGCTTGAGTTTTGCATTTTTAATACAACTATTTATATATATGTACACCAAATCATATCTGATCCTCTAATTATAAAAAAATATTACGCAAAACAATATCTGATCATATTATACAAAAATATTTTAAGAATCAAATTCTACATTATACAAAATCAATTAATCAAATACAGTTCTTAAGATTATACTCTATCATTAGTAGCTCATATAGCAATTCATTTTTTCTATTCGAGTTGCCAACAATTGATGCTGAATCAGGAGAATTCGATAGTTTCAGGAAGTATGGAGGGAGGAACAGAACTTCAACTTTCTTGGCTTGAGAGAATCCTTAGGCAAATAGTTTCAGAGTTTATTTCTCTTATGACTCAGATTTTGCAAGAGCTTTCTGATAGCACAGTTGAATCGATAAAGAAATCCTTGAGAAGCCTAATTGCAATTTTTTTTATAAGGATGGTGTCCGAGCCCACTTGCGTGCATCTCGACTAATTCCACGAGATACATGTCCCACCAGAAACAAGTACCAAGTAACTCTGCCACCAAGGTTTGGACATATAAGAAGAAATCACTTAATGTTTTTGCATCCGTTAGAATTTGAACTTCAAACCTCATGGTTCTCAACCACTTCATTGATTTGAAATTGCAGTTTCGGAGAAGAAAGATTTGTTGGTACGCCTTCAGAACAAGCTTAATGGCAGATTTGATCTTACCATATTTGAGACTATCAAAATGCAATAAGACTCAACTGGAAATTTTTGTTGCCATCAAAATGGGTCTTGTAAGCTTCTTATCTTTGGAAAACCACCTTCAAGCCACTAAATTGATGGAGATTTGTTCACTTGAAGGTTGTCGAGATATATACTGGTGGTACTTGTTGATAATTGTGACTGCCAACTTTTTCGAGAAATAAAGGATTCTAAGGGGAGCCTTGGCGTAACTTATAAAGTTGTTGTCATATGACTAGGAGGTTACGAATTCGAATCATGGAAACAGTCTCTTGCAGAAATATACAGTAATCGTTGCATAGTCCCTTGTGGTCCGACCCTTCCCGAACCTCGAACATAGCAGAAGCTTAGTGCACTGTACTGCCTTTTTAAGGGATTCTGCAGCGCATGCATGTCTCAAGTATGTTAGAACTTTGATTACACCAAAAATACTTGCAGTTTAGTAGGCTGTGACACATGCTCACATTGGTATCAACGGGCCATTTGGAATAACTAAGATGCAATTTCACTATCTTTGTTGTGGTCCCGCTAATGAACTATTTGGTTTTGCTAGAAATTATTAGGTGTTTTCCATAATTTTCTTACCATATTTGGTTTTCCTATTTGTTGAAGGAAAGGGCAATATAATTACCTTAATTGGATTTTCCTTTTTGTAGAAGAAAATTATAATTCTCCTATACTTGGCTAGTCCTTTTTCTTGTAGGAAAAAGTTTGGAGTTCTATAAATTGAATATCCCTCCTTCTCATTCAGTAGCATCCACAATGTAGCCATAGGGGCTTCAGAGTAGTAATTATGGGAAGAACTTTACGGGACAAGTGTTAGTGTGTCACTTGTGTTTGCCTCTTCGTGAGGTTGTTCTCTCGATATTTTGTACTCTCTTTTTATATAGTAGATTGCTCATCTCCGCCGTGGATGTAGGTCAATTGACCGAACCACGTTAAATGTTTGTGTCTCTTTTGGTATATTTCTCCTTTGTTGTATGATTTATCGTCGCTCAAGGTTTGCTTTGCTAGCTTCTGCATGACACCTGATTTTTCGGTCCTAACAAGTGGAATCAGAGCAAGGTTCAAGACAGGTTCATCTTGGCGGGTTCAGTTCTAGCCGCAACATATTTGACGATAATCGTAATTTTTTCTGAGAAATTTGACCAGTGTGCTACGCACGTTGAGACAAACTTTGTGGTGGAGATTTGGAGATACAACCTGTTGAAGGTTATGTGAAGAAGGTGGATCAAGTTTATTTTGTCAGAAAATTCTGGCCAAGGGAGAGAATTGTTAGGTGTTTGGCATAATTTTCTTACCATATTTGGTTTTCCTATTTGTTGAAGGAAAGGGCAATATAATTACCTTAATTGGGTTTTCCTTTTTGTATAAGGAAATTATAATTCTCCTATACTTGGCTAGTCCTTTTTCTTGTAGGAAAAAGTTTGGAGTTCTATATATAAATTGAAGATCCCTCCTTCTCATTCAGTAGCATCCACAATGTAGCCATAGGGGCTTGAGAGTAGTGTTTAGGGGGAGAACTATACGGGACAAGTGTTAGTGTGTCACTTGTGTTTGCCTCTTCGTGAGGTTGTTCTCTCGATATTTTGTACTCTCTTTTTACATAATGGATTGCCCATCTCCGCCGTGGATGTAGGTCAGTTGACTGAACCACGTTAAATGTTTGTGTCTCTTTTGGTATATTTCTCCTTTGTTGTATGATTTATCGTCGCTCAAGGTTTGCTTTGCTAGCTTCTACATGACACCTGATTTTTCGGTCTTAACAAGTGGAATCAGAGCAAGGTTCAAGACAGGTTCATCTTGGCGGGTTCAGTTCTAGCCGCAACATATTTGACGATAATCGTGATTTTTTTCTCAGAAATTTGACCAGTGTGCTACGCACGTTGAGACAAACTTTGTGGTGGAGATTTGGAGATGCAACCTGTTAAAGGCTATGTGAAGAAGGTGGATCAAGTTTATTTTGTCAGAAAATTCTGGCCAAGGGGGAGAATTGTTAGGTGTTTGCCATAATTTTCTTACCATATTTGATTTTCCTATTTGTTGAAGGAAATGACAATATAATTACCTTAATTGGGTTTTTCTTTTTGTAGAAAGAAATTATAATTCTCATATACTTGGCTAGTCCTTTTTCTTGTAGGAAAAAGTTTGGAGTTCTATAAATTAAAGATTTGTCCTTCTCATTCAGTAACATCCACAATGTAGCCATAGGGGCTTGAGAGTAGTGTTTAGGGGAGAACTTTACGGGACAAGTGTTAGTGTGTCACTTGTGTTTGCCTCTTCGTGAGGTTGTTCTCTCGATATTTTGTACTCTCTTTTTATATAGTGGATTGCTCATATCCCCCGTGGATGTAGGTTAGTTGACCGAACCACATTAAATATTTGTGTCTCTTTTGGTATATTTCTCCTTTGTTGTATGATTTATCGTCGCCCAAGGTTTGCTTTGCTAGCATCTGCATGACACCTGATTTTTCGGTCCTAACAAGTGGAATCAGAGCGAGGTTCAAGACAGGTTCATCTTGGCGGGTTCAATTCTAGCCGCAACATATTTGACGATAATCGTGATTTTTTTCTAAGAAATTTGACCAGTGTGCTATGCACGTTGAGACAAACTTTGTGGTGGAGATTTGGAGATGCAACCTGTTGAAGGCTATGTGAAGAATGTGGATCAAGTTTATTTTGTCAGAAAATTCTGGCTAAAGGGGAGAATTGTTAGGTGTTTGCCATAATTTTTTTACCATATTTGATTTTCCTATTTGTTGAAGGAAAGGGCAATATATTTACCTTAATTGGGTTTCCTTTTTGTAGAAAGAAATTATAATTCTCCTATACTTGGCTAGTCATTTTTTCTTGTAGGAAAAGGTTTGGAGTTCTATATATTGAAGATCTGTCCTTCTCATTCAGTAGCATCCACAATGTAGCCATAGGGGCTTGAGAGTAGTGTTTAGGGGGAAAACTTTACGAGACAAGTGTTAGTGTGTCACTTGTGTTTGCTTCTTCGTGAGGTTGTTCTCTCGATATTTTGTACTCTCTTTTTATATAGTGGATTGCTCATCTCCCCCGTGGATGTAGGTTAGTTGACCGAACCACGTTAAATATTTGTGTCTCTTTTGGTATATTTTTCCTTTGTTGTATGATTTATCGTCGCTCAAGGTTTGCTTTGCTAGCTTCTACATGACACCTGATTTTTCGGTCTTAACAAGTGGAATCAGAGCGAGGTTCAAGACAGGTTCATCTTGGCGGTTCTGTTCTAGCCGCAACATATTTGACGATAATCGTGATTTTTTTCTGAGAAATTTGACCAGTATGCTACGCACGTTGAGACAAACTTTGTGGTGGAGATTTGGAGATGCAACCTGTTGAAGGCTATGTGAAAAAGGTGGATCAAGTTTATTTTGTCAGAAAATTCTGGCCAAGGGGGAGAATTGTTAGGTGTTTGCCATAATTTTCTTACCATATTTGATTTTCCTATTTGTTGAAGGAAAGGGCAATATAATTACCTTAATTGGGTTTTCCTTTTTGTAGAAAGAAAATTATAATTTTTCTATACTTGGCTAGTCCTTTTTCTTGTAGGAAAAGGTTTGGAGTTCTATAAATTGAAGATTTGTCCTTCTCATTCAGTAGCATCCACAATGTAGCCATAGGGGCTTGAGAGTAGTGTTTAGGGGGAGAACTTTACGGGACAAGTGTTAGTGTGTCACTTGTGTTTGCCTCTTCGTGAGGTTGTTCTCTCGATATTTTGTACTCTCTTTTTATATAGTGGATTGCTCATCTCCCCGTGGATGTAGGTTAGTTGACCGAACCACGTTAAATATTTGTGTCTCTTTTGGTATATTTCTCCTTTGTTGTATGATTTATCGTCGCTCAAGGTTTGCTTTGCTAGCTTCTGCATGACACCTGATTTTTTGGTCCTAACAAGTGGAATCAGAGCGAGGTTAAGACAGGTTCATCTTAGCGGGTTTAATTCTAGCCGCAACATATTTGACGATAATCGTGATTTTTTCTGAGAAATTTGACCAGTGTGCTACGCACGTTGAGACAAACTTTGCGGTGGAGATTTGGAGATGCAACCTGTTGAAGGCTATGTGAAGAAGGTGGATCAAGTTTATTTTGTCAGAAAATTCTGGCTAAAGGGGAGAATTGTTAGGTGTTTGCCATAATTTTCTTACCATATTTGATTTTCCTATTTGTTAAAGGAAAGGGCAATATAATTACCTTAATTGGGTTTTCCTTTTTGTAGAAAGAAATTATAATTCTCCTATGTTTCGCTAGTCCTTTTTTCTTGTAGGAAAAGGTTTGGAGTTCTATATATAAATTGAAGATCCCTCCTTCTCATTCAGTAGCATCCACAATGTAGCCATAGGGGCTTGAGAGTAGTATTTAGGGGAGAGAACTTTACGGGGCAAGTGTTAGTGTATCACTTGTGTTTGCCTCTTCGTGAGGTTGTTCTCTCGATATTTTGTACTCTCTTTTTATATAGTGGATTGCTCATCTTCGCTGAGGATGTAGGTCAGTTGACCGAACCACGTTAAATGTTTGTGTTTCTTTTGGTATATTTCTCCTTTGTTGTATAATTTATCGTCGCTCAAGGTTTGCTTTGCTAGCTTCTGCATGACACCTGATTTTTCGGTCCTAACAGAAATGTGTGCAGGTATTGTGCAAAGGACTGGGGTGAGGAAATCCTAATAAAAGAACATGACTATGTTGAAAATTTTTCTATGGAAGTGAAGATTTTAAAGGCAAAGAGTTGCATCTTGTAACTTATGGATTGCGCAACAGGCTAGAGGAAAAGTTGATCATTTCTCCTTCAGACCCCTGCAATTTCATCATTCAATTTTTTAACTGTGAGTATCAAGCCAAACCTTATCCTTTGTAATTCAACTGTTAGATTTTGTGTTATTTGTCGTCCCTGCAGACAAAGGAGCATATCTCTATGGTAAAGCTTAACTATCTCTCTCTTTGCATTTGTCTGTTTTCTTTCTTTCATCTTATTCCCTTTATATGCTTGTCCGTTGCTTCTGTAGTTTAAAATTTATATGGTTGATGAGGATGTTTTATCCACACATAAACCTTAGTTTCCTTTTTTACCACAACAGTTAATCTCATCATATATGGTAGTTAAATTCCGAGGCATTTAGCATTTGGAGAAAATATGAATAATCCATCCACTCTGCTACACAGTTTCTAGCAGCTATTATTTGGAAATTGTAACGGAAATGATGGATAAAGAAGCTCTTTAATAAATGATTTTATTGGTAGACATTTCATTTCACTCTCTAGTACAGAAAACAGGTCAATAAAATAGACCATATATATCTGTTACAACTAGTATTATCATCATCACACAGGGACACTAACCCCGACTGGGATGGAGACTAGTAAACTATATAGCAAAATGACCTACAAAAAATAGCTTATAAAATAAAGCTATATATAACTAAACAAAAATAGTACTACTAGTAAAGTGAACTCCTCGATCGATCATCAGCTGCAGGTATATGCATCCTCACCAATTGACTGAGGCATTCCATCTTGTAAACAATCAATTGGAGGTATCGTTAACGTTTGTTGAATCCCATACGCGTTCCAACAGAAAGGATCATCGACAAGCTCGCCTTCGTGTGGAAGAAGTTCAACTTCAGACATTGTAATATTAGTACAGGCAATGGTATCACTACAGGCAAAGTGAATTGGAGCACTTCTAACATCGTACGTGCCTTTAATGTTCCTGTACGAGATGTCTTTAACACAAACTGCAGATGTTTCGTTTTGACAGCCTTTTGTCATGCAGTAATATTGGTCTATGATTATGCAGTTGCGCACATTTTCCATTTGAATTGTGTCGAATGATAATCCTGTTACTGATCCTGATCCTCCTTGCCATGTTTTTATTCTTACTCCGTTGTCTGAGTCTCGTATTATGGCGTTCCGGACTGTTATGTTTGATACACATGCCTGGCTATGGTGCACCCCTAGGCTCCCAATGCTGCACCAAAAATACGCGATTATTTGAGCCAGAGGCGTAGCTATCTATGTCGAAAGGTGGTTGGTTATTAGAGGCAGTTGACCACTCTGTCACAATATATTATATATATATATATATATATATATATATATATATCAAATCTTGAACACCCTTAAAAAAAAATTGATTTTGCTACTGATTGCGGAGCAAATGAAAATGAAAGTATTCCACTTTTTGAAAATTATTTCAAAAATATAAGGTGTCTTTACACAAATAGCCGGTCGAATTTACTGTTTACTTTTTCTAGCCAGTATACATAGATTATACAATGATCATACATAATTATATACATATATATGTCGACTATTTTAAGTTTAGGGGCTAGTGTAAGCGGTTATTTAAGTATAATCTACGTATATAGGCTAGAAAAAGCAGACAATAAATTCGACCGGCTATTTGTATAAAGATCCATTATATTTTAAAATATAAATACTCCATGACGAATGAAAAATGGAAGGAGCATGTCTTTTGCAAATCTTTTTCTTTAAATTTTTTTAAAAAAAAAACTAAAGGTAAATATGCATAATTAATTTTTTAGAAACTAACAACTCAAAATAGCTTGGTGGAGAAAAAGGAAAGAAAAAGAGAGGTTTGATATATTATAGTCTTGTGATGCATCCCAATGACATGATTTTTTAATTAAGAAGATGAAAAAGACAAATCTTGTCCTTATTAGAAAAATAAGATTCAGCTTTCTGTTATTTAATTCATAAATTGAGGGTAAGGACAGTAGGTCAAGTTCCCACGAAAAAATTAGAAACAGAAAAAGTACCTGATCCCGTGACTGGGCCCACATGTGACGGCTTCAATATCAACGTTTGAACTGCCAGGTCCAATTGATATACAATCATCGCCTGATAAAACCAGATTTCATTTTAAAAAACATTAATAAATGGCATCACCGATCCATGCGGAATCAAAATTTGAAATTTATGGATTTTAAATTTACCATAAAATTCATAACTCGTTCTAATTATTGAATTCGTAATTGAATTTATTATATATATATATATAATAAATTTTTAATACAAATATAATATTTAAGCAAAAGTGATTCGATCCGGCCGAATTCGCACTTATAGGCTAGCTTCGCTTCTGATCACCGACTTGACGGTGTAAGATAAACCGAACCGTCAACCAACGTTTATACTAATAATAATAACATGATATTTATATGCAGAAAATATGTCATTTTACTATTAATTTGATATGAACATCAAAGGAGTAAGTTTATAGGAAGAAAAAGCTAAGAGAGAGAAAGAGTTATGGTTAATTATGTACCATTGGCTATAACGGAGTTGTAGATTCCCACGGACTTGGTGTTCTCAATGTGAATTCCATCGGTGTTTGGGCTAAGTTTAGGGGAAGAAATTGACAATTGGTCAATTAATACTCCTTCACACCCATCAAATTTCATGTGGAACATTGGACTGTTTTGTATTCTTAAACCTCTCACCACCAAATTTGAGCTCATGAAAAACCTTATCATCTGCCAAAAATATTCATACAAACAAAAGTTACATTATGAAAATTTTAAATTAAAACAAAAAACACTTAAAGGGGTCGTTTGGTTCGGAACAAGTAGAATTAGATGTAATACTAAGATTTTAATATAAAACTTATATCGATTTTAATTAACATCAGTAATTAAACATGAGATAAATATAATTTTAAATTTTATATTGGAATTAATCTTGTGAGAATACACTAAAATTGTTGTTGTATATATCATAATTAATATTACAAACCAAACCAAAGAAGTATCATTTGAGAAGAGAGAGGAAGTGGGCTAGCTTACAGCAGGGCTATCACATGGTCCAGGTAAAGTTGAGCCATTAGGTCCCTGAAAAATGACAAATGGAATTTTATTAATTACCATAAGAACTAACATTCACGAGAATCATCTAACTCTATGCTTATTAATATACTACTAGTATTTTTTTAGTATTTAAGTTATGTGCATTGATGATTAAAAAAATATTTACACAATTAGGTCAGTTAAAAAATAATTGCACGTAACTATATTATGTAACATTAATTGTTAGTCTTTGATAAATGATAAGTAACTTGTACAACAACTCAAATTATGATTGCATATAATTTAAATTCTATTTTTGAACCGATGAAAAATGACATAAATTGAATTAATCCAATTAGAAAGAGAGACAAAGAGACAGAGAGAAAGACACTAATATTATCACGGAACCTTTTAAACTTGTCTCTTCTTCTTTCTTTTTTTAAACTAAAAATGAACCAAAAAATAAATAGAGGAAAAAAGACTTACCCTATGAGGTTTGCAAGGTAATTCCCACCATTTTTCACCGTTACCTTCAATAGTACCAGTGCCGGTAAAAGTCATATTATCAAGTCGGTAAAACACAAGCCATTGCTTGTTACTATCTTCTTTTGGCCAACAATCTGGTCCATCTGGTGGCATTAGGATCCCATTTACCTATTTATAACATGCAAAGAACAAAATTACTTATTGTATACACCTTTATTTTCTCAAATTGAGTTTTGCATTTGACTTTAAATTTCAAAATTTTCGGGAGAAATTAAAAGATGTTAATTTTTTAAAAGTTTAAATATACAAATTGTAGGAATAATTGAAGAATATAAAATATATACATTCAAAAAGGAATATTATAACCAATAGACATTTTAATATATATGTCAGTTAAAGAAACAAATATTAGATTCTTTTTTTGCTGGAAAGAAAATGCCGTTTAGCTATGACCCTAAAAAAATAAAAACAATATTGAACAAAATATCTACTTACAAAAAATAAATGAGAAAGTATAAATAACTATAACTTAAAATCTCATATTGTATCAAACTATGGCTTCTACCTCTGCCACAGGAAATAAAGTGACTCAATTGAATCTCCTTCGTTCAAAAATCGTACTGCACAAATAGTGCAAAAATAATTTTTTCATATTTATATAAATTTTTGAATTCCCTTACTAAAATTTCTGGCACGCTATTACTTTTAGTCCCCCGTCCAACATCAGAGAGAGTAGAGAATTTTTTTAAAGAAATTATTAAGAAAGAAAAGGAAAAAGAAAACATAAATATATGTTCTTACTTGAAATTCAAGTCCAGGTTTACAAGGGCCAGAGAAAATGGTAGAAGTGATCATAAAAACATGGTCAGCTGGAGCTAAAACCACAGCTGATTCAACTTGACATGCTTCTTTCCAAGCAGCTCTGAATGCATCAGTGTCATCCGTTGAGCCATCTCCTATGGCTCCATACTCAGTCACGTCGAAAACGCAACCAGAATCTGAATTAGTCGAACCAGCAGGACCTCCGTAACTCGGGTCCGACGGAACAACATTACTAGCAGGAGAAGAAGCTGGTGGTTGTTCATCAACATGAACATCAACAGGACTAGGAGCATAACTAATATTTTTGCTCTTTGGTTTCTTGGAAAAATGATGTCTTCCTTCTACATTGATTAAATGACTAAAGAATAACAACATAATAGTAAACCATAATAAGCGAAGTATCTCCATTGAAGGTGGGAATTGAGAAAATATTAAAGGAGCCAAAAAAAACTTTATCGTACTATAGTGTTATTTTTGTGTGTGTGTGTGTGTTTTTTATGTGGCAAGACACAAGAATCATCTGAAGTTGAGGCTGTAAATTTATAGTGAAAAAGGGGTTCGTAAAGTTGAGAGTTGGAAACACGTGGCAAGTTTAGGTTGATCAATCAGTCGTTGTCTACAAGAATGGTTCTATTTCACGGGAGAACATAACTAAAATTGGGGTTTTGAGATTGAGAAATTTTTACAACAATATGTGAAGACTCTTGGTTGTTTGACTAGTGGGTCCCACTACTACCACTATATTTTTGCCACGTTTTCCTCTTTCTCTTTTGTTTCCTGCCCACTCTCGTGAGTTTATATATCAGTAACCTTAGGAAAAGAAAATTACCTACATACTTAAAAAGACAGCATTTACAAATAGTTAAGTAGATTTTGACAGTACAAGAAATAGAGATTCAAAGTTGAGATTTAAAAAAAAAAAAGAGAGAAAAAAGAGTTGCATTAATATGGTGGGGGAATGGAGTAGAAAGAAATGGGGAATTTAGAAGTGTTTATTTGGGTGGTAGAGGGGTTGATGGATCCAGTATTTGAAGTGGATGTGTTCCTATAACGATTTTAATTTAATATATATTAATAACTAGATTCACAAATAAATATTTGTAGATATTTAGACTATTTCTTAAACATGAGTGCACTACTAAAAAAAAGGAGAAAAAAAGGTAATAAGTGGAGATTGATCCCTATTCTTAGGATAAATACCTCAACATTCAACCGAGTACACCATTCAATATTTTTGTAGCATGGAGAACAACATATAATATAAGATTAATTTTATAAAATATCTACATAAAATACATACATTGGCGAAAATACCACGGATTTCACCTGCACCATAAATATAGCTTAAATTTGCTTATGCTATTGACAAAAGCTAGTGAATTCACGTAAACCCATTGAACACATGCTAGATCAGCCTCTCGAAGAATAATTAAGATTTAAAGTTTATGAATTCTAACTTGTCACAAAATTCATAAGTTATGTTCATAGATTAAATTTAGAAAAGGAAAATAAGAAAATGAAACCATAGATTAATAAATTGGTGAATATGGTTTTGGACGTTACAGCAAAGAAGCAAAGCAGAAAAAAGAGGACTCGTGACTCTATATTGTCTTGTAGTAACTTGTGGCCACGGAAGTTGGAAGCATGTAATAGGTGAACGACAAGAGAATTAACCAATTCACGGGTGCATATTTGGACTAATTTTGAATCATTGGTTAGCCACAACCGACACACTTGTAACTTAATCAATGTTTCAAGAGATTAATTTAGGATAGATTCCGATCAGATACACTAAAAAAACAATTAATTGGGTTACCAACTCATTATTAATGAAGTTAAATCCCGTTACTAAAAGGCTTGTGATTTCAATCTATAAGTACAATTTCTAGCAGGGATGCAATCATATCAGCACTAACGCATCAAATTTCAAAACTCCGAATTAAGCGCACTTAGGCGAAAGTAGTACTAAGACGAGTGACTCTCTCGAAAGTCTTCGTGTTGTATCCCTCTTTTCGAGCTGATCTAAAGGAAAGTGGATTGGTAAATAACATGTAATTTCATTGGTTACTTGCTTAACTAGATATAGAGATAAATAACGCATAATTTTAATAGTAATTTGCTTAACTAGATATAGAAATTTCCTATGAACTTTGGGTCAACATGATCCTATTCTTTTACGTGGAGCGTTACAGGACTTTGTATAAGCCAAATTACAAAAGATTACGGTGCGAAGCTTCATTTCATCGTTGCAGAGGAATTAGAATAAGCAGAGAGTAATGTGAGCATGAGAAGACAGCTAACGCCATGTGACTCTTCAAGATGCATGATTAAACTCAGACCCTTATATTCTAATATATAATTTTAGCCGCTTTCAAAAATAATAGCTGATAAAATAATTTTTTTGTATATATATTTATTTTATATATATAATGTACATATTTTTTGACTAGCGAATGCTATTAGTTTCAATCGACCGGCCAGTTTTATATTTTTCCTATATTCTTTGGAGTAAACATGGGATGCGTGGGATTTTTCCCTTCTGATACCTGGAGATCGGAAGGAGATTTGCATCTATACCCGCTTTTTGGGTAACGTTTTAACTTGTGCCCGCTTTGCAAAAAAAATTGCAATCGTACCCACTTTTTCGCGTAACTTCAACATACGGGGCTGAAGTAGCAAAGGCAATCACGCAAAACTTCAGCATTCTAGTAGACGGGCCTGAAGTAGCAAAGGCAATACGCTGAAGTTTTTTTGTCCTGGATAAGATGTTGAAGTTATTTAGTTCATTTGTAAAAATTTCAGCACTAAAATAGCTGAAGTTTTTTGTCCTGGATTCATTAGTTTTGTTATAAAGCTTTTTCAAAAATTTCAGCAGAAGATGCTGAAGTTATTTAGTTCATTTGTAAAAACTTCACCACTAAATAAGCTGAAGTTTTTTTGTCCTGGATAAGCTTTTTCAAAAACTTCAGCAGAAAATGCTGAAGTTATTTAGTTCATTTGTAAATACTTTAGCACTATATAAGCTGAAGTTTTTGAAAAAGCTTTCTAACATACTAGATAAATAATCACCTTATTCTTTTATAGTGTATTACTACTATAAAATAATCAGATTACCAACAGTATCTAAATCATAAATTTGGGAAACAATAAACGTGAAAAGAATAGAATTACGTGAAAATATTTACAAATTATTGTCTACTAACTTACGTAATTATTTATAATTTATTTTTAAATAATCTGATAAACATACTTTTGGCAATCATCCCATGAACTGAAGTTTTATAGCAGCACCAACAACAGCATAAGAAAGAAGGAGAAGAAGAAGAAAACGAAGGAGGAGAAGGGGGAGGAGAACGGGGGCTGAAGTTGTTTAAAAAATGGATACAAGTTAAAACTTTTTAAAAAAAATAGGTATAGGTTAAATGGGGAAGACCAAATAGGGCGCCCCTGCAATTTTTACAGATCAGAGAATAAAGATGCTCAAAACCATATATAATCCATTATTTGCATCATATGGCCTTTTCTAATGACACACTTTAAATTCTATCTCCGTTAGCTCAGTGGGATGAATTTCAACTTTAAAATTAGTAAGATGAACTTTCTTTTTACAAACAAACTCAGCCGACTTAGTTAATGGAGTTAAATTTTAAACAGAGGAATTTTTTTTATCAAAAAAAAAGGCCATTTGTGCAAATGCCCCTTGAGGCTGAGTCGTATCTCTAGAGAGTGAGAGTAGGCCTGGAACGTTAAAATAGCATGGTCTAGCCAGTTTTTGATTGGTCATTCAAAAATAGTCAGTGTTTTGTCAAGTCAATGAAAAATAACCATTATTTTGCTGCAATTGAGACCGGTCCAGCATAATATACTGGAGTTCGGTGCATCTGTGTATGAACTTCCAGTATATTATGTTGGACTGGTATATTATACTGGAACTCCAGTATATTATGCTGGAGAATTTTTCCGAATTTTAAACAGTGTTTTCGTTCAAATTTATCTTTACATGAAAAGTGGCTAAATTTCGATTACTGTTGAAACTGTAACTATTTTTGAATGACCACTTATAAATCTGGTTATTTTTAAATTTTTCCCGCCTGAAACTGCTGGGTCAATATGCTTAGAAGTTAGAATTTGCAAAAGAAAAGCCCAAAACCGTTGATGGGCCTGAAATTATTTGTCGAAAGGAAAGTTCAGACTTTAAGCATGCGTTTGGACATAAGAATTGTAAAATTTCGAAAAAAAGTAAAAAAAATTCAAGTGAAAATACATTTGAAAATTTGTGTTTGGACATAAATATAATTTCGGATTTTTTTTGAATTTTTGTGAGTGTTTTGAGTGAAAATTTGAAAAAATAGCTTTTTGGAGTTTTTTCAAATTTTCGAAAAATTCCAAAATTCATTTTCAAGCGAAAATTGAAAATTTTATAGCCAAACACTAATTTCGAAAAAAAAGGTGCAAATTTTTGGAAAAAAGGTGAAAAATTTTCATGGCCAAACGGGCTCTAAGAGGGGCAGGTTGAGTTGACTGTTGAGGAGAAATAGAATTAGCCCGAATAGGTTTATAGTCTTGTTTTGCTATGATGTGACAAAATTACATCCAAATTCAGAAAAACTTATCCAACCGATGGGAAAAATATGAAAACCTATAACAGACCACTCAATGAAAGAAAATTAGTTGTTTTATTTTTAGAAGTATTTTTACATAATAACGCGAAATATTAAAGTTAGAGACATGCATAGGCAGGGGATGCGAGAACAACTTGGTACGCAATTTGCATGTTGTAAGAACGCCTTCTTAAAAGTGATGGCCGAGATGATTATAATTTTTTCACATTTATTAGAGACCTCGAATTCTAACCTCTAAAAATTACAAGAGAGTCTTTTATCCTCTTTAGTAGGCTTATTTGACTCTTATCCAGAATTTGAATTTATCACCGAACCCACAATTCACACTTATATATATATAGTAATTTTTTTAATAAAAATCAAGTATTCTAACAAAAGCTACTAAATTCGTCCGAACCCAACCCGTGCTTAATACCCTAGCTACTCCCTCGTTAGCTATATATATTCGTCCATGGCTGTTGTCCCCAAGCGGCCAAGCCTGAAGTCCTAGGGTTGGCACCAAATGAGCCATAAGTCTACTGGGTATATTAATGATCTTCACTTTTACGTGTAAACGCGGCTACATGTATTTAAATATCTTTTATTATGCTAAATAGTTAATATTTGAAAAAGTCAAATTTTGTTTTCTTTTGTATTTCTTTAACACACTTTGTTGTTACTGCGACTAATTTTTTCAGGTTCATCGCTAAAACTAATAGGAGATTTTTACTATCTTCACCACTAAACAGTGGGATAGAGAATGAATAGATTTTCTTTACTTTTATGGTCAAACTTCTAAATTCTAAAATTTGCTTGTTTTGAAAAGTGATTTTTTAAAAAACGTTTTTCAAAAAAGTACTTTTTTGTGAGAAGTAATTTGTGTTAGGTTGATTAATTTAAAAAATACTTTTGAGCAAAATTAATGTTTGACCAAGCTTTTAAAAGGTGCTATTACATGTAATTTTTCTTAAAAATATTTTTCAAAAAAGTGTTTTTAGATAGAAGCTATTATTTATTTCTATTTCTCCAAAACTGCTTCTGCTTCTACTCAAAAACACTTTTTTTCCTTCAAAAATCTTGGCCAAACACCTTAATTTTGGCCAAAAAAAAATACTTTTGACTTAAAAAAAAAAAGCACTTTTGGCCAAAAAATAAGTTTGGCCAAACAGACTATTAATTAGAGATTTCGCTTTCGAGTACTAAAAATTAAAAAATAATTGTTAGAAAGTATTTTCTCCTTTAATGGACATTTATGTTGTATGAATCAGGATTAATCGAGGCCCGACGAGTACCGAACAATATCGAATACCGGATGGAAAAAAAAAAAGGAAAAAAAAACTCTTACTATCTACTTGCCCATTTGCTGGTTCCACTACATAACCATGAAAATAATTCAAACAAGTATTATATTAAAAGTTTTCTGGAAAATATATGATGTAAACTAGATGAAAAGTTAACCTTATTTCTCCATGTTAGATGAGGGATAATGACAACTAATGGCATGTATATTATGCAAACAAATATTTCTATATTTCATAATAGAAGTAAATAACATGCTAGTTACGTTTTTTAAGTTAACCATTACTATAAATGAATTTGTTGTTGGATATAATGTCAAAATTAAACAACGAAAAGTCAATGAATACCTTACACATTCGCTCTAATGTTGTCAAGAACTAACTATATTACCTTTTTAAGTTTGAAAAATATAAGTATTGAAAGTCTTTTCCCACACAATTGAATGATTGCGTATAGATGTTCATAACACGCAACGGAAGACAATAACAATCCTAGGCAGATCTTTTCGTATTTAAAATTTATTTACATGTCAATAGATCAGATCTAAGACGTACCTGGTGAAGAAAGTCTCATTTCAAATTCTTCGATAGTGCGAAAACTCTATGCGTATCCACACCGAAACTAACCCTTGCTATTAACTCTTTGAATAATGAAACACGCAAATAAATTGATTGAAAAACTTGTGCTGAAACTTCTCTCAAAATCTCAACTCAAATTAGAAGAACAAGAAACACCGTTTCTTGTAATTGTATTTTCTCTCTTGACTTTGTATTGCAATTTCACTTTCACAAAGTGGTTTTTCTTTTCAAGAAAATTATGCGGCAAATTTTCTCCATCACCCTTTTTATAGCATCACCTATAAACTCTTTTCCTATTTGGTTAAGGTAATGATTTACTTTAGGTAAAAGTTTATTCAAAAATAAACTTCATGAAATTTCTATGGAAATTTCGAATTCCTACTTATTTGGTAACGTGAGGACTACCGAAACTTTATAGATTTTGCATATTCAATTCTAAATTGAATTCTAATTTATAAACCTTTTATATTAATAATTTTCTAATTGAAAATTGCAAATCCTACAAGTAAACAGCTTGCCGTATCGTTTAACAATCCAATTCCAAATTGGATTTCATGGTTAAGTCTTTAAATAATATTTGTATATATCCTATATATAAAAATATCAATTATGACGATTAAATATATATCATATATGTATATCTCAACCAAGAGATACAATTTAATTTTCTATTCCAAATAGAAAATTTTAATTTGTTCACAATATTAATTATATTCTCTGTGCTAGCAAAGAGTATAATAATATTTTATTTGGATTAATACTCAAATTATTTGACTAATTAAATTCTTTAATTTAGTTATCAAACAATAAAATAATTAATCCTTTAGCAAAGATCAGAACACTCGTTAGTGTGCGACCCCATAGGTTCAATACTAAATCGGTAGCAAATTGATCACATCAATATACTAATCAAGGGTGGCGTCTAGCAACACTCCTTAACGACCGGATAGAATGAAGTATACAATTTACTCTCAAGAACCAGTAGAAGAATAATATAGTAATTCCTTCTGTCCTTATAGCTCTGGATCACCCTAAGATATGGTTCAACTGTCAAATCCTAATAGGCGACCAACTATGTGTTCATGTCAAATATAGTCGACCATTGAATGACCTAAGAAACTCTTTTTTTCTTTCATTCAATTGCTCTGGTCAAGGTCTTAATTTGGTCGTTTATAATTCATGACAACATGGAGCTTAAACTCATTACCAAGAGTTGACAGATTCCATCTTGATCAATCACTAATTCTACAAGTATTCAATCGTACCCAATATCTTTTCAACTATCGCCCTAGGGCCATAGGTGTCTAGTATTAAAGCACAACAAATAACTTGTCAATTACTATGACGATCTTAGGTCAAAGGAAATTCTTACATCACATTCTTCGAGAGAATATCCTATTGACAGTTTATGGTAATTATAACCATTAGGAATTATCCAATAAGTCTGTTCAATGATCATATCTCTATATGCATCATCTATCTATGTGATTTAGTTAATGAGATCAACTAATCTTTATCCCATAAAGACGATCACATAAATATTGATCTAACCGGATTACTAATGTCCAAATTAATAATCCTACGATCAAGAACAAATTTAGATTAAATTGTAAGAGACTTTGCTCTCATTATCATGATCTCTATGACGATGACAAGTCTTAAAATTTAATCAAGGACCTTATCAAATTAATCAAACAATAAATAATAACTATGATAAAAGAATGTCATATATTTTTATATCAAATAACGTTCACAAAAATATGTTCAAATCATCAAATATGAGATTGGATCTAGGGCATATATACTATATCCCTAACAATCTCCCACTTGCACTAGAGCCAATTGCTCTTGTACTTCATTCCCAATTTTCACTTGTGCTTGTCAAACTCCTTTGCACCAAGAGCTTTAGTGAATGGTTATGGAGCATTTTCCTTTCCATCAACCTTTTAAATCTAGACGTCTCCACGTCCAATGATTTCTCTTATCAAGTGATCCCTTGGCAGAACGTGTTTGGATTTTTGGTGTGATTTTGGTTCTTTTGCTTGAGCAATGGCTCCAGTGTTGTCACACAACAATGGAATTGTACCTTCTATTGAAGGAACCACACCAAGTTCAGTTATGAACTTTTGCATCCATACAGCTTACTTAGCAGCTTCACTAGCTACTATATATTCTGCTTCAGTCACTGAATCAGCTACTATAGCTTGTTTGGAACTTTTCCAACTCACTGTACCACCATTTAAGGTTTATACATAACCAGAAATAGATTTGCTATCATCTTTATCCGAAGAGAAACTTGCATCAGTATAACCTTCAAGTTTCAACTCAGAATCTCCATAGATGAGGAATTGGTTTTTAGTCTTTCTTAAGTACTTAAGAATGGTCCTCACCACCTTCCAATGTTCCTCACCAGGATTTGCATGATATAGGCTAGTCACTCCAAGTGCATAAGCTATATCAGGACGTGTACATGTCATGGTATACATGATAGCTCCCACTGCACTAGCGTATGGGATCCTACTCATGCGTTCTCTCGCTTCAGGTGTTTTAGGACAATCCTCCATACTGAGAGTAATTCCTGTGTCAATCGATAGATAGCCACTTTTGGAATTATCCATATTATACCTCTTTAAGATGGTATCAATGTACAAAGACTGGGAAAGTCCAAGAAGCTTCCTAGATCTATCTCTATAGATCTTTATTCCTAATATATCAGGTGTTTCTCCCAAGTCTTTCATGGAGAACTGTTCAGATAGCCAAGTCTTGGTACTTTTCATTACCGGTATGTCATTCCCTATGAGCAATATATCATCAACATACACCTTTCCGTCTGCTCCAATTTTTTTTTCTTAAAAACCCATTTACAACCTATAGGTTTTATATCCTTTGAAGGTTCAACTAAAGTCCATACTTTATTTTCCTTCATGGATTCCATGACCTTTTGCCATTTCTCATAATCAGAACTTTATATAGCTTCTTCATAGGTCTTAGGGTCATCGTCATTATGATTAACCTCATTTGATACATCATCTTGTACCATTAGATTTAATCTAGTTGGTACATGATATTCTCTTGTAGACCTTCTAAGAGGTACTTGTACAACTTGTTCACCTTGTGCAGGATTTGGTTGTTGTTCAATTTGGTTTGGAACCAGTTCATTAATCTGTTCTTGAACTACATTTAGTTCTTGAACTTCAACCGTTGAAGGTGTCAACTTCCTTGTCAACTTCAAAACATCCTATAAAGGTTCTTCAACTTGTGTCTAATGATCTTGATTTTGTGTTGATTCATTAGTTTCTTGAACTTCATCAAATTATATTTCTCCACTATAATTTCCTTCCAAAAGAAATTTCCTTTCCAAAAAGATTGCTCCTCTAGCCACAAACACTTTATGGTTAGAAGGGTGATAGAAATAATATCTCATTGTTTCTTTGGGAAACCCAATGAACCTACACTTATCAGATTTTGAGTCAAGTTTATCAGACTACAATCTCTTAACATAAGCTGGACAATCCTAAACTTTAATGTGTTTAAGGTTAGGCTTACGTCCTTTCCATATCTCATATGGTGCTATAGAGACTGATTTTGTGGGAACTTATTAAGTAAGTATGTTGCTGCTTCCAAAGCATATCCCCGCAAATTTATTGGAAGATCAGTGAACCCCATCATAGATCTCACCATATCTAATAAGGTAATTTCTCCTTTCAGACACACCATTGTGTTGTGGTGTTCTTGGAGGTGTCCACTGTGAGAGAATCACATTCCCTTTGAGATACCTGGTAAAATCTTCACTAAGATATTCTTCACCTCTATCAGACCTTAGTACTTTGATACTTTTACCAGTCTGCCTCTCAACTTCACTACGGAACCTTTTGAACATTTCAAAAGATTCAGACTTGTGTTTCATAAGATACACAAATCCATATCTTGATATATTATCAGTGAAGGTGATGAAGTAAGAATATCCACCTCTAGCTTGAATTTTCATGGCCCACAAACATCTGTATGAATTAGTCTCAATAATTCAGAAGCTCTTTCTCCACTTCCAGTAAATGGAGATTTGGTCATTTTTCTTTTGAGACAAGATTCACAAGTTGGATATGATTCAAAATCATATTTGTCAAGGTACCCTTTCTTGTACAACTTGTTAATTTTTTTCTCTCCAATATGACCAAGCCTACAATGCCAAAGGCATGCATGATTTATTTGATCATCTCTTTTCCTCATAAGACTTGAAACATGCATAATCGAATTAGCATTCACATTAGGTAAGACATAAACATCAAGTTGGAGATAGACATTCACATATAAATTATCACTATAATAAATAGAGCAAATACCATTGCCTATATTAATGCGAAAACCACGTTTGTTTAATGTAGAAGCTGAAATTATGTTCGAAACAAATTTAGAAACGTAATAACAACCATCCAACATAGATACTTTGCCCGTAGGCATTGTGAGCACGTGATTTTTGCCCTATGTGAATTACTCCCATAAATTCAAAATAAATTTTTCCCATTATGGGCAATTTCATAGAATTTTGTAGCATTTTGTTAATTGTTTGCATTTGGCTGTGCATGTTTAATTTAATTCTAATTCATGAAAAATACAAAAATACATTGCATTTACATTTAGGATTTAATTCTACATTTTTAGGTTAATTAGCAATTTAGTTGTCTCATAAAAATGATTAAAATCACAAAAATGACTCATTTTTGCATTTTTAACTTTTTAACTTCAAATTTTGTAGTTTCTTTAATATGGGAATTAATTAATTGTTGTAAATATTTGAGTAATTAATTTAATTGGGAAAATTAATTTAGTTTAAGAGTTAATTTAGGATTTAAATTAATTTGGAAAAAAAAGAGAGAAAAGAAAACAATTGAAAATTGAAAAGAAAGGAAATTAATAAAAAGGTTGTTTTAACTTTGGGCCAGTTTGTTAGCCCAAACAACTAAATCCCAGATCCGTTCAACCCAATTCCAGCCTTACCCAACCCGTCTGGCTGACCCGACCCATTCCCAAACATACACACGCGAATACAGACTCACAGAGCCCTAATCTCCTAAGACTCAGAAACGGCGCACTGTTCATCATCCTCTTCACCTTAGATCCACGTCCAAACTCGCCAAATCTCATGGCGAGTGAATCCAAACTCACAACCATGCGTTCCCTCCTTTTCTCCTCTTGCCATTTCTAACGGTTTCTGACACCAAAGATTTCCTCTCCTCTCACTCGCCCCATTTTGAAATATAGCACTCGATTTGAAGGTTCTAGAGAACGATTCGTTAGATGAGTGTGAGGCATTGGATCGATTTCACTCAATCCAAGCCTCACATTCATCAGGTGTTCGTTTTCAAGAGGGCCCTATCCGATTTCTTGAAGAAGAGAAAAAATCTGGGGAGATAAGGATATAAGGGATTTTAAGAGAAATTAGAAAGGGGATGGAGGATGGGTTCTGAGTTTTTTTTTTGGATTTATTCTTTCGTTCTTCTTCTCAATTTCTAAAATAAACGAAAAAGAAATTTTCCAGTTCTTTTTGCTTTTTCTTAGTTGGCTTCCAAGAATATGAAAATTTGAAAAAAAAAAAGTTCCATTTTCCTTCTATGATTTCCGTTCAAATGAAGTTGATTTAAGCGAGCTCATCGTTGTTGAGAGCTGCTGATCGAGTGTCTTCCGTGGCTGCTAAGTCCTGTTTCTCTATTGTTGCTTTGTTTGGGATTTTCACTGCTGAACATTTCTTGTATTCTGCTCCTGGAAGTAGTTGAAGTTTTGTGCATTCAGGTGTATTTCTTCTCCTGTACTACTTTGTTTAGATGGTTTAAAACACGGTTAAGAAATTCAGTCCCGATTAAGCTGAAATTTATGCATTGTCGATGTGATAAGTTGCATTTTGATGAAATATGTGGATACTAGCAGAGCATGAATCTGTGACGCCTTTACTCTCGAATTCTTGCTGTTTGTTTTCATTAGTTTGCTTTGTTTGGTTGAAGTTCGGCTAGTTGTTAAAATATTAGCTGAATCTCCTTCTAGCGACGTGTTCTGTTGTGATTTTTTATGAACATTTAGTATACTCTTCTCAGTTGGATCCCGAAAGAGTGCTGGTAATAAGTGTTGTTTTATGCCTGTTGATAATCTAGTCTACGCGCATGTTGCTCTAAACTTGTTGTTGTTCCTTATTCTGTTGTGTCCCTATGTCAACTGATAGCCCTGTTTGATCGAGAAACAATTGGTGTTGGAATTCATGTGTCGAAAGCTAGAGTGATTATGAACATTAACCGTTTGGTGTAAATCCTATGTGCTTGAGTTGATAATTTTATTAGACCTGAAAGTTTAAGTTTCAAGTTATACGATTGATGAAGAAGTGCAGCTGTCTGGGTCTGCTTGTTTGTTTCTTTTAACCTAAAATGTGCATTTGTGTGACAACTTGTTGTTTGATTAAGCGAGATGTTCCTCATTTGGTATGATAATAGTTATACCCCTGTCTTGTGTTTTTTTTATTGAAAGATTAGCTCCTCCATCTGAACATGATTCATTTTAGACCCCTCTGATTCAAGTCGCTTGTAGGCTAAGTTTCGTGAATTAGGATTTCAAAAATGGTCGTTGAGCATGGAATTTGGTGCTTGGCTTGATAGTTTCAGTTGTACCCTTTTACTGGTGGATCTCTTTTGCATTCCATTTGGTTTGTCGAGGTACTGTTAAGTTCTTGTTTGTTGGGTTTAGCTGATTCTCATTGCGAAATCTTTTGTTGTCCTTTGTTAAGATACGCATCAGTTTTGTTTCTCTTTGGTTATGGTTTAGGCGAGATTTCAGCACCCACATTAAAGGCTCAATAGGATTTTAGCTTGGATTTTGACTTTGGAGACTCAACACAGGGGTTGGGTCTGTCTAGGACAGGTGCACTCGAAATAAAAAAATCATCCTGATGCATCTTACTTGCTACTTGCGCATTTATTTGCTTCGGATTTGCATGTTGACCGGCTTTGGAATAAAAGGAGAGAATTTGGGAAAGAAATAGCAGTGTAGAGGGTTAAGAGAGTGAATCACATGTTTAAAGAAAAACCAGTGTCCACATAGTGCTGAAACTCTGCCGAATTTTTGAAAAAAAAAAGAAAACGAATTAAAAATGAGAAAGGAGTTTTGTTTTCGAAAATAGTTCATTTTATTTGCCCGAACTACGCCAGTTTGATTCTCACAGGGTGTGAGATACGCAGGCAACCCTCATTGGGTCCAATTTCCTTTTCGCAAAAATAGCCAAAAGAACAAATTTTACTTTTATTTGAAAAATAGTTAGGGTGATGCCATTCTTGTCAATATCCTTAAAAAGGGCGCCGGAAGGACCTTTTTGCAAGAACAGCCACCTGTGGTCATTGTTTTCAAGGTTTTCACCGGTGAGCCAACACAGCCTTAAAATCTTCGTTCTCGAAGTGCTGAAAGGTCGTATTTGCGAAATCGGGTTTTTATTTTATTTTTGAAAAAATGTGTGTTAATTTTATTTTGAGTCAAATAAGTCTTAAATTTTAAACACCCCAATAAACATGCAGAATGAGCACGAGTCAGAATTTGCTGGTAACAGTTATGAACAAAATCCATTTGGAGTTGCGTATGTGGTGGGAAGATCTGGGCAAGTCAGAGCAAGATAAGGTCAATCTACATTTGGGGGGTCTCACCGGGTTATTAAAGATCAGACCTAGAGGAGACATCATAAAGGCTTTGGTTACGTTCTGGGACCCGGCCCATAACGTATTCCACTTCTCGGATTTTGAACTCACCCCAACCTTGGAAGAGATAGCAGGTTATATGAAAAGTACTGCAGGTTTGAGGCATAAGTATCTGATCGCTCCAAGGGCCGTTAACTCTCACAAATTCATGGATTTGCTAAAGATAAACAAGGGAATCCCATATTCCAAGTTGGAAGGGGTTTTTTCCACTCTACGTTTTATATACCAGAAGTACGGGCATGTAGGAGGGTTCAATGATCCGAAAAGCGGGGTTTGCAGTAAAGGGAACCGAACAAAATAGGATGAGCATAGGCATTTCGCTTTCATGGTAGCATTCTTAGGCCTTGTGGTGTTTCCCCGAAAAGATGTAAATATCAATTTGCGGGTAGCTGAAGTCGTCAAGGTCCTGGTTACCAGCGCCAAGAGCACTCTCGCCCCTATGATAGTGTCTGAGATATACCGAGCTCTCATAGCTTGTAAAGTTGGGGAATACTTCTTCGAGGGATGCAATTTGCTACTACAAATGTGGATGATCGATCACTTGTGCCACCACCCTCAGTATATGAGTTATGGATCCACAGAGAAAAGCTGCATTGAAGAATTCAACACAAGGGTTTCGGGGTTCAAGTTACCGGAGGGGTTTGGAGAATGGATAGCCCACCTTCGCGCTATCACTACGGGACAAATAGAATGGATACTAGGTTGGCTTCTTGTTGAAGAAATTGTGTATATACCCGCCACAGGTCCTTACTTCCTCCTAATGGGTCTTCGAGGTATTCAGCCTTACGCTCCCTACCGAGTGATGAGACAATTAGGAAGGTGTCAGGTGATGTATCCAGATGAAGATCTCAGTATCCATGCAGTTGAGATTAGCTCCGACGGCCAATTTCACGAAGAAACAGTTCGTTCTATTTGGAATGAGTGCCAATATTTGATAGCAAGCACCCGAGTGCGGAACCTATATAAAGGAGAGGTCTCACCCACCTACCTTGCCTGGTATAGAAAGAAGAACACTGCAAGGGCCAAATTAGAAAGACCAGCCAAAAAACCGCACATTTAAGAATTTGTCGAGGCATCGCAAGAACCATGGGCTTGGTTGGCCAAAGAAAACGAGTACAGGGCCAAAGCCTATGAATTCCAAAAACTTCCAAATTCCGAATTCTATCAAAACGTTTATCAAACCTCGTCCGAATGACCTGAAATTTTGCACACACGTCACAAATGACACAAAGGACCTACTCCAATTTTCAAAATTCTATTCCGACCCTGATATCAAAATTTTCACTACTAACCAAAAAGTGCCAAATTTTCAATTTCGTCAATTCAAGCCTAAACCTTCCACGGACCTCTAAAATACATTTCGATCACACTCATAAGACCCAAATCACCTAACGGAGCTAAACTAATCATAAAAATTCCAATCCGAGATCATATACTAACAAGTCAAAACTTGGTCAAACCTTTTAAATTTTCAACTTCAAATTGAGAACTGTTTTTCCAAATTTATTTCGATTACCCTGAAAATCAAAATCGACGATTTACATAAGTCATAATACATCACAGGGTGCTAGTCAAGCTTGATACCTGGTGAGCGAAGTGAAATTTCTCAAAACAACCGGTTGGGTCGTTACAGAGCTAGTGTGAGACGAATTGAATTGCAGCAATATCTCTGAGCTTTGTGATGCCTTTGAGAATAGTCAGTACTCTGGTTGTGACGCTTATGCTCAATTTTTGACTCTAGGATAAATACCTTAAATTGTGGCTTCTTATATTTGCTTAACTGCTTTGACTGGAGTGTCGTCATTGCAAGTGTTTTGTTTCTGCTCCATAATGCCTATTCAAGACGGAAAATGAATTAGAACTTGTTGGTGTATCGTTGTCCTTGCGAAATTGAAGTAGTTAAGTGATTTTACATTCAAAGGAGTCGTGGTATGCATAAAAGGGAATTGACTCTTGACTTAGGCTTGATGTTTGCTTCTTACTTTCTTATTCATGTTTAGAGCCACAGATTTTTAGTGTAAGTGCGTAGCTGATGACAAATGTTTGCTTGGATCAAGTTCGTTTCGTACTGTGCGAAAGTTATTTGCGAATGAATCTTGTTTTGCCAGTATATCTCAATATTAGTGTGAATTTTGATGGTGTAAGACCCCCAAGATAGAGCTCAAACCTCACAGCTAATCTCCCTAAAATCAGCATCTTAAATTCGACATAACCCAGCCAAAAGCGCAGCTGAACCTCGTCCCAAAACCCATCGTAGTTTCAGCCACAAAACTTGCCTGAAATATCCATGAAACAGTCCGGAAATCAGCCCCTCACACATCTAAAAGAGCTGCAATTCAAGCTTCATTCCAGCCACGTAACTCTTCGGTTGTATTGCTAAGTTCCGTTGCTACACACTTTTATGGTAAATCTTTTGATTCTTAAATCAAGTAATAATGTACAACTATGTTTGGTGCATAGATGTGTAGGGGGAGCATGTTGTTTTAGTCTGGTTCTGAATTCGAAATATAGCTTACATCAAATTTACTTTGTTTGTTTTTAATTTATGGAGGATCATTTGTTCCTTATCTGAGATTTAATTAGATTAGAAGTTGAGCCTTGGTTTAAATTTTGAAGTGTGATTGCTGATTTGCTGCATTTGTGACTCGATGAGGTTCTTTTTTAAAAAAAAAACACTGTCTCCATTTAAGTTTTAGGTAATGGGAGTTCACGTTGTTATTTAAGCTTTAAGGAAATTGATCACCATTCTTGCACATTCGTAGTTTTGTTTTAGGCACGTCATTAAATCATCACAACTACGGGTTCGGCTCCCGTGACGTAGTTGTGATACTAAATTTTAAATTAGTTTAAAATATGAATATCCTTAATTCATTTAGTTGAATAGTTTTGAGTCGTGTCATTCACACATTTGAATCATACAACCAATGGCCCTCATAATTTGTAGCTTAGATACTAAAAATGAATCTCGTAGTTTGCTTTAGGGCCGCAACTAAATTATTACAACTACGGGTACGGTCTCGTGACATGGTTGTGATACTTAGTTTTTTTTATTAAATATTTGTGGGAGTAATAAGATTTGCCTTAGCATGACGTAGTTGTGATGCTTAATTTCCAAATTCGGGAGTACATATATGTGACCCGGCCACAATTTAATCTTTTTAAATAAAATAAACACGTTGTAGATCGTGGGTACGGTTCCCGTGACATGATTTGCAAACGTGTAATCAATAATTAGTCGTATAACAATTGGATTATTAAGAGCGGTTTAAAAGGAATAAAATGCACATAGGTTTCAAAGATGTTTTAAAATCAAATAATTAGGCCAATATTAATAATTGAGCGACCGTACTAAAACTACGGAACCTGGGAATGCCTAACACCTTCTCCCGGGTTAGCAGAATTCCTTACCCGGATTTCTGTGTTCACGGACTATAAAATAGAGTCAATCTTTCCTCGATTCGGGATTTAAATCAGTGACTTGGGACACCATAAATTATCCCAAGTGGCGACTCTGAATTCTTAATATAAATAATCCCGTTTCGATTGTCACTTTAATTAGAAAAACTCCCTTATACCCCCTTCCGGGGATAGGTAAAAAGGAGGTGTGACAGCTCTGGCGACTCTGCTGAGGATTAAATTTAGGATTTAAATTAATTTGAAAAAAAAAGGAGAGAAAAGAAAACAATTGAAAATTAAAAAGAAAGGAAATTAAATAAAAGGCTGTTTTAACTTTGGGCCAGTTTGTTAGCCCAAACAACTAAATCCCAAATCCGTTTAACCCAATTCCAGCCTTACCCAACCCGCCTGGCTGACCCGACCCATTCCCAAATATACACACGCGAATACAGACTCACAGAGCCCTGATCTCCTAAAACTCAAAAAACGGTTCACTGTTCATCATCCTCTTCACCTTAGATCCACGTCCAAACTCGCCAAATCTCATGGCGAGTGAATACAAACTCACAACCACGCGTCCCCTCCTTCTCTCCTCTTGCCATTTCTAACGGTTTCTGACACCAAAGATTCCCTCTCCTCTCACTCGCCCAATTTTGAAATATAGCACGCGATTAGAAGGTTTTAGAGAACGATTCGTTGGATGAGTGTGAGGCGTTGGATCGATTTCACTCAATCCAATCCTCACATTCATCAGGTGTTCATTTTCAAGAGGGCCCTATCTGATTTCTTGAAGAAGAGAAAAATCGGGGGAGGTAAGGATATAAGGAATTTTAAGAGAAGTTAGAAAGGGGTTGGAGGATGGGTTCTGAGTTTTTTTTTTGGATTTATTCTTCCTGTCTTCTTCTCAATTTCTGGAAAAAACGAAAAAGAAATTTTCCAGTTCTTTTTGTTTTTTCTTAGTTGGCTTCCAAGAATATGAAAATTCGAAAAAAAAAGTTCCATTTTCCTTCTATAATTTCCGTTCAAGTGAAGTTGATTTAAGCGAGTTCATCGCTATTGAGAGTTGTTGATGTGTCTTCCGTGGCTGCTAAGTCCTGTTTCTCTGCTGTTGCTTTGTTTGGATTTTCACTGCTGAACATTTCTTGTATTATGCTCCTGGAAGTAGTTGAAGTTTTGTGCATTCAGGTGTATTTCTTCTCCTGTACTACTTTGTTTAGATGGTTTAAAACACGGTTGTATACATGTGATTTTTTACCCTCCCCAAGATTTTTTATATTTTAGCATGTAGATATTTAATTTAGGCCTAATATAGCTATTTTAATTAATTTGTCTCTTTTACTTTATTTTATTACAAGAAAATAAAAATTACCAAAAAAATTGTTTTATTAATATTTTTGTAGTCATTTTTAATCTTGAAAAACACAAAAAAAATAGTTTATTTTAACATTCAGTCTTATTTTAACGGCTATTTTACTTAAGTAGGACTAATTAATAAATGAGGTCGTATTTTAGTCTTGTTCGCGGAGAAAAGAATACAACTTGGGCTTGAGCAACTCATTTCTAGGCCTAATTTTGGACCTAACCCATAATTCTCAAGCCCATAATTCCTAGGTCCATACCCCTAACCTAATATCTACCCCTATATAATAGTGCCTAATGCCTAAATAGTGACATACACCTAAAAACCTATACAAAAAAAAACTTGGATCCGTCGTTTTTTTGGACTGAGACCCCCCCTCGGTTTTCTCTTCTTCTTCACAGACTTGAAGAAAGCTTCAGCAGCCATAAACAACCCCATCCCCACGTAGCTTCTTCACCTTCTTCATGACAAAGCCAACGAAAAAACCCATTCCACACCTTTAGAGAAGCTAGCGGCTGAACCTTCTCCAAACGACCACTACAGCCGCTACCAGAGTCCGCCAGAAAGCAGCAGCAGCCAATGTCATTCTCGACCAGCTCCACCGGCACGGCTACTGTACCTCTCCCTCGTTACTGTCACACACCACCCCCTTCTTCTCACTCCATTCACCTTACAGCCGCTGCTCTGTTTAAGCTTTCCGAGTTGGACCTGAGGTTTTTTCTGGCGAGTTTCGAGTGCGGTTTGGAGTCGAGGTTCGAAGCTCCGTCGAGGCTATTTGAACTCCGTCCTGACGTCCTATCCGCCTTCAAGTTATAGCTGGCACCATTCTTCTGTAATTTGAACTTGGAAGAATTTTATATCAATAAACTGAAGAAAGTTTATTTCAAAAAGGTCCGTCATGTTCTTCCTTAACAACTCGCGTGTTGATTTCCATGATGCCTCGTATGTCAATGTTTTAGTCGTTTTATTTTTGATTTTAATGTGTTGTCCTATCTGATATGTTTATCCATGTTAGGAGAACTATTGTTTATTACTGTTATTTGTTTCATTAGAAATTTTGTCATTTTGCTTTTCTCGTTAGATTCATCTTAGGAGCCGTAGAATAATGGTACGAAGGAGCTAAGGTTAGATAATTGCTTTTTAGAGATTTTCTTGGAGCTTAACTGGCCAACTTTTGGGGTGGGATTCGATCTGCTAGATTAAAATAATTAACGAATATCGTTGTTGCTTTAGGCGCGCTATTTTTAAATTAATTTCCTAAAATCCGGGTGTGCATTTCATGTGACCCAAATCTAAATCTCAACAACGTTAAACAAAATGTGTCGCAGACCGCGGGTGTATTTCATGTGACGTGGTTCAGGGCGTGTTTTAAATAATGTTGAATCTTCCTAATAATTAATTAAAGCGGTTATAAAGTTGAAATTGAACCATATTTTAAAACATGTATCTAAATCAGATAATAAACCGATTATAATAGTTGAGCGACCGTGCTAGAACCACGGAACTCGAGAATGCCTAATACCTTCTCCCGAGTTAACAGAATTCCTTACCCGGATTTCTGTGTTCGCAGACTCATATACAGAGTCAATCTTTTCCTCGATTAGGGATTTGAACCGGTAACTTGGGACACCATAAATTATCCCAAGTGGCGACTCTGATTCTTAATAAATAATTCTGTTTCGATTGTCACTTTAAGTTGGAAAAAACTGCCTTATTATACACCCCTTCCGGGGTGTAGAAAAAGCAGGTGTGACAGCTTTGGTGACTCCGGTGGGGACCATAACCCAGAACTTTGGTTCAGGGTTCAAGAATTCGAGCTTAGAATAACTGTTATACTTGGCTTTATTTATTATCTGATTTTTTACATGTTTGAGCCTAATGTGCTAAATGCCGCTTTTTACCGCTTTAATATTGTCTGAACTGTATGTAAATTGTTACGAAACCCTCTTCTCTCTGAGTCTTCTAAATCATCTGGGAAGTGTGCACTTCGTGTGACATCTTTTCTGTTAGAGTCATATCCCAATTTTAGAACTTCGGACAAGTTGCAAAGCCGGTGAAGCTTCTGTATTCCCGGTACGCTGCCCCTCCTCGACTCGAGCTGTCCGCTCGGGTAAGTCAGGTCTAGAACAATACACCTAGGTATTTAAACCTATAATAACATAGCCTCATGCTAGATCCCTAGTAGGAACGCTTGTTCGCATCACGTGCATTTGACTTTGGGGACTCAACACAGGGGCTGAGTCCGTCTAGGACAAGTGTACCCAAATTAAAAGACCATCATGATGCATCTTACGTGCTACTTGTGTATCTGTTTGTTTCGGCTTGCATGTTGACTGGCTTCTAGAATAGGGAAAGAAAATGAAAAAAGAAAAAAAGAAAAGAAAAAAGAGTGAGATGTAAGTATTTGAATTATCCTGAAACTCTGCCGAAAGTTTTAAAAAAGAGACAGAAAAAATCATTTCAAAATAAGTCATATTTTCCTGTTCCGTCAAAACTGGCAGAACTACGCGAGTCTGATTCTCACTGGATGTGAGATACGTAGGCGAACCTCATCGGTTTCGGTCCCCAATTTTCAAAAATCCAAAAAAAATCTTTTACTTCCTTCTTTAGAAAAGTTTTTCTTTAAGACCCCAACTTTTAAAAATACAAAAAATGTTTTCTTTTAGTTGCTTCTCAAAATCAAAAAATACAAAAATATTTTCATTCTTCTTTCGAAAATTAAAAAGAAAATTCAAGATTCAAAAATACTTTCTCTTTCTTTAGAAGTACTTCTTTCCTAACTTCAGAATAAAAATCCATAAATGCAAAAATATTTTTCTTTCTTCTTTAGAAGTTTTTCTATCGAAATTCCAAAAAAAAACAATAAAAGTCGAAATTCAAAAAAAAAAAAGAAAAAAAATCTTTCTTCTTTAGAAGTCTTTCTTTGCAAAAATGATGAAGAAAAATCAAAATCCAAAAAATATTTTCTTTCTTCTTTATATGTCTTCCTTTCGAAAAGTTCAAAATCCAAAAAAAGTTGGTTTATTTACTTTATTCCTAATCTTCCCGAACTACGCAAGATCTGATTCATGTTCCCACATGATACGTAGGCAACCCACATCAGGTTCGATCACCATTAAAAAGAAATGCAAAAAAAATGAAGAAATGAAAAAATATTAATAATAATAAGGACCGACTGAGTCTATTCTAACATGTTTTGTTTTGAATTGTGAAGAAAGTTGAGGTGGTCGGTTTGTGGTAAGCTGGAAACACAA
Source organism: Nicotiana sylvestris (assembly GCF_000393655.2). Classification (NCBI taxonomy): domain Eukaryota; kingdom Viridiplantae; phylum Streptophyta; class Magnoliopsida; order Solanales; family Solanaceae; genus Nicotiana; species Nicotiana sylvestris. The sequence continues at coordinate 30,181,450 of NC_091060.1, read as the reverse complement.
GATCCAAGGAAAAATGATAACTGATATCGAAGTTGTTACAAGTGCTCAAGAGACTCAGGGTCAGAGGGTTCAACAAGAGTCTACTGTGTTTGAGAAAAATAGAATACTGAAACAGCAAATGACCGAAATGTATCAAGCATGGGCCAGTGGTCAAGGACAGCCTCGTCATGAGTCATAATTTGCTACACAACAAGAGCAGTACCACTCTCCTAAGTACCACTCGTACTCGTTTGATCTTCCTGCAAACATTGAGAAGCCTGCCCGAAAGATGGTACAGGAAGAAATGACCCAAAAAGTGAAAAGCCTAGAACAACGGTTGAAAAACATGCAAGGGTTGGCATGTCAAAAGAGTGTTGCCTTCAAAGATCTATGTATGTTCCCCGATGTCCACTTACCACCTGGTTTCAAGACTCCCAAATTTGAAAAGTATGATGGACATGGAGATCCCATAGCCCACCTGAAAAGGTATTGCAATCAACTGAGAGGTATGGGAAGAAATGAAGAATTGTTGATGGCTTATTTTGGGGAAAGCCTTACGGGAGTAGCCTCCGAATGATTTATGGATCAAGACACGTCTCGCTGGTATGTCTGGGATGACATGGCATTGGCCTTTGTCAAACAGTTCCAATACAACATTGTCATTGCCCTAGACCGCAATTCCCTTTCAAACTTGAAGAAGAAACCAACTGAAAGTTTCAGGGAATATGCCATTAAATGGAGAGAGCAAGCAGCTGGAGTTAAGCCACCCATGGACGACCACGAGCTAATCACTGTCTTCCTTCACGCTCAAGAGCCAGATTATTTTCAAAACATGATGTCCGCAGTGGGAAAATCCTTCTCGGAAGCAATCAAAATGGGAGAAATGGTAGAGAATGGTCTTAAGACAGGTAAAATTATAAGTCAAGCAGTTCTTAAAGCCGCAACTCAAGCTGTCCAGGTTGAATCTGATAATTTCAGTGGCACAAATGAGAAGGATGAAGAAATCATGATGACATCAGGGTCGAGAAGAGGTCCCTGGAGAACATCTCAAAGGTATGAGCAGCCTCCTCAAGTTTTCCATGACTCCCCTGAGCAGTATTATCCACCTCAGAAACCTCAATACTCTGTCGCTCCACCTCAGTATGTTGTCCAGCCACCAAAACACCCCAGAAGGCGAGCACGAGCATCACAAAATCTCCAACAGCCTCCACAAAATTTTCAGGTGCCCTATAACCCACATCCAAGCCAGAGATATAAAGGGGAACAAAGGTTGAAATATAATTTTACACCAATAGGAGAGTCCTATGCAAGCTTATTTGAGAAGTTAAAGCATTATGACATGATTGCACCTATTCCTCCAAATCATGTGGACCCACGTGCGAGAAGCTTTAACCCTTCTAAAAGGTGTGAATTCCATTCCAACGCCCAGGGGCACAATGTTGAAAGCTGTCAGAATTTGAAAAAAAGAAATAGAAAGGATGATCCAGGAAAACCTGATTGTGATCCAAGGTAGAGACATCCAGAATATCGTGCAGAATCCTTTACCTGCACATCATGATGCACACTTTGTGGGGATGATGACTGGTGACATGGAGTATGAGAATCCTCTCAGGAACTTGCAAACTGAAGTTAATGATGTTGAAATTGGAGAAGGCTCTACTGATTCTGATAAGCAAACTTGTGGCTAAATGCCGAGCCTAGCAATTGAAAAGTCATTCCCTCCTCACTAGGAAGAAATCTTGGTAGCTTGTTTTGATGTTTTTTCTATTATCTGGATTATTTCAGGGTTGTGATCCAGATTTTATTTGTTTATTGAGTCAAACCCTTCTATCCCTCCATTCTGTTTATGTGAGTCTTGTCTGTCTGTTATGTTGCTATTTTCATTATTCGGGTTATTTTAGGGTTATAACTCGTATTTTAGGTTGCTTGTTTAGTTGTAAAATACTTTCATCCTTTACTTAATAAAATACAGTTTGCCCTTTTGTGTCATTCTGTTCCTAGTTCTTTTCTCGCTAGTTCTAATGATATGACATGCATGCATAAATTTTGGCCAGATCTTAGGAACTGATTTAATTTGGAATTCGATAACTAAAAAAATACTTTTGAGGATGAATAAAGAGTTGGAATACTTTGGAACTAAGGTCGTAAAATTCATCTTCAAATCATTGTGAAGATGGGATTTAAGGATGTTTAATCAATTGAAGTTTGTTGGAAAGTTTGTCACTAAGGAATGACAAAATGTCTTGTGACCACGGCACACCAAGAAGACAGACATGTTCGTCAATGTTGTGATCGCGAAAGGATACAATGTTTGACGTTCTTGAGGTTGGGAGACCCTTTTTCTGCTACCCAAACACTTTATATCCTTTGCTACCTCTTTTGAGCATGTGTTATTTTCTTTGACTATCCTCTTTTGGAATCAAGTATAGACTCAAAAAAAAAGAAAAAAAAATCCATGTCCCAAGAGTACAAATTGGGGAAATTCTTAGAAAGTTAAAAAAAAAATTGTCAAAGGTCCATGCCCTCAAAAATAGAAGCTGGGGCAAACAAAAAAAAAGAAAAAAAAAGAAAAAAAAGAGAAAAAAGAAAAAAGAAGAAGAGAAGCAGAAAGAAAGATGAAAAATAGTTTAGGTCAGATGTTTAAACTACGTTCGACCTGATTCCTTAAAAAAGGATACGTAGGCAGTCTCACGGTTCGGTCCAACCAAATAAGAATTCAAAAAAAAGAAAAAGAAAATAAAAAATTCAAAAAATCCCCAATAGCTGAAACTGGGGCAGAGATTTTATTTCACTTTCGAAAGAGCCGATTCCAAGAGTTGTAAGTCTATAACCCCCTCATTTTGAGTCAACTTTGATCCGTCATGCCGACCCTTCTTTCCAACCTTATCCAAAAACCTTCCAAATAAAGACCTCCCGATGCGCCTTCAAGAATTCCGAGAGAAGCATGCACTGAGCAACGATTGTCACGTGACATAATACACTGTTAAGTTGCCCACACAAGAAAGCAACAAAAAGAAAAAGAAAAAGAAAAATGAGAGAGTCTTACTAGTGAAAACTTTCACGGGCACTGTAAGGCGACGGTAAGCAGAGATGAATAAATGAGAGAGACTTATCGGTAAAAACCCCTGGGGCACTACTTGTCGAAAGTGAGTCGTGAAGCTGATGCGAAGAATTGGCATAAACAAGCCCGACTTCAAAGGTCATAAGAATGGTAAAAGGGAAGATTGGATTAGTTTGGTAGATCGGCCGTTAAGTCCAAAATGCATGTCATGATCATTAAGGCTAGTTATTGGGAAAAAAAGAAAAAAAAATTCTTTCTTCTGTCTTTCCGACAGGGACATTTCTTGTTAATACTTGTTTCTTTGCACCATTGTGTCCTCCACTCTGGGTCAATCCTTGTCAAAACAAGCTAGAAAAGATTTCAAAACTGCTACCAGCTTTTCAGTAGCACAAAGTGAATTTGGCCAGCACACTCAGTTATTACTGTCAACATGCCTTGAGGATTCATGCAAAGGCTCCCCTTAAAGACTCTTGTCAACCTACTTGGCGCAAGTAAAGATAACCGGTGATTCTCTCTGACAGACAAATTGCTCAAAAGCAGGAAGTCATTCAAGATATCGGAAAAGGTCACCTAAGAAAAGATTTCCAATTGGGATACTGTTTGAGCTGCAAATACAAATGGTACTGGTGTTAAACAATCAGAGTTGGTCCAGAACAAAGGTCTTTTGAGACCGACTTAAGCTGATTGAGCAGAAGCCAAGCTGCCCAAGACTCAAGGCCACAAACCGACCACCATTTTCAAAACTGATAAATTTTTCTTTGTATAAAACAGGAACAAAGCGGTTCAAGGAAAGTGATTCAAAAAGAGAGAAAAAAAGAAAAAAAACAACAAAAAAAAGAGAAGAAAAAGAAAAGACGAAAAGAGCCGACAAAAGGAAGTTTCTCAAATCTTTGCCTTTATTTGTCTTGCTACTTTGCATAAAATCTTGCCATTGATCTTCATATTATTCCTCCTAGGATAAAAAGTCCTAGTCTGATGGATTTTCCTCCCAATATAAATCTTAGTCTGATGAATTTTTCTCCTAAGATAGAAAACCTAGTCTGATGAACTTTCTCCTAGGATCACAATCTTAGTCTGATGAATTTTTCTCCTAAGATAGAGGACCTAGTCTGATGAATTTTCTCCTAGGATCAAAATCTTAGTCGGATGAATCTTTCTCCTAAGATAATAAATTAGAAGACCTAGCCTGATGACTTTTCTCCTAGGATTAAAATCTTAGTCTGATGAATTTTTCTCCTAAGATAGAAGACCTAGTCTGATGAATTTTCTCCTAGGATAGAAATCTTAGTCGGATGAATCTTTCTCCTAAGATACCAAAAAAACAAAAAAAAAAAGAGAAAAGGGACCTAGTCTGACGAATTTTCTCCTAGGATAAACATCTTAGTCTGATGAATCTTTCTCCTAAGATAGAAAACCAAGTCTGACAAATTTTCTCCTAGGATAATTTGAAAAAAAAAGGAAGTCTGATTTTGAAAAAAAAGGGGAGTCATTTTTTAGTATTCTTAAGATTATCAATGTTTAGTTTTCCTGAAATCAGGAGGGCCCGCCTGGAGAATAGGGTCAGTTTTTACTTTAGTCAAACTTAGTTTATAGTTTTACTAGTCTATTTTTAGTTTACTCTCATCATTGCATCAATAGTACGATTGGTTTACAATTTTGCTAACAACTCACAAATCTTCATAGTGCAAACTGGGGCAGAAAAAAATTTCTTTTGTTTTGTCTGTTTTGTTGTAATTAGGCACCCACCTGGAGAACAAGGGAAGACAACTCAAGTTTCTAGGGAAAGCAGTGTTGAAGGAAGACAACTCGAGTTTCAAGGGAAAGTAGTTTCGAAGGAAGACAGTTCAAGTTTCAGGGAAAAATGGTTCAAGGTGCAAGGGAAAACAGTATCAAGTAACAAGAAAAGACGGTTCAAGTTCAGCAATCAGACGCCCACCTGGAAAAAAAAGGGAATTCAATTCAGAATGCAATTCAGGTCAGCAACAAAAGAAGCTCACATAGAATGCGAGTCAGCAGTCCTAGATGATCAACAGAAGTTAGTCACAATCTAGAATAAAAAAAAAAGACAAAAAGTGAATCCAAATGCAGAAGTTAATGAAAGATGTGAGCTGCTCAAGACAGTGCTGAGGTCACAAGCTTTGCATGTCCCATCTTGGTTTGAAAAGCTGAAGAAGATTGAACCAACACCTGCGGCTGGCAAGCATCAAGATTCATATCAGAGTCCGTATGAAGAACCAACCAAGACTCAAGATCAAGCTTCAGAAGACTCATAGATTGGAATCTTGTAACTCTTAGCTGATAGGCTTAGTTAGTCTTTTTCATTCTTGATTTTTGATGTAATAACAGAATCGCGGACCGGAATCTCGACGGAATGTCACCTTGACCGGCTCTCCACCTCGGTACTCCATCATCTCACTCACTTATGAATTACACGTGGCCTGATTCCTTTATAGCCAAGGATATGTAGGCAGCTCAAATACCAGAGCTCGGTCACATTCCCCTTTTCTCTTAGTTTTGGTCTCCTAAATAAGGGTCGGATCAAAAAATCTGTCTAGTCGTTCTTTGTCTGAAAATACTTCGTCTCTCCAGTTAAAGAGGGGCAGCTGTAGACATGTGATTTTTGACCTTCCCCAAGATTTTTTATATTTTAGCATGTAGATATTTAATTTAGGCCTAATATAGCTATTTTAATTAATTTGACTCTTTTACTTTATTTTATTACAAGAAAATAAAAATTACAAAAAAAAATAGTTTCATTAATATTTTTGTAGTCATTTTTAATCTTGAAAAACACAAAAAAAATAGTTTATTTTAATAGTCAGCCTTATTTTAATAGTTATTTTACTTAAGTAGGACTAATTAATAAATGAGGTCGTATTTTAGTCTCGTTCGCGGAGAAAAGAATAAAACTTGGGCTCGAGCAACTATTTCTAGGCCTAATTTTGGACCTAGCCCATAATTTCCAAACCCATAATTCCTTGGTCCATACCCCTAACCTAATCTCCACCCCTATATAATAGTACCTAATGCCTAAATAGTGACCTACACCTAAAAACCTATACAAAAAAAAACTTGGATCCGCTATTTTTTTTTGGACTAAGACCCCCCCCCCCCCGCTCGGTTTTCTTTTCTTCTTCACAGACTTGAAGAAAGCTTCAGCATCCATAAACGACCCCATCCCCACGTAGCTTCTTCATCTTCTTCATGACAAAGCCAACGAAAAAACCCATTCCACACCGTTAGAGAAGCTAGCGGCTGAACCTTCTCCAAACGACCACCACAGCCGCTACCAGAATCCGCCGGAAAGCAGCAGCAACCAACATCATTCTCGACCAGCTCCATCGGCGTGACTACTGTACCTCTCCCTCGTTATTGTCACACACCAACCCCTTCTTCTCACTCCCTTCACCTTACAACCGCTGCTCTGTTTAAGCTTTCCGAGTTGGACCTGAAGTTTTTTCCGGCGAGTTTCGAGTGCGGTTTGGAGTCGAGGTTTGAAGCTCCATCGAGGCTATTTGAACACCATCCCGACGTCTTGTCCGCCTTTAAGTTGTAGCTGGCATCATCCTTCTATAATTTGAACTTGGAAGAATTTTATATCAATAAACTGAAGAAAGTTTATTTCAAAAAGGTCCGTCCTGTTCTTCCTTAACAACTCCTCTGTTGATTTCCATGATGCCTTGTATGTCAATGTTTTAGTCATTTTATTTTTGATTTTAATGTGTTGTCCTATCTGATATGTTTATCCATGTTAGGAGAACTATTGTTTATTACTGTTATTTGTTTCATTAGAAATTTTGTCATTTTGCTTTTCTCATTAGATTCATCTTAGGAGCTGTAGAATAATGGTACGAAGGAGATAAGGTCAGATGATTGCTTTTTAGAGATTTTCTTGGAGCTTAACTGGCCAACTTTTGGGGCTGGATTCGATTTGCTAGATTAAAATAATTAACGAACATCGTAGTTGCTTTAGGCACGCTATTTTTAAATTAATTTCCTAAAATCTAGGTGTGCATTTCATGTGACCCAAATCCAAATCTCAACAACGTTAAACAAAATGTGTCACGGACCGCGGGTGCATTTCATGTGACGTGGTTCAGGGCGTGTTTTAAATAATGTTGAATCTTCCTAATAATAAATTAAAGCGGTTATAAAGTTAAAATTGAACCATAGGTTAAAACATGTATTAAAATCAGATAATAGACCGATTATAACAGTTGAGCGACCGTGCTAGAACCAGGAACTCGGGAATGCCTAATACCTTCTCCCCGATTAACAGAATTCCTTACCCGGATTTCTGTGTTCGCAGACTGATATACAGAGTCAATATTTTCCTCGATTCGGGATTTGAACCGGTGACTTGGGATACCATAAATTATCCCAAGTGGAGACTCTGATTCTTAATAAATAATCCCGTTTCGATTGTCACTTTAAGTTGGAAAAAACTCCATTATTATACACCCCTTCCGGGGTGTAGGAAAAAGGAGGTGTGACAACGGTTAAGAAGTTCAGTCCTGATTAAGCTGAAATTTATGCATTGTCGATGTGATAAGTTGCATTTTGATGAAATATGTGGCTCCTAGCAGAGCATGAATCTGCGACGCCTTTACTCTCGAATTCTTGTTGTTTGTTTTCATTAGTTTGCTTTGTTTGGTTGAAGCTCGGCTAGTTGTTAAAATATTAGCTGAATATCCTTCTAGCGACGTGTTCTGTTGTGATTTTTTATGAACATTTAGTATACTCTTCTCAGTTGGAGCCCGAAAGAGTGCTGGAAATAAGTGTTTTTTTCTGCCTGTTGATAATCTAGTCTACGCGCATGTTGCTCTAAACTTGCTGTTGTTCCTTGTTCTGTTGTGTCCCTATGTCAATTGATAGCCCTGTTTGATCGAGAAACAATTGGTGTTGTAATTCATGTGTCGAAAGCTAGAGTGATTGTGAACATTAATCGTTTGGTGTAAATCCTATGGGCTTGAGTTGATAATTTTATTAGACCTGAAAGTTTAAGTTTCAAGTTATACGATTGATGAAGAAGTGCAGCTGTCTGGGTCTGCTTGTTTGTTTCTTTTAACCTAAAATGTGCATTTGTGTGACAACTTGTTGTTTGATTAAGCAAGATGTTCCTCATTTGGTATGATAATAGCTATACCCCTGTCTTGTATTTTTTTTTATTGAAAGATTAGCTCCTCCTTCTGAACATGAATCATTTTAGACCCCTCTGATTCAAGTCGCTTGTAGGCTAAGTTTCGTGAATTAGGATTTCGAAAATGGTCGTTGAGCATGGAATTTGGTGCTCGGCTTGATAGTTTCACTTGTACCCTTCTACTACTAGATCTCTTTTGCATTCTATTTGGTTTGTCAAGGTACTATTAGGTTCTCGTTTGTTGGGTTTAACTGATTCTCATTGCGAAATCTTTGTTGTCCTTTGTTAAGATACGCATAAGTTTGATTTCTCTTTGGTTATGGTTTAGGCGAGATTTCAGCACCCACGTTAAAGGCTCAATATGATTTTATCTTGGATTTTGCAAATTTTGCAAGTATATTGTTTCTGCTCCGTAATGCCTATTCAAGACGGAAACTGAATTAGAACTTGTTGGTGTATCGATGTCCTTGCAAAATTGAAGCAGTTAAGTGATTTTACATTCAAAGGAGCCGTGATATGCATAAAAGGGAATTGACTCTTGACTTAGGCTTGATGTTTGCTTCTTACTTTCTTATGCATGTTTAGAGCCACAGATTTTTAGTGTAAGTGCGTAGTTGATGACAAATGTTTGCTTGGATCAAGTTTGTTTCGTGTTGTGCGAAAGTTATTTGCTAATGAATCTTGTTTTGCCAGTATATCTCTATATTAGTGTGAATTCTGATGGTTTAAGACCCCCAAGATAGAGCTCAAACCTCACAGCTAATCTCCTCAAAATCAGCATCTTAAACTCGACATAACCCTGCCAAAAGCGCAGTTGAACCTTGTCCCAAAACCCATCGTAGTTTCATCCACAAAACTTGCGTGAAATATCCATGAAACAGTCCGGAAATCAGCCCCTCACACCTCTAAAAGAGCTGCAATTCAAGCTCTATTCCAGCCATGTAACTCTTCTGTGGTATTGCTAAGTTCTGCTGCTACACACTTTTATGGTAAATCTTTTGATTCTTAAATCAAGTAATAATGTACAACTGTGGTTGGTACATAGATGTGTAGGGATCATGTTGTTTTAGTCTGGTTCTGAATTCAAAATATAACTTACATCAAATTTACTTTGTTTGTTTTTAATTTATGAAGGATCATATGTTCCTTATCTGAGATTTAGTTAGATTAGAAGTTGAGCCTTGGTTTAAATTTTGAAGTGTGATTGCTGATTTGCTGCATTTGTGACTCAATGAGGTTCTTTTTTTAAAAAAAGAACACTGTCTCCATTTAAGTTTTAGGCAATGGGAGTTCACATTGTTATTTAAAATTTAAGGAAATTGATCAACAGTCTTGCACATTCGTAGTTTTGTTTTAGGCACGTAATTAAATCATCACAACTACGGGTACGACTCCCGTGATGTAGTTGTGATACTAAATTTCAAATTAGTTTTAAATACGAATATCCTTAATTCATTTAGTTGAATAGTTTTGAGGCGTGCCATTCACACATTTGAATCATACAACCAATGGACCTCATATTTTGTAGCTTAGATATTAAAATGAATCTCGTAGTTTGCTTTAGGCCCGCAACTAAATTATTACAACTACGGGTACGGTTCCTGTGACGTGGTTGTGATACTTAATTTTTTTTATTAAATATAAGTGGGAGTATTAAGATTTGCCTAAGCTAAATACAATTCTTTTCCTAAAATAAATTGAGGTGCGCCATACGCAAATAAAATCCATAACATATGGCCCTCACATAAATACAAAAATATTAAATAATTGTCATAACTACGGGTACGGTTCCCATGATGTAGTTGTGATGCTTAATTTCCAAATCCGGGGGTACATATATGTGACCCAACCACAATTTAATCTTTTTAAATAAAATAAGCATGTTGTGGATCGTGGGTACGGTTCCCGTGACATGCTTCGCAAACGTGTAATCAATCATTAGTCGTATAACAATTGGATTATTAAGAGCGGTTTAAAAGGAATAAAATTCACATAGCTTTCAAAGATGTTTTAAAATCAAATAATTAGGCCAATATTAACAATTGAGCGACCGAGCTAAAACCACGGAACCTGGAAATTCCTAACACCTTCTCCCGGGTTAACATAATTCCTTGCCCGAATTTCTGTTTTCGCAGACTAGAAAACAGAGTCAATCTTTCCTCGATTCGGGATTTAAACCGGTGACTTGAGACACCATAAATTATCCCAAGTGGCAACTCTGATTTCTTAATATAAATAATACTGTTTTGATTGTCACTTTAATTGGAAAAACTCCCTTATACCCCCTTCTGTGGTAGGTAAAAAGGAGGTGTGACATGCATTATTAAAGAAATTGATCCTACAGCTACGGCCGCAACTTTTGCACCATTTCCAACTTGTAGATTAACTTCTCCTTTCTTTAGTTTCCTACTTATCTTGAACCCTTATAACATATTGCAGATGTTATAACCACTGTCAGTATCTAATACCCACAGTGAAGAATTAGTAGTAGCTAAAGAAACCTTGAAAATATTTTTCATTAATGTCTCACCTTGTTACTTGTCCTTTAGAGTTGCAAGATACTCCTTGCAGTTTCTCTTCTAATGCCCTTTCTTTTTACTGTGAAACCATTCAGCATCATATACTGACTGCAAGATCAAATCTTCAGAAATCTCTTCACCAAGCTTGTACCCCAACTTCTCATGTTCTTCGGTAAGAACAATCATATGATTGACAAGGGGTCCAACTAGAGAGTTTTCAATGTCCAACTGTGTATCAATCATCTTCTTAAGATATTCAATGATTGCAGTTGGATCCATATTCTGATGTTTCCTCTGGAGTTCAGAACTCATAGAGCGAGAATGATGCGTTTATTAGCAAGACATTCTTCCAAGTATTTCTGATAAACCTTGGTGCCTTGAACATCATTCTCTGGTGGGATTATCTTTGCAGGCTTATCGATCACATCCATGAGTTTTTCATCCATGAGAACAATTCTCAAGTTTCTATACGAGTCATCAAAGTTTGGTCCTACCAACTTGTTGGTCTCAAGTATTTCACGCAGTGATATATTAGACATATTGAGAGATCTAAAATATAGAAAAGAAAAAGCAATAATATAAGAACATATTTGCATATATCATAAAGACGTGGACTTTATCTAAATGATATTTCCACTAATTATTTTAAACTATTTACCCTCATTATAGTTTATGAAATCTTTATTTCTGTTAGTGGAGTAAAGGAATCCTTTAACAATATGTATGAGCCCCTTGGAAGTCAAGTCGTTTCTCACATATATTTTAAAGGTAGGTACTCTTACCAATTGTATCCCCATAAAATTTCCTTAAATAGCTCTATGTCAAATAGTCCCCCAATAGTCAGTTCGATCCTATTGGCATAGTTGAGTTCAACCATCATAATAGCAAAGAACTTATTAAATTTTATACTCCCTCGGGTGGTCCAGGAGTCTAGTGTAAAATTGAATAATTATTTCAATTCATACATCTAATGCAATAAATAATTTTAACATATTCTCGAACTATAAGTCTCATGGTAGTCAGGTCGCTCCTTATAAATAAAAAATAAGTAAAATTATTTACCTTGATGGATAGCTCTATAATAAAATATCTTATATTTTATTATTTAAGAACTCAAATTTTAGTAGGAGAGAATTGTTACTAAAATAATTTTTAATAACATGAAGATCAAATCTTTTATAGCATGTGAATTTAGTTCAAGTTGTCTACATGCTTAGTCCTAAAATAATTTACATCACATGTAATAAATAATTCAAAAAATTATATAATAAACAAGCACTTGACATAAAAACGAAATTCGACATCTTCTAACATGTTTATCTTATATATCACATATATCACAAAAAATAATCCATGTCAGAATATTATTATTAATTAACATCTCATGAACTAATAACAATTAAAATAACAGTAGAATCCAATAACCTATTATAGATTACCATCGTATCCAATACAAAATTTCAAATTCAAGTTACGAACTATCTCAATAGTTTAACTTATATGAATACATATTTTATTCACAATAAAGTAATATCAATCCATATGTATTCAAACAATTTGACTATTGCACAAGACAATAACAATCATATGCAGATCTTTTCATGTTTAAAATTTATTTACATGTCAATAGATCGGATCTAAGACGTACCTGGTGAAGAAAGTCTCGTTTCAAATTCTTCGATAATGCGAAGACTCTATGCGTATCCACACAGAGACTCACCCTTGCTATCAACTCTTTGAATAATGAAACACGCGAACAAATTGATTGAAAAACTTGTGCTGAAACTTTTCTCAAAAATCTCAACTCAAATTAGAAGAACAAGAAACAATTTTCTTGTAATTGTATTTTCTCTCTTGACTTTGTATTGCAATTTCACTTTCACAAAGTGGTTTTTATTTTCAAGAAAATTACGCGGAAAATTTCCTCCATCATCCTTTTTATAGCATCACCTATAAATCCTTTTCCTATTTGGTTGAGGTAATGATTTACTTTAGGTAAAAGTTTATTCAAAAATAAACTTCATGGAATTTCTATGAAAATTTCGAATTCCCACTTATTTGGTAACGTGAGGACTGCCAAAATTTTATAGACTTTGCATATTCAATTCTAAATTGGATTCTAATTTATAAACCTTTTATATTAATAATTTTCTAATTGAAAATTGCAAATCCTATAAGTAAGCAGCTTGCCGTATCGTTTAACAATCCAATTCCAAATTGGATTTCATGGTTAAGTCTTTAAATAATATTTGTATATATCCTATATATAAAAATATCAATTATGACGATTAAATATATATCATATATATATCTCAATTAAGAGATACAATTTAATTTTCTATTTCAAATAGAAAACTTTAATTTGTTCACAATATTAATTATATTTTCTGTGCTAGCAAAGAGTATAATAATATTTCATTTGGATTAATAATCAAATTATTTGACTAATTAAATTCTTTAATTTAATTATCAAACAATAAAATAATTAACCCTTTAGCAAAGATCAAAGTACTCGTTAGTGTGCGACTCATAGGTTCAATACTAAACTAGTAGCAAATTGATCACATCAATATACTAATCAAAGGTGGCATCTAGCAACACTCCTTAACGACCGGATAGAATAAAGAATATAATTTACTCTCAAGAACCAGTAGAAGAATAATGTAGTAATTCCTTCTATCCTTATTGTCACACCTTTTTTTACAAACCTCACTAACCCTCTTAAAAATAAATAAAAGATTTAGTAAAGCTCGAAAAGGGTTTTCAATTAGAAAGTGTCAAAAATTTGTGTTTAAAAAGATTAACTTAGAGTCGCCACCTGACATTGGTTTCGGTGTGCTAGGTCACCATTTTTTTAAGAAATAAACTTTCCTTTTAAAACATTTTGGACTCCGAAACTAAGTCTGCACCAGAGATTCGGGTAAAGGGGTTCATTTGACTCGGGGAGAAGGTGTTAGGCACTCCCCAAGTTCCGTGAAAGTTACAGTTGCGTACTCGATCTAGTTGGCTTTTAAAATATTCAATTGAGGTAATAAACATAGAAAAGGGAAAGCAAACACGAGAGAGGCTCGAGGTCGTTCCCGCCTAATAAAATAAAAATAAAAATAAAAATACTATGAATTCCACTTTGGGCCTCCAAATACAAGTACTTCGGGGCATACCCCAGATAAAATATATACAAATTACGCGAGGCATTCCCCGGATAAATTTAACTAAGGGAACGACTTCTCGCCTCAAAATTAAAAAAAAAATCCTAAGCTTGCCTACCCAAGTAAGGTCGGCCTAGACATGTTCCTAGCGATTAATTTAACTAAAATAGATAAAACAATGTAGAATCCATGCAATATCCAAAATTCTTTGGCTTCAACACATAAAAAAAATTCCCTTGTTAATTAAACCAAGACCAACACGTGTTATGCGCATTTGGTATTTCCCTGTCCATCTGCTTTAATAATTCATGTCACTAGAATTTATCCTACTTCAATTCTTACCCAACAAATACAAATAGGAATGAAGCAAACAGACAATCCATAACTAAACATTTATCACATGAATTTCAAGTAGTAAGTAAACTAGGCACAAATAAGCATAGTAGAGAAATTAATTAAAATAGTGCTGAAATAATGTCAAATTTAGGAGGAAAAAGAGAAATGGTCCTCGATTAATGTGGGAACTTCTCCAATTTTAATTAAGAACTCAGCAAGATGTACAATAAATAATCCGCTCCAATTGAATTATGACTGAACCATAATCGGAACTCGGATCCGTAACCTCGAACGACGACCTCACTAGGAACTCGACTTCAAGTAAACTTATTTTCCCACCATCTCGCGATTACATATAGCTTGCTTTTTTAATATTTGATTAAAGTGACTTATAATGTTTAATCGCTTCAACTACCCCCAGTCCATTTTTGATTCCCTTTTTCCCTTTATCTGCTTCAATTTCCCATTAGTTGGTATAAAGACCACATCCTAAAAAAAACTCCTTCATATTGTAAATAGGAACCAAAGTCGAAAAATCACTGGAAATTCAAGCCGGTTTCGTCCCTTTTGTTCGTTCCTTTCTGCTAGTGCAGATTGCATCTCCTTCCCGTTATATGTGTGCGACTGACTCCTAAAATAAGGAGGGGTCCGGCTGTTTTGGGGTTAAAGTTACCGTTGATGGGAGTTCTAGGGTTTTGGGGTTGAAAAATGGAGAAGAAAGGTGTTGTGCGGCTGATTCATTTTTTGGGGGTATTAGTTTCGTGGCCTTTAGGGTTTAAGGTCTTGTGTGTTTATGAAGAAGAAAGTTTAGGGTGGAAGGGTTAATTGGGCCAAGAAGATTGGGCTTGAAAATTTTACAAAATTGGGCCAAGAAAAGGTTAAAAATTCAATAAATACCTACAAAAATATAAAAAACTCTTAATTGATTTTAATAAATTATTATATTTAAAAGTAAAACTAAAAATTAAAGTTAAAACTATTTTTTATATTTTCAAAGATAATATTAAAATAAAATAGATTCAAAGTAATATATCCTTCTAAAAATATTTAATACATGAATTAAATAGAGACATATGGAACTATTTTTATGTAATTTTCAATTTTGTGATAAAAATAATATAAAAGAGTCAAACTTAATTGAAATAATTATATTAGACCTAAACTAAGTATTTAAATACTAAAATATGTAAAATCTTGAGAAGGGTCAAAAATCACATGTCTACAGTTGCCCCTCTTTGACTGGAAATACGAAGTATTTTTAGACAAAGAACGACTAGACAGGTTTTTTGACCCGACTCTTATTTAGAGAGACCAAAAACTAAGAGAAAGGAAGAGAATGTGATCGAGTCCTGGTATCTGAGCTGCCTACATATCCTTGGCTATAAAGGAATCAGGCCACGTGTAGTTTAGAAGTGGGAACAGTGATGAAGTATACCGAGGTGGAGAACAGATTGAGGTGCCGTCGAGATTCTGGTCCACAGTTCTGTTATTACATCAATATCAAAAAAATAAAAAAGACTAACTAAGACTGTCAGCTATAAGTTACAAGATTCCTATCTATAAGTCTTCTGAAGCTTGATCTTGAGTGTTGAATGGTTCTTCATGCAGACTTTAGATCAAAACCGTGACACTTGCTAACTGCAGGTGCTAGTTCATTCTTCTTCAGCTTTTTGGATCATGACGGGACATGCAAAGCTCGTGACTCAGTCATGTCTTGAGCAATCCTCATCTTATCTCCACTTTTGCATTTTGGATACTTTTTTTTTCTAGATTGAGACTTCTTCTTTTGGTCATCTCAAAAGGTCGACTCGCATTCTTGAGGCGAGCTTTTGCTGCTTCTAACTTAAATTGAATTTCGCAATGACTTTCCTCGTTCTTTAGGTGGGCGCCTGCTACAGACTTGAAACTTGAAACGACTCTGAGACTAATTCTAAAATGTCTTCCCTCGTTCTCCAGGTGTGTGCCTGCAATCAAAACAAACAAAATTTTCTGCCCCAGTTTGCACTAGGAAGATTTGTGAGTTATTACCAAAACTGTAAATTACTTATGCTATTGATGCAATGATGAGAGTAAAACTAAAGACTTGACTTTGACTAGCAAGTGCGACTGCTAAGAAATAAACCTGAATGACCCAAACTAGGAAGTGTGTCTCCTAGATTTAAGATTGAGCCTGAAGAAAATTATAAACTAAGCTTGACTAAAGTAAAAAACTGACCCTATTATCCAGGTGGGACCCCTAATTTCAAGAAAACTAAAGATTAATAACTTAAGAAAACTAAAAATCCATCCTAGAAGAAAGTTCATCAGACTAGGTTTTAATCTTAGGAGAAAGATTTATCGGACTAAGATTTTGATCCTAGGAGAAAGTTCATCCAACTAGGTCCCTTTTTTGTTATTTTAGGAAAAAGATTCACCAGACTAAGATTTTGATCCTAGGAGAAAGTTCATCAGACTAGGTCTTCTATCTTAGAAGAAAAATTCTCCAGACTAGGTTTTCTTATCTTAGGAGAAAAATTCATCAGACTAAGATTTTTATCCTAGGAGAAAATTCATCAGACTAGGTTTTCTATCTTGGGAGAAAGATTCATCAGACTAAGACATCAATCCTAGGAGAAAATTCATCAGACTAGGTTTCCTATCTTAGGAGAAAAATTCATCAGACTAAGATTTCTTATCTTAGGAGAAAGATTCATCAGACTAAGATTTCGATCCTAGGAGAAAATTCATCAGACTAGGTTTCTTATCTTAGGAGAAAGATTCATCAGACTGAGATTTTGATCCTATGAGAAGATTCACCAGACTAGGTTTTCTTATCTTAGGAGAAAAATTCATCAGACTAAGATTTTTATCCTAGGAGAAAATTCATCAGACTAAGTTTTCTATCTTAGGAGAAAGATTCATCAGACTAAGACATCGATCCTAGGAGAAAATTCATCAGACTAGGTTTTCTATCTTAGGAGAAAAATTCATCAGACTAAGATTTCTTATCTTAGGAGAAAGATTCATCAGACTAAGATTTCGATCCTAGGAGAAAATTCATCAGATAGGTTGCTTATCTTAGGAGAAAGATTCATCAGACTGAGATTTTGATCCTATGAGAAGATTCATCAGACTAGGTTTCTTATCTTAGGTGAAAGATTCATCAGACTAAGATTTCGATCCTAGGAGAAAGTTCATCAGACTAGGTCTTCTATCTTAAGAGAAAAATTCATTAGACTAAGATTTCGATCCTAGGAGAAAATTCATCATACTAGGTCCCCCTTTTTTTATCTTAGGAGAAAGATTCATCAGAGTAAGATTTCTATCTTATGAGAAAGATTCTCAGACTAAGATTTCTATCCTAGGAGAAAATTTATCATACTAGATCTCTTATCTTAGGAGAAAATTCATCAGACTAGGTTTTCTATCTTAGGAGAAAAATTCATCAGACTAAGATTTCGATCCTAGGAGAAAATTTATCAGACTGGGTCTTTTTGTTATCTTAGGAGAAAGATTCATCAGACTAAGAGTTTGATCTTAGGAGAAATTCATCAGACTAAGTTTCTTATCTTAGGAGAAAAATTCATCAGACTAAGATTTTGATCCTAGGAAAAAGTTCATCAGACTAGGTCTTCTATCTTAGGAGAAAGATTCATCATACTAAGATTTCGATCCTAAGAGAAAATTCATCAGACTAGGTCTTTTTTTTATCTTAGGAGAAAGATTCATCAGACTAGGTTTTGTATCTTAGGAGAAAAATTCATCAGACTAAGATTTCAATCCTAGGAGAAAATTCATCAGACTAGGTCTTTTTGTTATCTTAGGAGAAAGATTCATCAAACTAAGATTTTGATTTTAGGAGAAAATTCATCAGACTAAGTTTCCTATAGGAGAAAAATTCATCAGACTAAGATTTCGATCCTAGGTGAAAGTTCATCGGACTAGGTCTTCTATCTTAGGAGAAAAATTCATTAGACTAAGATTTCAATCCTAGGAGAAAATTCATCAGACTAGGTCTTTTATCTTAGGAGGAAAATGTGAAGAGCAATGGCAACATTTTGTGCACACTAGCAAGACAGGTAAGGAAAACGATTTGAGAAACTTCCCTTTGTCGATTCTTCTCTTCCTTTTTCATCATTTTTTTTGTTTTTGTTTTTGAACCAACTTGCTTGCACTGCTTTGTTCCTGTTTCAAACAAAGAAAACTTGTGAGTTTAAATGTGGTGGTTAGTTTGTGGCACTGACCTCGAGGGCGATTTCTCTTGCACTTGTCACGATCAAATTAGACTTCAACTTGGAAGACATTGCTTGTTATCAACCGACTGCTTTTCCGGACAACCCTTATCACAAGAAATATCCTGATTCGTTCAAGTCCAATACCTTATGCATGATGCATTGCACTCGTGTTCTAACATTCACCCAATCTTTGCATTTTACATCAATCCCAAAGAACATCTATTATCACCAACTCAGTGCACACACTATTCTCCTCGGTCTTATGTCATTTTGATGTGCTTGCCAGACTCGACTTTGTGTGATTAAAAAGCCAATGACAGATTTTGAAGTCATTTCTCACTTGTTTTGACAAAACAGACTCAAAAGGACACAAACAAAACAAGAGGAACAAAATAAGGAGAAAAATGGAAAGAGATGGTATCTAACAAGAAAAAAAAATTTACAGAGGAAAAAGAATAAAGTAGAAACTAATCTAATTTGAAGGCCCTCCCCACTGACCATGACATGCATTTTGGATTAGGCGGCCTGATCTGTCAAGCAAGTCTAATTTTCAAGTCTTGTTATGCCTCTAAGCTGTGAAACTGGGCTTCAACGCTCCAATTGTCCTATTTGATCCACGATCCTCAGTTGACTTGTGATGCCCTGAATGTTTTTCACCATCAAGCCTCTCTCATTTTGCTCTTCTTCCTCAACTCACTGTCGCCTTACAGTGCCCATGAGGGTTTTCACCGATAAGACTCTCTCATTTTATCATTTTCTCTCTTTGCGATGTGAACAAGGTATTCCCCATAATACAAGAATATCAGACTTCCACCACACACTTGATTTGACATCCTCAAAGATTGGTCAGAAGGTCTTTCTTTGGACCGTAATGTAGTCCTTTGGACAGGGTTAGAAAGAAAGGGTGACATGAAAGCTCAAAATAATTTAAGATGAAAGGGTTCAAAATTACAACTTTTGGAATCAGGTCTTTTGGCAAAATTAAAACTTCTGCCCCAGTTTCTTGGAGTTTGGGGAATTTTTTTTTGCTTCGATGGGATTTATAAGAAAAAATGTCCCACTCTTGACTTCGGGGGATTATAAAATATTTTATTTGGTATGACCGAACCGTAAGGCTGCCTACGTATCTTGACGTGTCAAGAATCAGGTCAAACGTAGTTCAAACACAAAGTTTTTTTCTTTTCCTTTTCTTTTTTTTTTGCTCTTTTTCTTTCTCTTTTCTTCTTCTTTTTCTCTTTTCTTTTTTCTTTTCTAGTTCCCAACTCTACTTCTGATTCCAAAAGAGGTGTATGGAACAAAGCAAATTAAGGCTCAAAAGAGGGGTATCAAAAGATAAAAGTGTTTGGGTATCAGAATAAAATGCCCTCGTCATACCAAACTTTAAAAATGCCAAGTACAAACATGCAATTGAAGATAAACAAAGAAATCATACACAGTTATTGACGGCATCAACACAAACAGAAAGTGCCAATAGGCAATACCTTTGTCCTAGTGAATGACCCTTGCCAGTTCGGAGCAAATTTGATTCAACCTTATCTTGATGTGGAAGAATGCATTTCAACACTGACTGATTTACCTCAAACTGTTTGAGAGGAATTTCCTTGTTGTATGCTCTTATTAACCTCTTGATTTCCCAGACTAATTGCCTCAGTTTCACTCAATTCAAGCTTTAGGTTATCTCAGGATGTGTAAATCTTTACTTGTTTCCTCAAATGCCTCATTTTATCACATTTAAAACTGTGTCATTGCTTCATGATTAGATTAACTTTCAAGACCAGACTGAGAATTATGCGTGCATGTTATGTCACTAGAGTCAACATGAAAAGAACTATAAGAGGAAAAATCACCTAAACAAAACTGACTAGAACTAACAAAAACATGAGATTGCATTAGACAGATGGTGAAAAGGGTTTGAACAAAACAAGCAAAATAGACATGAGTTACAACCCTGGAATAATCCTAAATAACACTAAACGAGTTAGTACAACTAAACGAACTAGACAAAATAAGAAAAAGAAGGGTTTAAGCCACAAGATAATATCCGGATTATAACCCTAAAATAACTCGGACAATAGAAATGACATCAAAATAAACCACCAAAACTCCTCCCTAGCTAGCCAAGAAAGAAGTGTCTTTCCAATTACCAAGCTTGACATCTTAGCCATTGGGTTGCACATCAAAATTACTGGGACCTTCACCAATTTCAATATCATTAACCTCAGTTAGCAAGTTTCCAAAAGGATGCTCATACTCCCTGTCACCATGCATCTTTCCCAAAAAGTGTGCATCATCATGTGCAGGTAAAATATTCTGTGTAATGTTCTGGGTGTCACTGTCCTGGACCACAATTATCCCTTCTTGAATCATTCTTTCTATCTCCTTTTTCAAAGCACGACAATCTTCAATGTTATACTCTTGGACATTAGAGTGGTACATGCACCGTACAGTAGGATCAAAACCTTTTGCATATGGATCTAGAGTATAGCCGATGAGCGGCTCAATCAGGCCAGACTGTTTTAACTTTTCAAATAAGCTTATGTAGGATTCTCCGATTGGACTGAAAGACTTTTCTCTTTGCTGCTGCCTTCTCATTTTGTACTCTGGCCTTGGTTGGAACCTCTTTCGGGTAGGGGGTTGACATGCTTGTAGAGGTGGGTAAGACATTTGTGGAGGCGGTGCAAGCCGTTGCAGGTTTTGCGGGCGTGGAGCATACGGCGGTGCATTATGGATAGAGTACTGGGAAGGTGAGGTATGACTTTGGGGATTTTGTGGAGGAAAGTAGCATTGTGGAGGATTATTTGGAGTACGAGGATATTTATGGGGTCGGTATTAAGGCTGAAAGCGTTTAGCAGGAACGCCCACTGGATCATGTCGTTGGCGGGGCTCATCAACATCTTTTCTATCAATCGGAGAACTGACCCGAGCAACTTGTTCGTTCCATCTGAACCAAAACTCCCTAAAACTTTCCTTGGGTCTCTTTCCTTGGGCATCAGGGACTTTGAACATAGTCTCGCTAGAGGATCGAGGAAGAGTAACTGGTGGAGGAGCTACAAAAATAGGAGCAGATGTCGGAGCAGGGTATGAGGTTGCTTTGGCTGGTAAAGCATGGAAAATTTGGGAGGAAGTGCCAGGGTAATTGTGGTAAGGGGTAAAGCCTGGTGCATGTTGAGGGGAAAGGTCAACAGTAGTGGGAACCTGGGCTTGTGATAGTGGCGGTATGGGGGCATGGTTTTCAGTATAGTTGGTAGGGAATGAAGGTGGATGATGTCCCTTAATCCAGGCCTGATACATTTCCGCCGTCTGATGTTTCAACCCTCGGACCTCCTCTTTCAGTTCTGATTCTAATTCAACAATATCCCTCGGCGGGTCAACAACTCCTGTGTCCAAATCTTTGCTAGCCATGACTTCCTTGCTTTTTGACCTTGTGTTGTAAAGAAAAATTACCAAAGTGCCACAAACTAACCACCCTCTGTTATAATGAAAGTAACAAAGAGGAGCAAAACAAAGCCAACATGTTAGCGTTAGGACATTTATCAGATAGAAATATCACATTGCGTGCAATGCCCCTAGCAACAATAATGGTTCTAGAATGACTTCGAGGGTCACAAGGTCATTTGGCATCATCCCAATTTTGTTCATTTCAACCTTCTCTTTTCTTTCTTTTCTAGCACTTCTTGGCTTGCTCCTTTTCCTTCCTCTCTTTTTCTTTTTAATTGTCACTTTTTTCTTTCCTCTCATTTCTCATATCCACAATTTCATTTTTTTTTTCTTTTATAATGATTCGATCGAACTCTATGTAGGTTGCCTACGTATCATGTCCCTCATGAATCAGATCAAGCGTAGTTCTGAAAAAGTAATAGACAAAAATAAACTAAAAAACAATTTTTTTTTGGATTTTTCATTTAATTTTTTTTTGGTTTTTCAAATACAAAATGAGAAGTAATATAACAAAAGACTCGATATTACTGTACAAGACTAGAATGTAAAAGACAACACGAATGACAAACTCAAAACATAAAAGTATCTTTAAGCAACTCCTGAATGCAGTGGTCTTGGGGTATTTGTCATGCTCGAGCTCTAGTACACTGATCCATACCTGAATGAGAAAAATAAGACTAAATAAATCAGTGACTCAAGACACTATGCGACACCACAACACCTCCTGTTGGACATATGCAAGATACAATTGGGCTATTTTTTAAAATTAACCTACGTGGCCAAGAGTGGCTAGATGTGCAAACTCAACAAAGGTGACCTCAAAGACATGAAAATATACCTCACTAAGGCTTATATGAATTCAAACTCCCGTTAATCATGACCCAAAATTAATTTGCAAGAATGACTCATTTTGCAAAAATGACCGATATGGCCAGAAGTGGCTAAAGATGCAAACTCAAAAAGGACGGACCTTAAAGAAATATGACACCTAGTTGTGGACTCAAAATCCTAAGACATGGGTTATTGAACCACTTTTGCGAAAATGACCCCATTTTGCAAGAATGGCCGATGTGGCCAAAAGTGGCTAAATATGCAAAATTTGGCTAAGACCCCGCAAAACCAAGAAGCTAAGACTTACTAGGAAGACCGAACCCTATGTGGGCTGCCTATGTATCCTACCCCGAAAGACGAGAATCAGGTATGCGTAGTTCAGGAAGATTGGACATGGGAGAAAGCTTTTAAAAAAAATGATACTAATTTGGAAAAAATATATATTTTTTATTTTTTTGAAAAATGATGGAAAATGTAAAATATTTTTGGATTTTTGGAAAATGATGGGAAGGTGTAAAATCTTTTTGGATTTTTTTTTGGAAAATAATGGGAAAGTGTAAAATCTTTTTGGATTTTTCATTTTCATTTTTTTCTGTTTTTTTTTTTTTTGAAAAAGTAGTGAAAGAAAAATATAACTGGGCCCTACTTGCTTCATCTTTCACCTTTCTTTCCCAAACATCGGTCTGTCAAATGACCTTTTTACCCTCAAAGATGCAACATGTATCGCATAGAGATGATTGAATATCATTTTGGGCCATGAGCCCATTTTGACAAAATTTGGATAGGCTTCCTACAACGGACATGGTGCCTGGGACCGAGCCCTACTAGGTCCAAATGACATGATGCAAATAAGAATGACCTAAAGGCTGATCTAAGTTTGGGGTCACTAACAAGGCAATTCGGGGCGGCACATGGTCGATGACAATTTATAAAGCAGTAACACATAAGGAAAAGCGATAAACAAACAACCAACAAAAAAACAAATAAGACAAACAGACCAAAAAAACAAAGCAAATAAAGAAAACAGACACTTCAACGGAACATCCTAAAAGCCAACAAGATCAAGTATCAGCTCGAACCTGCAAGTCCCCAGCGGAGTCGCCAGAGCTGTCACACCCCTTTTTTACAAACCTCACTAACTCTCTTAAAAATAAATAAAAGATTTAGTAAAGCTCGAAAAGGGTTTTCAATTAGAAAGTGACAAAAAATTGTATTTAAAAGGATTAACTCAGAGTCGCCACTTGACATTAGTTTCGGTATGCCAGGTCACCATTTTTTTAAGAAATAAATTTTCCTTTTAAAACACTTTGGACTTCGAAACTAAGTCAGCACCAGAGATTCGGGTAAGAGGGTTCATTTGACTTGGGGAGAAGGTGTT
The DNA here is from genome assembly GCF_000393655.2 of Nicotiana sylvestris. Lineage (NCBI taxonomy): Eukaryota > Viridiplantae > Streptophyta > Magnoliopsida > Solanales > Solanaceae > Nicotiana > Nicotiana sylvestris. Next base: position 30,157,405 of record NC_091060.1, on the reverse strand, counting down.
AGGCACTCCCCAAGTCCCATGAAAGTCACGGTTGTGTACTCGATCTAGTTGGTTTTTAAAATATTCAATTGAGGTAATAAACACAGAAAAGGGAAAGCAAACACGAGACAGGCTCGAGGTCGTTCCCGCCTAATAAAAAAAAAATACTACGAATTCCACTTTGGGCCTCCAAATACAAGTACTTCGGAGCATACCCCTAATAAAATATATACAAATTATGCGAGGCATTCCCCGGATAAATTTAACTAAGGGAACGACTTCTCGCCTCAAAACTAAAAAAAAAATACTAAGCTTGCCTACCCAAGTGAGGTCGGCCTAGGCATGCCCCTAACGATTAATTTAACTAAAAGAGATAAAACAACGTAGAATCCATGCAATATCCAAAGTTCTTTGGCTTCAACACATAAAAAAAAGTTCCATTGTTAATTAAACCAAGACCAACACGTGTTATGCACATTTGGTATTTCCCTGCCCATCTGCTTTAATAATTCATGTCACTAGAATTTATCCTACTTCAATTCTTACCCAATAAATACAAATAGGAACGAAGCAAACATACAATCCATAACTAAACATTTATCACATGAATTTCAAGTAGTAAGTAAACTAGGCACAAATAAGCATAGTAGAAAAATTAATTAAAATAAGTGCTGAAATAATGTCAAATTTAGGAGGAGAAAGAGAAGTGGACCTCGATTAAAGTGGGGACTTCTCCAATTTTAATTAAGAACTCAGCAAGATGTACAACAAATAATCCGCTCCAATTGAATTATGAGTGAACCGTAACCGAAACTCGGATCCGTAACCTCGAACGACGACCTCACTAGGAACTCGGCTGCAAGTAAACTTATTTTTCCACCATCTCGCGATTACATATATCTTGCTTCTTTAATGTTTGATTAAAGTGACTTATAATGTTTAATCGCTTCAACTATCCCCTGTCCGTTTTTGATTCCCTTTTTCCCTTTATCTGCTTCAATTACCCATCAGTTGGTATAAAGACCACATCCTAAAAAAAAAATCCTTCATATTGTAAATAAGAACCAAAGTCAAAAAAGCACTGGAAATTCAAGCCGGTTTCATCCCTTTTGTTCGTTCCTTTCTGCTAGTGCAGATTGTATCTCCTTTCCGTTATATGTGTGCGATTGACTCATAAAATTAGGGGGGTCCGGCTGTTTTGGGGTTAAAGTGACGGTTGATGGGAGTTTTAGGGTTTTGGGGTTGAAAAATGGAGAAGAAAGGTGTTGTGCGGCTGATTCATTTTTTTGGGGTGTTAGTTTCGTGGCCTCCAGGGTTTAAGGTCTTGTGTGTTTATGAAGAAGAAAGGTTAGAGTGTAAGGGTTAATTGGGCCAAGAAGATTGGGCTTGAAAATTTTACAAAATTGGGCCAAGAAAAGGTTAAAATTCAATTTAAATACGTACGAAAACTCTTAATTGATTTTAATAAATTATTATATTTAAAAGTAAAACTAAAAATTAAAGTTAAAACTATTTTTGATAGTTTCAAAGATGATGTTAAAATAAAATAGATTCAAAGTAATATATCCTTCTAAAAATATCTAACACATGAATTAAATAGGGACATATGGAACTATTTTTTGTAATTTTCAATTTTGTGATAAAAATAATGTAAAAGAGTCAAACTTAATTGAAATAACTATATTAGACCTAAACTAAGTATTTAAATGCTAAAATATGTAAAATCTTGGGAATGGTCAAAAGTCACATGTCTGCACTTATAGCTCTGGATCACCCTAGGTTATGGTTCAACTGTCAAATCCTAATAGGCGACCAACTATGTGTTCATGTCAAATATAATCGACCATTGAATGACCTAAGAAACTCTTTTCTTCTTTTATTCAATTGCCTTGGCCAAGGTTTTAATTTGATCATTTATAATTCATGACAACATGGAGCTTAAACTCATTACCAAGAGTTGACAGATTTCATCTTGATGAATCACTAATTCTACAAGTATTCTATCGTACCCAATATCCTTTCAACTATCGCCCTAAGGCCAAAGATGTCTAATATTAAAGCACAACAAATAACTTATCAATTATTATGACAATCTCAGGTCAAAGGAAATTCTTACATCACATTCTTCAAGAGAATATCTTACTGACAGTTTATGATAATTCTAACCATTAGGAATTATCCAATAAGTCGGTTCAATGAATCATATCTCTATATGCATCATCTATCTATGTGATTTAATTAATGAGATCAACTAATCTTTATCCCATAAATACGATCACATAAATATTGATCTAATCGGATTACTAGTGTCCAAATTAATAATCCTACAATCAAGAACAAATTTAAATTAAATTGTAAGAGACTTTGCTCTCATTATCATAATTTCTATCACGATGACAAGTCTCAAAATTTAATCAAGGACCTTATCAAGTTAATCAAATAATTAATAATAACTATGATAAAAGAATGCCATATATTTTTATATCGAATAACGTTCACAAAAATATATTCGCATCATCAAATATGAGATTGGCTAGAGCATATATACTATATCCCTAACGACAATTTCAAACAAGACACCACTAAATTTGACACCACTTGATATAATTGTACTTCATCTAAATGGCAAAGTTAGGCGGGGATAATGTCATAGAGAAAGAATTATTGAATATGACAACTTATTAATTAGACACCTCAACCTGAAATTAGTTGATGTCATCCTTATGAACCAATTATATACTTTTTTTTAGGGTTATTTCATTTCTACAAAAATAAATAACTCGGAGTTTCGAATAAAATTCTTCAAAATCACAGTTATTCTTTATTAAGATACAATATTAAACATATCTTGCATAACAACAAAGGGAGTCCTGGAACAACGGTAAAGTTGTCTCTGTACGATCTATAGATCACGGGTTCGAATGTGGAAGCAACCATTAATACTTGTGTTAGGGTAGACTGTCTACATTACAAACGTTATGATACAACCCTTTTCCGGACATTGCGTGAATAGAAAATACCCTGTGTACTGCACTACCCTAATTATCTTGCATAATAACAACTAAACCATTATATTTATCACAAAGGTTTAAATTCTAAAAATATAAATAATCACCAAATGTTGTGGTGAAATCTCTTATATGACGAAAGGTTGCTTTCAAGCTCTAGGAAATAAAGTTGGCAGGAGAGTTTTACTTTTAAAAGTGGACTTTCTAAAGAATTCAAACTAATCAAGCTCGATAAGTTTGCTTTCAAGCTCTAGGAAATAGAGTTGGCAGGGAGCGCTTTACTTTTAAAATGGACTTTCTAAAGAATTCGAACTAATCAAGCTCAAAAGTAAAAATTGAATAATAGTGTTTGTGAAAATATCCAAAGCATTTTAAATCAAGATGAATAAAACTTAAGGAAAAAAACCATTAAATAGTTTTCAGAATATTCTTCTAGATTCTTCCTGCCTCAAAAACTCTGAGCCCACCTCCAATCACATTGTAGAGTAGACTAGTACCAGTAGACATCTTGGACCATTGAAAACACAAAGTAAAAAATAAAAATAAAAATAAAAATAAAAGAGAAAGGTGAAAAAGCAAAACAAACAAACAAAAAGGAACCTGAATTCCTAAACAGAGTCTGAGAGTGAGTCAAAAACAGAAACCCACAAAGAAACCACCATTTTTAGGACTAGAAAAAAGAAAAACATACGCGTGCTCATTAAGCCAAATTCTTCTTCAAACCCTTTGTAGATCTTCACACAGTGACCTTCTTCAGATCTACACTCTCAGCACCATCTCACACATTGTCTTATTTTCTGGGTGTAACCAAAAAATTCAAGAATTCAACATTCCCATATTTATTTTGCTATTTACAACAACCCCCCCTTTTTTTCCAGATCTATTAAAAAAAATTAATAATAATTAATAGTTATAGTAATAGATAGTACTAGACACGTTAACAATGCAATCGGGAAATGCCACGTTGGTTCCGGAGAAAATGCACGGCGGTGGTGGAGGAGAGGCGGTGGCACCACCGCCACATCAGCAGCAGTGGTTTATGGGTGATGAAAGGGATGGGTTTATATCATGGTTAAGAGGTGAATTTGCAGCAGCAAATGCTATAATTGATGCTTTGTGTCATCATTTAAGGTTAGTAGGTGAGCAGCCAGGTGAATATGATGGTGTAATTGGATGTGTACAACAAAGGAGAGGGAATTGGAGCACTGTGTTGCATATGCAGCAGTACTTTTCAGTAGCTGAAGTGATCTATGCATTGCATCAGGTTGAGTGGAGGAAGCAGCAAAAAGGGGGTTTTAATAATAAGAGGAATGGTGGGGGGTCTAGAGGAGGAGGAGGAGGAGGGGGTTGGAGAAGTGAGGGTCATAATTTTTCTATGGATGCTAATAGTAAAGAGTTTTATAGTAAATCGAATGGGGTCGGAAAGATTGATGTTATAGAAAAAGAAATAGATGTGAAGCAAGGGGAGAAGAAAGGTGAGATTATGCAATGCTTGCCATGTTTTCCTTTTTTTATGTATTAGATATGATGGTGTTTATATTTTGTGTTTAAAGGACTATTACTTGGAAATTATTGATTAAAGGACGTGATTCTATGGGGTCTTTAGTGATTACTAAGTTGAAATTGATCATATATTTGGAAAGTCCTTAGTTTAAGTACTATACACTGGAAGTGTAGAAAAGATTTACACAATCAGGTTACTTAAAAGGAAATTCTATTTGTTAAACAATAATTAGTAAGCTAAAATAAATGATGAGTAATCTGCTATAACACCAGTGTTATTTAACCTTTTGTAGTAGGTAAACTTGCCATATATTGTAGGTTACCAATGACAACAACAACAACAACAACCCAGGAAAATCCCACAAGTGGGGTCTGGGGAGGGTAGTATGTATGCAGACCTTACCCCTACCCCAAAGGGGTAGAGAGGCTGTTTCCGAAAGACCCTCGGCTCAAGATAATAAGAAAAACAAGAAAAACAAAAGGGGAGAATATTAGTTTCACCATAGAGATCATAGGAAAAATAGAAACCTAAAATGCATAAGAAAAATACAAGGTAGAAATGATGGCTAGTAAATAGATCTAGCACCGAAAAGAGGAAATATTAATACACGACAATGCCCCTAGTAATTTTCGATTAAAACCTTACCAGACTAGGCTCACAATGGAACAAAGTAACACAAGACTCAACTAGCTCCTAGCCTACAACTGTAATACTCGACCTCCACAAATTTCTATCAAGTGTTATGTCCTCGGAAATCTGAAGTCTCGCCATATCCTGCCTGATCACTTCTCCCCAATACTTCTTAGGCCGCCCTCTACCTCTTCTCGTGTCCTCCATAACCAGCTGCTCACACCTCCTCACTGGAGCATCTGGGCTTCTCCTCATTACATGCCCGAACCATCTGAGTCGCGCTTCTCGCATCTTGTCATCAGTGGGAGCCACGTGCACCTTCTCCCGAATATCATCATTTTAATCTTGTCCATCCTGGTGTGCCCGCACATCCACCTCAACATTCTCATTTCAGCTACTTTCATCTTTTGGATATGTGAGATCTTAACAGGCCAACACTCCGCCCCATACATCATGGCCGGTCTAACCACCGCTTTATAGAACTTACCTTTGAGTATTGTTGGCACTCTTTTGTCACACAAAACTCCGGATGCTAACCTCCACTTCATCCATCCTACCCCAATACGGTGTGTGACATCTTCATCAATCTCCCCTCCCCATGGATAACTGACCCAAGGTACTTGAAGCTTCCTCTACTTGGGATAACCTGTGATTCAAGCCTCACATCCACGCCCACTTCCCCCGGCTCAGTGCTGAAAATACACTCCAAGTATTCCGTCTTCGTTCTACTCAGCTTGAAACCTTTAGACTCAAGAGTATGTCTCCAAACTTTCAGTCTCTCGTTAACACCGGTTCGTGACTCATCGATCAGAACTATGTCATCGGCAAATAGCATGCACCATGGCACCTCCCCCTGTATATGGTTTGTTAACGCATCCATCACCTGTGCGAATAAGAATGGACTGAGCGCAGAGCCTTGGTGTAACCCCATTTCAATCGGAAAGTGCTCAGAGTCGCCTCCTACCGTCCTAACCCGAGTCTTAGCCCCATCATACATGTCCCTAATCGCCATAATATAGGGAATCGACACACTTTTTACCTCCAAGCATCTCCATAGAACTTCTCTAGGAACCTTGTCATACGCTTTCTCCAAGTCAATAAACACCATGTGCAGATCCTTCTTTCTCTCTCTGTACAGTTCCACCAACTTCCTAACAAGGTGTATAACTTCTGTGGTTGAACGACCCGGCATGAACCCGAACTGGTTGTCTGATATAGACACTGTCATCCTCACCCTTGCTTCAACGACCCCCTCCCATACTTTCATGGTATGACTCAGTAATTTGATACCCCTATAATTATTACAACTCTAGATATCACCTTTGTTCTTGTACAATGGGACCACCGTACTCCACCTCCACTCGTCTGGCATCCTCTTTGCCTTGAAAATAACATTAAACAACTCAGTCAACCACTCTAAACCTGTTCTCCCTACACCCTTCCAAAATTCCACTGGAATCTCGTCTGGTCCGGTTGCTCTTCCCCTACTCATCCTACGCATAGCCCCCACGACCTCCTCAACCTTGATACGCCTGCAGTGCCCGAAGTTCCGGTGACTCACGGAATGCTCCAATTCGCCTAGCACAATATCCCGATCCCCTTTTCCATTCAGAAGTCTGTGGAAGTAAGTTTGCCATCTCCTCTTAATCTGGGCATCTTCCACCAGTATCCTACCATCCTCGTCCTTGATGCATCTCACTTGGTCCAAATCTCGAGCCTTCCTCTCTCTCAACTTGGACAGCCGAAATAACTTCTTCTCCCCGCCCTTTTCCCCTAGTTCCTCGTACATACGGCTATAAGCTGCAGTCTTCGCCTCTGTGACCGACAATTTAGCTTCTTTCCTAGCTACCTTATATCTCTCCATGCACACTCGCCTCTCCTCCTCACCTATGCTCCCCACTAACTTCAGGTATGCCGCCTTCTTCGCTTCCACTTTACCTTGGACCACTTCATTCCACCACCAGTCACCTTTATGCCTACCAGATACACCAGTCGAGACCCCTAACACCTCTCTCGCAGACGCCCTTATACAGTCTGCTGTTGCTGACCACATAGTGTTTGCGTCCCCACTGCTCCTCCAAGCTCCCATAGCCAGCAACCGACACTCCAACTCTTGGGCTTTATCCTTAGTCAAGGCTCCCCACCTGATTCTCGGTGATCCCCGAGCAGACCGTTTCCTCCTCGATAACCTAATACCAACATCTATCACCAAGAGTCTATGTTGTGTCGCGAGTGTCTCGCTCGGAATCACCTTGCAATCCTTACACAAACCGCATGTCACACCTCCTGAGGAGAAGATAGTTAATCTGAGTCTTCGCTACCCCATTTTGAAAAGTAACCAAATGCTCTCTCCTCTTCGGAAATCTAGAGTTCGCAATCACCAACCCAAAAGCCTTAGCGAAGTCCAACAGCGTGGTACCTCCTCCGTTCCTCTCCCCAAAGCCAAGTCCTCCATGCACCTCGCCATAACCACCTGCGCTTGCCCCAATATGACCATTGAAATCCCCTTCTATGAATAGCTTCTCGGCAGGCGGGACCTGGCGCACAATCTCATATATCCCCTCCCAGAAGCCCTGTTTAACCTCTTCAGATAGGCCCGCATGCGGCGCATAAGCGCTAATGACGTTCAGGGTGTACTCTCCAACCACCAACTTAATAACCATCAATCTATCATTCACTCGTCTAACTTCAACCACAGACTCTCTAAGTTCCCTATCCACCAAGATACCTACTTCATTCTTACCTCTCTCGACTCCTGAGTACCAAAGTTTATACCCGTCTGCATCCCTCGCACTCGACCCTACCCACCTTGTCTCCTGGACACACGCTATGTTGACCCTCCTCTTCTGGAGAATCTTCGCCAACTCTATAGACTTACCTGTCAATGTACCTACGTTCCATGACCCGATTCTTAACCTATAGGCACCCCTATTCCTTTTACCTCTCTTGCCTCCCGGCGCACCCCCTAACCCCTGCCCTACCTCCCACCCTCCCACCCGAGGACATGACCTCACTCGACCATCCCAGACCACAGCCACTATACCTATGACAGACTAAGGGGAATCAATAACACACCCAAAGCAATGGACCAAGATAGGCAAAGACAGGCTACAACTAATTAGCTCACTAATACAATGGATACACTAATATGAACTATGACTGCAACAACTTAACTAACACAATGAAGGGGACATTGAAAAACGGGAGGTACCAAGTCCCGCCGGTAGAACCTGGGAGTTGTCTTGGAATATATGTCGAAGTTGCGTCCACTTAGCACGTTCGCATCCAACTCCTGCTGACCCTTGTCGGGGTTGTTCCTTTTGTTTGCACCCGCGCGTCTCGCTCACCAAGAGTCCCTAACCTGAAATACACACACAACACAAGGAAGACAAACAAAGCCGGGGGTTGTCACCGCTACCACTTGGAGGCCCCTCCTGTAGCAAATGAGAGCTAAAAGGTTGCAAAAGATGCAGAGTTGGTAGGCGTTTCTTGAAATTACAAACCCAGATTTAAGAAACCCAGATTGGCGTTTCTTGAATTCTAGATCTTGCACCACCGACACAATAAGGTACTAGGTAGCAGCTAAAAATCCAATAAGGTAGGTTACCAATGAATGCTTAGTAAATAAGTTGCTTGCAATTATTTTTTACAGCGCCAATGCACATAACTTAAACCTTTTTATATTTGTGTTCTGATTAAAGGAGTGTTCGTTGGAATTTATTGATTGAAGGAATATGTGATTCTATAGGGTCTTTAGTGATTACTAAATTGAAATAGATCACCTATTAGGAAAGTGTTAAATTTCAGAATCTTTGCTTACTTTTCTATTTACTGGTTAAGAGACAAGATAAGGTGATTATTAATAATTTAGCAAATTGGCATTCGTGAGTTGTGGAGATTTGGATTTATCACCATTTAATGATAATGATATTTGTTAGTTTCCCTTAATAAGAGTGTAATGTAATTTGCTATTACCTATTTAGTAAGGGATTACATTAAATAATGGAAAGGCAGATTGAGTGCTACTTGTTAAAAACCATAATTTCCACTTTAGAATAAGTGAAATCATCTGTGAATTCGAATATTTTGTGAGACTGACAACACGATAACTGCCCATGACGAGGTGAGTTTTTCTCATTTCATTTGTGTCCTGGTTTGAAAAATATCTGGTCCACCCTTTTCAAGCTGGGACTGCTCCTTAATCTTTTAGTTTTTACTAGGTGTTTCAAAATATTTCGGAGCAGAATATGCATTTATTGCTATGCGAGTTAACAAGTTTAACTGATGGTTGCAAGGGTATTGCGGACATCTCAAGGTTAAACTGCAACAGTGCTTGCAGTTATGTGTTCAAGCTATTGAGTGTGAATCGAAGAAGTTCTAATGCTAGGATATTTTATTGTCAGTGTGAGGGGGTGGGGCAGAGGTGGACCCAGGATTTGAATGTGGCGGGGCACATGAGCTGACTGCTCAACTAGTGCTCCATCAGCAAAATATATAAACGTGTTCAACATATATGCACATATATATCTAGAATTTTGCCGAGTTTAGCGGGGTCCGGTGATCCCTCTTCTCTGTGCATAGCCTAGGGGGTGGGGGGATTGCTTCTTTTGCTGAGATACTTTATAGTTTTATCATCCATAAGGCAATTGGACACTGGGAAGAGTCTTGGAGCTTGTATCTTGTGGTATCGATATAATTCGGGCCTTGCAGATTATTCTGTCAAGATAGTTAGGATGACAGAATCTTGATTGAAGCAAGGATAATGAATGCCTTTAGTTAGCTTCATATGATTGAATGCACTTCAAAATTAGCAAAATAATTTTGGCATATCCTAGACTCATATTCTATCTTTTAATTGTTTCCAAAGCTACATGCTTCAACTGGCCATTGGTACCTCATGATCAAGCTTAATCAGATTTTTTTGAGGAAATCATTTGATCATGTAATGGTTATTATTCTGAACTTGAATGGAATTTATCCCTTTAACTTGATGCAAGGCTTACTTATCTTTTTGTTTTTGTACATTGTATAACTTCCTTATTATCACATCGTCGCAAACCAATGGGTGAACCAGAGTAAAGTACATCCATATGAACTAAAATTTGTTCATCGTTTTAATTGCAAACGCGTAAATGTTTATTGTAGCTTCTCTTATGCATCTTAAGCTAAGAAAACAATTTTTTCTCTTTTTCATTTACGATGAAACAGAATTGGTTGGAAATCCAGAAGGAAATAGCTCAATGAAGAGTTCAGTTTGCATAGAAGCTGCTGACTCACAAAGTGAAATAGACAAAACTGATCATAAACGTGATTCAAAGTCTGATGGTACGCAGTTTATTTTTCTGATTGAGATCTTCTTAGATTTCGATTGTTTGTTCGAGCTGCATTTTTAAGGAGTGCATCGTGCTTTATAATTCACTAATAAGCCATATAACATATCCACCCCCCTCCTTATCAAACCCCCTCCCCCTCCTTATCAACCCGATCAGCCATATCAACTACTTCTATTAAGGGAATTATGTTTCCTACCTGTGCTGTTTATGTTTGTGGACATTGATTGTAATATGGTCTTGTTTACGTTTTACTTGTTTATCTTAGCTAACTACAATCCTCAATCAATATCATTTGCATGTTTACCTTTTAAGGGTCTTGGAATGTGGAGAATGAATCCCGATCCAGCCAAGTACCAAACGAGAAGCAGAATGTTACAATTGTACCAAAAACTTTTGTTGCTACAGAGATATGTGATGGGAAACCGGTAATGATAAAATTTATAGCTCCTTCTTTTTGAATTTGAGAACAAATATACATCAACACATCTTGTGAAGTTTAGGACATTACAGTTTTTGTATTCTTGATGTAATTTGAATACTGCCTATCATGTAATACTTTTGTTGACCTGTTGGACTCCCTGCATAAAAGGGAATCAGAAGTCTTTTTACTGTACATATTAGCACCTTCTTGGTGCAATTTGAAATCCTACATATAAATAAAAAACTTAAGTGCAAGACTAAAATCTCTTTGTTCTTACACTAAGATGCAGCGGTGTCTTCTGTAGGTTAATGTTGTTGATGGCATGAAACTGTACGAGGAACTGCTAAGCAGTTCAGAAGTTTCAAAACTTGTTACTTTGGTAAATGATTTGAGAGCTTCTGGGAGAAGAGGACAGCTTTCTGGTAAGTAGTTTAATCTGCGTTTGGGGTGGTGACGTGACAATAAAAAAGTCCTAGTTCCTTTTTTACCCTTCGTTTTGTTTTGGTGTTTGGGAGGGGGAGGAGAGGGGTTGAATTGGGTTTAAGCACATTAATGTTCTGAAGGAATATGTGTGATGGACCCACATACAGACACCTGACAACACGATGTTGACATGGATGCTGGATAATTGAAAATAACTTCGCACCTTTTGCCAGAATTTCCTCATCTGTTGCTTCTCAGTAAAATATATCCTCTTTGCATCTCATATCTCCATCAAAAAGATATTTTCTTTTAGACTGTATGCAGGTTTATTAGATGTGTTGTGTGCATGTATTACCCAAGTGTCTGACCTGCTTTTGAGACTATTTCTGAGCATGATCAAAGGTTTGTTGGGGAAATAAGACGTCTGCGACGTATATTGTGGATGGATTGCCTTAGTGAGTGTGTTTGTTGGTTAGGTTGTGAGACTTCAATAGTCAGCATGCTGCACTAATAATAATGTCTCTAATAGAGATAAGTTATGTATGACTCTTTTTAAGGGTGAATTTATCTTGGAATGTGAAGCAAGATCATTGGAGACTACGAACGATGCCTTCACTAGAGTTAAGTCATAAGCTAGCTTTTTTTTTTTACTCTGAATCTGCCTTTTGAATGCAAATCCCGAATTGTCAGTGCTAGACCATGCAGGATTGAGTTTTTCTGCTATTACTGGGGGAAATAGTGTAATGTTCAGTCGCCTGAGGATGAACTTCGAAATTAAGCTGAATTACCAAAAAATAGAATATAATAGATTTCAACTTTAGTGTGCATATCCAATTCACATTTATTTTTCTTGAACCAGTGTTTTGGATAGCGTACGGCGACAAATAGCGACGAGGGCCCGCTTCAGTGAAGTGAGGCGCATAGCGAAGCACTCGCCTTTTTCATGTGAAGCGACAATTTTTACAAAAACATAAAATATTATATACATATAACTAAAAATTCAATAACAATAATATATTAATAAATATATCATTCAAAAATTAAAGACTCAATAGATAGTCATAGACTCATAGTAGACTATAAGTCAATAATTGAAAAAAAGGCAAACAAAACAGGGCCTGGAAAAAAACAGAGTGTTTGTTAAGAGAAGCAGCAGCCTCTGTTATTTTGCCATAACAGGGCCTCGAAAAAGCCTCTGTTATTTTGCCAAAACAGAGCCAAAAAAAAATTAAGAGAAGAAGAAAGAGGAAGGAAGGAGCCCCTGTATTTTGCTCGAAAAATAGAGCACCAAAACAGACCTCTGTTTCTGTTCTTTTCGACAAAAAACAGAGGAAAAAAAATTGAAAGAAGAAGGAGAAAGAAGAAAGAAGAAAGAAGAAAGAAGAAAGAAGAAGAAAGAAAGGAAACTCGGAGAAGCATACCTGGTCTTTCAATGGCAGAAACTTGATGAAGAAGAAGATGGCACTTGGCAGAAACCTCAAGCTTTCAGATGAAGAAGACGATGGCACAGTAAATGCGAGCCCTAATCGGCTAATCGCGAGTTCAGATAAAGCTCTGTTGTTTTGTTCGAAGTTGAAGAAGCTCTGTTGTCAAGCCCTAATCGCGACCCTTTTTGTTCAATCTTTGCCCTTTTTTTTTTAAAAAGCGACGCTAAACTCGCTTCTCGCGACACTGTCGCCTCTCGCCACACAGGCTAAGGCGAGCGCTATTTTGAAACCCAACGCAACAGAGGGTCTGTAGCGACACTGCCTTGCATTGCCTCGCCTCACGCTATTAGCGCAGAGGCGAGCGCTATTTATAACAGTGTTGAACAAAGCAAATAAACATGTGATGTGTGGATTAGGTGCACTTCACATGTTTGAACTCTACCACAGACAAAGTGCCGGTATTTAAGTGTGGAGAAGGGTAGAGGGACAACCCATTATCCACCGAGTTCTGAACTGTAGGCTAGCTGGCCCTCTGCCCTCAGGTATTTCTAGGTCTTTTACATAAATTTAAGGTCATGTATTCATTTCTTCGTCCTTTTACTTTGTCTCTTATATTTTATATCATGCAGTTTTTGCATTGTACTATTCCTTCTTTTTTTCATCTGCTTAATCTTCGTCTTTGATTAGTCCGTTCTTATCTAAAACAAAATGTAATAAAGTAACTTTTTCAGGAAGTCTTCTATATTAGAAAAGTATTTCTACTGATAAAAAGATTAGGATGCTAATCCTCAATGTCTTTGGTTGAACCTAAAGTTCAGTAGCACGTGATAGTAGCTGAGGTTGTTCTGGGGCATGGTTCTCTGGTGATTGCTACTAGTAGTAAAAATTGAAAATGGTTTACATTTGCTCTGGGCATGTAGCACGTTATTTGTAGTAATAGAAGAGAGGAATGTAGTTACATCCTTAAACAATAGAACTGGTGTGGTTTGCTCCAAACTTGTGTGAAATACTTTCTTGGGGCTAACACTTTTACTCGTTAGGACTACTATAAACTGGGAAAAACGCTCAGTCGAAAAACAATTGCCATACAGATGCAGCTTCAGTGTGCGCTTTATGCTGGTTTACCATTACAGAGACTTTATTACCAAATATCTGAGTACTGTGCATCCTGTAGTATTCTTAAATTCTTCAAATGCTAGATGAGCAAGAGCAATAATTAAGAAAGCACATCTGGATATTAGATTCTTGTGATTGAAGTGCTATCCTTTGTATCTGACGCCTTAATATAGATGTCAATGATTAGAAATGTTGTGACAAGCAGCGCAGACATTTATAATCTCGAAGAGACCGATGAAGGGGCACGGAAGGGAGATGATCCAGTTGGGCCTACCCATTGCAGATGCACCTCCTGAAGATGAAGCTGCCTTTGCAACATTTAAAGGCATGTTTAACATTTATGAAATAGGGTAAACTTATATATCTTTGCTTTCTTGTGTATTTATGGGGTTAATCAAAATTTTGCAGAGCGGAAAATGGAAGTGATTCCTAGCTTGTTCCAAGATGCTATTGAACGACTAAGTGCTATGCAAGTTTTAACTGCAAAGCCAGATGCTTGCACTATTGACATCTTCAATGAGGTTACAAGCAGTAGTTGTAATTCTTACGGTCATGGCGATTTTGTTTAGGAAGCTTAGCAGACTTGATACATTGTTTGTAATTGTAGGGGGACCACTCACAACCTCATATGTGGCCTTATTGGTACGGGCGGCCTGTAGCTATGTTGTTCTTGACAGAATGTGAAATGACTTTCGGTAAGATGATTGGTGCGGACCATCCTGGCGATTATCGAGGCTCTCTCAAACTTTCTTTTGCACCAGGGTAATCCTTTCCTCGGGCTTTGTTGTTTGGTTTGTTATATCTTTTGTTTTATTTACTAGTTTGTCTTGTGCATGTATAGTGGAAATTGCACTTTTCATTGATATAACTTGGTTCGAAATTAAGTTGCTACATTATCCAGCCTAGCACATTAAACCTTCAAATTGCATTCAATGGGTAGATTTAGTCCTTTTGCTATAGGTATTGGAAAGAAGTTTTAACAATATCATGGACTTTTCATGTCTTTTGTTCCTTCCATCCATTCCTCAAACCTCCACAAACATCCCTTATTCCAATTACTTTGTACTGAATACTACAAATCCTCACCCCCCCTTCCTAAAATAACTTGAGGTTGCAGTAACTTGCAATGCTGTGATGGTGACAAGTTAGGACCAGAAAAGAGTCTTAATGGACTTGGCAGCAAATGGGAAGGGTTAAAAGTTGTAGAAGCCACAGCAAATCGTATCCACTTAGTTACACAATTACTAGAAGGATTAATGTGTTTCTATGAGACCAAAATCAAGATTATCCCACTTATTTGGACTAAGAATGCGAAAATAACAGACACACACACGCGGTACTTTATGTTCCATTGCCTCCTTTTCCACTTTGCTACTTTTGTCTGTTTAATTGTTTTTCTTGGTTAATCACCTACTAATCTTTCTGCTATGAAAATGCACAGATCCGTACTTGTAATGCAGGGAAGATCAACCGATTTTGCTAGACATGCTATTCCATCCATCCGTAAGCAGCGTATACTTGTGACCTTTACAAAGGTGCAGCCAAGAAGATTCAAGTCTGGTGATAGTCAGCGTTTCTCTTCATCAGCAGGAGGTCCTGCCTCCCAGTGGGTCCCTCCTCCTAGCAGGTCACCAAATCATATCCGTCATCCTTTTGGGCCCAAGCATTATGGTTCCATGCCAACAACCGGCGTATTACCTGTTCCAGCTGTTCGTTCACAGCTAGCTCCTCCAAATGGTATCCAACCAATTTTTGTTCCCGCTGCGGTTGCACCACCTATGGTTTTTCCTGCACCAGTTGCTCTTCCACCTGCCTCAGGTGGATGGGCAGCACCCCCTCCTAGGCATCCCGCACCACGACTTCCACTCCCTGGCACTGGCGTTTTCCTTCCTCCAGGATCTGGAGCTTCAGCCACTGGCAACAATCCTGCTGAAAATCCAGCTTCCTCAGAAAAGGACAATGCAGGCGCTTCTCTGAAAGATAACATGGATAGTGAAGTAGAAACACAAGAGTGCAACGGAAAGATAGATGATAGTGGTGCAGAGAAAGCAGTGGCTGATGAAGAACAACACTAACTGCTGATTTCAGCAGCTTGTAAACCAGTTGAAGCAGTGCAGGAACCAGAACAGAAAAAGGGTGACTGTTTTGTCGGAGGGAAAGTTTTAGGTTAGAAACTGCAGTGAGTTTTGAAGCCAAATGTAAAGAGCGGCCATTCACACATCCAGTAGAGCAAAGGAAGGGAGTTATCTGTTCTCCATGATCCCCTTTGCTTGCTCTTCCTTTTTGTTGTCTTATCAAACATAAATATATATATCTCGTATATTAAATTAAATGAGGAACTTAGTTTCAAAACTATATTATAGCTCCACAGAAAATTTTAACTCATTGAATAGAAGTAATGAGGATTTCTTTCTGTCAGCTGCTGCCCTGTTCTCATATATGAGATCAGCAAACTTGTATGCTAAAATATTTATACTAAAATGAACTTGGACATTTTCTTTTAGGTGCTTTCTTACTCCTCCCCTTGGTTGCATTGCAAATTTTCCTGTTGTCTGAAACACTTTCTTTTTTATGCTGATGCTTGACAGGTAAAATCTTTTTCCTTGTCTGTGACGATCAAAATATATTCTTACCTCTATTTAACATGGAAATTGATAAAACCATATTAGCTTGCATTTCTGCTAGGGCCAAATACTACTGCCAAGCAGAAGGTAAAAATGTCCTAGTAGAATAACTGTTCTATCATTGTGTCAATATCACTTCTTGTACTTGTCACTATTAACCTGTGTGTAGAATCTGTTAATTTTTAGCTGATTATTTGTTGTCATATTGTGTCAGTAGAATCTATAATCTCTTAGCTTATTATCTGAGATGGAGGAGGTAACACTTGTGTTGATTTCCTGTGATCATTCTCTTTCGTTCCTTTCAAGATTTAATCAAAACTAAAGGTGTTAAACGGGCTGGGTTGGACCGGTTCCGGACCGGCCCAGACCGGTAGAACACGAAACCGGCTCGGACCGGTAATAAGGGGCTGGGCTGGGTTGGGTAAGGGGGTTTGGGGGGGTTGGCGCGGTTCAGCTGGCCCAAACGGGTAATCGGAACCGGTTGAACCCGGTAGAGTGAATAGTAACTCTTACGGGTTAACCGGTCCGGTTCAAACGACTAGTTTTTTTTTTAAAATTTTTCAGACTTGGGGGCCCCACAGATCGTTGGCAACTGTCAGACCATGTTTTGGCTGTTGGCCAACAGAAATATTACACAAATAGCCTATTTTTTTTTTTTTAATTTTTAACCCTTTTTCAATTTACAAAACTAACATTCTTTAAAACTATAAATACCCCCCCTCTTCTTCATTTATTCACTCAATACTCATTTCTCAATCTCAATTTCTCTCATTCTACAATTTGCAAGACTTCAAGTCTTCAATCTAATTTTATTTGGCTCTCTTTTCTTGAATTTAATTTATTGTGTTTTGTCATTTGAAGTTTGAACTTTGAACAATTGAAGTTCAAAATTGAAATACTTGCTTGACGTTTGTTCGTGGTAACATCGGTTGAAATACTTGAAATACTATTTTACTTGTTGAAAAAAATGTAAACCTTTCAATTTGTAAGTTTGAAACTTTGAAATTTGAATTAAGAAATAAAAGTAGCACTTGCAATAAGTGCATTTTTTCCCAATCTCCATTGTATTCTTTATGTTAGTACTTTGTAATGCACTTATTACAATATTTATACAAAATTCCAAAAAAAATATATATTAAAATTACACTAAATCCGACCCTCTCAACCTGTAACCCGTACGATTCAGTTTTTACCCGGATGAACCCGAACCCGTTAAGAACCAACCCGGAATCGGTCCGGATCGTAACCTGTACGGGTCCAAAAAATGGAGGCCCGACCCGGCCCGGTTAGCCCGTTAAACACCCATAATCAAAACATAGAAATTGAGCAGCGTTATTCTCTGGTCATAAAGTCTCCCGTTTATGGTAATAGTTTAGCCCATTACTCATATCATATGCTTTGTGCTTAGGCCCGCCCGCATGTTACAGGGTTTAGAAGCTTGCTTCCTTATATACCCGTCATGTCTCTTGTGTTCTATCGATGTGGAATTTGTCTTGGGTGTTACATATGTATACCCCATTCACGGACTAAGCTTCCTTGCGGAGTTTTGCTCTACTATTATCTCAAAGATGCGAGATTCATCTTAATTCAGTTGAACATTGAGGTTTGCCCCACTATCGCCTGAGGTTGCCTGCAATGATTTGTAACATTACAGAGCCTACTAGTGATATTGTACGCTTTGTGCTTAAGCTTATTTGATTTTAAAACACAACACTAGAGATTAAAGGCTTGCTTTCTTGTGTACCCAATATTTATTTGAATATGCGATTTGTGTAGGGTGTCCCACATTTCCTGCCGTGTGGTGGTCGGGTCTTGGATTTAAATTCTAAGAACGGAAAATTTATTGACAGTTGCTTATAGAAAGAAAGAAAAGCTTCCTATTCAAGTCGTGCAATACTACAATAGGACATCACTAGTGACTACATTAGAGTGGAGCCAAATAAGTGTACACTTTTTGTTAAATTATTTAATTAAATCCAAGAAGTCTGGAAAGCGACACTTTACACTCTTTCGAGCATTTATTCTTGAGACATTTTGCCCCTTAGGCCGAATGTCAACAAATTTTTTTAACATTCTGCTTATTACCCTTCTAAAATTTGAATGAGACGGTCATGGATCCCAAATTGAAAAAAATAGTAAGCTTGAAATTTTTTGCGAGATCTATTAAACCACCAGGATTATGGAATTAGTTTGGCAGAATCTTAAAGGCATTTATTACGACCTGCCCCAGTTCTTTTTTTAGTTTTTTTCTCTCTCTTCATTTTCTAGGATCTCCTACTCCTTTTCAAAGTCAAGTATTAGGAGAATTCTTTTTCCTTTTTCCTCTTCCAACAATTAGATTTAATTATTTATTAATAAAGCACTCCATTAGTTGTTTTTCTAATGGCACGCCGTGACTTTTACTATTATTCACCAACTCCAACTCACCACCATGTAAAATGAGGATTAAAAAAAGAGTAAATGTGTCAGGGTTCAAATATCTATTGTACTTGAAATTGAAATATAAATTAATTGAATAACGCAACACGTTGGTAATTCTCTTTTTTCCACACTTAGAAAATAAAATACTCCTATCAACTTAGCCACACGAAACTTCCAACTAACTGTTCACATGAAAGTACGTGTGAAACGTTTAATTATTGTTCTGGTTTTGGCTTAATATATAGACCAGTAACTCTTAAGTAAATTCGTACTCCTCTATTAACCTATATTTTTTTTTGTCCGTTCTAAAAAGAATGACTCATTTCTAAATTTGAAAACAATTTAACTTAAAAACTTACAATTCTACCCTTAATGAGAAGTTTTTATAACCACACAAATACTTTGGCCCCCTTTTTAACTTGTTTAGGACCACAAATTTCAAAAGTCTTCATTTTTCCTTAAATTCTGTGTCCAGTCAAACATGTTCACATAAATTAGAACGGAGGAAGTAGTATTTTACCGCTAAGAATTGTGGTAGGGTAGGATGAAATAGATCCTCCACTCGTAACCAAAAGTTTCAGTTCAAGTCTTGAAAATAGAGAAATTCATAATAGAATTTCCCATAAATGGACTCTACGTAATTTCGAATATCATATGATTTAAAATATGTATTATTTTCTTATAGCCATGTGAGATATACGTACAAGCAAGGATTTGAATAAATAAAAGGCACGATACCTTGGCTTCAAACATAGATATAAGGCTGTCACATCATTGCAATTTCTTATCATATTCCTTTCCAAATAGTTGAAGTACAGAATTTTGTTTTGGATATTATATTCCATTAATATACTCTTCATTCATAAAACCAAAGAGGCCAATCTTGTGTGATAATTCCCTCCAAATTAAAGTCTTTCATTTTTTCATATCAAATGACAGTTTTTTTTTTCTCAAGAAAACTATGCATTTTCAGTATCTAATTTTCTTGGCTAGTTTTGGAGTGTATTTTGTTCTTTGTGCTGCTGAATTTCCATATCTCAAACAATCTGTGAAAGCTGATGGCTCTCTTAGTTTTCTAGTGGTTGGAGATTGGGGGAGGAAAGGGCTCTATAATCAATCCGATGTCGCCTTTCAGGTTCTTCTTTTCTTTCTCCGCTAGGATTTGAACCTGAAATCTCATTATTTTCTTTTCATATATATGAGTTGTTGTTCTTCTTCTTCTTTAGTATATGGTCAGTTAAAAAAACATGATTGTCTTCTTCAAGTTTTAATTCCTCTCATAATACTTACCAGTTACGTCCCTTGGTGTTTTTTTCTTTTAAAAATTTATAAAGTTTCTGGTTTTATAGAATTTTTTAAATGTTGAAAGTTGGTGATTAATAAAAAGTTATTGTGAGAAAGTAAAAAAACCACTTTTAGAGTTCTTTTCTATTGTTTTCGAGTTTTATATAAGTCTGTTGAAAGTTGGTGTTTGATAAATTAATACCGGATTGACCCTGATAATATTATTGTAAGATAGAAAGAGAGAGAAAAATTTGAAATTTTGATTTTAAGCTTGGCATTAAATGATAGATATTTCAATAGGTATAGGAGGGAGAGACAATAAATCTTGCCACCAATGCAAAATAATAGGCTGTTAATATAATTTTGAATCTACTTTTCATTATATCTCTACGTTTAACTTTTAATTATGCATGTGACGCATCAATTTAAAAATTAAATTTTTGCAGCTTAATAATAATAATAATAATAATAATAATGCCGTATTTAATTTAATAAACTTCTTATTGACCTTTGAACACCTACTTTTTTTTGTGACTATTGTATTACGGGTAGGTTGGGGGAAGGAAGAGTTGTGGGGGATTCAAAGCTTATGAATTTTTGAATATATAAAAATTACTCTATTTATTTTTAGGTTTCTCGAATAAAACTTTGTCTAACGATATCAAAATTTCTGATTAAGAACGAAGATCACTCAACCACAATCCTTATTGATTCATCTCTCTATATATTATTAGAGTATAAGAGACAAGTTTTTTTTCTTCACGCAAATAAAAAAGAAATAATTCTGTGGAGATACCAGATTGATTTTATTTGGTGATGGAGTTAAAGGGAAAAGGCATATTCCCCACTCTTCCAAAAGTCATTCATCCAAAAAGTTTATTACTTTAAGCAACAGAAATTCTTTTTACTCTTCTGTATCCCATTTTAAAGTCGATTTTTCTTACGTATTAGACACCCTTTAAGTTTTTAACGTTAAATCCATATTTGTACTGTTTTCTTGGGGTACGTAACATCATAAAGCAAAGGAGAAGAACAAGGAAATTAACAGTGGCATATTTTTGGACAGTCGACTTTAGATGTACTTTTGTCAAGTTGGACTGAGTAAACATTTACTTAAGCTAAAAGGTGTTTGGATTGAAATTATGTGAATAATACTCCCTCCGTTTCAATTTATGTGAATCTGTTTGACTGGACGCAGAGTTTAAAAAGAAAATGAAGGTTTTTAAAATTTGTGGTCCTAAACAAGTTAAAATGGGGTCCAGAGTATTTGTGTGGTTATAAAAGCTTCTCATTAAGGGTAGAATTGGAAGTTTAAGGTAAATGTTTCCAAATTTTAGAAAGAGTTCTTTCTTTTTGGAACAGACCAAAAAAGAAATAGGTTCACATAAACTGAAACGGAGAGAGTAGTACTAAAAATAGCTAGAATTTGATTGACCTACCCGGTTAAAGTTAGTTGTAAACTGAGGCGGATCTACAATGGCACATACAAGCTCACGTGCATAAGGACGGATCCAGCTTGCGATTTATGTGTTCCCGTGAACTCAGTAGCTTTTGTCCAAACAGTGTAAATGTGTTCCAAAAATTCACTAAGTATCTATAAATGTTTGAATGTGAACTCAGTTACTACTGAAAATTTACTCAAGGTCATTGCAGGAACCCATATATAAACATTAAATCCTTGATCCGCCTCTGTATGTGCAAGTAACTTTTGCTCAAATACTATATATGTATTAACGTAAGGTTATTGTAGAAACATATAAACTTTAAATCGTGGATCCACCTATTATTGTAAAAGTATTTTTTTTTTAAAGCAAAACATTACTTAAACAAACATGCTCATCGAGAACTTGGTGTGGCTATAATTTGAATATTGGTAGAACTTGAATATTAAACTTTTGTGTTTTGATTTGTGACACATTATTATGTAATAATAATCGTTTAAGTTTCTTTTTTGTTTGTTTGTTTTTGGTTTATTAAATGTGTAGATGGGAAAGATAGGAGAGAAGCTAAATATTGATTTTGTAATATCAACTGGTGACAATTTCTATGACGATGGGCTCAAAGGTGTAGATGATCCTGCATTTTATGATTCATTCGTCAATATTTATACAGCTCCTAGCTTGCAAAAGACGTGGTACAATGGTAAATCTTTTATGCAAATTTTTCATCACCATTATTGTACTTACTATTTAGAGGCTGATTCATGAGTTTAAGTTTATTGGTTCTTATAGGCAGCTAAAACAATTTTAAATTAATATAAAATAATAATTAGTTCAAAAATAAATATTATTTATAAATATGTAATGAATATATATATAATTTGAACAAAAATTATTGGATTCACGTCAACCCATAAATGACACTCTAGATCTACCCTGAGCCCTGATTGTAGTTTATTATGATTACAAGCCTTTGAAAAATTATGGGGACGTATAAACAAGATTATGTAAATGCGTTAATTCCATGTGATTAACCATAAAGAAGATAAAACTAAATTAACGTGTAAATATATTGCATGAAACTGAATATAAAATATCGTTTTAATTTGTATAATTAAGTTCCTACTTTTTTCTTTTCTTGTGGCAGTGTTGGGAAACCATGACTACAGGGGTGATGTAGAGGCGCAATTAAGTCCAGTCCTTAGAGAAAAGGACGAAAGATGGTTTTGTTTGAGATCTTATGTTCTTGATGCAGGTAAAAATAAGAATATTTGACTACAATTTTTATTTTCGAAAAAGAATCGTCGTCTCATTCGAAAATTAAATATTTTAACTTTCGCACTCTGAGATTTAGGGGTTTTTAAAATTATAAAGGTGCAAGATCCAATGTTTTAATTAATTTTCACTCTCTTATTCAAATAATATAAAGAAATTAACACTAAAGAGAGGTGCATATTCTAATTAAGAGCAAATATTGATATTCTTGTCCTTATTTTTTGGTGAGGCAGAAATTGTGGAATTTTTCTTCATAGACACCACCCCCTTTGTTGACGACTATTTTACACACCCAAAAGATCACACTTATGACTGGAAAGGTGTCTTGCCAAGGGACAAATATCTCAACGATCTCTTAAAGGTAGTATTCCATCTGTTATAATTTATGTGTTTTTTTTAGTCTGTTTAAAAAAATATTATTTTTGATATCTCATAACTCTTTAATTCAAATATTTTACATGGAATATTTAAAACTGAAATTTTAAAGAACATTTTAGTACGTTCCATACATCTTTAATTCAAAAATCATAAGATTTAAAGTTGCATTTACTTTCTTAAATTTCATGATCTCAAACTAAGATATATAAAATGATACGGAGGCAGTAATGATATGGTACTTCATATTATTTTTGGCCTACGAGTTATTAAGAGTTGTGATATCTCCACAAAATTTACAACACAAAAGATAAAAAGATAGAAAAACATAGAGGCTAGAGCACAGAGGCGGATCCAAGATTTAAATTCTATGGGTTCAATTTTTAAGATTTTTAACATTGAACTCATTATATATTTAAAG